>NC_055995.1:112241342-112901635 GCF_018446385.1 Zingiber officinale
TTGGGGTTCCAACACAGATAAGGATTAAAGATGAGGCATTAGTTGTCAGAGTAGCGTTTTGGCGTCGTAACGAAGGTTCTGGAGTAACACTCAAGAATGAAAGTCGTATGGAATGATTGTCTCAAGCTGTGGTCGAACCCTTCTTTTATAGTCACTTCCATACACCTGGACAAGCTCTGGGCGCCTCCATCGAGGCTTATTTTATCTACCTTCATTGCTGACTTATTCAACTCCGGGCGCTTGGGCCCTTGGATTGCTGACGTGGCTGTATCTTGATGAACCTCTATCTGAGTCAACTTTATCCCTTTTCGGGTGCTTGGATTACTCTTGGGGGCTTGTAAGCTAATGTGTACCAGCCAATTAGGGTATGTTAACTCAGTTGCTCGCGTGACTGAATTCGGATAATTCCGGGCTCTTGGATCCATTTGGTTGCTCGGGCTCTTGGCACCTGGATCCTTTCCGGGCTCCTGGAATGCTCTATTTGGTTACAAAATTTGTACAACATACATAATATAAAATATAAAAATATTTAGATAGTGTCGAGACTATTCGGTCCTGACTTTTAGATTTTGCTGAAATCCTAGGTTGAACTAATGCCTACTACTACCTCAACGGGGAATACGTCCTCATCTACTTCTCTTAAGAGAGTTTTCCTGTTACCAAACATCTAGTCCTCCTGACCTGTTTTGACTTTTACTCAGCATTTGATCTTTACCTTCGGGACTTCCCGCTAGACGTTCGATCCTTGACCCATCTAGACTTCTGCCTGGTGTCCACGACCCCAGGGCTTCCCGCCTAGTGTCCTCGACCCCTACGACTTCCTCCCGACGTTCTTGATCTACCAAGACTTCCATCCAATCTACTCGACCAGGACTTCTTGCCCAATCCACTCAACCAGGACTTTTTGCCCAATCTACTAGATCAAGACTTCTCACCCAATCTACTTGACCAGGACTTCTTTACCTAGTCTCAACTAGGACTTTTCTACATACTTAGTTAAGCTCGTTAGATTACAAGAACCCTTAGCTTTGAACCTTTACCAATTTTAAAGTACAGGTTTGATTAGCTAGTGCTTTCATCAATAACAATATCTCTACTTTTAATTTATGACAACCTAATTCAAAGTTAAGTAAAACATAACATTTTAAAGATAATTTTAAGAAAAATAAACTTTTCAAAATAAGAAGTTTGAGTTTAGTTTTATTGGTGCAATATTCCCCAGGTCAAGGTTGACCATGTTGACTGAGCTTGAATTGAGTCAAGCTCGAGTCTTGATGTTGTGGTTTCGATGTTTGACAATACATGTAGTCAATACATGAAGATTGTAGGTGCAATTGTTCATGTGTGAAGGAGAGTCAAGTAGGTCAATATTGACTGGATACTTGACTGGAAGTCCTAGTGAGTGAAGCTAGGCAGAAGAGAAATCCTGGTGAGTGAAACCAGGTAAAAGTCCTAGTGAGTGAAGCTAGGCAGAAGAGAAATCCTAGTGAGTGAAGCCAGGTGAAAGACCTAGTGAGTGAAGCTTGGCAGAAGAGAAATCCTGATGAGTGAAGCCAGGTGAAAGACCTAGTGAGTGAAGCTAGGCAGAAGGGAAGTCCTGGTGAGTGAAGCCAGGCAGACATGAAGTCCTAGTGAGTGAAGCTAGGCAGAAGGAAAGTCCTGGTGAGTGAAGCCAGGCAAGGAAAATCCAGATGGATCAAGGATGATCGGACATCTGGTGTTGGGAAGTCCAAGTAGGTCAAAGAGATTGACCGGATACTTGGCACAAGGAAAATCCAGGTGGATGAAGGTTGATCAGACACCTGGTGAAGATAAGTCCAAGTGGGTCAAGGTTGACTGGATACTTGGTGAGCGAGTTCTAGCAGGTCAAGGGTGACCGGATGCTAGGCATGATGAACCAACAGGTCATGGTTGACCAGATGTTGGTTTAGGAGGCTTTAGATTTGATTTTAGGGAGAAATCATGAGCTGGATCGATCAGCCGATCGATTGGCTCATGCCCAATTGATCGACTGATCGATTGGGCGAGTCTTCGCGACAAACCTCCTCCCAATCGATCAGTGGATCAATTGGGACAAGTGCGCGATCGCACAGAACAGCACTGGATCGATCGGTCGATCGATCCAGATCCCCCAATCGATAAGTGGATCGATTGGGAGCTGCGATTTCGCTCGATAAGCCCTGGATCGATCAGCCGATCGATCTAGGCAATTTCTCGAGAGCACAGAGGCGCTCTGGATCGATCAGCCGATCGATCCAAAGCCTCCCCGATCGATTGGGAGCAATCCAATCGATCGGGATCCGACCATTGGCGTCGATTAAAGCCGTTGTCGAGCTCTTTCTTCGCCAACCCTTACACTGTTCAGCTCCGATCTTCACCAGCGACTCCACAGCATCTCTCTGAAGTTTAGATCGCCAGTTCTTGAAGGTTCTTAGAAGTTTTTCAAGTCAAGAGGTGGATCAAAAGCAAGAAGGAGAAACTAGGGTTAGGGTTTTCAGTTGTCAAACCTGTAAGAATTCTTGTATTTGTTTTCCCCTTGTCTTCTTCTTGTATTGAGAGTATTGTAGGGCTTCTCCGCCTTCGGTAGTTAACGAAAAGGAGTGTTTCATAGTGGAGGATGCGTGAGTGTGTGGATCCTTAGATTAGTCACCTCTTGAGAGGTGGATACCAAGTAAATCCTCTTGTTAGCGTTCCGCTGCATATCTTGAAGAAACAAGCAACGAAGAGCAAGGCGAGCGCACCGAGCTATTCACCCCCCCTCTAGCTACGTAATCGGTCCCAACAAGTGGTATCAGAGCGAGGCTGCTCTTCACCAGAATCATCGACGGAAGGGGCAAAGAGCTAGAGGGTGAAGAAGTCGGAGCAATTCTACAAGTCAAAGACTTCATCACAAGAAGCTCAACTTCAAATGGAATTCCAAGACGGGCTTGGATTCGATACAAGGGTGCCTCCAGCATTTATTTCAACAAGCTTCGATCTTTGAAAATCAAAGATCGAGAACTTCTTGATGATGGAGATAGAGCAATGGTTTGCTCTCATGGAAGGATTTGAAGCTCCAACAAACTCCAAGGGCAAGCCTCTCAAGAAAAGCAAATGGAGCCAAGAACAAATCCAAAGATATGAGGCCAATGACAAAGTGACCAAGCTTTTGGTCAATCTATTGCCGAGCAATATCTTGGAGAAAATTGGAGAATTTGAAGATGCCAAAGAGCTATGGAGCAAACTGGCAAAGATCCATGAAATTCCCTCCACTGTACCAAAGCAAGAAGAATCCAAAGAGGGTGACTCATTGGATTAAGATCAAGAGGAAGAGGACTCCGAGGTTGAGAGATGCTAAACTTCCGAAGAAGAAGTCCAAGAAGCTTCATCTTCAAAGGAATTTAATGAAAATGGCAAAGAGGGAGCACACTCTTTGTTTCACATACAAGATGAAGATGAAGAAGCCTCCACCTCTAGGATTGAGGGGGAGCAACCTTTGGTGACGCCGGATCAAGAAGAAGGAGAAGCTTCTACATCCGGGTCAAATGGAGAAGAAGACGATGTATCCTCCAAAAATCAAGAAACATCAAATGGAGGATCATGTGCCATCCCTACACATGAAGGTATAACTAATTCAATTAAAAATAAAAATCATATAATATGTTTTGAGTGTAGGGAGCATGAGCATTATAAGAGCAAATGCCCTAAATTGGCCAAGAAAAAAGAGCCAAGTGGCACAAAAGGGTAAGGAGAAGCCCAAAGAGACCGCTCCCTCAACAAAGAAGAGCAAGGAGCACATTGTGTGCTTTTTGTGCAATCAAAAGGGACATTACCGGAGCCAATGTCCCAAGAGGAAGAAGGCGGTCAAGGCTCTTGGAGGAAGCACAAGTCAAGGGGGAGCCTCCAAGGTAAAAAGGAAGATATCATTTATTGAGCCTACTCCCTTGAATAATGGTAAAAAGCATGCTAGTTCTAATTTTTATCATTTTAATGCTATTTACCATAAGAATAGAAAGAATGAGAGCTTTAAAGAAAAACATGTGGCTCTACATGCTAAAACTACCACACCTAGGTTTAGGAAGGTAGATGAAAATTTAGGCAAGAAAACTAAGAGTTTTAGTTACAAGCCTAAAAATAAAAATGCTCATGAATTCATTGAAAAACCTAAAGCTAAGGACTTAAGGATGAAAAATCAAGTCTTGAGGTCAAGACTTGATAAGTTAGAAAAGACCCTAAAAAGGATGAAAAATATCCTAAAAGGGCAAAATGAGCAAAACCTAGGTTTAGGAGCACAAAGGTCATCTAATGGCCATAGAGGTTTGGGATACAAACCCAAGGCTAAGAAGGATGTAATTTCTTACCATAGGGTTCCATATAGCTATGGAACCAAGTCTAGGTTTAAGGGTCAAGTCAAAAATACTTGGAAGGTTATTCCTAAGAGTATGTTTGCAACTAAAGTGACTAAGACTTCTAAGAAGTCTAACAAAGTCACTAAAAAGGTCACAAGGGAAGAAATCCCTAGGGTTGACCTAGAAAAGGTGATCAAGGCTTCTAAGAAGCCTAACAAGGTCACTAGGAAGGTATTTAGGGAAGTTATCCTTAGTGAATACCTAGAGCATCCAAGGAGCACCAATATATTTTGGATTCCTAGGAGCATTTTCTCTACCCCTTAGATGGGTTAGAGAGTGTCAACTCAAATTGAAAGGGTAGTTAACCTAATCATGATGAAGTTGGCACTTTAAGAGCATTTTCAAGGTTATTGTTAACCTTTGAAAATGATAAGGATTAATGGTTTATTCTTGGAAAGGGTAAAATGTGCCATAGGTTGAGAAATTTGATATAAACTTTAATTGGCACAAGAAATCAAGTGTAAAGAAATGCCAAGTTAGGATGTTGGCATTTTTTTTGGAAAGTGAAAGGCAAATCTAAGTCTTATTTCGAATTATTACTCTTTAAAAGAGAAATTTGTGCCAAAAATTGAGGAATATGTTTAATTTAAAGTGGCACAAATTGGAAAAAGGGAGAAAAATGTCAAAATTAGATTTTGGCATTTCTTGGGACATTTTGGGCAATGTAGGGTTTAAACTTTAATTTAGCTAAGGGTTAAGAATACTTAGATAGATAATCTAGGTATTTATTTTATGATAATTTTTCATGCTTTGTTTGCCCATCATATGCCATGACATCATATCTTGCATTCATGTTTTATTATGAAAAATACAAAAATACCATGTCATGTCATACATACATCATATAGTTATAGGAAATTTTCTTTTGAAAATTATTTCTTTTTGATGTATGCCATAACATCATCATGCATTATTTTATTTCCTTGTAAATTAAGGACCAATGACATTCATTAACAAGTAACATCCTTGGTGGATGTTCATAACCTCAAAATGCCCAGATAGATATGCATGATCCCTAGATTAGGGCAAAACCAAAAGTTTACATCTCACTAAGAACTATAAGGTGACTTGTATGTGTTTTAGTACACATTAGATACAAGTGAGATGTTAGGATGATGAACAAAACCTCAAGATGTTGATTTAGTGCATTCTTGTGAGTTTTAAATTCATCAAACACATAGTTATGTGTTTTCCAATCATTGGGAAAGCTAATGTACAAGTCATGTGCATTGAGCCCAAGGAACATGGTTGGATATTGGTTTTGAAAATCATTTTAAAATATTTTTGGAAAACCTTGGTGAAGGCTATCTTTTGATAGTAATCATCATTGAATAGTTGAGCACAAACTTGAAAAAAGCACTAAAGTTTTTACAAGTTTTCTAGTTTGTGTCAATCTTGGAAAATATGAAGTATTTTCTTAGAAAACTATTTTTCCATGATAATATATGCCCTAAATAATGTCTACAACGATTTTCATAATTTTTCAAATTTTGTAGAATTTTTGAGGAGTTTCTGAAATTGACTGAAATTGAATTTCAGCCTTTTCAGAGCTTCAATCGATCAGTGGATCGATTAGAGTGCCTCAATCGATCGGGCGATCGATTGAGAAGGCATTTCTCGCAAGCAGAAGCTCGCTGGATCGATCAGCCGATCGATTCACACAGTCTGAATCGATCAGCCGATCGATTCACACAGTCTGAATCGATCAGTGGATCGATTCAGCAAGTTTCAATCGATTGAGACCCAACTCCAATCGATTGGGGATGCTGATTTGGCGGGGAAAGCCTGATTTCAGCATTTTGGACCATCCTTAGTCTAGGTAACCATTTCTAATCCCTCAAAATACATTTATATACATTTAGGGGGAGTTTTCATGATGAAAATAAGGATAGATTGGTTAAGGAAGACTAAGTAGAGGTTTAGGTTGAGGTTTGGTTTCAACTTTGAATTTTTGAATCTCAAAACTTCTAAATTTGGGTTTCCTAAAGGTTTAGGGATTCCAAGTCATTGTTGGTGCAATGACAGAAGTTACGTGCATGTCTTTAGGGGGAGTTACTCTTTAAGGACATGAAAATCTAATTTTCATACACTTTGGAGGTGGTTAACCTTCTGTCGTGAAAATGCTCAAGGTTGGGCATTTGACTACAATGGAGAGTAGATATCTTCATTGTTCAAGTGGTGCATGCTCATGGATGAGCATGTGATGAGAATGAAGGGTATGGGACCTTCATTTTTGTGTTGTGAGCAACGAGTGAAGTTGTAAACAACGAAGGGTAACTCTTCAGGATGAGAGTTTGCCCAAAGATTGGGAATAAAGTTGATGTGTGCCAATAGGGGAGAATGAAGGGTTTAAGTTAGACCTTCATTATCTAATAGGGAGTTCGCCCTCTTAGGGGGAGAATGTAGGGTTTAACTTATGTCTTCATTACCTAGTGGCATGAAGAAGGTTGAGGCTATGAGACTAGTCTAACTTAAAGAAGGTATTGTCAAACATCAAAAAGGGGGAGATTGTTGGTGCAATATTCCCCAAGTCAAGGTTGACCGTGTTGACTGAGCTTGAATTGAGTCAAGCTTGAGTCTTGATGTTGTGGTTTCGATGTTTGACAATACATGGAGTCAATACATGAAGATTGCAAGTGCAATTGTTCATGTGTGAAGGAGAGTCAAGTAGGTCAAAATTGACTGGATACTTGACTAGAAGTCCTAGTGAGTGAAGCTATGCAGAAGAGAAATCTTGATGAGTAAAGCCAGGTAAAAGTCCTAGTGAGTGAAGCTAGGCAGAAGAGAAATCCTGGTGAGTGAAGCCAGGCGAAAGACCTAGTGAGTGAATCTAGGCAGAAGAGAAATCCTGGTGAGTGAAGCCAGGTGAAAGGCCGAGTGAGTGAAGCTAGGCAAAAGGGAAGTCCTGGTGAGTGAAGCCAGGTAGACATGAAGTCCTAGTGAGTGAAGCTAGGCAGAAGGAAAGTCCTGGTGAGTGAAGCCAGGCAAGGAAAATCCAGATGGATCAAGGATGATCGGACATCTGGTGTTAGGAAGTCCAAGTAGGTCAAAGGGATTGACCGGATACTTGGCACAAGGAAAATCCAGGTGGATCAAGGTTGATCGGACACCTGGTGAAGATAAGTACAAGTGGGTCAAGGTTGACCGGACACTTGGTGAACGAGTTCTAGCAGGTCAAGGGTGACCGGATGCTAGGCACGATGAACCAACAGGTCATGGTTGACCAGATGTTGGTTTAGGAGGCTTTAGACTTGATTTTAGGGAGAAATCATGAGCTGGATCGATCAACCGATCGATTGGGTGAGTCTTCGCGACAAACCTCCTCCCAATTGATCAGTGGATCGATTGGGACAAGTGCGTGATCGGACAGAACAACGCTGGATCGATCGGTCGATCGATCCAGACCCCCAATCGATCAGTGGATCGATTGGGAGCTGCGATTTCGCGCGATAAGCCCTGGATCGATCAGCCGATCGATCCAGATAATTTCCCGAGAGCATAGAGGCACTCTGGATCGATCAGCCGATCGATCCAAAGCCTCCCCGATCGATTGGGAGCAATCCAATCGATCGGGATCTGACCGTTGGCGTCGATTAAAGCCGTTGTCAAGCTCTTTCTTCGCCAACCCTTACACTGTTCAGCTCCAATCTTCACCAGTGACTCCACAGCATCTCTCTGAAGTTTGGATCGCCAATTCTTGAAGGTTCTTGGAAGTTTTCCAAGTCAAGAGGCGGATCAAAAGCAAGAAGGAGAAACTAGGGTTAGGGTTTTCAGTTGTCAAACCTGTAAGAATTCTTGTATTTGTTTTCCCCTTGTCTTCTTCTTGTACTGAGAGTATTGTAGGATTTCTCCGCCTTCGGTAGTTACCGAAAAGGAGTGTTTCATAGTGGAGGGTGCGTGAGTGTGTGGATCCTTGGATTAGTCACCTCTTGTGAGGTGGATACCAAGTAAATCCTCTTGTTAGTGTTGTGTATTTTGTTTCTTTGTATTTTCTGCTGCATATCTTGAAGAAACAAGCAACGAAGAGCAAGACGAGCGCACCGAGCTATTCACCCCCCCTCCAGCTACGTAATCGGTCCCAATAAGTTTTTCAAGTGTTAAATGCTTTTGACTTTTTAAAGTAAGGAGATTTTAAAAAGATACTCTTCCTTAATTTAACATTCTCCCCCTTTAAAGGAATATTTTGAAAATATATTTTAAACCTTTCTACGCCCTTTTGTCATATATTAAAAAGTTTGATGGGAGGAGAAAATAAATTTTTAGTATTTTTGCTAAAAACATTTTGAACATTAGAAAAAAATTGAAATTTTTTGCTTAAGGAAACCTTGAAATAGCAAATATTTTTCAAGATTTTGCAATTGAATATTCCAACTCAACTAACAAGATTTAGTAATAAGTAAGAAAAAATAAGCAACATTGACTTAAAATTCAAGTATTCAAAAATTAATAATTTCTTTATAGTACAAGCATAATGAAAAGAGAAATTTATAATTTAATAAATATAAATTTATTTTTCTTAAACGAAATGACTAATCTTTGGCTACTAACTGATTATCAGAAAAATAGTAGTTTTCACTTAGTTAGTCAAGTTAAATAAAATATCCAACTACCTGTTTACTAAGAAGGATTACTTAACTTGATTAATTTGAGTTGGTATTTTTAGCCTGGACTTATGATGATGCAATAATATAAGAATTTTAAATTCAAAATTGGTTCTAAGAATCTCACACTATTTTAAATATTTTTAATACACAAATAAGATAATCCTAATGTGTTTGTGAGGGCTGCCTAAATCTATAAGTTCATGTTTTCTAGAGAGAAACATAGGCCAAGTCCAATTTGTTTTGAAAAAACAAAAATTGAAATGTTTTTACTTAATAAAAAATAAGGTTTATACTTAGAATTTTGAAGAAGATAGATTTATTGATTTAATTTTATATTTATTGATTTATAGGTTTTGTGAGATGACTATTAATTTTATATTTATTGATTTAATTTAAAATCTAAGGATTGATTGACTTTTGATTTAAATTCAAGTTTAACAATTGGTCAATTTAATGCACATTTCAAAAATTAGCATCCAGACTGTGACGAGGCACAAGGACCTTCTTGGGTATTGGATCAACCACCACTTATAGACAAAAGTCATTTAAAGAAATTATACACTTAACTTTCTTCTTAAAAAATCTTAGTCTAACTAGGATAAGATGTGGTGAAGTAGCTTTAGTTAGTTCTACTTAACTAAGTAGACCAAATTGGGTACATCTTACCCTACTTGACTCCTAGATCAAGCTTTTCTAATGTACTATCATCTCACTGATGTGCGTAGATTATATATGTTTTTAAGTATTATTTGGCGCACATCTACTTGTATTTCATGAATATTGATCCTGTCTGAGAATCTTGACAAAATGGAAAGCTGGGAGAAAAAACCTACTGCTGGTGAAGAATAATATCTATAGAACACCGATCCGAGAAACCCAAAGCGAATCTAAGAGAATGAAGTCCCGGAATGTCCTTCTGGTGCGAAGCTCCAATATCGAGAAAGAAATCTGACTGAAGAAAACCCAGATTCGGAGCTTCCAAGGCTTCTTGCGCACAAGAGACCAACCAACACTATCGTCAGTGACCTAAGACTTGGGTGGGAATCCCTGGCTAGGTCCTCCGACGCTTAAGTCAGTGATCTCTCTTTGTGTGGGAAAAAAGGAAGAAGAAGATAAACAGTAGTTGAAAACTAAGATTATGAATATGAGCAGTGATGTGAACTTACCTTGCCAACGGAGAGGATTCCCCCTTTTATACCACTTCATATAACTTCCGTAGTCATGAAGTGGACCCCGGTTTGTTAGACTTTGTTATGAGATGACGTAAGCTGTGTACTTGTGGAAAATAATTTTTAAGGAATCTTTTTTGTACCCCAGATGTACTTTCTTTGTTGTCTAGTACCTGCAGAAAAATCTAGAAGCCTTCCTCCTGCCATATTAGCAAACCTGTTATACAATCACATACTACAAATATCTTCATTAAACTACTTTATTTGAAATATTTACTTCTGTCCTGTTTCATAAGTTATTTCAGAGTGCATCTATCATTCCTGCTTGCCTTTCCTGTCTTTGCTATATCATAGACAACTTAATATAACAATGCTCCTTGTATTGATCGAAATCGAACTCAGACTAGGTTCGGTCAATTATTATTACCTCTTATGATGTTTCTTGGGCAATACTGGTCTGCACCCCTCAAAGTTTATTATCCTAGTTGATATTGGGCTGTATTTTATTAAGTATGTAATCTCGACCAATATTGGCATATCCTTTTCAAGGTATTATCCAGCCAAGACTGGCCTACCTCTCTCAAGGTATGTCTCGGTCGGTATTGGGCTACCTACTTGGAAGTATATCTCGGTCGATATTGGCCTTCCTCCCTGGAGGTATATCTCGGTCGATATTGGCCTACCTCCTTTGAGGTATATCTCGGCCGATATTGGCCTGCCTACTTGGAAGTATATCTCGGCCGATATTGGCCTTCCTCCCTGGAGGTATATCTTGGTCGGGATTGACTTACCTACTTGGAAGTATATCTCAGCCGATATTGGCCTTCCTCCCTGGAGGTATATCTCAGTCGATATTGGCCTACCTCCTTTGAGGTATATCCCGGACGATAATGGCCTACCTCCCTGGAGGTATATCTCGGTCGATACTAGCTTACTATCCTCAAGGCATATACCGGTCGATATCAACTTGCCTTCCCTAAGATATATCTCGGCCGATGTTGGCTTACTTTCCTTAAGGTATTTCTCGATCGGTATTAACTCACTTTCCTCAAGGTACATATCGGTCGATATTGGTCTTCCTTTATCAAAGTGTTATCTGGCCGGGATTGGCCTACCTCTCTTAAGGTATATCCCGACCGATATCAACCTATCTTCTTAACTCTGCTATCTCCTTTTCCTTTTTCACCAGGGATCCACAAAACCTAACCCATATCAAATATAATCTATATTTATTGCACCCTATTTCATTATTATATCACACTTCCATCATATTTTGTTCGAAGATCTGCTCGTTGCATATTTTGATTGATATGACGTAAATTGGAGAAAAAATGGGACAAAGATCCATATTGGAGCGAACATAGAGAAGACCAATAACCTGGTTGTGCCCCCTGGCACGACGTGTGCCTCCACCCACGAGTAGGCCAAGCCCCACGGGCACAGCTACGCCCTAGCACTAGCAAAGAAGCAGGGACAAGCCGTTCCTAAAGGCACGACTGTGTCTCCCACCAACAGCCAACGAGGGGCGGCCGTGTGAACCCACACAGTCGTGTCACTCTTCTAGAACCAAACCATGTTCTAGTCATGCCAAATACCACAACCGTTCCATATTTCCAGAGCTACTTCAGAGGCTGGAGGTGTCAATTGGCACGACCGTGCCTCTCCACCCGAGACCATTCATGCCATGGTCGTGTCCCCGAGAATGGCCGTGTGGCGGAGAACACGAGAGGGAATTTCCTCCCCTTTTACCACATCTTTGGTTTGAGGCTCCACTCCCATTCCTTGGGGAAGGGTTCTTCCCCTCGGGGGAATCCTAGATAATCCATTTTCACCAATCCATCCACCTCTGGAGCAAAGATTACAAGCAAGAAGATCGACATCAAATTGATAAGCATTCCTCTCTTCTTTATCTCGCGTTTTGGATTTTAGGATGCTTTATTTCTTGTCTCTTATTTGTTATTCCTTTGTGATGGAGTAGATCTCCAGATCTAGGATGTAGGAAGTAATTATATTATGATGTTGATGAATGAACATATGTATTTGAACATTTTCTTGTGCTATGATATATTTTATATGACTTATTCTTGTGTATTGTGCCTTGTATATGTTTGACGAAATGTGTGTAAGGTCAATATATTTAGATGTAAAGGATCAGTCACCGTGTAGAGGAGGTGCCTTGGATTGTAAGACCATGGAACCTTGTGACAAAGGGAATCTCTTACTTTATAAGGTATTCCCTTTAAACAAGAACCAATTCTCTACTAGGGAGATTAATTAGAGTTTTAAGGGTTTTCTTGGAAGTGACTTGTGTAATCTAGCAATTGTATGACCGAGGGGCATTATGACAGAGGGTATCCCTTTAACCAAAATTTCTAGGTTACTTATTATACTTAATTGCATTAATCTATCATTAGGAAGTAAATCAATTAACTCTAGAAATTGTATGACCGGGGGACCCTGTGACATACCGAATTTTCTAAAGTTACTTCTTTACTTAATGGAGTTAGAACTTGGGTAAACTCTGTGGTGTGACTTGCGCGGGGTTGTGCCAAGCTTTAGTTAGAATCCCTATATAAGTGCAAGCATGAAGTTAGGCAGATGAATAATGCAAAGGGATAGTAACTAACATCATAGTGAAACTGAAATCTTAGAATCTATCATCCTTCACTCACCTACGCACATTCTCTCCCTCTCTCCCTTTTCCTTTCTCTTTCTCTTCTTACGTACATAACCATAAACTGTAGGATCATTGCGCCAGAGGAGGGGGGGGGGAATAGTGCTTGTGACTTTCACGTTCATTTGAAATCAATTGGAGTAAAATGTGTAGTAGAATAGAAAATAGAATGAAAGTAAGGGAAAGCAATAGCTAACACGGTTTGTTTTACTTGGTTTAAAGTCTGTGGCGACTTCTACTCCAAGGCCCACACTCTTTGAGTGTTTACTTTGGGCAATTCACTAATAGTTCACAAATTACAATAAAGATGAGTACAATGTAATTTAAATATTGTAAAAGAATTATACGGATGACTTAAAGATCTAGACAGTCGCGCTTTGGTTGTTAGAGTCATGTCACAGTGTCGCTGGATCATCCTTGAAGTAGCGCGTAAGAGAGTAGAATAGAATTTGAGTACTGTACAACCCTCTACTCGAACCAGCCATTTATGGGCTGCTGAAGGTGCCTTCAACCTCATGGAAGGCGCCTCTAGCTGTGAAAGTTATCCCCAACACCTCGGAATTGATAAGCTTCGCAGCCTGATCTATTTATCCATCCGAAGGCGCCTTTAAGCTCATGGAAGGTACCTTTAGGCGCATGGAAGGTGCCTCTGTGTCTCTTTGTGCGAGGCTTCAGCCAAGGTGCTCAAGACATCTCCAACACCATGGGAGGCACCTAGAGCACTGTTCATCCAAGAGCAACTTTTGTGTTTCAGCTCTTGTAAAATACGTTAGTCCAAATATACATAGATACCCTGCAAAACAAAGTTAGCATAATAAAATATGATTAATAAAATGTTTGATAGTCTTCGAATTATTCGGTTCTGACTTTCAGATATTTTGAAAATCCTAGGTCAAACTAACACCTACTGTTCTCTCAACAGGGAATGCGTCCTCACCTACTCCTCTTAGGAAAAATTAACTTTTGCTAGATCGGTCCTTCAGACTGTCTGGACTTTTACTCAGCGTCTGAGATTTCAGGACTTTATGCTGAACATCCGATTCACGATCCGTCCAGTCTTCCACCTGGTGTCTGCGACCTCTAGGATTTTCACCCAGAGTCCTCAACTCTAGGATTTCACCCAATGTTCTCGACCCGCCAAGACTTTTCCAGTCCTCAGGACCAGGACTTTGTTGCCTAACCACAGCTAGGACTTTTCACTTTCCTAGCTTCAACTAGGACTTTCATGCACACTCAGTCACACTTGTTAGATCACACAATAGTTTTAACTTTGAACCCTTTCCTATACCTAAAACTTAGGTTCTATTTTCTAGTGGTTTCTGCACTAACATAAACCACTTTTCGATTGTCAAGATAATTCACCGTGCGAAGTCAACTAGTACTTAATCAGTAGTCCCTATTGTTAGGACCGATGATCGCGGCTAGAGAGGGGGGGGTGTGAATAGCTGACCCCAAATTCTTCGTTTCTTCCTACGATTAGGGTTAGCGCAGCGGAAATAAAATGAATAGAAACAAAAAAGGAGAAGCAAACCTCAACACGAAGATGTAACGAGGTTCGGAGATGATACTCCTACTCCTCGGCGTGTCCGTAAGGTGGACGAAGCCTATCAATCCGTCGGTGGATGAGTCCCCGAAAAATCGGCTAATGTAAACTCCTTATGGGTGGAGAAACCTCGCCACAAGAACTTACAACAGCAAGAAGGAAATACAAAGAAGAGCAAGAACAAAATATACAATGAATGTACAAATACTCGCTTGCCTTCTCGTCGACTGAAGTCCCGGATGAAGCACCAACTTCACGGACGAATGCCAACAAGCAACTCAGTCAAAGAAGCTCCCCCGAAGCTTCGGAGCTCAGCAAAGCTCAAGAGCACAGCTTTCAGAAGAAACACAGCTCAGTTCAGAGGAGGAAGAAGCAGGAAGAAGTAGTCGTAGCAACCCTCGATCTCCTCTTATAACCTCTGATCTCCTGAGCCAACCTGCGAACCTGCAAGCAAAAAGGCCAGAACACAGAAGCCCGAAATAACCTAGCCGTTGTCTGTCAACGGCTAGGGCCAGACCGATCAGGCTCCAACCTGATCGGTCCACACTGTCCCTGATCGGTCTTGGGGACCGATCAGGCTATGTCCTGATCGGTCCAGGAGGAGTCTGATCGGTCCCTTGGACCGATCAGCCTTTCTCCTTCTTCTCTTCTGTTTGTTTCCTGATCGGTCTTCAGACCGATCAGATAATCCACAGAAGCATTCTGTTTGATTACTGATCGGTCACCAGACCGATCAGCCGTATCACTGGATCGGTCCCCAGATCGATCCAGAGCTTGGTTTTTTCCCAAGTCTCCCACACCAACATCCGGTCAACCTTGACCTGTTGGTACATCATGCTTAGCATCCGGTCACTCCCTTGACCTGCTAAGACTCCCCACCGAGTGTCCGGTCAATCCCTTTGACCCACTTGGACTTTTCTCTTCGTGCCAAGTATCCGGTCACTCCCTTGACCTACTTGACCTTCTCAACACTAGATGTCCGATCACCCTTGATCCATCTGGATTTTTCCTTGCCCGGCTTCACTCACCAGGACTTTCACCTAGCTTCACTCACTAGGGTTTTCACCTGGCTTCACTTACCAGGATTTCCAATCTGCCCGGCTTCACTCACCAGGACTTTCACCTAGCTTCACTCACTAGGGTTTTCACCTGGCTTCACTCACCAGGATTTCCAATCTGCCCGGCTTCACTCACCAGGACTTTCCAATTGTCTGGCTTCACTCACCAGGACTTTCCCACTACCTGGCTTCACTCACCAGGACTTATCCGTCTACCTGGCTTCACTCACTAGGACTTTCCACATCCGGTCCAGAGAACGAGCTACCGAGCCCTCTCTGACCACAGTTCGGAGAACGAGCTACCGAGCCCTCTTCGACTTCCATCCGGTTCAGAGAACGAGCTCCCGAGCCCTCTCTGACTTCCCATGTGCCAAGCATCCATACTTGGACTTCTCCGTGCCAAGTCTCCATACTTGGACTTTTCCCGTGCCAAGCTCCCTGCTTGGACTTTTCACCATGCCAAACTCCCTGCTTGGACTTTTCCCGTGCCAAGCTCCCTGCTTGGACTTTTCCGAGTCAAGTCAACTCACCTCGGGTCAACCAGGTCAACCTCGACCACGGGTTGCACCCACAATCTCCCAAGCTTGTATCCTTGTAAAACATCAAGGTACAAACATTGTCAAACATAACTCGTCAAACATCAAAACACAACTCGAGTCAAGTCAACCCGAGTCTGGTCAACCAGGTCAACCTTGACCTAAGGTTGCACCAACACCTATGGAATCAATATTTTTATTACTGATAACGTAGTCGTGCACTTGTGTCTTCGTAATAAGTTTTTGGCATTGTTGCCGAGGACTAGTTCGATTAACACTAGTTGATTAGAATATGAGTTACTCTAAATATTTTTCTTTTTCTGTTTGCATTTTCTTTCTTGTTTTCATTATGTATTTTATTTCTTGTCTTTAAATTCTACATTTATTATTTTTATTTTTTTTAATCAAAACACAAATTGGTTGAGTGCCTTGATCATTTTATATCTCCTATATTCATGTGCTTTTTTTTTTTTCGACTACTCTCAGTGTTTTGAGATTTTATTGCTATTATTTTAGGAGAGACTATAAATTTTATTTAGCCATGGATTGATATTTTTGGCAACCTGGAGGCTGTAATGTAAAATATAATTTGGATGATGAGAAAATGACACGAATTCACTAGTGCTCATTAATCCCTGTGAGATTGATATTTTATTACTGACGACGTAGCCGTACACTTGTGACTTCATAATAAGTTTTTGATGTCATTGCCGAGGGGTGTCAGGATTTAGTTAGACTTTCTGCATTACATAAGGATAGAGAATTTGTGATGAACAATCCATAACACATTGATCAACATTACAATGAAATCGAACCCCTAGAACACTTTCCTTGACCAGTTCTCCTCAAAGCTCTCTTTCTCTCTTTTACTTTCTCAACTTCAGTTTGAAGAACTTCAACCAATATTTTGATTGTCTAGCTAACCAATCGTGTGAATTCACTAGTACTTATCAATCCCCGCGGGATCGATATTTTATTACTGACGACATAGCCGTGCACTTGCGACTTCGTAATAAGTTTTTTTAAACAAGTGTTTCTTGGGAGGCAATCCAAGTTCAATCTTGTTTTCATTTTAATTTTAGTTTCTTTCTAGTTTCTTTACTTTGTTCATAATAACCCTAATCCCTCTACTTAATTTTATTGTCTATTTCTTTTTGTAGGATTTAATATTGTGGAGGAATATGGATATAAGATAGAGGAGTATTTTAAGCACATGAATGTCTCTAAAATTTGGAGCTCATCACTTGGTAACTTCTCTAATTTTAAAACGTCCTCCATATTTACATATCTAATTTTTATTGGGACAATGAAAAGTTTAAACCTAGGGGATGTTTTGGGTTTAGTTTAGTTTTCAGTTAGTTTTCTTTTTATATAATAAAATTTTTCTAGTTATATCATTTATCACACTATAATGATTTGTTCCCTAATGTAAAATACTAGCACACTTATTCTAGATTGCATGTGATTTATTATTACTTATGGTGATAGTATATTTAGTGATCTATCTTTTTCTATCTATATATTATCATGAAGTGAGCAATATTTTTATTATAAATATTTAAGTATTGGTCTCATTTTAGGATCTCTATACACTATGCCTAGTTTTGATAGTAGATAACTCTTAAAATAGTCATTATTTATAGAACTTGATTAGTACTATTATTTCCATTGTGATTTCTCAAACTACATGTTCGTTACTAGATGAAGCTCGAATCATGTTAGTTTGCTTGGAAAAATCAAAAGATCCTTACATCTACATTCATGTGCATTTGTATTCAAGTGTTGCACCTTGCAATCACTTAAAGGAAAAAAAAATGAATAAGGGATATAAAAAAATAATTTTCATGAGTGGAAACTAGCGAGTTGCCCCTTTGAGATTGAGTTAGATTACTAGGGAAATAACTGCTATGTTTCACTTGATATCAAGCATGTCTTTTAGACCTTGGGTAGATTGAAAAAAGATGAACCAAGCGTGTGGCAGATAAGTGTCTATCGCTAGGAGCATAAGGAACATAGTGATATGATGACTCGACTAGGCTTAGTGATTGAAACTTGACAAATTTAGGTCACTATTGCACTGAACACGAAGAACTATTACTTAGGTCGTACTCAAATAACTTTTGTATCTTCCTCATAAATGAAATCATTTGATAGGATTAGATCGACTTGCTAGAGATTATGATGCACTATTTAGCCACATGAGTTTAGATGCAGTTTTTTCTTGAGAACAAGTAAAGGTTTAAGTCTTGGGGTGTGATGTCCGCAAATTATATATATTTTTAGGCATTATTTGATGCATATCTATTTGTATTTCATGAATATAATTTATGTTTACTGCACCCTATTTCATTATTATATCATACTTCCATCCTATTTTATTCAGAGATATGCTCTTAGCATATTTTGATTGATAGGATGTAAATTGGAGCAAAGATGAGACAATGACACATAATTAGAGAGAACATAGAGAAGACTAGCAACCTGGCCGTGCCTCCTAGAACTACCATGCGCCTCCACCCACGGGCAGACCATGAACCACAGATACAACCGTGCCCTAGCACCAACAAAGAAGCAAGGGCAGGCTATTGGTGCAGGGAGCACCAGACAATCAAATCCGTGTTTTGATAATGACAAAGAGTTTAAAGTTAAGTTGTCTTGTTATCTAACAAGTGTGACTAAGTTTACAGAAAAGTTCTAATTTGTCTTAGGCAAAAGTGCTAGTGGATTCTAGGCATGTGGTGTAAAATACCGGAAATAGGCGAATATGATTAAGGGAATTTTTCCGAAATTTTTGGAAATTTTTCGGGAATTTTTCGGAGCTCGTACGGATAAGTTCACGGGGATAAAAACGGAGTCCGGAAAAGCCTGTTTTGGCTACCCCAATTAAGTGAGGAAAAGTTGAATTTTTCTTAATTCTTTTCCTTTATTTATTTATTTTCTTTTTCCTGCATTTTTTTCGCCGTTTCCTCATTTCTTCTCCCCGACACCGATTGTGCGCCGTCTCCTTGCCCTAACCGCCGGCGGCGGTTTCTCCTCGCCAAAGCTTTAAAACCCTCGGCCCAAGCTCGCTTTCTTCTTCTTCTCCTCTGCCCGAGCCTCACCCGACGCCACCACAGCGCCCGACACCTCTGCCCTAGATCGGAGTTGAAGCCCTAGCCGCCGGCGACGCAATCGGCCACTTTCTCTTCCTTTCTTCCCTCCACCCGAAGCTGTTGCCGATTGTCTTCTTCTCCAAGCGCCGGCGACTCTGCCACCGCCGATTTTTCCCTTGTGCCCTAGCACTATCGCCGGCACAGTGGGTGCATCCCAGCTGCCGCCGCACCTTTGCATTCCGGCCACCAGGTTCTGCCGAGCCCTAGTCCTGGTCTTCTTCTTGATATGTTTGATTTCAGCAGTGAGGGTTTATTCAACAGGATTGTGTGCTGTGGGTTGATACTGTGGTGTTGGAATTTTGATCGTGAGCTGAAGTAGGACTTGTTGTGGGATTGCTTTTGGTTTCCAGCAGCTACTTCATCCTGTAGCAATCAGCTTTGACTGTGAATTGAGGTAAGATTTAGGGATTTGATGCATGATGTAGAGGATGGTTAGATAGGTAAATACATTGAATTAGGTTGGAATTGGATTATTATGATGATGGATATGAAATAGGTTTATGGGTTGATATTGAAATTAAGGATGAACTTATTATTTAATTGGATTAGAATTTAGTTTGGCTAATTGTGTATGATAGAATTAGCTAAACTAGACATTATGTTGGATACAGGACTTTGACACGAGACGAGTATCTCGACGTCGTGTTCGGACCGGATTGGACCATTTTGTCGGAGGCGGGTACTTTTGACTTATGTCATTTGATATGCTTAGTAATTAAATTAACATGTTGCATTAATTGTGTTTCTTATCTGTTTCGGTTAATCACTACCCAAATCTTACATGCTTGATTGATTGATTGATTTTGCATCTCAGGTATATTTTACCTATTTATACATGCTTATAGGGGTAGTGATATGCCATGCTTGACCATGTTCAGGACCTAGGTTTTATACCTTCTGTATACCTTTGGATTGTTTTGGATTCGTTGACCTTTGATGGATTTTTATATATATGTGGATTAGGTCAGGATATTCTTGTGGTTAGTGTCATGCACCATTTGCATGATTGCATGCTGTGCGATAGTCCGCTCCATTATTGTTGAGCACATCGCCAGTTACATGGATCTGCACACACCACCACTCATGGGTTAGTGGTCGATTCAGGCTGAGTGTGTTGCAGCAGGGACTCTGTTAGGCACCGTTGGTCCGCTCATGGGTAGTGTGACACAACGTGTTATCCGACAGGGATTCCTCCCCGTCTTTGAGTACCGGGAGTTGAGAGCATTGCGCTCCCCCATCTATGATTTGGGGTAGGAGGATAGGTGTACTCCGACAGCATCCCGTCCACTCGGTCACTCATCAGGAGTAGTGACGACAGAGTGCACGGTTGTCACAGCCCTACCCACTCGGCCTCACTTTTGTATGAGATGATCGACTGGCGTCAGGGGTGACCAGGACGCATCATTGGCATCATATGCATGATGCATTTATTTCTTGTGTTTGTGTTTGCTGCATTTATATGCTGCATATTGTTTGGATACCTATGTTTGACATGCATACAGGATTCCCTATACCACTCGGACTGTTTGACCTTATACTCAGGACCTGGTTAGTACAGTATTCTCCTGTTTATTTCAGATGCATTCTTATCTTTCTTATCAGGAGACTGTACGCATGATTAGTGCTAGGTGTTATTTCTTTACTTTGCATATCAACTGTACCTGCTGAGTGTTGGACTCACCCCGCCTCCATTGTGGATATTTTCAGGTTGATGCTGTCAGGAGGGAGTTCCAGTCGCTAGTCCTCACTGCACATAGTGCTGGTCCTGCAGACCTCCAGGATATGTTTGGTTTTCTTTGGTTTCTTTCTGTTCTAGACTGTTTGAACTCGTTATGTTCTGGATTTATTTGCTTATGGACATGATATAGATTTTATTATATTGATGGATTTGGATTTGGTTTTGTTCTACTACTTGCCTGCCTGGATGGCAGAAGAGGTGAGTTCGTCGGTTTTGAGCTTTACGAGTGTAGTTGAGTAGGGTGGATTTCGAGTCAGAGTACTTTTGTTGTTTACTATTATATACTGCGTGGTTGTGACAGCCAGAGGCTGAATATATATATAAACTGCGTGGTGATTGTTTTTATTTCTTGTTATTATTCCAGCCGCCTGTGGCTGATGTATATGAGATGTAGAAAAGTTTCAGATTGTCCACCGTACAGGGGAGATGCTGCCGAAATTTTCTCGGACAGGGTCTCCTCTGGGGGCGTGACATGTGGAAAGTTCTAGCTGTGGTTAGGCAACAAAGTCTTAGTCCAGGAGATTGGGCAAAGACTTAGTGAGTCGAGGACTTTGGGCAAAATTCTAAAGTCGAGGACTCTAGGTGAAAATCCTAGGGGTCGCGGACACTAGGGGGAAGACTGGACGGGTCGTGGATCAGACGTTTAGCATGAAGTCCTAAAGTCTTAGAGGTTAAGCAAAAGTCCAGACGGTCTAGAGAAGCGGTCTAGCAAAATGTAATTTCTTCTGAGAGGAGTAAGTGAGGATATGTTCCCTGAAGAGGAAACAGTATGAGCCGATCCGACCTAGAGTTTTATGCAGAACTCAAAGTGAAGACCAAATAGTCCGGAGGTTGTCAAAAGTTAATTTTTATATATACTGTTTGCTTATAATTCTAACTCTATTTTATATGAAGACTAACATTTTACAGGTTAGGATTTTTCCTTGATGGGTCGACCGAACGTTGGGATTACTCGACCGAACCCCAGTGATAAGATCATCTCATGGCTAGTCTCGACCAAGGGATCGGTTGACCGAACATCAGGTTTAGTTGACCAAACAATGGATAAGCAGCAGACTGATCGGACTAGGCTGATCGGATCAGATAAGCCGGTGATCATCGACGGATCGGTCGACTGAACGACGGGATCGGTTGACCAAATGAAGATCATCCGAAATGACAACATTTGGATGGGAAGTCGGGCTGATTCAGGCAGGATCAGTCGACTGATCAAGGGGATCAATTGACCGATCAGTGTTGAGTCAAACACTGATCCCAAGATCATTTAATCTGGATCAAGTCCAACTCGACTATAAAAGCAGGCCTCGACCAACACTTCGGTACAATGATTCAGAACATCTTCTACTGCTGCATGTTGCTCTAAATACAAATCTACGAAGCTGTAATGCAACTTTAATGACCGAAAGCATGCCTCTCTAAATTCTAAAGTCGTTGGTATAAGTGTTCATTGTACTTCAATTATTTTGTCATTATACTTCATCTCTGTACTTGAATTTCTGGATTGATAGTGAATTGTCCAAAGTCAACACTCAATGAGTGTGGACCTTGGAGTAGGAGTTGTCACATGCTCCAAACTAAGTAAAACCAACTTGTATCATTTATTTTCCTTGCTTGTTCTTATTCTGCTGCATTCATTCTGTGTTTTTACAAAAAGTGAAAAAGCTACGAGTGCTATTCACCCCCTCTAACGCAACGATCCTACAATTGGTATCAGAGTGAGGCCGCTCTGAATCGGTACAACTACTGTTTGAGAATTCTTTTTCATTGCTTTTCCATCTGTTTTTTTGTAAAAATAAATTCTTACGTTTTTTTTCATTTTTAAATTTTTACCATAAGTTAGGATTGGTCTAATAACCTCTCCTGACAAATTTATGGATTTGTCGCTCTGAATCAGTACAACTACCGTTTGAGTATACATTTTCATCTGTATTTTGTAAAAATAAATTCTTACGACTTTTTTTTTTCATTTTCAAAATTTTGCCATAAGTTAGGATTGGTCTAATAACCTCTCCTGACAAATTTGCCCATTTGTTAAATTTTTTCTCAAAATTAGTGCAACACCACTCGAGCCAATTTTTCACCTTATTCTCCTACCACACTACTAATCCAAGACTAAGTCTTGGAACAAGTTTCATTGTTGTTGTCTATGCGAGATTTTCTATCAATGACCTACTAAGAAGGTTACAGTACTGCATGCCCACCCTTTTTCTATGGTGAGAATTTTGGCTACTGGAAGGGCTGAATATAATACTATCTGAAGACCAAGGTAGAAATGTGGATCATCATCCAAATGGGCTTCTCCCTACCAGTTGACGACACCGGAGCACATGTGGCATGCGAAAAATGGGACACACACTTGATGAAAAAGATTGAGGCTGATGCCAAGGTGACTTGAGCCCTATAATGCAGACTAACCAAAGATGAGCTCAATTGAGTTGGACCATTCAGGGACGCAAAGGATCTCTGGAAAAAGTTGATCAAACTTCACGAAGGAACCTCTGATGCTAAGGTATGTAATAAATATTTGTTGTTAAATAAATTGTATAATATCAAAATCAAGAATGGAGAATTAGCAAGTCAACTACATGCCTAGATCCAATATTTGCTCAACAGACTCCACTCAATTGGACACAAAATGAAAAATCATGATATTATAAGGTATACACTACAAGCCCTTCCTAGGAATACATTATGGGCATCCATGGTAGATGCCTACAAGGTTTCCAAGGATTTTTCAATTATTAGATTAGATGAATTATTTTTCGATTTTGAGTTACACGAATAGACTAGTGCATGCCCGACTGAGAAAGATATTGCTTTGGTTGCAGATACAAGCAAGACTAAGAAATTAAAGCTCAAATTTTGATCCGAACTCAAATTTGAATTAAAAAACAAGGAGATCACCTTCAAACTAGTCAGTTGAGTTAAAAAATTGCTAAAGAAGTAAAGGACAAGGAAGGCCCTAAAAGATACGTGGTCAGAGTTGTTAGAAGACTTTGAAGAAGAAGAAGAACAAGCTCAAGCAAGCTTCCTTGCTCTACCAGTACAAGCTTACGTTGCCGAAACTGAGTTCGAGTCCGAAATTGGAGCTGAATTAGAAATCGAGTCTGAAAGAGGCCACGGATCTGTATCCATTTCTGAAGGGCCAATAATACTATAAGTTCTTTGGTTATTGGTGCTCAAGTAGATGATTTACAGAATTTAGTTTTATATTTATTAAAAAAGTTGGCAAAATTCAACATCCGGGTCAACTCACTCCAAAAGGAGATAACATCCCTTAAGGAAGTGACTAACCCAAGCTCCTTGACAGAATCTGTTCAAGCTGGAACTTCAACTCAAGTCCAACAACTTGAGGAAGAAAATTTCAACTTGAAAAGTCAAGTTAAGGAACTTAGGGTCTCGTTGAAATGATTCAATTTGGGTTTCAAGAATCTTAATTTGATCTTTGGAAAACAAAGAGTCATATATAATTGATCCGAACTTAGATATAAGGCAAAACATAAATTTAAATCTTACTTATCTTTAGTAAATCAACCAAATAGAAAACTAGTCCAAGCATGGGTCCCCAAGTCTAACTTGGTTAATCAAGTTGGACTTGATCAATATTGGATCCCTAAGGATCAAATCCATTACCTTGATAGACCTTATCGAGATTATGATCCAGGGGGAGCCAATAAAAAGACTATTTTGATTATTAAATAAACTTGTTTGATATTTAATTTACCACTTTCCTTATACATGCTTAGATTAGGTTAAATAAGAACTTAGGCTTGATTGACACTTGACTAGTTAGACCTAGGATTTTCAGAAAGAAAAATTAAATATTCAATTTCTTTAACAGACTTTGTCTAGAAGTGGTTGTTGCTCCAATAACTAAGAAGATGTAGTACCTCGCCGTAGTCTGGAAGCCATTTATTGAAATGAATATTTAATTTACTAACTGATAAATCTAAGTCTAACTCAAATGTAAATCAATCCTTAGATTTTAATCTAAATTGAAGATAAAATTAACCATCTCACAAAACAAATAAGATTCCTTGATTGACAATCTAGAAAAGGGTGAGATAGATTTAAGTTTAAATTAGTTAATTAAAGCTTAAACCCAACTTAATCTTTAATTCAAACTTATATTTTCAAAATTCAAATCTAATTATTCAAACATAATTATTCGAACTTATGTTTTCAAAATTTAAATCTAATTATTTAAACTAAAATTGTCAAATTCAAATCTAATTATTCAAACTTATATTTTCAAAATTCAAATTTAATTTTCAAATTTAAACTTAAATATTTTGAAATTCAATTTTTTTTAAATTTTTTTTTCTAATCAACTTCAAAATCAAATTAACTCCATCTTAGACAAACTCATAAGCTTAACATGTTTTGATAACATAGAATGGGTGAGATGGAATATCAAGAAGTTTAATTTTTCCCCTAGAAAGAATAGTTATATAGATTCAGCATAAAGTTTGGACATTTCTTTAAGGCCGTTAGATAAAATATATTGAAATATATATATTTTTTAAAAAACTATAATAATTACTTTTGTTACTTATGTTTAGACTCTAGGGTTATACTTATGCGGTTACTTTTGGCCATTTATTAATTTTTTTTTGAATTCTTTTTTAAAAAACTAAGAAGAAAAAGAAAGAGGTTTTTCAAAAGTTAAGTATTTTTTTTGAAACTAAGTTATTTTTTTTTTTAAAGCTAACTAGTTTTAAAAAGCTAAACAAAACTAAGTTCTACTTCAAATTGTTTAAGTATTTTTTTTTAAAAAAATTCTAAGTTCTTTTTCAAAGCCTTTAAGTATTCTTTAGAAGTTTTTTCAAGGCTTTATTAAAAGGCTAAGTTTTTAAAAGCTTTAAATTTTTGAAAAGCTAAGTTTCAAAAACTATGTTTTTAGCTAAGTTCCTTCTAAAAGCTTAAGTAATGTTCAAAAAAAATTTTTCATAGTTGTTAGCTATGTTAAACTCTCTACTTGAAAATTTTTTAACTCTCCTTTTTTAAAGTTTTTCAAAGTGAAAATTCTACTATCTCAAAAAAGTAAGTAATTTGAAAAGGCTAAGTGTTATTCCAAAGTATTTTTCAAAGACTAAGTTTTTTTAAACTTTGAAAATCTAAAATATTTAATTTTGAAAATAATTAATCTTTTTTCTCCCTAAATTATTTTTGATATATGACAAAGAGGGAGAGAGTACTCAAAAGTTAAGGGGGAGAGAAAGTTATGGGGGAGTGATAAATTAAGGGGGATCTAAAGTGAAATTACTTTAGTGTTAAAATTGCTTTATTTTTTTTTTACTTTAGTGTTAAAATTGCTTTGTTTTTCTTTGAACTACTATATCTTTTTACTTAACTTTTGAACCAAATTGTCATAATAAAAAAGGGAGAGATTGTTGGTATAGGGAGCACTAGATGATCAAACCTGTGTTTTGATAATGGCAAAAGGTTTAAAGTTAATTTATCTTCTTATCTAACAAGTGTGACTGAGTTTGCAGGAATGTCCTAAATTGTCTTAGGTAAAAGTTCTAGTGGATTCTAGGTAGGTGAAAAGTCTTAGCTACGGTTAGACAACGAAGTCCTGGTCTAGGGGGCTAGGCAAAGTCTTGGCTGGTCGAGGACTTTGGATGAAATTCTAGAGTCGAGGACTCTAGGTGAAAATCTTGGAAGTCACAGATACCAGGTGAGAGACTTGATGGGTCGTGGATCGAACGTTCAGCATGAAGTTCTTAAGTTTCAGATGCTGAGCAAAAGTTCAAACGGTCTGAAGACCAGTCTGGCAAAAGGTAATTTCTCTTGAGAAGAGTAGGTGAGAACATATTTCCCAAAAAGGGAACATTAGACGTCGGTCTGACCTAGAGTTTCATGCGAAACTCAAAGTCAGGACTGAACAGTCTGAAGGTTGTCAAAAGTTAATTTTTATATATACTGTTTGTCTATTATTCTAACTCTATTTTACTGGAAGACTAACATTTTTCTTTGATCGATCAACCGAATGTTGGGATCAGTTGATCGAACCCCATTGTTCAAAATCATCTCATGGCTAGCCTCGACCAAGGGATCGGTCGACCGAACGTCGGGTTTAATTGATCGAACAGTGGATAAGCAACAGATTGATCGGATCGGGTTGATTGGATCAGATAAGCTAGGGATCATCGATGGATCGTTCGACTGAACGACAGGATCGGTTGATCGAATGAAGACTCATCTGAAATGACAGTATTTGGATGGGAAGCTGGGCTGATTCAGGCAGGATCAGTCGACTGATCAAGGGGATCAGTCGACTGATCAGGGGGATCTGTCGACTGATCAGGGGGATCTGTTGACCGATCAATGTTGAGTCAAACACTGATCTTGAGATCAGTGAATCTGGATCAAGTCCAACTCGGCTGTAAAAGGAGGCCTTGACTAGTACTTCAGTACAACGATTCAGAACATCTTCTGCTGCTGCGTGTTGCTCTAAATATAAGTCTACGAAGCCATAATGAAACTTTGACAACCGAAAGCATGTCTCTCTAAATTCTAAAGTCGTCGGTATAAGTGTTCATTGTACTTCAATTATTTTGTCATTATATTTCATCTCTGTACTTGAATTTCTGGATTGATAGTGAATTACTCAAAGTAAACACTCAACGAGTGTGGGCCTTGGAGTAGGAGTCGTCAGCCTCTGAACCAAGTAAAACTAACTTGTGTCATTGTTTTCCTTACTTGTTCTTATTCCGCTATGTTCATTCTATGTTTTTACTAAAAGTGAAAAAGTCACGAGAGCAATTCACCCCCCTCTAACGCAATGATCCTACATAGGCCATGCCTAAAGGCACAACCGTGCCTCCCATCAGCAGCCAACAAGGGATAGCCGTGTGAATCCACACAGTCGTGCCCCTCTTCTAGAGCCAAACCGCGTTCTAGCTATGCCAAATAGCATGACCATGCCATATTTTCTGAGCTACTTCAGAGGTTGACCATACCAATTGGCATGACTGTGCCTCTCCACCCGAGGACATTCATGCCACGCCCAAGTCCCTAGGCATGACTGCTTGGCGGAGAACACAAGGGGGTCACAGTCCCTTGGATATAAAAGGGGATTTCCTCCCCTTTTGCCACATCTTTAGCTTGAGGCTCCACCCCTATTCCTTGGAAAAGGGTCTCCCCCTTGGGAGAATCCTAGATCATCCATCTTCACCAATCTGTCCACCTCTAGAGCAAGGATGGTAAGCAAGAAGACCGACATCGAATTGATAAGCATTCCTCTCTTCTTTATCTCATGTTTTGGATTGTGGGATGCTTTATTTCTTGTCTCTTGTTTGTTATTCCTTTACGATGGAGTAAATCTCCAAATCTAGGATGTAGGAAGTAGTTATGTTGTGATATTGATGTATAAATTATGTATTTGGATATTTTCTTGTACTATGATATGCTTTATGACTTTTTCTTATGCATTGTGTCTTGTATGTGCTTGATGAAATGCGTGTGAGGTTAATACATTTAGATGTAAAGGATCAGTCACTGTGTAGATAAGGTGCCTTGGATCGTAAGACCATGGGATCTTGTAACAGAGGGAGCCCCTTACTTTCTAAGGTATTCCCTTTAAAAGAGAATCAATTCTCTACCAGGGAGATTAAATAAAGTCTTAGGGGAGGTTCCCTAAATTAATGTTAGGAAGTGACTTGTGTAATCTAGAAATTATATAACCAGGGGCCTTGTGACAGAGAGTATCCCTTTAACTAGACTTTTTAGGTTACTTATTCTACTTAATTTTATTAATCTATCATTAGGAAGTAAATCTGTTAAATTTAGAAATTGTATGATCGGGGGACCCTGTGATAGAGGGTACCGGACTTTCTGGAGTTGTTTCTTTATTTAATGACATTAGAATTTGGGTAAACTCTGTAGTACAACCTACACAGAGTTGTGTCGGGCTTTAGTTAGAATCCCTACATGTGTGTAAGCATGGAGTTAGGTAGATGAACAATGTAAAGGAATATTAACTAGCACCATAGTGAAATCAAAAATCCTGGAAGCTATCATCTTTCACTCACCTACGCTCATTTTCTCCCTCTCTCTTTTTCCCTTTCTCTTCCTCTTCTACGTACATGACCATAAACCACTTTATGATTGTCTAGATAATTCACTGTGCGAAGTCAACTAGCGCTTAATCAACAGTCTTTGTGGGATCAATATTTTTATTATTGACGATGTGGTCGTGCACTTGTGGCTTCATAACATTCACCCCACTCTCATACTAGGTTGAGTAAGTCTCAATCAAGTCTAAGTCCTTATCTAACTATTATAATTTAAGTATAAAAAATAAGCAAGTAAATAAAGCGGTTGATCCTGTCCGAAAGCGGTGAAGATGGTTGGCTGGGAATGTGACTCTGTTGCTGACCAAAGGAAGACTCCGCATTGTCCTGTGTAACACAAAGAGCATTAATGCCAGGCCAGGGAGGGCGCCCCTGGCATTGGATAATCCGGTGAGGCGAAAGGGAAGATGCAGGGGGCTGCACATCACCGGCCAGAGAAGGAGGACAAATGGGTGTTGCCGCAAGAAGGGCTTATGGATGAAGGACGCACAAACCTCTTGGGCTTTACCTCTATTGCAATCACATAGGATCATCCACTTCGCCAGCTAGTGAGTTGTGCCCTCATAGAGGTAATGTGGGATGGCTGGAGCTAGGACACAGGCAGTGGAGGTCCGCTCATTCGTACCTCTAGATTATCCAAGGGGCTAAGTTTGAGTGGGCAAGTGTTGCCCTCTCTCAAGTTAAGATGATCACAGATGGAGGCTGCCTATTTTATTAGCTCCATCCGATGTGGAGGAGGGCTGGGATTAGTGGCCGAAGATGAGGAATAGCCATGGACAATTACGATCATGATGATAATGATGACATTGCGTTAGTGACAATAATGTGATGTTTTGTTGTTGTTGTTGTATGTGTGAGCAGTTGTTGATTGACCATATTTGACATCGATGTAGGTTGGTGTATCTGTGCATACACCAACCCATGTGAGTAGTGCTTTGCCATTGGTATGACACCACCCACTAGATGGTAAGACAAGTACCCACATCGATCTGACAATTACTCGGACGTGATGTGATTGAAACTGACCTTATCATTGACCTGTATGTGTTTTTTTATGGTATCTATTTACCTTTTCATAAAAAAATTGATCGAGTTGTGGAGAAGAATAGTGAAAAAACTATAGCAAACTGCATGTATAAAAATGTAACATCGCATACCTCCGCTTGTAGATAGTGACCCCTTTTTATAGTGTCACTGTTGTGTCTATGCACACATCTCAAAACACTTACATGCTTCCCAAAGTGTTCCTAAGAAAGGATATGCAATAAAGTACTTCTGACAATTTTTCTTAAACGAGTGCGCAAATCATTGTGATTTGATAGACTGGAAGCTTTTAAAGCATGATTTGTCTACAGGATATTCCCTGTCCTTTACAACACAAACTTTCAAAAGAGTACGGCAGGACAGATACATGGGACCCATGTTTGGCCCACTGACCATCATTCAAGAGGACCATTAGCTCGGCCTTATGGGTCGACCCGGTCTTCACTCGACCTCTTCCTTGGCAGTAAAGGAAAAGCTTGTCTGATCGGCCTGCATTGTCGATCAGCTGAGGATGACCTACCTATCCCAAGTTGAGACACGAAGTTTGATTGAGTGGGATGCCTGGTTGGACACCCACTTCAGATCGGCCCTGTGGCAAGTTTGGACATCCCTTATTATTGTTGGTGCCTTTGACCTCTTCTTGACTTTAATTGCCATGCTGGTTGGTCTTCCTCATTTTGACCCGCTTTTGGGAGGTCCTCCTTTATCATCTATCAGCGGTAAATCTAACAAACTTGCAAGTTTGTTTAATATCAAAAATAGTTTTTCTATTGGTTCTCCCTATATCATAACCTTGATAAAGTCTATTTAGGTAATGTATTTGACCCTTGGGGATCCAATATTGGTTTGGTACAACTTGATTTGTCAAGTTTGATCTAGGGATCCATGCTTGGATTTGGTTTCTAGTGGTTCGATTGACAATTGATAAATATGATTTGAAATGAGACTTAGCCTTATATTCTAATTTGGATTGATTGTATACAACATTTTGTTTTCCAAGAATCATTCAAAATTTTTGAAACCTAAAGTAAACCGTTCTAATGAATCCTTAAGTTCTTTGACTTGAGTTTTAAAGGTGAAATTTTTTTCCTCAAGTTGTTGGACTTGAGTTGAAGTTCTGCTTTGAACTGGTTCATTCAAAGAACTTAGGTTAGTTTCCTCCTTAAGGGCTTTTACCTCTTTTTGGAGTGACTTAATATGAACATTAGATTTAGTTGATTTATGAGTTAAGTACAAAACCATATCATACAATTTTTCAACTAATTTAGGACTTACAATGAGGTTTGAAACTTTTGAACTGGATACAGATCTGTGGCTTAATTCGGACTCAAACTCGGCTTCAAATTTAGTCTCGGACTAGGTCTCGATCACTTGTTCTCATGTTAGTAGTGCAAGGAGACTTGCTTGATTTTGGTCTTCTTTGTCTGAGTCTTTCAATGAGGATTCATCCCACATTGCTTGTAGTGTCTTCTTTCCTTTTCTTCTTTTTGGCATCTTTCAGATTTGGATACTCTGACTTGAAATATCCTTTCTGGTTGCACCCGTAACATGTAACTTCTAACTTGCTTTTTTGGAGTCTGACTCGATCTTGACTAGTTGCCCTTCATTTAGATTATTTTCTTGATTTTGTGTTTGGTGAATCCTTTCTTCTTCTTATAAGTTTCTAAACTAGATTGACTAGTTGCCCTTCATTTAGATTATTTTCTTGATTGTTTTCGGAATTCAATTCGTCTTCTGACTTGGGCTTGAATCGGGACTAGTACTTTAGTTCCTTTGTCTTGATTTTTCCAACAAGCAAAGCAATTCCTTTCTTGGTTGGGCATGTATTAATTTGCTCATGTAATTCAAATTCAAAAAATAAATCATCTAGTCTAAGAATTAAAAGATCCTTGGAGATCTTGTAAGCATCTACCATAGATGCTCACAAGGTGTTTATAGGAAAAGCATTGAGAGTGTACCATATGATGTCGTGATTCTTCATCTTTTGTCCGATTGAGTGGAGACCGTTGAGTATATCTTGGATCCAAGCATGTAGCTGGCTTACCGATTCTCCTTCTTGTATTTTAATATTATATAATTTATTGAATATTAAATCACGCTTACTTTCTTTTGTTTTAGAGGTTCCCTCGTGTAGCTCGATTAACTTCTCCCATAGATCCTTGGCGCTTTTGAAGGGATAAACTCGGTTTAGTTTTTCTTTAGTCAGGCCATATTGAAGAGTTTGAGTAGCCTTTACATTCGCCTTGATTTTCTTCATCATGTGCGAGTCCAGTTCTCACATCCTATTAGTACTCCATTTCCGTCAAGTGGTAGTGCAAACCCAGTTTGGATGATGATCCATATTTTCACCTGGGTCTTTAGGTGGAACTCCATCCGACCCTTCTAATAGCCAAAGTCCTCGCCAGAGGAAAGAGGTAGACAAGTAGCACTGTAGCCTTCTTGATGGGCCATAAAAATAAATCTTGTACATAAAAACAAACAGAGAAAACTGTACCTAGACATGATCTTAGATTAGTAGTGTGAGAGAAGAGCAATGCAAAAATGAAATTAACTTAAGTGGTGTTGCACCAACTTTGAGAATCAAAAAACCATGAGTGAGAAAAAGGATTTATCAAAAGGGGTGATTGCACCAATTCTGATTTACAACGAAAAATGAAAACAACAAAAAAATTGCTTGAAAGGTAGTTGCACAAATTCAGAGCACCCTCGCTATGATTCCACTTATAGGATCAGAGTAAGCGCTATAGGGGGGGGGGGTCGGGTGAATAATGTGTTTCTCTTTTTCACTTTTTTTTGGAAAATATTAGAGATAAATATAGTGGAATTAAACGAATAAAAAAATAATACTAAGAGACTTTCTTTTTACTTGGTTCACAGCTCAACGACTGCTAGTCCAAGGCCCGCACTTGTTGAGTGCTTTCGTTGAACAATTCATTAAAGCATAAAGAATTACCAAATTTTAAGTGCAAGGTAATAAATAAATTATACCGACAATAGATAAGAATTGAAGATGAGGCGTTGGTTGTCAAAGTAGTGTTTTGGCTTCAAAACGAAAGTTCTGGAGCAGCACGCAAGAATAAAAGTGCAAGAATAAAAGTCATATGGATTATAGGATTAGAGTAAACACTAAAGGTGGGTGGGGGAATAGTGTGTTTCACTTTTTTTTTACTTTTTTGGAATACATGAGAGATAAATGCAACAGAATTAAAGGAACACAATAATAATGCTAAGACACTTTCTTTTTACTTGGTTCATAATTCGGCAAGTGCTAGTCCAAGGCTCACACTCACTAAATGATTTCGTTGAACAATTCACTAAAACACAAAGAATTACAAAATTTTAAGTACAAGATAATAAATAAATTATATTGACAACAAATTAGAATTGAAGATGAGGCATTGGTTGTCAGAGAAGCGTTTTGGCATCGTAACGAAGGTTCTGGAGCAGCACGTAAGAATGAAAGTCGTATGGAATGAGTGTCTCAAGCCGATGGTCAAACCCTTCTTTTATAGCCTCTTTTAAGAGCCTGGACCAGCTCAGGGCGCCTCCACCGAGGTTTATTTGATCCACCTTCATTGCTAACTTATTCAACTTTGCGTACTTGGATTCCTTCTAGGCGCTAGGATTGCTAACGTGGCTGCACCTCGATGAGCCTCTATCCGAGTCACTTTTTTCCCTTCCTGAGTGTTTAGACCACTCCTGGGCGCTTGGAAGCTGACGTGTACTAGCCAACCAAGGTATGCCAACTCAGCTACTCGCATGGATGTATTTGGGTCATTCCAGGCGCCTAGATCCATCTGGTCGCCTGGACTCTAGGGCGCTTGAATCCTTTCCGGGCACATGAAATTTCCTAATTTCATCTTTGATTTCTTGCATCATAGAGTCAACACAACATATATAATATGAAATATAAAAACATTTAGACAATCTTGGGATTATTCTGTCCTAACTTTTGGATTTCGTTGAAATCCTAAATCTGACCAATTCCTATTGTTCCCTCAATGGGGAATGCGTCCTCACCTATTCCACTCAGGAGAGTTTACCTTATCAAACATCTGGTCCTCCTGACCTATTTGAACTTTGCTCAGTATCCGATCTTGACCTTCGGGACTTTCAGCTAGATGTCCGATTCTTGACCTACCTAGACTTCTACCTGGTGTCCACGACCCCTAGAGCTTCCCACCTAGTATCCTCGACCCCTAGTACTTTTGCCCAACATTCTTTATTTGCTAAGATTTCTGCCCAGTCTACTCGACTAGGACTTCTTTTCCAATCCACTCGACCATGACTTCTTGCCCAATCCACTTAACTAAGACTTCTTTGCCTAGCCTCAACTATGATTTTCCTGCTCACTTAGTTAAGCTCGTTAGATCATAATAATCTTTAACTTTGAACCTTTTCCAATATTAAACACAGGTTTGATTAACTAGTGCTTTCAACACCAACATGTATCTCCTTTTTGAAACTCTTTCGGAGGTAGAGAAACCTCTTACAGATTTATAAGACAATTATAAATATTAGTAGTAATATAAACAATAAGCATGTAAGTAAAAGCAAACTCAAGTTGGTCTGATCTGAAGACCTAAATGCTATGACACTCCTCTTGGTGCTTCCCAAACCATACGAGCGGAGTTTGGAGCACTTTTTGAGCACATAAAAGAAGATAAATGTTTACAAGAGTTTATGGAAGACGATGCCTCGACTCCCCTTTTATATAGCTCAATCAACAATTCTCTGCTCAAATGGGCCTTCGCCAACTTAGATGCAAAATCGATCCTCTTCAAGCTAAGTCTTGACCTCCCAATTAACAGAAACACCCTCTGATCTCCCAAAACTCAACCAAAACTTATCCGAGGACTGACTAGTGCAAACCCGATCACATTAACTTCCAGTCGACCAAACTTTTGGTCAATTGAACTACCTTTCGGTTGACCAAATCATGAGTCTGATGACCCAAGCCAGTTCCCAACTGGTCCTGCCAAAGCCTTTGTCCAACTCCTGTTTCTGTCAAAACAAATAAGCAAACAACAAGACAAATATGCAAAACCTAGTATGTGGTTTACCTAATCTACTAGGTTCACTTGGTCTCTCTTTACCTAGTGTTCAGCTTCCAGCTAATCCATCTTAGACTTAACTTTATTTCCAACTAGGTTTGTCTAGTTTCTAACTAGGTTTTCCACCTCTTAGCCTTGCTAGGACTTTCATTGCATGATTACTAACTAGAACTTCCATTGCCTAGCTCCGCTAGGACTTCCACTACCTAGTTCCCAACTAGAACTTCCCTTTACCTAGTCCCACTATGTCTTTTCACCAATCTGCCAAGTATCTAATCCTACTTGGACTTATCACTCACTTCCAAGCTTTAAGTTAGCCTTAATTTTGCCTGAACTCTTCACTTAACTTGATTGACCATGATTAAGTTATTTGGTCACACTCCCTTAAATATGTTGTTCAGACTAAACCATCAAAACCATAGAGGCCGATTCCACCAACATGAATTTTTACTACTAAACCGGCCATTATTGGTGCGATCGACCAACGAATTTGAGGTTAAGACGTAATCAATTGAAGAAGACCCTTAGGGAGATGCCAAATGGGTTTAAGAAGTAGCTTTAGGTAGGCAAGAACTACTCAAAGTCTAAGGATCATTTGTCATCTTACCAGAGGGTTCATTATGACTATGAAATCAACCCTAAATCTAGGAACGAAATCAAGATTACAAAGGAGGTCATCCCTAGTATTGACCTTGATGTTACTAACATGACTAAAGCCTCTAAGAAGTCTAAAAGAGTGTATCTAGAAAGCTTAGCCCTAGTGAATACCTATTAAACACCCAAGGAGCTCTAATAGGCATTCAATTTCTAAGAGTGTGTTTCTTTCACACTGAATGAATATAGGATGCATTAATTTAGATTGGAATGGTAGTTAATCTAACTAGGATAAACTTGTCAGTTTAAGGTATTTTTTGAGGTATAAGATTTATTTTGAAAAAAATATCTAAATTCTACTCTATAAGGTTCTAGAGTGTGCCAAAAAGAATTGAGTTTTTAAGTCGATCAAAATTGGCATCGTTAAGATAGACTCTTACAATGGGGCAAAATTTGAGATTTGATACATTTAAGGGAGTTGGTCTGGTTGTATTAAAATTTATAATTGATATAATATTAGAAGATGTCATGTAGATTAGAGATCTAGATATTTTTATACTATCATTCCATTTTTGTTTATATTTACCGTATTTTATGTATCATGATATTTGTCGTGTCATCTCATTTATACTTATTTGTGATCATGATTTTCATGCTATTTGGACGTGCATAGTTACCATGATAATTTCTCTTAACCTTGTATGATATGTTGAATTTTGACCTAGTTGATAATTATCATCTCATATCATATATGTATCATTTTAAAAATATTAAAATAATTATTCTAAAGTTATGCATTTAATATATATATCATGCTCATTTTGATGCATTGATTTAAATTTTTTATAATTAAGGGCAACTGAAATTATTTGATATCCTAGATAGGATGATCAAATTAGGAATGCCTATATAGATATGCATGATTTCTTAGTATAGGGAGAACCACTTTACATTTTACAAGAACTATAAGATAACTTGCGTGTATTGAGATAGATTAGATACAAACAAGATGTTAGGATGATAAACTAAGTTTAAGGTATTGACATAGTGCATCTAAATGAGTTAAGTTCATTGAATCATATGGACTTTGTGTGAGCCAATTATGAAAAAAACTAATATATAAATCATGTGCATGATGTGTGTGTTTCATGCATAATTTTCAGTATTATTTTGCATGCATCTTGTTCATCACATGGGCATATCCTGCATACTTTATTCTCTTTTGTATTATTTTCACTCTTTTAGTTCTGAAATCTATTCTTTGTATATTTTCATTGACAGGATGCAAAGTTAGAGCTTAACTAAAGTAAAAAAGAAACCTTGGAGATGGACAGTTTGGCTGTGTCCCGTGATACGCCATGCATCACATATGGAGCAAGGCGACCAACAAAGCAAGAACATGACTTCCAGAGAGAAACACGGGCAGGTCGTGTCAGGGGACATGAGAAGGCCATGCTAGGGGGCATGATCGTGCATTTCTCTATTGCTCACTAAGGAGACATTTAGCACACCACATAGCCAGGCCATGGAATGTGTGGAGGCAACCCCATTTTTTTAAGAAAATTTGGTATTTTAGGAAAGTGACCCCAACTTTTTAGGAAAGTTTGCTAAGTCTTGGTATCTTTGGAGGTTATAAAAGGACTAAGGGGGCATCTATTGGAGGCATTGAGGGATAAAGGGTTCTCCCCTCTCCTACATCCTTGAGACAAGGAACCCTAGGAGAGAGTCATTTCCAAGGAGCCATCGAGATTCCATCCACTGAGGAGCTTGGATATTAAGTTGAAGACAACCATGGACACCACCACTAAGCCTTTCTTCTCTTTTCTCTTTGATTTGAGTTATAAAATATTTTTCTTCGTGTCTTTTTCTTGTATCTCTATTTCCATGGAGTAGTCTCATAATTTTAGGATGAGAGAGTAGTCCAATGAAATCGTCGACACTTGTTTTGTTTTATTCAACTTTTTTATCACATGATGTATTTGATTTATGATCCTACTTTAGTATGCATACATGATTATAACACAATGTACATTTTCATATCCCATGAGATGCGAGGAAGAATCAAAAGGTGAATCCAATTCTCTAACCCCTAAAATTTGAGATTTGAGGGGTTGTTCACGAAAGTAGTTCAAAACATCACATGGTACCATTGGATATCATAGAGCTTAATGGGTCTACCCTAACTTAACATCATGAAGTATAAGATAACACCTAAGGGACTGTGGGATATCGTGATAGGAGCTTCCCTGAGAAAATTGTAGCTCTAGTAAGGTTACCATGAAAGTAAGCGCCGCATTTAGGTAGATACCAAGATATTATTTGAAAGGATATATCAAATGACTTGGGATAGACCACCTTTATACTATAAAATAACATAGAGATAAAACAATGAAAAATAATTAGGGTGTCAATGACTATTGTAGTGAAATTAAAGTCCTAGAATTGCATCCTTAAATTGGTTTTCCCCACGATTTTTTTTGTTTTCTTAGTTTGATTTCTTTCTATCAAGATTTTCTCGATCTTGATTAATTTATATAACTTGTTTCATAATTTGGATTAGTACTCAGTTTAACAGTCACTATGGATGATATTCTATTACTTGATGACAATCGTACATTTACGATTTATATATATTAATTTTTTGGCACCATTATTGGAGACTATTTCAAATCGATATTGGTCCTATTGCGACTTGATTAATCTAAATTCTTTTTTGTTTTTACATCTAATCTTTCCATTTTATTTTATTTCATTTTTCTTTGTTTTCTTTTTCTTTTTTACTTCTATATTTCCTTTTTTATTTTATTTCCTTTTATTTTATTGTCTTTTTATTTCATTTTATTTTTTTAACCTTTTATTGCTATTTTTATTCTTTTTCTTTTTCAGGTGAACAAATATTTGGTGTGTAAAAATGGAAGCTTTAACTAAGGGTTTTATGAATCTAATGTTGTGAACTTTGCTAATAGTTATTGTGAGATTTGTGGTGCAACATGATATGCAACCAATAATTACCCGATAATATTTACATCTTAATATGGAATACAAGCGGTATAATGAGATGTTATCCCCAATTATAATTAGTGGTCTCAAGATGATCCATATTTATACACTTATAACCCTGTTTGGAGGAACTCTAAAAAATTTTCATACAGGTACAATCAAGATCAACTCGGGGAAGAAAATTACGGATCACCACTATAATTCCATCAAGCACCAAAATCCAACATAGAAATCATGCTGGGAAATTTCATCATGACCGAAACTAAGGGAAGTGAGGAGTTTAGACAAAAATTCATGAAGGATATGTTGGATCCAAAGAGTTGAGAGAGAGAGAGAGAGAGAGAGAGGGGGGGTGAATCTCATTTGTTTAAAAAATTATCTGTTGGATCGTAAAGACAGTAGAGGGAGGAAATGAATAACATTTTTTGATTTTTTAGAAATCGAGAGTACGCATTAGATAAGAAGATAAAGGGAAAGAAGCTAGAAAGAAAAAGACAAGCACACACTAATACAAGTAATTTTTACTTGGTTCGGAACCTTCGATGACTCCTACTCCAAGGCCCGCACTCGTTAAGTGCTTTCATTGTGCAATCCATTAATTCGAGCGTTTGAACCGCTCGGGTGCCTAGCCATGCACCCGTCTGGGCACAACTGGTCCAGGCGCTCGAATTAACTCCGGACCCTCAGACTCTGGGCACCTGGATCCCTTACGGGTGCCTGGACACTCTTTTTCAGCCTTCTTTTTTCTATAAAAAAAGAGTTAGTTCAGACAAGCAAAATATGTTTATCCTATAAAACAAAGTTAGCATAATAAGATAGCAGTAGTAATTAGTGTTAGGACCAAAAGTAGCTAGAGGGGGGGGGGGGGTGAATAGCTCGTCGCGTTCTCTCGTTGCTCGACGTTGCTTGGCGTTGTTTGTTTCTTCAAGAATATGCAGCGGAAAATACAGAAACAAAACACTCAACGCTAACACTAGGATTTTACTTGGTATCCACCTCCAAAGGAGGTGACTAATCCAAGGATCCACACCACGCACACACCCTCCACTATGAATAACACTCCTTTATGGTAACTACCAAAGGCGGAGAAGCCTTACAGCACTCTCAATACAAGAAGAAGAAAGGGAAATACAAGATAAGCAAAAGCTTACAAGATGTGCAGTAAAAACCCTAACCCTAACTTCTCTTCTTGTTGTTGATCCGCCTCTTGACTTGGAAAACCTCCAAGATCCTTCAAGAACTGGCGATCTTAGCTTCAAGAGCGCTGTGGAGGAGTTGGCGAGAGATCTGGAGTGAATCGGTGAAGAGGTGCCGCAGCCATCGCACGCCTGCAGCTTAAATCGACGCCAACGGTCGGAACTCGATCGATTCAAATGTTCCCAATCGATCGGGGAGGCTTTGGATCGATCCACGGATCGATCCAGAGCGCCTCTGTGCTCTAGGAAAAACGCCTGGATCGATCCAGCGCTTATCGCGCGAAGCAGCCGCGTCCCAATCGATCCACTGATCGATTGGGATATCTGGATCGATCCACGGATCGATCCAGAGGCTTTCTGTTCGCTGGGAAAAGCCTGGATCGATCCACTGATCGATCCAGCTCCTGGATCGATCCCCTGATCGATCCAGCACTTGGTTTTTGCCCAAAACCAAGTTCCAAGACTCCCAAACCAACATCCGGTCATCCTTGACCTGTTGGTACATCATGCCTAGCATCTGATCACTCCCTTGACCTGCCAGGACTTCCCACCAAGTGTCCGGTAGGACTTCCCACCAAGTGTCCGGTCAATTCCTTTGACCCACTTGGACTTTTCTCGTCAGATGTCTGGTCAATCCCTTTGACCTATCTGTATTTCCTCATGCCAAGTATCCAGTCAATCCTTTGACCTACTTGGACTTCCCAACACCAGATGTCCGATCATCCTTGATCCATCTGGATTTTCCCTTGCCTGGCTTCACTCACCAGGACTTTCACCTAGCTTCACTCACTAGGTTTTCCATCTGCCTAGCTTCACTCACTAGGTCTTTCACCCGGCTTCACTCACCAGGACTTTCACCTAGCTTCACTCACTAGGTTTTCCATCTGCCTAGCTTCACTCACTAGGTCTTTCACCTGGCTTCACTCACCAGGACTTTCACCTAGCTTCACTCACTAGGTTTTCCATCTGCCTAGCTTCACTCACTAGGTCTTTCACCTGGCTTCACTCACCAGGATTTTCCTTCTGCCTAACATCCCAGTTAGGACTTCCCAGTCAAGTATTCGGTCAACCTTGACCTACTTGACTCTTCTTCAATTAACATCTTATTGTCAAACATCTAAACTCAAACCAAGACTCAGCTTGGTCAACCAGGTCAACCTTGACCTGAGGGATGTTGCACCAACAATCTCCCCCTTTTTGATGTTTGACAATACCACAATAACACTTACAATACCACATGTAAGTTAGGCTAATCTCATAGCCTCATTCTTCATGCCACTAGGTAATGAAAGTATAAGTTAAGCTCTTCATTCTCCCCCTAAGAGGGCAAACTCCCTCTTAGATAATGAAAGCCTAACTGACTCCCTTTCACTAGTCTTTTCATTCTCCCCCTATTGGCACACATCAAACTCCCCTGTAGGGCACACTCAACCCATCTTTAGGCACACATCAACCCATGCCTCAATTTCGGTTATACTTCAACAAATCCATTGTTGAAAGACTCTCCCCCTGAAGAGTTGCTCATCGTTGTTCACAACATCACTCGTTGTGATCAACACGATAAAGAAGGTCCCATACCCTTCATTTATCCTTAACTTCTCCCTCATTGTAGACAAATACTCAACCTTGAGCATTTTCTAACCACGTGAGTTCCTACTTGAAATAATGAGGATATCCACTCCCCATTTCAAGTTCAAAAGCTCATACAAGAGCATTTTCTTTAAAGAAGGTTAACCACCTTCCAAGGTTCATGAAAAATAATTTTTCATGTCTTTAAAGAGTCCCTCCCCCTAAAGACATGGTGGTAACTTCTGTTATTGCACCAACAATGACTTGGAATCCCTAAACCTTTAGGAAACCCAAATTTAGAAGTTTTGAGGTTCAAATATTCAAAATTTGAAACAGACCTCAACCTAAACTTCAACTTAGCCTTTCTTAACCAATCCATCCTTGTTTTCCACACGAAAACACCCGTTTTAAGTATACAAATGTATTTTTAGGGGTTTGGAATGGTTACCTAGACTCAATTAGGTTTAGAGTGCTGAAATCAGACCTTCCCAGCCAAAATCAGCATCCTGGATCGATTGGAGTTGGGTTCCAATCGATTCAACCTATTTGAATCGATCCACTGATCGATTCAGGATGTGTGGATCGATCGGCTGATCGATCCAGCGAGCTTCTGCTCGCAAGAGTTGCCTTCTGAATCGATCCACGGATTGATTCAGGAACTCCAATCGATCCACGGATCGATCGGAGCCTCTGATAGTTGCTGAATTTCAAATTCAGCCAACTTCAGAAACCCCTAGAAAATTCTACAAAAATCCAAAAATCATGAAATTTTGTGTAGACATTACTTAAGGCATACTTAATCATGGAAAAATAGTTTTCTATGAAAATACATCATATTTTCAAAGATTGACACAAACTTGAAAACTTGCAAAAACTTTAGTGTTTTCTTCAAGTTTGTGTCTAACTATTCAATGGTGATTACTATCAAAAGACAGCCTTCACCAAGGTTTTCCAAAAACATTTAAAAACATTTTCAAAACCAATATCCCATCATGTTCCTTGGGCATAATGCACATGACTTGTACATTAGCTTTCCCAATGATGGGAAAACACATAACTATGTGTTTTGATGAAACATAAAACTCAAAAGAATGCACTAAATCAACATCTTGAGTTTTGTTCATCTTCCTAACATCTCACTTGTATCTAATGTACACTAGAACACGTACAAGTCACCTTATAGTCCTTGTGAGATGTGAGATTTTGGTTTTGCCCTAATCTAGGGATCATGCATATCTATCTAGGCATTCTAGAGATATTAGACATCCACCCAGGATGTCACTTGTCAATAATTGTTGTTAAATGCCATTTGTCCTCAATTACAAGGAAATAAACTAATGCATGATAATGTTATGGCATACATCAAAAGAAAATAGCTTTCAAAAGAAAGATTCCTATAACTACATGATGTATGAATGTCATGACATGGTATTTTTGGATTTTGCATAATAAAACATGAATGCAAAAATAGACATGATGTCATGGCATTTGATGGGCAAACAATCATGGCAAGATTTAGCATAAATAAAGTATTCCTAGATTAACTATCTAAGTATCCTTAAAATCTTAGCTAAACTTACAACTTAAACCTAGATTGCCCTAAAGTGCTTCAAGAAAAATGCCAAAGCCTAAATTGACATTTCTAATTCCCTTGATTAATGTATGCCAATTGAAAGTAAGCATATCCTCAAATGTTGGCATATTTCATTTTTCCACAAGAGTAGCACTTTTAAATTAAGGCCCGGATTGCCTTAAATTTTCTAAGAACATACCAAAATCCCAACTTGGTAGTTCTTATGAATTTCCTAATATGTGCCATTTAAGATTAAAATCAATTTTTCCCCATTAGGCACATTTTACTCTTTCAAGGAGTAAATAATAATTCCATTTCATTTTCAAAGGTTAACAAAAACCTTGAAAATGCTCCTTGAGTGTCAATTTCCTCAAAGTTGGGTTAACTACCCTTCTAATCGGAGTTGACACTCTCTAACCCATCTATGGGGTAGAGAAGATGCTCCTAGGAACCCACCACCTATTGATGCTCCTTGGATGCTCTAGGTATTCACTAGGGATAACTTCCCTAGATACTTTCCTAGTGACCTTGTTTGGCTTCTTGGAGGCCTTGGTCACACTTTCTAGGTCAACTCTAGGGATAGCCTCCCTTGTGACCTTGTTAGTGACTTTCTTAGACTTCTTAGAAGCCTTAGTCACATTTATTGCAAAAACACTCTTAGGGATGACTTCCCTAGTATTTTTGGCTTGACCACTAGACCTAGGGTTTGTTCCATAACTATATGGAATTCTATGGTAAGAGGGCACATCCTTCTTAGCCTTTGGTTTGTATCCCAAACCTCTATGGCCATTGGATGACTTTTGTACCCCTAAACCTAGGTTATGCTCTTTTTGCCCTAATAGGATATTTTTCATCCTTTTTAGGGTCTTTTCCATTTTATCAAGTCTTGACCTCAAGACTTGATTTTCCATCACTAAGTCCTTAGTTTTTGTTTTTCCATTAAGTTCATGAGCATTTTTGTTTCTAGGCTTGTAGCTACAATCCTTAGAGTTCTTGCCTAGACTTTTACCTACATTCCTAGCCTTAGGTGTAGTAGTTTTGGCATGTAGGGCCACATGCTTTTCCTTAAAGCCCTCATGCTTCCTATTCTTATGGTAAATCGCATTAAAATGATAAAAGTTAGAACTATCATTTTTACCATAATGTAAAGGAGTAGGCTCAATAAATGTTACCTTCTTCTTTATCTTGGAGGCTCCCCTTGACTAATGCCTCCTTGAGCCTTGACCATCTTCTTCCCCTTGAGGCATTGACTTAATGCCCCTTTTGATTGCAAGAGAAGCATATGATATGCTCCTTGCTCTTCTTTGTTCCGGGAATGGTCTCCTCGGGCTTCTCCTTGCCCTTTTGCGTCACTTGACCCTTCTTCTTGGCCAAGTTGGGACACTTGCTCTTGTAGTGCCCACTTTCCCTACACTCAAAACATATTATATGATTTTTATTTTTAATTGAAACATTTATACCTTCTTGTGTAGGGATGGCACTTGCTCCTCCATTTGCTATTTCTTGAATTTCAGAGGTGGCACCATCTTCTTCTTCTTCACTTGACCCGGATGTAGAAGCTTCTCCTTCTTCTTGATCCGGCGTCACCAAGGATTGCTCCCCCTCAATCCTAGAGGTGGAGGCTTCATCATCTTGAACATGAAACAAGGAGTATGCTCCCTCCTTGTTCCCTTTGTTGCATTCCCTTGAGGATGAAGCTTCTTGGATTTCCTCTTCTTCGGAGGTTGAGCATCTCTCAACCTCGGAGTCTTCCTCTTGGTCTTGCTCCAAAGAGTCACCCTCTCTGGATTCTTCATGATCTTGTACAGTGGAGGGGATCTCTTCATGAAGCTTGTCCAATTTGCTCCATAATTCCTTTGCATCTTCAAATTCTCCAATTCTGCAAAGGATGGTGCTTGGCAATAAATTGACCAAAAGCTTGGTCACTTTGTCATTTGCCTCGCACCTTTGGACTTGCTCTTGGCTCCACTTGCTCCTCTTGAAAACTTTGCCCTTTGAATTTCTTGGAGCCTTGAAGCCTTCCATTAGAGCAAACCATTGCTCTATCTCCATCATAAGAAAATTTTCGATTCTTGATTTCCAAGAATCGAAACTCGTAGAAGTGTATGGTGGAGCCACCCTTGTGTCAAATCCAAGTCCATCTTGGAATTGCATCTTGAAGTTGAGCTTGATAAAGTCTTGAACTTGAAGAATTTGCTCCAACTTCTTCACCCTCTAGCTTTTCTTGTTATGCTTGACCCTTCCGGCGATGATTCCGGTGAAGAGCGGCCTTGCTCTGATACCACTTGTAAGGACCAAAAGTAGCTAGAGGGGGGGGGTGAATAGCTCGTCGCGTTCTCTCGTTGCTCGACGTTGCTTGGCGTTGTTTGTTTCTTCAAGAATATGCAGCGGAAAATACAGAAACAAAACACTCAACGCTAACACTAGGATTTTACTTGGTATCCACCTTCAAAGGAGGTGACTAATCCAAGGATCCACACCACGCACACACCCTCCACTATGAATAACACTCCTTTATGGTAACTACCAAAGGCGGAGAAGCCTTACAGCACTCTCAATACAAGAAGAAGAAAGGGAAATACAAGATAAGCAAAAGCTTACAAGATGTGCAGTAAAAACCCTAACCCTAACTTCTCTTCTTGTTGTTGATCCGCCTCTTGACTTGGAAAACCTCCAAGATCCTTCAAGAACTGGCGATCTTAGCTTCAAGAGCGCTGTGGAGGAGTTGGCGAGAGATCTGGAGTGAATCGGTGAAGAGGTGCCGCAGCCATCGCACGTCTGCAGCTTAAATCGACGCCAACGGTCGGAACCCGATCGATTCAAATGTTCCCAATCGATCGGGGAGGCTTTGGATCGATCCACGGATCGATCCAGAGCGCCTCTGTGCTCTAGGAAAAATGCCTGGATCGATACACGGATCGATCCAGCGCTTATCGCGCGAAGCAACCGCGTCCCAATCGATCCACTGATCGATTGGGATATCTGGATCGATCCACGGATCGATCCAGAGGCTTTCTGTTCGCTGGGAAAAGCCTGGATCGATCCACTGATCGATCCAGCTCCTGGATCGATCCCCTGATCGATCCAGCACTTGGTTTTTGCCCAAAACCAAGTTCCAAGACTCCCAAACCAACATCCGGTCATCCTTGACCTGTTGGTACATCATGCCTAGCATCTGATCACTCCCTTGACCTGCCAGGACTTCCCACCAAGTGTCCGGTAGGACTTCCCACCAAGTGTCCGGTCAATTCCTTTGACCCACTTGGACTTTTCTCGTCAGATGTCTGGTCAATCCCTTTGACCTATCTGTATTTCCTCATGCCAAGTATCCAGTCAATCCTTTGACCTACTTGGACTTCCCAACACCAGATGTCCGATCATCCTTGATCCATCTGGATTTTCCCTTGCCTGGCTTCACTCACCAGGACTTTCACCTAGCTTCACTCACTAGGTTTTCCATCTGCCTAGCTTCACTCACTAGGTCTTTCACCCGGCTTCACTCACCAGGACTTTCACCTAGCTTCACTCACTAGGTTTTCCATCTACCTAGCTTCACTCACTAGGTCTTTCACCTGGCTTCACTCACCAGGACTTTCACCGAGCTTCACTCACTAGGTTTTCCATCTGCCTAGCTTCACTCACTAGGTCTTTCACCTGGCTTCACTCACCAGGATTTTCCTTCTGCCTAACATCCCAGTTAGGACTTCCCAGTCAAGTATTCGGTCAACCTTGACCTACTTGACTCTTCTTCAATTAACATCTTATTGTCAAACATCTAAACTCAAACCAAGACTCAGCTTGGTCAACCAGGTCAACCTTGACCTGAGGGATGTTGCACCAACAATTAGATCCTGCTTCCCCGAGACCAAGATCTAATCAAGGTTTCAGCTTAAGTTCCCCAAATGAATTTAAGCTGGGCCAATGTCTACTGTTCTCTCAACAGGGAATGCGTCCTGACTGGATCTCTCCTCCAGTTGCTTACCTTTTACTTACCAACTGCAATCGCTTGACTTGCTTTTGATCCACCGGTCTTTCCGCCAGTTGTCAGGTCCGCATACCCAACTGGATTTCGATGATTTTCAGATCTTGCAGACCCAACTGAACTTCCTATAGATATTGGGTCACTCCTTGAAGTATTTGAACTTTTCACCAGCTATCGAGTCTCACGGACCTAGCTAGATTTCAGCCTAGTGTTAAGTCCTCCAGACACGTAAACTCTTGCACACTTGGTAAAGTGATTAGATCACAAACACTCTAACTTTAATCCACTTTTTATTTATCAAAACTTCAGTTAGATCATTAGTGCAAATTACACCAATAATCTCCCTTTTTTAATGAAATGACAACTTGGATTAAAGTTAGAAAAAATATATGCAAATATATATGTAAAGAAATGTGACATATATATGTTGAGTTAGTTTATTTTTCTACCTAACCCTTCCCCCTCCCCCTTTGGCATTATCCAAAACCAGTAAACATATGGGTTGAAGAAAATGTAGCTAAGATGATCTACTGAGAAGATGATGAAGAATGACCTGACTCCCAAAGCGAAACATATTCATCAACTCGATATGGCGAGTCCTCTCCTCCTCTCAAAGACTAGAAACATCCTGTCGAAGACTGGAGATCTCCTGTCAAAGACTCGTCATAGACTCCTCAAGTCTGGTAACTCTGTCATCTAGAGTAAGAGGAGTTGGAGGAGGAGGTAGTCCAAAAATATCAACAATGATATCAAGTATCTCTGCCTCCTCTCCTGGAGCTGGGTTAGGCTGAGACTGGGCTGCAGGGTCAGACTAAGGCTGGGCTATGGGGTCAGGCTTATGCTAAGCCTCTCTCCTCCAAGATAAGACATCCTGATCATCTATATTGATACCAGCTAAGGATAGATTCCCAGCACTTACTATGTCGAACTCATTTAGAACTCTGATATTACCTGTGGTGACATTGAGACCTAATGATGCTAAGCAGGAGGTCAAAATATGACAATAAGGCATATGGACCAGTCGACTAGTGGTAATGTAGGATCGAAAAGCACTAGGGGGGTGAATAACGCTCGTGATTAATTCATTCATTTTAAAATAATTGAGTAAATTGTAGTGAAATAAGAACAATTAAAGAAAACAATGACACAAGTTGGTTTTACTTGGTTCAGAGCCTGTGACGACTCCTACTCCAAGGGCCACACTCATTGAGTGTTTACTTTGGGCAATTCACTATCAATCTGGAATATTACAAATTAAAGCATAGTCAATTAAGTGTAGTAAAAATATACCAACAACTAAGAAATCTGGAATTGGAATTTTAGGTTGTCAGAATAGTGTTATGACTTTGCCAGAATGTCTTTTAAGTAGTACATAGAAGAAGACTTGCAAATTTCTAATTGTTAATTTGCCTCTGCTTGAACTAGGCTTAAGTAAGCCATTGAGGGCACCTCCAACCTTTATAGAGGGCACCTTCAGCCAAGGTCCTATCCCCATTTCTGCGGTGCTGATAAGCTCCGCTGCCTGCACCGCTTATCCACCCGAAGGTGCCTCCAAGCTCCATGGAGGACGCCCTCCATCTAGCGTTTAAGGTACTTTCCATCTCCTTGGAAGGCGCCTTCGCGCCATGCTGCATGAGGCTTTCGACCAAGGCACCCTAGGCGCCTCTAAGCTCCATGGAGGACACCTCGAGAACTGTTCATCCAAGGCTTTTAAGTCCTTTTCTCTCCCTGCATGATGCGTTAGTCCAAAATACAAAACATATTCTGCAAAATAGAGTTAGCACAATAAAATATGAAATAATAAGTTATTTTGACAGTCTCTGGACTGTCCGGTTCTGACTTTGAATTTCACCTCCGGAAACCCTAGGTCAAACCGACGCCTACTGTTCCCTTATCGGGAAACGCGTCCTCACCTACTCCTCTGAGGAGAGTTTACCTATTGCCTGATCGGTCCTCTAGACCGACTGGGCTTTTGCTCAGCACTCAAGGCTTTCGGTCTTCATGCTGAATGCCCGCTCCACGACCCGTCCAAACGCCCACTCGGTCCGCGACCACCAAGATTTCAACCTAGAGTCCCCGACTCTAGGATTTTACCCGAAGCATTCGACCCGCTAAGACTTTTCGCCTAGGGTTACCTCCCCCTAGGACCTAGGGTTATCGCCCCTAGTGTTTTCTGTCTACCTAACCGCAGCTAAGACTTTTCATCACCTAGGGTTACCACCCCTTAGGGTTTTCTACCTGCCTAGAATCCACTAGGACTTTTGCCTAAAAATACTTAAAACTTTTCCTGCAAGCTCAATCAACCTTGTTAGGTCACAAGACAGCTTAACTTTGGACCCTTTGCATAATCAAAACTCAGGTTCGATCATCTGGTGTTCCCTGCACTAACAGGTAATACTCGCTGAATAAATGATAATATAAAATATATGTAATGCGTCGTATCAAGATCAAACATTTCAAATTCTATCATCATATATTTTTCCAAATATAAATGTACTATTTCTAGGGTAGAATAAATCATCTACATATAATCACACTATCAATATTTCTCCTCCATCTTTAATCTCAGTGAAAAGAATATGTTCATAAGGGCATTTTGAAAACCTTCCTCCAAAAATTAAGTTTCTATACAATTATACCTAGCCTATAGGGCTTGTTTTAATCCATATAGAGTTTTCTTTAATCTATAAATTTTATACTCAATTACTGTATTTCACATAACCAAGTGGTTAATCAATAAATACCTCCTCTTTTCAAATCTCCATGGAGCAATGTTGATTTTACATCCAATTGAAAGATAGGCCATGAATTTTCGACTATCATCACAATTACCAATCTGATTGTATCTTGTCTTGCCACTAGAGCAAAAAATTCTTTATAATCAACACCAAATTCTTGCTTATATCATTTTGCTACCTACCATGTCTTATACTTGTTAATCTCACCATTTTCTTTTAGTTTTGTCTTGTAAACCCATTTTACACCAATATACTTTTGTCCTTTAGGAAGATCACATAACTCTCATGTATTAGTCTTTTAATTGCTATAATTCCATCCTCTATAGCCTTTCTCTATTTTTGTTCTTTGATAGCCACTTCAAAGATAGTATGGTTACAATTTAAAAACAAAGCAAAATGTATAGGTGGATCATCATTAATCAATTCCAATCACCTCATAATTAGACATCCATGTTGGTATTCTTTGAACACGTTGTAACCTTTATGATTTGACTTCAATTGGACTTTGATCTGCTATTGGAATATTTTGATTAACTTCCTCATGTTACTCATCCTTCATAGGTTGTTACACTTTCTCATCATCATTAAAATCTATAGGGATATTTTCTTTAATGCTATTTTGATTCCATGACCAAGTGCCTTTTCCATTAAAAACAACATCACAATTGATAATAATTTTCTTAGGGCTCAGATTATATAACTTATAATCTTTTGATGTAATATTCATACAAAGAAAAATACATTTTTCACCTTTATTGTTTAGATTCTTTCTCCTTTCATCTAGAATATGAGAATAGACAATATACCTGAAAATCCAAAAATGATTAATAGCAAGTTTTCTTCCACTCCAATCTTCTTTTAGAGTAATATTTTGAATAGATATTGTGGGACTTCTATTTAATATATTAACTGCTTTTGGTAAAATTTTTTTAGGAATATCACTTGCCGTTAGAAGACTTCGTACCATATTTATAATATTAGAGTTCTTCTTCTCTCATACACCATTCTATTGGGGTATATAAGTTGTTGTAAGTTACCTTTCGATTCCATGACTCTAACAAAAATATACAAATTCATGTGATTTATATTATCCACCAAGATCCGTATGCAAAACCTTAATTGAGCTGCCAATTTCTTTCTCAACCAATGCTTTATAACTTTTAAAAACTGCAAAAGTTTCAGATTTTTCTTGCAAAAAATAAATTCATATTTTGTGACTATAATCATTAGTGAATGTAATTATTTATCTTTTACCTCCATTAGAATGCAGTGTGATACAGTGCATAATGATAAAGTCCGATAAAGCCAGACAGTCAGAAGTCAAGGGGACATGGCAGTTAGAAGTCAAGGGAATGTGACATTCAGAAGTCAAGAGGACATGATAGTCAGAAGTCAAGGGACATGGCAGTCAGATGTCAAGGAGATGTGGCAGTCAGAAGTCAAGGGGATGTGGTAGTCAGCAGTTAGGGAAAAAAAATTGGACCACTTGACGTCATCAGCCGCATGATGCCCAGTCAGGTGCTTACATATTAGTATCCCAGATCTGATACATGGGGTGTGATCGGGGGTAATGCTTGACCTGCTCTGACTGGTCGAGTTTTCTTAGCTCAGTTTACATATCTAGACCTTGTACTCTCGGTTGGCCGACTCCTGGTCGTCTCTTGGGCAATCTAAAAGGGAAGATGAGGTTCTCACCATAGCTCGTCCTTCTCATCAAGACTTGAGTCATGTGTTATACCTGATAGATCATCCCGAGCTGCCCCTAGTCACACCCGGGCGAGAGAGAAGGCACTAGGCGACAACAAGATCAGGGAATTGTAACCGTCTGTCAGAGAATAATTGTTGTATGTCAGGGAATATTCTAATGGTCTGTGGTCATTTGCGAATGGAACCTTTTTGCAGTCTATGGAAGGGTGTCACGTGTCCTCCATCACCCGACAGGTCCTGACACCCGACATTCTCTGGCACCAGTCAAGCTCCAGAGGTACGCACGGTCATATAAAAAGGGAGGTCCTCTCCCTTGAGTAGGTACGCTCTCTTGCGCATTCACACTTGTCCTCTACAGTTCTTTTTCCTTCGTACACTGTGCTTCTGGGGGAAAAGTACCTGACTTTAGCGTCGGGGGACCTACGCCGGGGACTTTTTCCCTAGTGTCTAGTCTTTAACATTCCGTGTGCTTGTCTGAGTGTGCGCAGAGCTTAAGTACCACCGGCTTAGTCATTGTCGTCCTTCGGTTCCACGTGAGGGTCTGTTTTCTGGTGCACATACGCCAAGTGTCCTCGAGTCATCTCTTCGTCAACACCGACAACACCTCAGTTGGCCTTCGTCTGACTCAGATTTCAGACAGGATCACAATGTTATTGGTTCGTAAATATATGAATGAACAAGCTCCAATACCGCCTTTGCTCTCCAAGAGTTTTTATGTGGAAATTGATTATGGTGTTGTTTGTTAATAACACATTCTTCACAAACTTGAGAAGGAGTTTTAATTTGAGGAAGATCGATCACCATATTATTTTATTTTAGTGTTTTTAGTCCACTAAAATTTAGATGTCCGTAGCAAAAGTGTCATAACCATGCTTCATTATCAAATTTTACTAAAAAACATGAATGAGATGTAGTATGAAGATAAAGAGAAAACATGAGATTTGTTGTCATGTTAACTTGTGCAATTAAACTCAACTTTGCATATTAAATCTGATAAACTTGTTTAATAGCAATCTCATATTCTTTTCCTTGTAATTAACTCACACTAAGTAAATTAGTCTTTAAATCTGACACAAAAAGAACATTAGAGATAGTATGAGTAGAATATTTTTTGCTTGTATTGTTACTTTTTCTTTTTCTCATAATGGAAATTGTAGAGTTGTCGCCAAATTTGACAGAACTATGAAACGATTCATCTAAGTCAAAAAAATGTTCCCTTCTCTGCACACATGTGATTGCTACATCATGTATCTAAATATCATGTATTCCATTGAGTTTTCCTTTTCTCATGACATATAATCAAAAGAGACACTTTTTTTTCTTCTACAAAGTTAGTCTGACCTCCATTTTGTTTTATCAAATTAGAATAATATTTTGATCTATAATGGTCATACCTATGACATCGACAACATTCAATATTGGACTTGTCTGTGAACTTTGTTCTATTAGTTGTTGACTAATGACCTCCACGTCCTCTATCTCTTCTTTGAAAATAACTCCCTTGATGTTGACTTTGTTATTGGTTCTCACGATCATTGTTGTTTTACTCTTCCTCGACCTCTGCCTCTTCCTCATCCTTTATCACTTGCACCATTTGTAGAGTAAAGCCTGCAATGCTTACTCTTTTTTTCATACTGATTGATTTTCTCTTGATGAACCAATAATGAACTTTGTAATTCATCAATTGAATATAAATTTACATTATTTGCTTCTTCAATGGCGCAGACAATAAAATTTAATTTTTGGCACCATAGATAAAAGAATTTTTTCAATGATGAGAACATCCTTTGTCTTGTTGCCAATGATCTGCATTTTGTTAATCATTGTCATCGATCTTGAAAATAATCCGTAACTGATTCTCCTGATTTCATTTGGAGCATTTTAAACTCTGAACCAAGTGCTTAAAGTTGTTGCCTCTTAGCTTTGTCATAACTTGGCATTTCTTTTTCATGGAATCCTGGATATCTTTGGTGATATCCTTGTAGATAATATTTCTAAGATTGAGCGATCAATAATTTGGAAGAAATAATTCTTTGCTTTAAGATCCTTCAATTGTGCATCTATTAGCGCAACATCTTCTGTCAGTTCTGCTATTTCATAAATCATAACTGCCCAATATTTTTTGGTTAAAAAATACCCTATGAGCATGCTCCAAAGATCATAGTTAAATCAAGGAATGCCCAATTGTACAAAACTTTTAGAAGACATGACTCTTTTTAAAACCCGACTCTGATACCACTTGATCCTATCCGAGAGTCGAGGCAATGGATGTTGGGGGATGTGTCGCTCCTATTGATCGTTGGTGGACTCCGAGCTGGAGGACCTACAATCACAGCAATGTCAGAGCCGAGCCAGGGAGGGGTTCCCCGGTAATGGCCTTCCGACGCTCAAGTCAGTCTCCAGCGATGCATAAGTAAGGAAGCAGAGAAGCAGAGTAACAGTGTAGCTATAGTAGAAATTATGCATACCTCCGTTGAAGATTGGAGCCCTTTATATAGGGCTCCAGGGGCGTGCGTGTACACTTCTCGAGGTGTACACGCTTCTCAAAGTTTTCCCTGAAAAGACATGTTAGGAAAACGTCTCTAACACCAAACCTCAATGACCCGAGCATATCTCTGACATGACAGTGGAAGCTTCCGTCATACGATCCTCTACCTGGCCATGTCGCCAACCAGGCTATCTGTCGGTGACACAAGTTCCCACAAAGATATCGGCTGATAAGGGTGGCAATTCGGTTCGGGTTTGGGTTGACGGGTTCGGGTTGGCAGGTTGGTGGGTTGGAAAATAACAACCTGAACCCGACCTGATTATGAATTTGGGTCAAACTATTCAACCTAAACTTGATCTGTTTATTTTCACTTGACCCGAACCCGACCCGTTTGACTCGTTTGACCCGTTTAACCCGTTGACCCGTTTGACCCGTTTGACCCGTTTAACCCGTTTGACCCGAACATGACCTGAATTCAATAAAGAAATTTTGTATATTAAATTAAAAATTAAAAATAACATTTATCTACGTAAATTGAAAATCCATATCATAAATGATAAATCATAGAAACACTGCTATCAATAACACATCTCTATGTTTAGGATTTTTAACTTTTTTAAATTTGTAATTTTAGTTTAAATTTATAATTATAAACGGGTTCGCGGGTTATAATTGGGTCATTTCAGGTTGATCCGAACCCGACCTGTTTATTAATTGGGTCAATTGGGTCGACCCGATTTCGACCCGAACTCGAAACTACCCAACCCTAACCTAATTTTTTCGTGTTCGGTTTGGGTCGTGTTTTCGTGTCGGGTCAAAAATTGCCACCCTTATCGGCTGATCCTCTTTTTGTCTGTTAGTAGGCCGAGCGGGATGGCTGTTCAACCAGACCTCAGCCATCCGGGTGGTCTAGCCTTTGGGTCGAGTGGAGTGGCCGCTTGGCCGACATTCCACTGTTAGAGCTCCATTGTTGTGTCAAACTATATCTGAGTGACTGCTCGGCGGTGATCTCGCTTCACCGGTTTCGAGGTTCGATATAAGTCCGAGCAAGCCGATCGCTCGGCGTATGTCTTGCCGGCACACGATTTTTTGAGCGTTGGAAGCTTGGTATGCGGCCGAGCTGTGGTGACCTCGGGTTGACATCGGCTTGGCTATTCTTCACCCTGGTCGGGCGAGTGGGTTGTCCGACCAGCCAGCGATACAGGGGCGTTGACCGCCTAGACTTTGACTTCCACCGTGGCAACGAGCCTCTGAGGGGTGAATCCTGGGGAAGGAAAAAATCCACTGGCCAGGGGTGGGAAGACCTAGTGAGTAATGGCACGACCGAGGGTCGTCGGTCGACGACATAAGGGGTCGCCAGTTTGTCCCGCCAGTTGGGCCACCCAAGGGGCCGAGGGGCCGGGTTGTTACAATAAAAAGGCGCCTTTTTATTGTAACGACCCGACCCTTCGACTCATTTGGCGGTCCATTTGGCGAATTCTCATGTCGTCGACCGTCGATCCTCGGTCGTGTCGTTACTCATTAGGTCTTTCCACCCCTAGCTAGTGGATTTTTGCCTTCCCCAGGATTCGAACCCTAGACCTCCAGGCTTAAATACTAGAGTTTATGAATTCTGGTAGCTAAGTGAACACCCCCTTATCACCGGATCACATGCCACCCTCTCAAGTCTAGTCGAAGGAGGCTGCAAGTCCGACTGACTGGACAAAAAGAAGCATGGAGATCGGTTAATCAATCGGCCATCATATTGGTAGGACTCCAATCGATTCACCAAAGAGCGTCGGTCGGCCCCGAGACCGATCCATGTGGCCGATCGGCACTCCGAGTATTTGCACTTGGGCTTTCTCCCTCAGTGTCCTCGGACGTGTGCGATAAATGCTGACATCACCAGAATCTCTTCAGAATTTGTGCAAATCACCCCCATTAAGGCCGAGCACGCGCCCATTAAATGTGAACCAGTGAGGGAATGCCATGCGTCGCTGCCGCAGTCGCCGCATGCCCAAAGAGACAAGCTCTAACGTGACGTCTGGCGATTTGAATTCAACGGCTGGATCTGCGTCTTGGGTTTTACGCCCTAGATCCGACGGCTCTGGTTGTCCGAGCCGAGGGCTTATAGCCTCGCAGAGCTCCCTTCCCCCTTTACCTTTGCGTTTTGCTCGTGTTCGACGATTTCTATGCGATCAGTATTTCGACGACTTCCGTCTTCTTCTGTGGCGACCTTTTCTGCTCTTTCTGTAAGCTCTCTTCGATCTTTTGCAGTTCTTTTGGATCCTCGCCTCTTTTCCGTGCTCGTTGTGCTTTCTGTCCATCTCTATTTCTGTCGAAGTCTTATTTTCTTGTTTTCTAGCAATGGCTAGCTCTTCTCGGACGTCTGACCTCGCTCCTGGTCTCTGGTACAGTACCATGGAGACCAGATTTGATGCGGGCGACGCTGAGAACCTTAGGAATGTCTTTGATATCCCCTTTGATCATGATATAATCTTAGTCTCCCCATCCGATTAGCCAAATAACCCGCCGACCGACACTATCTATCTTTTCCGAGACTAATTTATGGTCGGTCTTTGATTCCCGATCCACCCCTTCATCATCAAAGTTTGTAACTATTTCCGTGTTTCCCTTACGTAACTCGTACCAAACTCTTTCCATTTGCTGTGCGGTATCGTAGTTTTGTTTCGGCTGCACGACATTCCCCTGACCCCGCTTGCCTTCCATTATTTTTAATATCCCAAGCAATCCGAGCTGGGGACTTTCCTCTTTTACTCGTGGGTCGTGCTGGTCTTTTTTGCCAAGATGCCTATTTCCAACAAGCATGGGAAGGAGTATTTTTTCTTTTTGCGTCTTCCCGAGCGCCCTGCTACTGAACGCGATGGCAGGTCAGCTTCCCCCCTCAGCCCGATCTGAAGAAGTACAAGAGCTAGTCGGACTACCTTCAAGCAGCGACCATGCTGACCGGCCAGAAATATGACATCCATAAGCTGCTGCTGGAAGGTATCATGCACATCTTCGGCCTGAGTCTATTCCGATCCTAACTCCCGCGCGGCTTAGGTAAGAAACTTCTTGGATTCTTTCCTTTGAGTCTAACTGATTTCCTTTTTTCCTTTTACAACCCAAATCATGATGTGAGCACGGGTGACCGACTATAGCAAGCTGAAAGATGCCGAGGTCGAGGCGGTCGCTGTAAAGGAGTTGGCGAGCCGTAGCTTAGTGTCTGTCGGCTCCCAGGAGGGCACGCCTGCTGGGAGCGGGGAGACACCCGCTGTGGGTGAAGGCACCGCCAGCCAGACGACCAACATTGAAGTGGCTGGTGACCCTCTCCCAACACCTAAAGCATAGCCCGCCGCTCGGACCGGAAGCTCTGAGTCTTCTGGTGATGAAGTGCCACTTACTAGGCGCAAGAGGCGCCGCACGGACAATCCACCCAGCTCTGCCACCTCGGCGGTGGGGGTCGCCAAGAGGGTCGGCACCTCTTCTCTTGTGACCCTCCCCGCAATAGTGGAGGTTACTTCATCCGACCGGACCCCGTCTCTGGCCGAGCTGCCACTAGAGACCCTTGTTGCCCAACCGATCGCATCTTTGTAACCGCCCCAATGGAGACCATTGTGGTCCAGGATTGATCTCGCGTCTGCTGTCGCTCCTTCCAGTCCGGTGGCCTCCTCCTCATCGGACCCGAGCGGCCGGCGATCCGTGACGGCGGTCCTCAACCTTCTAATAGAGGACTACCTCGAGCAGTGCACCCGTCCGAATATCCCCGAGCACAAGATTCTGATCCGCGGGTCACTTGCCGGTATTTGGGAGAAAGTGAGGACCCGAGCGGTGACGATGTCACCAGGGGCACTCGACAACAACCACCTGCAGATGTCCACCAGGGACGTATTTCATCAATTCATAATTTTCCTCTGATCGACGCTTAACATTTGCTTGTTTATCTACATTACTGGGTAGAGAGCGTGGCCATGTACCAGCGGCTCACTTTTGTGGAGGGCGAGCTGAAGAAGCTCAAGATCTCGGGCGGTGCCTCTTCCTCCCAGGGGCCATCGGTCGCCGAGTTAAAGGCCGATCTGGAGAAGGCCCAGAAGCTCCTCGAGGCCGAGCAGAAGAAGTCTGCCGATCAGGAAGTCCGGTTGGGCCAGCTCGAGGCGCAGGTGAAGACTTATGATAAAAAGATCGATTTGGCCACGACAAGGAAGAAACGAGCCATCGCCGATCTAGAGCTGAAGAACCAGGAGGCTCGATAGCTCTCCCAGAAGGTCAAAGAAGCTGAGGAATACCTGATTACCGAGCGGGACTGCCGCACGGCTGGAGAGGCCTCTCTGAAGGGGAGGCTCAAGGATGCTGAGGACGCCCTGGAGGCCTCCCGCTCGGCTCTAGCGACCTATCAGGAAGCTGAGCCAGCTAGGTTCGAAGCACTGAAGCAAGCTTACCTCCGCTCGAACCAGTTCACCGACAAGGTTGTCCAGCGGATTGCTCGCGTCTTCGAGCTAGCCATCGACGGGACGCTTCAGCAGCTCAAGGCAAGCTACCACCTTCCCTCCGAGATGATGAACAACATCATCAGTCGCAGCAAATTGAACGACTCGATGCCTGATGATGTTTTTGATTATATAGAGTGAGGCCGAGCGTTTGTCTTGTAAAAGTTTTTTGAAGTCTCATTGTATGTCCGCCGATCGGCGGTTCTTCCTTTTGATCAATGAATTATCTGCCCGCTCGGCGAGCTTTCTCTTTAAAATGTTCCTCGTCTATTTGCATGTCTGGCCCTGATCCTTCCGTCTGGCTATAATCATTGTCTATCTTTACGATTCATGCTCTTGGGTTTAAGGTCGCCGCTCGACGATTTGACGAAGACTTGGGTTTAAGGTCGCCGCTCGACCATCGATGGAGATAGGGATTTAACGTCGTTGCTCGATGATTTGACGAAGTCGTGGGTTTAAGGTCGTCGCTCGACCGTCGATGGAGATAGGGGTTTAACATCGCCGCTCGACGATTTGATGAAGACTTGGGTTTAAGGTCGCCGCTCAACCGTCAATGGAGATAGGGGTTTAACGTCGCCGCTCGACGATTTGACGAAGTCATGGGTTTAAGGTCGTCGCTCGACCGTCGATGGAGACAGGGGTTTAACATCGCCGCTCGACAATTTGATGAAGACTTGGGTTTAAGGTCGCCGCTCGACCGTCGATGGAGACAGGAGTTTAACGCCGTCGCTCAATGATTTGACGAAGTTATGGGGTTAAGGTCGCCACTCGACCATCGATGAAGATAGGGGTTTAACGTTGTTGCTCGACGATTTGATGAAAACTTAGGTTTAACGTCACCGCTCGACGATTTGTTGTGTCGTTCAGCACAGAGTTCGGAATTTGAATTCTTTATTTCTGCCCTGCATACAAGGAGTACAGGGATATAAAGATACATTGATTATTACATCGACGCACCTCTCACCCGGCTCGGTAAGGCTAGAGATGGTTCGCGCTCCACGGCCGCTCCAGTCGTTGTCCGTCCTCATCCTCCAAGTAGTAGGCGCTTGACCGGACTTTCTCCATGACCTTCAAGGGTTCGACCCAAGGGGCCTCCAGCTTGGTGACGTCACCGACCGACTTTACTTTCTTCCATTCTAGATCACTGACGAAACGACCTCGGGGTCACCCTTCGATTGTAGTTCTGCTTCATCCTCTGGCGGTAGGCCATCAACCAGAGAATGACTTTAGCACGCGATTCATCCACCAAGTCTAGCTCCAGCATCCTCCGCTCGACATTATCTTCATTGTAGTGCTGTAGCCGATCGGACTCAACTCCGACTTTGACGGAGACGACTATTTCTCCGCCATACACCAGGTGGAAAGGAGTTGCCCCAGTCCCTTCCTTAGGAGTCATGCGAAGCGCCCACAACATGCTGGGGAGCTCAACGACCCAGCTTCCTCCCATATGATCGAGCCGAGCACGCAAGGCTCGAAGGATTTCCTGATTGGCGACATCTGCTTGCCCATTGCTCTGAGGGTAGGCCACTTAGGTGAAGACTTGCTGAATGCCATATCCTCCACACCATTCTTTAAGTCCCTGATCGACAAACTACCTTCCGTTATCTGAGATGAGCCGATGCGGGATGCCGAACTAACAGATGATATGCCGCCAGATGAACTTCATGACCATCTGTTCAATTATTCTTGCCAGAGGCCGGATTCAACCCATTTGGAGAAGTAATCTACAGCGACGAGTAGGAACTTCCGCTGTCCTGTCGCTTGGGGAATGACCCAATAATGTCCATGCCCCACTGGTTGAACGGGCAAGAGACCATGGACGCCTTCATCTCCTCGGTCGGTTGGTGTGAGAGGCTATGATATTTCTGGCAGGACAGACAGGTGGCCACCGTCCGAGCGACATCCTCTTGGAGGGTCGGCCAGAAGCATCCATCCAATAGAATCTTTCTTGCCAGTGAGCGGCCGCTCGGATGTCCTCCGCAGGACCCTTGATGTACCTCCCGCAGTATGTAATCGGCGTCCTCAGATCCGACACACTTAAGCAAAGGCCTAGAGAAGACCTTCTTATAGAGCTTATCCCTAATCAGGGTGAACCGACCAGCTCTACTCCTCAATTTGCGAGCCTCCTCCTGATCGGGCGGTGTAGCTCCTAACCGCAAGAATTCCACTAGAACCATTCTCCAGTCAATTGGAAAGGAGAGTCCCTCCATTCGATCGACATGAGCCACTAAAGATACTTGCTCGATCGGCTGTGATATGACGATCGACAATAGTGAACTGGCTAGTTTGGCCAGCTCGTCCGTAGCTTGGTTCTCTGATCAGGGGATTTTATGTATGACGACCTCCCGAAAGTTGGCCTTTAATTTTTCGAAGGCTTCGGCGTAGAGCTTGAGTCGCGCATTACTTATCTCGAATGTCTCGGTCGCTGCTGAGCGGCCAATTGAGAGTTCGAGTGGATGAGGACCTTGATGACTCCAACGTGCCGGGCGGCTTGCAAGCCGACTATAAGCACCTCATGCTCAGCTTCATTATTTGTGGCTTTGTAATCCAGCCGAACGGACAACTACATCCGCTTCTCTTGGGGCGAGATGAGCAATATGCCGATCCCTCTTCCCTGCCGAGTGGATGAGCCATCCACATATATCCTCCAAACGACTTCTGGCTCGGGCTTTTGCACCTCAGTAACGAAATCCGCCAAGGATTGCGCTTTGATGGCCGTCTGGGGCTGATATTGGATGTCAAACTCACTGAGTTCCGCCGTCTATTTGATAAGACGACCGGACGCCTCTGGATTGAGGAGGACTCTACCCAAGGGACTATTGGTCATTACGATGATGGAGTGAGCGAGAAAGTATGGGTGAAGCCTCCGAGCGACCAATACCAATGCATAAGCCAACTTCTCGAGACCGGTGTAACGAGACTCAGCATCTTTCAATATATGACTCAGGAAATACACTAGCTGTTCCTCACCGTTCTGCCCAACCAGCGCCAAGCCGACCGCGTGCTCGGTCGAGGACAGATAAATTCGGAGTGGTTCACCGACAATTGGCTTAGCTAGTACAGGCAATGAGTTAAGGTATTTCTTAAGCTCTTCGAACGCTTGGTCGCACTCCTGGTCCCATTGAAACTTGGTGGCTTGGCGTAATATCTTGAAGAATGGTAAACTCTGATCGAATGATTTGGAGATGAACCGAGATAGTGTTGTTATCTGACCGGTGAGATGCTGGGCTTCCTTCAAATTTCTTGGCGACGACATGTCTTGTAGTGCTTTTAGTTTACTAGGATTTGCCTCGATGCCCCGCTCGGTGACGATGTAGCCTAGGAATCTCCCGCTCTTTGTGCAGAACAAACACTTGTTAGGATTCAGTTTGATTTCGTATGTCCTGAGTGTCTGGTAGGTCTCCTTGATATCTGCACATAGGTCAGTTGCTCGGAGGGTTTTGATTAATATGTCGTCAACGTATACCTCCATGTTACGACCGATCTGCCGTTGGAACACCTTATTCATCAGCCTTTGATAAGTAACCCCGACGTTCTTCAATCTGAACGGCATGATGTTGTAATAGTACGTTCTGTCGGCCATAATGAAGCTGACATTTTCCTGATCTTCCTGGGCGAGCGGCACTTGGTGGTACCCTTGATATGCGTCCAGCATGCATATCAGCTCACACCCAGCGGTGGAGTCGACCATCTGATCAATCTGAGGCAGTGGGTAGAAGTCCTTCGGGCATGCTTTGTTGAGGTCCCGGAAGTCGATGCAGACTCACCACTTGTTGTCCGATTTCGAGATCAACACGACATTTGCGAGCCAACTCGGGAATTGAACTTCCCGTATGTGGCCGACCTCCAACAGCTATCTCTACCTGGATGATCAGATTTTGTTCGGCGCTGAAGTCTCTCTTTTTCTGCTTTACAGGTCGAGCGTCCGATCGGACGTGCAACTCATGCTGCGCGACGCTCAGGGAGATCCCGGGAAGCTCGTGCGTCGACCACGCGAACACATCGTGGTTCTGCTGGAGACACGTGATCAGCTAGCCTTCTGATCTGCCTCCAGATCGGACGCTATGAAGGTTGTTGCCTCCTCTCGGCCGGGATGGACTTGCACTTCCTCTCTCTCCTCATAAACTAGAGTAGGCGGTTTTTCAGTGATGCCGCTTACCTCTAGCCTAGGAGCCTTCCGAGCGAATCTAGCCTCGGTCTTGACCATCTCAACATAGCAGCGTCGAGCGCCCAGCTGGTCACCTCTGACTTCTCCAACCCGGTCGTCTACCGGAAACATGATCTTTTGGTCGATATAGCTAACTTAGTTTGGCCGATCGACTACACCTCGTTGCCAGTGAACCCATATAGTGGGGTTGTCATCGTCAGTAGCTCGCCCCGGTCGATTTGGAGATGATCGAAAGTCTTCTTGAAGATTATGTTTACCGAGCTCCCTGTGTCAACAAAAACTTGATGGATAGTATAGTTAGCGATTACCGTTCGGATGATGAGGGCATCATCGTGATTGACTTCCACTCCCTAGAGGTCCCGGGGCCCGAAGCTGATCTCAAGCCCACTTGCCTTTTCTTGGCTGCAGCCTACTCATGTATCTCCAGTCCGCGAGCGTATGACTTCCTGGTTCGGTTGGAGTCATCGCTGGTCGGCCCACCGACGATGATGTTTATTTCCCCCCAGCGGTATTGCTTCTGTTTTTCTCCTCCTGAGCAGATACCCTATTATGCTCGTGAGAGGTTAGGGGATGATCAACACTTTCCCTCTACTGATGATGGTGTCGTCGCCCGAGTGATCTTCTTGCATCCTTCCACCCTCCGGCAGATTGATGCTCATGTCGTCGGTTGGGAGAGGGAGATCGGCGATGATAGCCTCTTGGGGTCGATCTGGTGATTGGCGTCAGACCACGACAATCATGTGTGTTGTGCGACACCGACTGGTGGAAGGAGCAAAACATCCATACCTTGCCTTTCGATGTCTTTGGTTGGTTGGAAGCCACATGCTGCATGGCATGCACCCTTGTTTCTTGGTGAGGCCGGCCTTCGGCTCTTGGCCCTTTCAGCGGTTGGTAGCCACTCGGCGGTCGCCATTCAGTCGGCACCGAGGGTTCGGCTGGTGCCTCCTTCCTTCTTGCCGCTTGGGCCTCCTCCACATTTATATACTCATTAGCTTTTTTGAGCATGTGGTCGTAGTCACGGGACGACTTCCTGATGAGCGACCGAAAGAAGTCTCCCTCGATGAGCCCCTGGGTGAAGACATTCATCATGGTCTCAGATGAGACCGAGGTGATATCCATAGCTACCTGGTTAAATCACTCGATGTATGCCCGGAGAGCTTCTCTCGGTCCTTGCTTCAAAGAAAATAAACTGACGATCATTTTTTGGTATCGCCTACTGCTCGCGAAGTGGTGTAGGAAGGTCGTTCAGAAATCCTTGAAGCTCTGTATTGATCCGTCCTGCAACCTTATGAACCAGCGCTGCGCTGATCCAGAGAGTGTGGTGAGGAAGACACAACACTTCACCCCATCTGTGTATTGGTGAAGTGTAGCTACGTTATCGAACTTGCCCAAAGGATCATCCGAATCGGTCGATCCGTTGTACTCTCCGATCGTCAGTGGAGCATAGTGCCTCGGCAACGAGTCCTGCAATATTGCTTCGGAGAACTGGCAATTGATCCGCTCGGGGGACGCGTCACCTCGCGGTGCTTTGCATTTCTAGGCATCCCGAACGGGCGCTTCGTCCGAAGAAGATCCCCACTCTTGATTCGCCTACGTGATTTCCGAGGGCGTCTGGAACAGAGCCCGGTGGAATGGTATCGGCGCGGGGGGTGCTTCTCCCTGCGTGCCGGTCGTCCCTCTATTTTATCCCCAGATGGAGAGTCGCTCCGGCCGGTCCTCTTGTGCCGCTTGACCTCCTGACGCTGACATGGCCTGTTGCGCTAGCCGATCAGCCAGCGCCTTCTGTTGTTGATGCTCGACTATTTTGGTCGCTCGAGCTTGCACGAGCATATCGAGTTCCTCTTGAGTGAGCGTCACTGTATGAAGTCGTCGAGCTTCTTCCATCTTTTCGGCTTGGATGTAGGTGCGTTCCCACAGACGACGCTAAATTTTATCTTATCCAAGAGTCGAGGCAATGGATGTTGGGGGACGTGTCGCTCCTATTGATCGTTGGCGAACTCCGAGCTGGAGGATCCTGCAATCATAACAGCGTCAGTGCCGAGCCAAGGAGGGGTTCTCCGGCGATGGCCCTCCGACGCTCAAGTCAATCTCCGGCGATGCGTAAGTAAGGAAGCAGAGAAGCAGAGTAACAGTGTAGCTACAGTAGAAATTATGCATACCTCCGTTGAAGCTTGGGACCCTTTATATAGGGTTCCAGGGGCGCACGTGCACACTTCTCGAGATGTGCATGTTTCTCAAAGCTTTTTCTGAAAAGACATGTCAGGAAAGCGTCTATGACACCATACCTCAATAACCCGAGCATATCTCTAACATGACAATAGAAGTTTCCATCGTACGATCCTCTGCCTGGCCATGCCGCCAACCATGCCGTCTGTCGATGACAGAGTTCCCACAAGGATATTGGCTGATCCTTTTTTTTTCTGTTAGTGGGCCGAGTGGGCTGGCCGTTTAGCCAACCCTCAGCCGTCGGGGTGGTCTGGCCTTTGGGCCGAGTGGAGTGGTCGCTCGGCCGACATTCTATTGTCAGAGCTCCGTTGTTATGCCGAGCTATATCCGAGTGACTGCTCGGCGGCAATCCCGCTTCGCCGATTCCGAAGTTTGATATAAGTTCGAGCGAGCTGGCCGCTCGGCGTATGTCTTGTCGGCACACAGTTTTCTGAGCGTCGGAAGCTTGGTATGCGACCGAGCTGTGGTGACCTCGGATTGATATCAGCTTGGCTATGCTTCACCCCGGTCGGACGAGTGAGTTGCCCGACCGGCCAACGATACAAGAGTGTTGACCGCCTAGACTTTGATTTTTACCATGGCAACGATCCTTTGAGGGGTGAGCCCTTATCACCGGATCACAATTTTCAGAAAAATAATAGAAGAGTCAAGGATAAAATATTATTTTTTTCAATATTTCATGCATAAACAAATACTCTATTTATAGACTAATACATATTTATCAATCTACTAACCCCTATCCCTTAATTGTATTCTACTAACCCCTCAACGTTAACCACTGACTCAACAATACAACCATTACTATATTATTCCTTATCCACTAACGCAACTATATAATCATTTTTTTTTAATTACAATGAACTTGGATAATTTCTAAAACCACTCACTTACTTTCACCACTAATTAAAACAACGTGGCAACTCATCAATCAACTAATACATTAATATTCAACAAGAAGATCCCTTTACCTAGTGGATACATTTATATGTGGGGTAAGCGGAGATCATATCCAAGTAAGACTTATAACAATGGTAAATGAAAAATCTTGTCTAAATAGGATATGTATGTGCAATTAATTATACTTAAACATGATTTAGAATATGACATGGAAACCATACTCAAGTATGGATAAAACAGACGGGATGAGAGACCATGCCAAGAAAAAGTTACATGGATAACCATCAAGAGCTCGAGAAAACTTAGCTCAGACGGACTCGACGGCTCAATGTGACTCAACTCGAACCGGCCCAAGAGGTAGGGCCTTTAGGTCTGGGGCATACGGTGCCTGCATGTGGAGGCCATATAAACGGGACATGCTAAGTTGAAAAAGGATCATATTATCCTAGAATATCATAAACCACACAAGGGGTCGCTAGCTCTGTCAATGATGCTAGAACACCAGAACAAATGAAGGTTCATCAGTTCATGTGTGAGTGAGTCAATATATTCTTCACCATAATTATGCTCTAAAGAACAAAGGAACAGGTTTGGTTTGATCTTAGTGAAACTCTCGTGTCTGTCCACGGCATCTCCAGTCAATGATGAAACCAAACCCGGCATTAAACTACAGAATCATTCGTAACAAACCTACCTGCTTCCATTTGAATACTACTCTCTGCTTCCAACTCCCCAGCTAAAGCACAGCGACAATAGATCGACCAGAACTGAGCAGAGTCGATCGAGGAGGAGAAACCTACGGCTATGGCTATGGATGCCATCGAGTTCTTCAAAGGCTACGGCCGAGTGAACGAGACCGTCGACAAGCGCTTGCGCAGCGCCACACGGAGGCGCCTCATTCTCGTCGTTGCCTCCGCCGCCGCCCTCCTCCTGGTCTTCTTAGTCGCCGTTCCCATCGCCGTGAGCAAGCGCGGCCGCTCTCCCTCACCGGAGAGTGTCGCCGATTCCATCAGGGCCATGTGCAACGTCACGCGCTACCCGGCCTCGTGCTTCTCCAGTGTCTCCGCCGCAAATGGGGCGAACCTCACCACCGACCCTGAGGAGCTCTTCGGCGTCTCCCTTGCCGTCGCCATGGACGCCCTGGCGGCCGCCTCCGCCGCGGCGTCCGAATTCGCGCCGCCGAGTAAGGATCGGCGCCTCGCTGCGGCGCTGCGCGACTGCAGGGAGCTTCTCGGCGGCGCGATCGACCGGATTAACGACTCGATCGCGTTGATGCGGCCGGCGGCGGGAGAGGCGACGCTGAACGCGTCCGAGATCGAGGATCTGAGGACGTGGCTGAGCGCGGCGGTGACGAATCAAGACACGTGCCTGGAAGGGTTCGAGGGCACCACGGGCGGGTTCCTGGGCAAGATGGAGGCGGCGATGGCGAACGCGACGGAGTACACGAGCAATAGCTTGGCGATCGCGACGGGGATTTTGGGGGCAATGGAAAAGTCGAGGTTTCCCCTGCACAGGAGGCGGCTTTTGTATGCGGGAGGAGGGAGGGAGTGGATGCGTAGGGCGCTTCAGGAAAAAGGGAAGCCAAAGCCCAACGTGACGGTGGCGGCCGACGGAAGCGGGCAGGTGAGAAGCATCAAGGAGGCGGTGGATCTGGCGCCGCGGAGGAGCGAGGAGGCCTTCGTGATCTACATCAAGGCAGGAGTGTACAAGGAGCAGGTGGTGGTGGGCAAGGACCAGTGGAACGTCGTCATGTTCGGCGACGGCATGGACAAGACGGTGGTGGAGGGAAATTTGAACTTCGTCGGCGGCACTCCCACCTTCTCCACCGCAACCTTCAGTAAACACCCCCATCTTTATATCTATTTATTTTTTTATTAATTAATTAATTAATTAAATAATTTCCGAGTAATTACAGCAGCATCGACTACTTATTTTCTCATATTTCCTTGTTTTTAGTAAATTAATTGCAAAGATAAATGACGTGGAGTGTTGTGCTATCAGTTGCCGAGGGGAAGGGCTTCGTCGCCATGACCATGGGCTTCAAGAACTCTGCCGGGCCGGAGAAGCACCAGGCGGTGGCGCTCCGCTCCAGCTCTGATCGCTCCGTCTTCTTCCGCTGCGGCTTCGACAGTTTCCAGGGCAGCCTCTACGCGCACTCCCTTCGTCAATTCTACCGCGAGTGCCACATCGCCGGCACAGTCGACATCATCTTCGGCAACGCCGCCGCCACGTTCCAGGCCTGCCTAATCCGGCCCAAGCAGGCGCTCCTGCACCAGGAGAACACCGTGACTGCCCAGGGCAAGTCCGACCCCAACCAGAACACAGGCTTCGCCCTCCAGGCCTGCTCCATCCAACGGCTCGACTCCGACGTAACAGTGCCGAGCTACCTCGGACGGCCGCGGAAGGACTACTCCACCACCGTGGTCATGCAATCGGAGATCGGGTCGGTGATCGACCCAGCGGGGTGGCTCTCGTGGGTGGTCGGCGAGGAGCCACCGAACACGATCAAGTACGGCGAGTACCAGAACAATGGGGCGGGGTCGAGCGTCGCAGGCCGAGTCCATTGGCCGGGATACAGCCCGGCGATGAGTGAGGCGGAGGCGAACCGGTACACGGTGGAAGCGTTGATCAGCGGCGGGGATTGGATTCCGGCCACTGGTGTGCAATTCCAATCAAACCTTGGATAGCGATGAGCAATCAGTTTATTGATTTCTTGAATTCTTGTTGTAATAATCCTTTTCGATCAAGTTCCTCGTTGTCATTTGTCAAGCAGAATCCCAATATATAAATAATTATATGGAGAAGCTGATTTTCAGAAAAGAAAAACAAACTGTGTTCGTAGAGAGCTTGGATAAATGTTTGCATAGATTCCCTTCAGGCAGTTCAAGCAATAACTCAGCTTACAGGGGAGTGGGGATCAGAGGAGGTGCTGACAATGGAAATTCATGCTATACTCATTAGTCTAGAGTTTTCTTCCTTGGAACATATGAGAAGAACGACGAATATGATTGCTCCTTAATTGACTCGAAAAGTTCCCGATGCTTCCTCGAAGTTTGAATGGATGGATGGGTCTTACCCTACTTGGCTTTTGCAAATGGTAGCTAACGATATGCTATTATGTCCTGATGAATGAATAAAAGTACTGGTTTTGCTAAAAAAAACCAAAAAGACTGAATTCATTTCAACAATATTTTTATCTCCTATTAAGTTCTTTCAAAATGAAAACAAATTAAATTTAATAAATTGGAGGCCAGGCCAAATATCAGGCGCAGGCCCATTTAAAGCTATTAACGGACTATAAAAGGCGAGGAGGGTTCACGGCGGAGAGAGCCGTTGCATCAGATTTCCTTGCCGGGCTTTTCTCCCCGCCTCTCTCGCCAGCCGTGCGATTAATTAATTCTTCCAAAATTAATCCGGTCATTTTTCTCAGTCGTCATGATCGCCGCCGGCGCAATTCCCCCTTCCTCCTCCTCCTCCTCCTCCCCCTCCGCCGCCGCAGCCACCACCAGCCCCTCTCTCTCCGTCCCCACCAGGCGGCGCCTGATGGACCCCTCCGACGCGGACCCCTCCGTCGACGACCATTCTCCCGCCCACGACAGCGGGCCCTTCGCTCGCAGGCGGAGGGCCGGAAGGCTGATGGCCGGGAACTGGTGGCTGACGAGGCTCTTGGCATTGGCGCTCTTCGCGCTGCTCGCCTCCGCCCTGCTCCTCGGCACCGCCCGCATCGGCGGCGGCGTCGGCGGCAGCGCCGTGGTGCGAGAGCAGAAGGAGGAGGTCCTCCTGCAGATAAACGCGCACGAGGAGTCGATGGGCTGGACGGCGGAGAACGCCACGGCGGTGAAGAGGAAGCTACATCCACCGGTGGTGCAATTACTCAACCCCATCAATATAATTATTCCTTTACTAATCATCTCTAATTAAAACTAATCATTTATTTCTTACAGAAATTTGGAAATTCTTTAACAACAATCACAACCTTCAATCCTTGATTCTATCACCTTCCTATAACAACGACGATGAAATCTAGAAGAAAAAACAACAGCAAGCTAGTACTTTATTAATTAGAGTTGATTCTTATAACACCGGCATTTTGTCCTTTGTGATTAATGCATGTAGTTTGTTGCCATGCATATATATTCATATAATTCTCTTCATTGTTTTGAACTTAGATTCTACCTTCTATTCTTTCTCCATTTTCGGTTTAGTGGTTTGGGGATTGATTAACTTTATTTAATTTAATTTGTTGCTTAATTATTCGTTAAGTAGAAAACTTTGCCTTCTATAGTATCTTCTATTAGAACTATTTTAGTTCCCTAGGTGTCCATAAACATGGAAATTAAAGAACTCTTCTATTTGGAGGAGGAAGACTACTATATATGGGTTCATATTGTTCTATTTTTAACGGTCGGTTACGAGTATTCTATGATTGATATGGTTTGGAGGCTTTGAGAGATCGACTGGTTGGGATATATATTAAAAGAAATAACTTGGTTTTGTTATGCAATTGGTGGTGGTTGCTTTGGATGACCTCACCTCTACTTAAGTTGAATTTGACTCACATCATGTATTATAGTGGTGGTATAATTAACATTTGTGGCTTCGACTTCTCTTGGCCATCTCTTGGTATTGATTCGATAGACCAATCCAATTAGAGTTACTAAAAATGAACTCAAATCACCTGCCCTCTCTATTCTTCTAGGTTCTTGCTCTTCTCTAGCCTTTTAGAAATGGCATTACTTAGGATCATTTTTTGTCTAGCTTGTCATAATAGGTTGAACACTAGTACTAAATTTTGCCAACACCTCACTATATATTGATGGAGATTGTTATGTGATTAGGTTCTATGTTCTATTCTTTCTCTATTTTAGTACTTTTAGTGGTTTGGGGATTGATTAACTTCTTTTGTTTCTTATTCGTTAAATAGAAAACTTTGCTTTGCTAGTATATATCTTCTATTAGAACTACTTTAGTTTGCTAGGTGGCCAAAAACATGGAAAAGAACTCTTCTATCTTGAGGAGGAAGCTAGACTCGTATTGGTTCATATTGTTCTATTTGTAATGGTCTTTTTACGAGTATTCTACGATTGACATGGTTAATTTGGAGGCTTTGAGAGATTGGATGCAAAGGATATTAGAAGAATCAACTTGGCTTTGTTATGCAATTGGTGGTGGTTGTTTTTGTACGATCTCACCTCTCAAGTTGAGTTTGACTTACAACAATAGTACTCTATTTTGCAAGGATATTGGTATAGAGGAGTTGCAAAACTCTTCTATGAAGGTCGTTATGAAATAGAACAAAGGAAACACACACACAAAAAAAAACATATATTGAACAAAATTGTTATTAACTTCCCAAAGGGGAATAAGTTACGTTAATTAATATTACTTTAATTAATTTATGCACCAAGTTGTGATTTTTTTTATGCTTAAAACTCATTTGTATCTATCTATATCTTTGTTTTCAGATATCTGAGATTTGGATGAATCCAAATAATAATGGTTTTGATCAATGCACAGAACGTCCCAAGGCAAAATGTAGTAAGTACGAGTACTCGTGTCGTGTTCGGAAAAATATTGATCATTCTCCTCGATCATGCTCTTATTGGTTTTTTATTCGCAGAGTCATGCCTTAATGTTACAGTTGGTTATCTACTAGTTCATGCGAATGGCGGACTCAATCAAATGCGGATGGGAGTAAGTATCATAGTATCGGTCGTGTTTATAGTAGTGTTTTAATTTTATGTTTATTAGAAAGATGAAAGCCAACTTAATATTTTTGTATGTGCTATATTTATGTAGATTAGCGATATGGTTGCCGTAGCAAAACTAATGAATGCTGCTCTTGTGCTACCATTATTAGATCATAAATCCTTTTGGACAGATCCAAGGTAAGAAATAAAGTTGTGCGCAAATTAAGTTCGATCGTATTGGTAGTGATATATATTTGTAGTGAATTCAAGTTACTTAGTGCACATGTGATGTATTCACAGTGAATTCAAGGATATATTTGATGTTCAAAACTTCAAGGAAGTTCTCAAAGACGATATTACCATAGTCAATTCCCTCCCGAAACAATATGCAAGAATTAAGCCGCTCATACGAGCTCCCATTTCATGGTCCAAGGTTGCATATATAAATTGTGTTCTCTCTAAGTTTAATTACCATTAACCTATTTTTTTTTATTTCTTTTTGCTAATCAATTATTTGATTTTTGTAGGCTTCTTATTTTAAAAGTTTCTCTCTCATTTTAAGCAAGCACAAGGTCATAGAGTTTAGCCATACCGATACTCGTCTTGCAAACAACGGTCTTCCTCCTTCGATTCAAAGGCTTCGATGTCGAACCAACTACCAAGCACTTCGATACACCCCAAAAATCGAAGAACTCGGGGAGAAACTAGTTAACAGATTGAGAGATGGCAGCAACCCCTACATTGCACTCCATTTGAGGTAAGTTTATATAGAAGAAGATAGACTTGTATGTTCCCTTCCTACTTCATTGCGATTTCATATATATATATATAGATACGAGAAGGACATGTTATCGTTCACCGGATGTACTCATAACCTGTCAAAACATGAAGCGGAAGAGCTAAAAGTTATGAGGTACAAAGTGAAGCATTGGAAGGAGAAAGAAATCGATAGCAAGGAGAAGAGGCTCCAAGGAGGTTGCCCGATGACCCCTCGAGAGGCTGCCATCTTTTTAAAGGCAATGGGGTATCCCTCCACGACAAACATTTATATTGTGGCAGGACAAATTTTCGGAGCTCGTAGCATGGACGCGTTGAGAAAGGAATATCCAAACATCTATACTCATCATAGCTTGCTATCTCATGCGGAGTTAAAATCCTTGGACAAGTATCAAAATAGGCTCGCGGCGCTTGATTACATCGTCGCGCTTAAGAGTGATGTCTTCGTGTATACTTACGATGGAAACATGGCCAAAGCTGTTCAAGGACATAGGAGATTCGAAGGGTTTAAGAAGACAATTGATCCAGATAGGTATATGTATATATATACTCTTGCACTTTGTAATCAATCGATTGACCATTTTGAAATATTTTTATTTTCCATTGATCATTTAGGAAGAGGTTTGTGGAACTAATAGATCAATTGGATCAAGGCATGTTAGAGTGGACAAAGTTCGAGGAGGCAGTCAAGAAGGATCATGCTAAGAGACTCGGAGGACCGTATGAGAGGAGGACCGATATAAACCCAAGACAAGAGGAGTATTTTTATGCAAACCCTCTTCCGGGGTGTTTGTGCAATAAGCTATATAGAAACATCTAAATGCGACTCGATAGAAAGTTCAATAGATTAACACACCTACAAGAGAATATGCTACAAATTAACAAGGGTCTTAAATTCATACCATTAACAATTTGTAGATTTTTTTTTCTTATAGGAGGGTGTTTGGGACTTAGAGTTTGTACATAGTTAGTAATTAAGAAATTCTTGTTGTCGTCACGCCATCCCTAGTTCAACGAAGAATTAGGTTTTCTACATTGTAATTCATTTGATTAATTGAATACATTTTTTTTTGGTTTATTTGTGTTCATATTTGTTTCGAAAGCAAAATCTACTAAACTTTTTTTGTGGGTTAATTAGTTTTTGTTGATTCATTTGATATGATTTATTCATCTAAATAGGCAAAATATGCCTTTTTAAAAACTTAAACTTGTTGCTATTTATCTTGTATGTAGGCGATACTCCAAATTGACAATAAGCAATATAACAATAAACAACATCGATTAACAAATGACTAAGCGCTAATGCTTGTTTGCACATCATCTTCTAAGGAAATGGAGGAGAGATGCACAAAAAAATGTGGCAACTAGTGGATACGATCAAATTGGGGTTCTCATTGTAGATAATGATAATTTCAACAAGGTAAAGGCAAATTGAGATGAGTTGTCTAATAAGCGAACAAATTTTGATTCCAATCAAGTGCCAAGGGTAGAGGTTGTTAGTGTAATTTGTATTAACGGTCTAATTCATGTTTTGATGAATGACAAGTAATTAAATTAGATGTTGTTGTGATCTAATACATTTATCAAGTGTGCAGGGTTGACTAATTTGGAAGGAAGTCCAGTCGGGATGTTCGACTCTTGATTGACAATCGGGATGTTCGATTCCCAATTAGAAGAAAGTCCAGTCGGGAGGTTCGATTCCTGATTGACAGTCAAGATGTTCGATTCTCGATTAACAGTCGGGATGTTCGATTCCCGATTGGCCGAAGTCCAGATGTGTGATTCTAGAAGGAAAATCCGGATGTTCAATTCCTAAAGTCTGGATGTGCGATTCCGGAAGGAAGATCGGGATGTTTGATTCCCGATGGGTTCACTTGACACTGGGTAAGTGAAGGTAAGTCACTAGAGGAGAGTAACTAAGTGAGGATGCGTTCCAGTTGAAGGGACAGTAGGCGTCGATCCAATTTAGGTTCATTTCGGAAACATAGATTGAGACCCTAACTAGATCCTGGTTTGAAGGATATGATCTAAGTCATAAATTAATTATATTATTATTGTGCTAACTTTATTTTGTAGGTTAAATATTGTCATATTGGACTAACATAACTTGCAGGACAAAAGGAGTAAAAAGACCTCAGGTGAACAGTACCCGAGGCGCCTTCAAGCATTAGAACACACCTTAGCACTATTCATGGAAGGCGCCTTCAGTGTTATAGAAGGCGTCTTCCAAGGGATAAATTTCAAACTTCGTCGACGATAAGGAGCAACATTTTTCGAGATCAAATTTTACACATTGAAGGCACCTTCAATGCTATGGAAGGTGCTTTCAACAGTCAATATAAAGAGGTCTCACCCAAAGCTTTCATATAACTCAAGGTCAACTTCTGTACAAGCTCATACGCACCCGATTGGCCTTCTGACTACTCTTGCTTCTTGCTGCTGCTTTGCTACGACTCTACTACATCCGACTGCCGCTAAGAAGCAATCCAAACATTGAGTTTGAACTGACTGCCAACAAAAGTATTAGGCAACAAAACTTAATTACTGTACTTAATTTCTGTAAACGGAAAATGTAGTTTGTTACACTCTTTCGATTCTTGTGTACTCGATCCCCTCTTCGGTTCTAGAAGAGGTTTTTAGTGGATTATCCATCGATAGGTCTACGAGACCTGGGTCTTAGAGTAGGAGTCGTCGAAGGCTCCGAACCAAGTAAAACAACTTGCGTTCGTGTTTCTTACTTTTACTATATTTTTCTTTTCTATTCTTATTTCCGCTGCAGATACTTTGTTGTCAACTTAGAAAAAGAAAAAGTTTTTTAAAAACCACGTGATTCTCTCCCCCCCTCTCATGTGCGTCTTAATCCAACACATTCATTTGAGCATGAGCATGAGTTACTTTTGTTAAATGTTGAGTAGAGCTGTTAGACCAGTCGATCCATGGTGTGTTGAGAGATTGTTGGTACAATCATTCTTGGGTTAGGGTTGACCAATTTGATTAAGCTCGAGTGGCTTTGAGCTTGAGTTTCGATGTTTGGATGATAAGTTTGGAAAATATCTGAAAGAGGTCAAGGTGTTGGAATGTATACTAAAAGTCTAGCTTTTGTATAAACATTTATTTAGAAATAAGAATCACATTGGTCAAATGTCTACATTTATATGCTAAGTGTAGTTGTTCAATTAATTTATATTGTAGATAATATGGTGTGTGGTGTCACACACAGAAGATCATGTTATCAGTTCTTTATAAATTATAAATAGTTGCTCACGACTAAGATGGATAGGAACAAACCATTGGAATAGTCGTAGTGTAATTTGGTATTAGTTTATCTTGACTATAAAATTACACTAGTACACTCAGAGTGTATTGAGCATGACCATTTAAGGTAGTTTCTTTTTATACTGACTATATAAAATAACAAGACTTTTTTTATTATGGAAGTGTGTGCTCTTAATCCTGATATAATAACAAGCACGTGTACTTAGTATTTATTTCTTTGACTTATCAATGAGTGAGATTTAGCTCGTTAAATCAAGAGGCCTGATAAGTTGGGAAATGATATTATTTATAGTGTGTGTTGTTAATTATAGAAAGAAACTGTATCCTAGGAATCTAGGTTGATAATGTCCCCAAGAGGAGCTCATAAGAATTGTCATGTAAACCCTGCAGGTGGACTTAGTCCGACATGACAATAAGGTTGAGTGGTACTACTTTTGGAGCTAGATATTAATTAAGTGAGTTGTCTGTAACTAATTTAATTAGTAGGCATTTGATATCTTAAATACAGGGAGACTAACACACTCATGATAAGAAGGAGCCCATATAGTAATATGGGATTGGTGCGGTAGTTCAATAATAACTCTTTAGTGGTATGAGTTATTATTGATGAACTCGAGTTGGGTGTTCGGGGCGAATATGGGAAGCTCAAGTTCATCGGGAGACCACAACCAATTCCTCCTCTCGGTCCCTGTCATAGCCTCTTATTTATAAAGTCTTATACCCACCTATACCCACCTTCTTACCCATCTTAAGGTGGCCGGCTAAGCCTAGCTTGGAGCCCAAGCTAGGGCAGGCCAAATCAAGGTGAGTTGGTTTTAAGAGGTGGCCGACCCTAGCTTGAACCCAAGCTTAGGTGGTCGGCCACAATAAAATAAAAGGGATTTTATTTTTTAAAATCTTTCCTTATGTGGAAGCCATAATTTAAAAGAGAGTTTAAAAATTAAAATTTTCCTTTTATAGTTTCTACTAATGATTAAGAGAAAGGTTTAATATCTTTCCTTATTGTAGTTAAAAGGAAGATTTTAATTTTGAAGAAAACTTTCCTTTTTGGAAATCATCCACATGTTTTAATAGAAAGATTTTAATTTATAAAAGTTTCCTTTTATAACCAACCATGAAGGGAATTTTTAAAAGAGAAATTTTTTATTTAAATTTTCCGGAAACAAATTAGGAAGTTTTAATTTTGTGTTTAAAACTTTCCTTTTTTGGAGGGATTATAGGGGTCGACCACATTAGAGGTTTAAAAGGAAATTTTTAATTAAATTTTCCTTCTTAAACATTGGCAAGGAATATAAGGAAGTTTTAATTATAAAACTTTCCTTATTTGCCAAGACCAAGGAATATAAAAGAGAGGGTAGAGGTGCCTCACCTCATAACATATCATCTAGTATTTTTCTCTTCTCTTCCTTGGTGGTGGTCGGCCCTCTCTTCCTCCTTTTCTCCTATTCTTCTTCCTTGTGTGGCCGGTGGCATCTTCATCTCCAGGAGCTTGGTGGTGGCCGGATCTTGTTAGGGGAAGAAGGAGACATAGGAGGCTTTGTTTCTTAGCATTCCTTGGAGCCTGGTTGGTGTCCAAGGTTCTTCATCTCTAGAAGACTCTTGGTGGCCGAAACTTGCAAGAAGAAGAAGGAGGCTTGGGTGGATTCTCGTCTCGGTAGATCGTCGCCCACACGACATCCGAGATAAGAAGAGGAATACAACAGAAGATCGTGAGGTCTATAAGCTATAAAAGGTATAACTAGTTATTAGTTTCCACATCATAACTAGTTTATCTTTTTGTTTAGATCTTGAAATACCAAACACAAGAGGCTAATGAATCTAGGCTATCAAATTTATGTTTTCGATTTTGTGTTTCTTTTGTTTTTTGAATTTGTGATTCGATTGTTCTTTTTGGTTAAACTTAGGGTTACTATAAGGAAATTAAATATTGAATTTCGTTGAAAGGCTTTGTCTAGGAAATGGTGGATGCTCCCATACCCAAGAAGGTCTAGTGCCTCGCCATGTTTAACCTGGAAGCCGATCTCTGAAATTAATATTTAATTGAATTTGTAACTGTTGGTGCGGGTAGCACTAACGGTCTAACCCAGGTTTTGATGAATGACAAATAGGTTAAGTTAGTTGTGTTGTTGTCTGACACTTTGATCGAGTGTGCAGGAGAAGTCCAGACAGGTCGACGGGCTGACCAGATGTCTGGCACGAAGTCCAGCTAGGTCGACGGGCTGACCGGATAGCTGGCGAGAAGTCCAAGCGGGTCGACGGGCTGACCGGACGCTTGGCGAGAAGTCCAGCTAGGTCGACGGGCTGACCGGATAGCTGGCGAGAAGTCCAAGCGGGTCGACGGGCTGACCGGACGCTAGGCGAGAAGTGGCTGACCGGACGTCTGGCAGGTAAGTAAGGTAAGTCACCGGAGGGGAGTGACTGCGAGGACGCGTTCCCGGGAAGGGAACATTAGGCGTCGATCCGGCTTAGATCCATTTCGGATATCTAAGTCGAGATCGTGACTAGATTCCGGTCTCGGAAAGACGGAATCTAAGTCATACTCTTGATGCTAATTTTTATTACTTAGCGTATCTGTAAAAATGTGCTAACAAACTGTGTTGCAGGGTTTATTTGCCTCGGACTAACACTGTTTTGCAGGTAGGGAACAGTGAGGGTTCGGGCACCTGGAAGGGATCCAGGCGCCCGAAGGCAAATTTTATCCCCAGGACGACGTTGACACTTGGAGCATGTTGGTTGGGAGTGTTACGTCACATTCCAGGCGCCCGGAAGGGATCCAGGCGCCCGGAGCAGCATATAAAAGAAGCCCCAGGCAGGAGCTTCAATATATCAGTCTTCTGAGAACTCTGAGTCCAATCACTCTGCTGCTCTGCACTCCAACGACGTTCACAAAGCTCCGACGACTCACTCCGGCTCTCTTTTTAATTCATTGTTTGTCGGTTAGCTTTGTTTTCTTTCTTTTCATTAGCAATATTTGTACGTAAATTGTAATTATCCGAATTGCTAGTGAATTGCCCAACGAAAGTACTCAAGGAGTACGGGCCTTCGAGTAGGAGTCGTCACAGGCTCCGAACGAAGTAAAAATCAACAGTGTTCATCTCTTTACTTCTTTACTTTTCCGCTGCGTCTTAACTCGAGATTTTCGAATCGATATTCACCCCCCCTCTATCGAATCTAACGGTCTTACAGTAACATGGGTGGATTTGGATCAATAATGTTAAGCATTGTTTGCGATCCAAGTCTAAACCTCTAAGAACAGATAAGTTGAATTTGGAATCAATAATGTTAAGTTCTGTTTACGATTCCAAATTTAATTTCTAAAGAACACAATACGTTGTTAGGAATGGTTCATGACTTGTACAAAATTTTTGTACAGGAGAACCGGTACGATATTCCCAGTAGCAACCAACACAAGGTTGACCAAATACTTGACGATATATGAAAGAAAAGTCAAGTAAGTCATAAAGGGCTGGATACTTTGTTGGGACCTTTGTGCCCGCTACAGGGGGGGTTGAATAGGACTCGTCGTGTGTTCGTCAGTTGCGTCTTGATGATGTGCAGCGGAATACAAAGACAAAAACAACCACAACGCTAACACTCAGATTTACTTGGTATCCACCTCAAGAAGAGATGACTAATCCAAGGATCCACACACTCGAGCACTCCCCACTAGTAAACAACTCCTTCTCGATCACAGCCGGAGGCGGAGAAGCCTCGTACAAACACACACAACACTACAACACTCACACAAGAAGAAGATACAAAAATACAACTGAAATACACCCTTCTTCTTGCTTACTTGTTGATTGTTGTTGCCTCTTGAACCTTGGGGCTACACCCCAAGAGCCTTCAAGAATTGGCGGAGAAGCTCGGAGAAGATCGCCGAAAAATCGATGTGAGCTTGTAAGAAAAGATCACAAAGATATGCGGAGAAAACGCTCCGCCAAGGCTTTAAACAGTGCTCCCAATCGATCCAATCCATCCCCAATCGATTGTCACGTCAGCACCGCTCCATCGCAGCCGTCCATCACCTGCATCCTGCCCAAGGGTCAAATCCCAATTGATCGGTAGATCGATTCAGAAGCTTTCTGTGTCCTCACGATCGCGCGAGAACTCCCCTGCCCAATCAATCGACCAATCGATTGGCAGCTCCCAATCGATCACCCGATCGATTGGGAAAGCTTCTGTACTCGCAATTTCACATCCCAATCGATCGATCGATCGATTGAGACTTCCCTCAATCGCAACGCACTCCAATCGATCCACTGATCGAATGGACTCTGGTTCAATCAATCGCCCGATCGATTGACCAACCTGGACTTGACTCAAACTCAAGTCCAAATTCCTAAACCCAACTCCTGGTCAACCGTGACCTGTTGGGTCTCCATGCCTAGCACTTGGCCACACCCGACCAACCTCAAACTAGACTTCTAGTCTCCTCCATCAGCCTTGCGTCTCTCGGATATTTCCCATCCTTCACGCCTTTCCTTCAGGAACTTCCTTCGGTCTCATTCTAGTTGTTGAGTTCTTCTTGCCAAATCACACTAGGACTTACCTTGCCAATACCACATGCTTGGACTTACAACCTTTGCCAAGTCACAGTTGGACTTTCCCGTTGCCTGGCTCCTCACCAAGACTTTCCAATTGCCTAGCTCCTTACCAGGACTTTCTCCTTTGCCAAGATCACACTTGGGCTTTCAGTTACCTGGCTCCTCATCAGGACTTCCCAAATGCCTGGCTCCTCACCAGGACTTTCTCCTTTGCCAAGATCACACTTGGACTTTCTAATTTTCCTAACCTCCAGTTATGACTTCCACCACTGCCTAAACTCCAGTTAAGACTTCCACCACTGCCTAAACTCCAGTTAGGACTTCCATACGCCTAACCTCCAGTTAGGACTTTCTATACGACTAACCTCCAATTAGGACTTCCATACGCCTAACCTCCAGTTAGGACTATCCATACGCCTAACCTCCAGTTAGGACTTTCCTAGTCAAGTCTCCTGCCAACCTTAACCTACTTGACTTGTATTCTCATCAATCTGGTCAACCCTTTGACCATCTCCATAACCGGAGGATTGCTCCAGTAATCTCCTTATATTATCAAACATCAAAACTCAAATCCTGACTCAAGCTTGACTCAACTTAAGCTTAGTCAAACTTTTCAAACTTGACCTAGGGAAATTGCCCCAACATACTTGACTGATAAAGTCCTAACTCGAGGGTTAGACAAGGATAAAGCCTTAATTGGAGATTAGGTAAGGTAAAGTTCTAACTCGAGGGTTAAGCAAAGGTAAAGTTCTAACTCGAGGGTTAAGCAAAGGTAAAGTTCTAACTGTAGGTTAGGTAAGACAAAGCCCTAACTTGAGAGTTAGTCAAGGGTAAAGTCCTAACTGGAGGTTAGGCAAGATAAATTCAAGTGGGTCATGGAGGACAACACGTTGGCAAAGAAAAATCCTAACTTGAGGGGTAAGACGAAGGAAAGTCCAAGTGGGTCAAAGAGGACCATACGTTAACAAAACAAAAGTCCTAACTAAGGGTTAAGCAAGGTAAAGTCCAAGTAGATTAAGGAGGATCACACATTAGTAAAAAAAGTCCTAACTCGAGAGTTAGGCAAAGGAAAGTTCAAGTGGATTAAGGAGGACCGCACATTGTCAAAGGGAAGTTATAATTACAGTTAAGCAAGAGAAAAATTCAAGTAGATCAAGGAGGACTGTACTTAGTGATCGGAAGTCCAACGAAAAGTTGGTAAAGTTCAAGTGGGTTAAAGGTTGATTAGACACTTGGTAGGGAAGTCCCAACAAGTCATAGTTGACCGGATATTAGGTAAGGGAACCCTAAACTCAGATTAAGTGAGTTAAGGTTGAAGCAATCGATTGGATAATTGATTAGCCTAAGTTCAATCGATCAGTAGATTGATTGGAAGTGTTGTCGCGAGGAGGCATAGTGAATCGATCAGGTAATTGATTCAGCTAGAAGCTGATTGGGTAATCAGTTTAGGTGAATTTACGAAGAATAGAGAGATGCTGAATTGATTGGCTAATCAATTCAACTCTCTTCAATCGATTGGGTAATCAATTGAGATGAGTTTCACGAAGCACAGTGATCCTCTGAATTGATTAGGTAATCGATTAAAACTGTGTAATTGATTAGGTAATCGATTGAGAGAAGTAGGAAAGAGTCGTTGTGAGGTTTGAACGGATGAATCTCACGTGACAATCGATTGGGAGCAAGGTCAATCGATTAGGAACCCTAGATCGAGAGATAAATGTGTTTTCACAAGGGATTTGATATCTCTTCTTCTCCACTCTTTACTACTGGTTCTTGGACCATTTAGGGCTAAGTGTTGCTGCACTTCTGAGTCAACAAGAGACATTTTCAAGCAAGAACAAAGCAAGCAAGGTTCTCATTATATTTGTGTATTCATTTCCTTGTTTTTGCTATATTTCTCTTGTTGTGAGCTTGTACAAGATTTTTGCACCTCCAAATTATTTTTGAGAATGAGTGATTTTAATAGTGGAGTGTGTGCACTATGTGGATCTTTGGATTAGTCATCTCAAGGAGATGGATACCAAGTAGTAACAAGTGGTAACCATTGTAGCTAATAACCCCCTCTAACTCCCGGAGTGTCCTAACAAGTGGTATCAGAGCAAGACTGCTCTTTATTGGACTAATCGCCGAGAGAACAAAGAGTTAGAGGAAGAAGAAGAAGGTTTAAAGTGAAGCTCTAATTTCAACGGTCAAAGATTCATCATCAAAGAGCTTAACTTCAAATAGATTTCAGAGATGGATTCGAAAACAATATCTAAGCACCTCCACCCTACGAAATTGGGAGTTTTGACCTTTGAAAATCAAAGGTTGAAAATTTCTTTATGATGGAGATAGAGTTATGGTTTACTCTAATTGAGAGATTTCAAACTTCAATTAATGGAAAAGGAAAGCTCCTGAAGAATAAAATGGAGTGAAGAGCAAATCAAGAGATGCAAGGCCAGCAAGAAAGTAACCAAATTGTTGGTTAATTTATTGTCGAGCACGATCTTGTGCAAAATTAGAGAATTTCAAGATGTTAAGAAGTTATAGAGTAAATTGGCTAAGCTCCATGAAAACCTCTCCACTTTGCCAAGTCAAGACAAATCTAAAGAGGGAGATTCATTAGACCAAGAGAATTCAGAAGTTAAAAGATGTTCAACATTCGAAGACGAAACTCAAGAAGTATCTATTGATACTCCAAGGTAGTTTTAATGTGATCAAATAAATTAGGTTAGGTCCTGTTGTGTTTAACCGTGTGTCTAAATGTGTAGGAACTTAGGAGTACAGGATGTCCAGCAAAAGACACAGCTAGCGAGAAGGACGATACAGGAGAGAGCCGACGAGCTCGGTGCGCCTGAGAGATGAGGTGCTGCGGAAGAGTACACGGGCGGACGAGAAGGAGGTGCGCGACGTTTCTGAGGGATGAGAAGCATGAGCGGAAGCTTGCTCGAGAAAGTCAGAAGTTGGGTTCGGGTGAGCCCTATTCCGGATGGCCGAAATCACTCAACCGAGTGGAGTCGGAGCGGAAGACCCAGATCGATGCGAGCGGAATAGGAGTAGGAGACCGGGATAAAAAATCAGTAAAGGGTTGATTTTTGGCCCCGGGGTACCCGGACCAGTCCGGGGCACTTGGACTGGGGGCGCTCGGACCAGTCTAGGGCGCCCAGACTGGGGGTGTCCGAACTAGCCTGGGGCACTCGAACTCTGGGCGCTCGGAACCATTCCGGGTGCCCGGAACCCGAATTTTATCCACAACAACGTGTCATTGGAATGTTACATCGGAGATAGATTTCTATCTCATTCCAGGTGCCTGGAACGCTTCTAAACGACCAGAGAAGGGCTATATAAGCAGCCCTGCTCCCAGAAGCTAAAAATAACAAGAATTACATGTAACAACACTTGTACTTGAGTTTGTCTAAGTTTAGCTTTCTTATTCTGTGCGTTCATTGATGTAAGAGGCTTCTCTGTCTAGAGGAGTTTTTTAGTGCACTTTTTCATTTGTCTTGGATTAACAACCTCCCAAGTTGTAATCAAGTAAATTCGTTGAGCCTCGACTTTCTGATTCATTATTTCTTTCTATGTTTATGCAAGTGTTTTAATTAAGTTATAAGTTTGAGAATGATCTTTTTCGTTGCTTGATTTGTGGAGGGTCTATTCACCCTTTCTCTAGCCGACCGCCGAGGTTCGTAATAATATCAACCTCAAGTATTGAGGGGGAGAGCTTATTGACGCCGGATCGAGAAGAAGCTTCTACATTCGGATCAAAAGAAGAGTCTTATGACACCCCTACAATTAAAGGTATAAGAATTTCAATTTGTGAAAATAAAAATCATATCATTTGTTTTGAGTGTAGGGAGAATGAACAATGCAAGAGTAAGTGCCTAAGGTTGACCAAGAAGAAGGGTCAAGTGACACCCAAGGGTAAGGAGAAGCCAAAGGAGGTTGACCATATGGTACACAAAGACAATGAGCACATTATATGCTTTTCTTACAATCAAAAGGGATATTATCGGAACTAATGTCCAAAAGAAAAAAAATCTGACCAAGAAGATAGGAAGAAGCTCAAGTTGGGGGGAGGGGGGGAGGCTTCCAAGGGTAAATCTAAGGCATCACTAGTTAATGAGACTTACTTATGTCATGATAAAAAGCATGTTAGAAATAAATTTTATCATTTTAATACTATTTATCATGAAAATAGAAAATATAAAAAATCTAAGGATAATTACAAGTCATTTCAAGCTAGGACTTCCATACCTAAGGATAGAAAGGTAAATAACAATTTAGGCAAGAACTCTAAGGATATTAGGTATATGCCTAGAAATAAAAATATCCAAGGAAATCAAGACAAATCTAAATTTAAGGATTTAAGAATAGAAAATCAAGTATTGTGGTCAAAGTTTAATAAATTAAAGAAGACCCTTAAAAAAAATGACAATTAGTGCCCAAGGGCCTGAGAAGCAAAACCTAGGTTTAGAAGAACAAGAGTCATACAATGACAAGAGAGATTTGGGATACAAACTAAAAGCCAAGGAGCATGTGCCTTCATACTATAGAGTTCCATATAGCTATGGAATTAACCCTAGGTTTAGGAGTCAAGCCAAAGTTACAAAAGAAGTTATCTCTAGAGTTAACTTTGAGAAGATCAACATGACTAAGGCTTTTAAAAAGTCTAAGAAAGTCATTAAGAATGTTACAAGAGAATGTATCCCTAGAGTTGATCTTGAGGAGACTAGTGTGACTAAGGCTTCTAAGAAGCTTAGGAAGACAATTAAGAAGGTATTAAGAGAAGTTATCCTTAGTGAATACCTATAACACCCAAGGATCACTAATAGATTTTGGGTTTATAAGAGTGTGTTCTTTACATTCTAGGTGGGTTTATAGTGTATCAACTTTAAATGGAAGGGTAGTTAACCCAACCGTGGTGAAGTTGGCATGTTGGGACATTTTTAAGGTATTGTTACACCTTGAAAATGGAAAGTTGATTTTTTACTCTTGAAGAGTAAGAATGTGCCTATAAAATCTTAAGATTTGAACTTAATTAAATTGACACAATTATGATAGAAGTCAAAGAAATGTCAAGTTAGGATTTTGGCAATTTCTTAGGGAGATAAGGGCAAACTTAGGTTTATTTTAAAATTTAGCGATTAGTCAGTGATACTTAGATAAAGAATCTAGGTATTTTATTTAAGCTAAAATTATCATGATTGAGTGTGCTATCATATGCTATAACATCATTGCTTTTGAATTCATATGTTTATGAAAAATATCATTTGTCATGTTATACATGTATCATTTAGATATGATAGATTTCTTTTTGGAAATATACATTTTGATGTATGCCATAATAATTTTCATGCATTATTTTAATTTCTTAAAATTAAGAAAAATGACATCAATTGACATCTTAGGTTGGATAATCAAAGTTTAAATGTCTAGTTAGATATGTATAATCCCTTAGATTTAGGAAAACCCTATTTACATCTCACAAGACCATAGATTTGACTTGTATGTATTTTTGAGACACATTATATACAAGTGAGATGTTAGGAAGATAAAAAAAACTCAAGACGTTAATTTAGTACATTCTTTTGAGTTTTAGTTTTATCAAAACAAATGATTATATGAAATCCAATCATTGGGAAAACAAGTGTACAAGTCATGATCATTTAGCTCAAAGAACATGGTTGAAAATTTATTTTGAAAATCATTTCAAAATTATTTTAGAAAATCATTTCAAAATTATTTTAGAAAATTTTGGCGAAGTCTATTTTTTAATAGTAATCACCATTGATTAGTTAGATACAAAGTAGAATGAAATATTAAAGTTTTCAATAGTTTTTTTTTTTTTTTTTTTAATAGTAATCACCATTGATTAGTTAGATACAAAGTAGAATGAAATATTAAAGTTTTCAATAGTTTTAATTTTATATCAATATTTAAAAAATGAGAGAACTCCGCCCATGATGACCAGTCATGGCCGGTCCCAAGCCCGGATAAAGGAGGAGGGTTGCGTTAGGTTGCCAGCCAGCGTCAAACTATGGCAAAATTTCATGAATGAATCCATTAAACTATTGTGCTAATGCTAGGTTGTTCCCCGGAAGGAACGCGTTGCAGGGTCCGACTGTAACGTCTCGGCAAGGACCGCTACATCTCCAGAACTCGGGTGTAGTGATAAATATGCAAGAGTTCGCGTTACAGGGTCCGACTGTAATGTATCAGTAAGAATCGCTATATCTCTATGAGAATTTGAGTGTAGTATTAAATATGCAAGAGTTGTCATACCATAGGTTGGATAAGAACACATATGATAGGAAAATAAATAGTATAAGATTTGGAACATGAAACATAGGAAATCTCACTAGTAAATCAATTGAGGTAGTAGATACGATGATTAGAAGAAGAATTAGTATTTTGTGTGTACAAGAAACAACATGGGTAGGCGAAAAAGTAAAAATGATAGAGAACTCAGGTTTTAAGTTATGATATACTAGAAAAAGTAAAACAAGAAATGGAGTGAGTATTGTTATACATAGTTTTTTAAAGGATGAAGTTATACGAGTAGTTAGAAAAGAGGATCCCTTAAGATTACAGTGACGATAAAAACTATGAATATAATTAGCATATATGTACCACAAGTAGGATTAGATAAAGTTACCAAATCAAGATTTTGAGACAACTTAGATGAAGTATTACAAATCATTCTGTTAAATGAAATGATTTTAATATGAGATGATCTAAATGAGCATGTCGGAATAAAAAATGAGGAATATGAGAGGATACATGGAGGTTATAAGTTTGGAACGAGAAATGAATAAGAGAAAATTATTTTAGATTTTGCGATAACATATGACCTTATATTAGCTAATATATTTTTTTTAAGAAAAAAAAAACACTTAGTAACATTCAAAAGTGAGAATATAAATCATAAATTGACTTTCTTATGATTATCAAGAAGGATAAAAAAGATTTGTAAAGATTACAAGATTATCTCTGGAGAAAACTTAACTACCCAATATAGGTTAGTAGCATTGATATATGCCTTAAGTATAATATCAATAAAAAGAAAATATATACGATTCCTAAAATTAAGTGGTGGAAGTTAAAGAATGGAAAGTAAAATATATTTAAGAAGAAGTTAGAAATATAAGTATTAAGTGAAATATATGGTAACTCTATTATGATATGAGATAAGATGGTATTAAAGTTGAAAATAAAACTAAAAGTGTACTCGGCGAGTCAAAGGGATAAACAACACTAAGGAATCTTGATGGTGGACTGAGAAAGTACAAGAAAAAGTAAAGGAAAAACTAATAGCTTATAAGAAATTATATATTTGTAAAAAAAAGAAAAAATTAAAAAAATATACAATGATCAAGAAAGAGGCTAAGAAAATAGTGAATGAAGCAAAGAATAAAATTTTTAAATGATTATATAAAAATTGGATATAAAAGAAGGGGAAAAGACATTTATAGAATATCAAAAGTGAGAAAAAGGAAGACAAGAGATCTTATCTAGATAAAATATATTAAAGATGAATATAATAAGATACTAGTTAACGATAGAGAAATAAAAGAGCGGTGGAAGAAGTATTTTTATCAACTTTTTAATGAAAATTTAGGTGACCAACTTAACTTAGATAATTTAAGTAGGTCAAATGAGTATAGAAATTTAAATTTTTATCGAAAAATTTAAATTTCAGGAGTAGAACAAGTTTTAAATGGAATGCACAAAAGAAAAGCCGTTGGACTAGATGATATTCTGATAGAGCTATAGAAGTGCCTAGGGTAACAAGTTATTGAATGGCTTACAAAATTATTTAACATGATATTGAAAACGAAAAAAATTCCTGATCAATGGAGGATAAGTACTTTAGTTCCCTTATATAAGAATAAGGGAGACGTACAAAATTGTGCAAACTATAGGGGTATTAAACTAATGAGTCATACTATGAAACTTTGGGAAAAAGTAATAGAAAAAAGATTAAGGAAGGAGACCATAGTGACAGAAAATCAATTTGGGTTCATGCCTGGAAGGTCGACAATAGAAGCTATACATCTTCTTAGACAATTAATTGAAAAATATCGGGAGCAAAAACAAGATCTACACATGGTATTCATTGACTTAGAAAAGGCATATGATAAAGTCCCAAGAGAAATTATATGGAGAATTTTAGAAAAGAGAGGTGTTAGCGTAACATATATTGAACTAATTAAGGATATGTATGAGGATGTAACGACCAGAGTAAAGACTTCAGGTGGAGTAACTGAAGCATTTCCAATAAAGATAGGGTTACATCAAGGATCAGCTCTAAGTCCCTATCTTTTTACATTAATTATGGATGAACTCACTGCACACGTTAGTGCATGTTGTTTGCAGATGATATTATTTTGGTAGATGAGACACGTGAAGGAGTAAATGCTAAGCTAGAATCTTGGAGGGAAACACTAGAAGGGAAAGGTTTTAAGCTTAGTAGATTAAAGACGGAATATATGGAATTTAAGTTTAGCAATATTAGAAGTAATGAAACAATTGTTAAGATAGGAGAGGACGAGTTACCTGAAACCGAGAGATTTAAATATTTAGGATCATTTTTACAAAATGATGGAGGAATTGAGAGAGATGTCTTACATAGAATATAAGCAGGATGGGTGAAATGGAGGGGAGCGTCGAGTGTTTTATGTGACCGTAAAGTATCCCTTAAACTTAAAGGTAAGTTCTATAAAACCGCAGTTAGACCTGCTATGTTATATGGAGCTAAATGTTGGGCTATGACTCGAGCACATGAGCAAAAGATGAGAGTTGCAGAGATGAGGATGTTAAGGTGGATGTGTGGACATACGAGGATGGACAAAATAAGAAATGAGAGCATTAGAGAGAAAGTAGGAGTTGCATCTATTGAGGAAAAACTCAGAGAGACACGTTTAAGATGGTACGGACATGTACTTAGACGACCAATAAATGCTCCAGTTAGGCGATGTGAAACTATGATAAACATGCATATAAAACGAGGAAGAGGAAGACCAAAAAAGACTTGGTTAGCAACAATAAAACAAGATAAAATTTATTTAAATATAGATGATGATATAATAGGAGATAGAGCTCAATGGCGTAAAAGGATTCATACAGCCGACCCCACTTAGTGGGAAAAGGCTTGGTTGTTGTTGTTGTTGTTGTTGTATTTAAAAATGACAGTTATTTTTAAAGAAAATTATTTTTCTCTGATAGTATATGACATAAATAATGTCTATACAAATTGTCATGATCTTTGGGTAATTATAGAATTATTTATGAGTTTCTGAAGTTGAATTTGAAATTGAATTCATAAAATCAGAAACTCTAATCAACTAGGTGATCGATTGTGACATGTCAATCGATTGATAATGAGATTTTGACGAGTAGAAGCCCTCTAGATTGATCAGTTGATCGATTGAGATGGTGTCAATCGATTGAAACGATTGAGGCATGCCAGAATTGATTGGTAGCTGAAATCAATCAATTAAGAAGACATAATTTTGGTTTAAATGGTCTTATTCCAATCTGTTAAGTCATGGTTAGTCGAGTTAACCATACCTAACCATAATAAATGAATTGATAAGTATTTAAGGGTAGTTTTTTTTTAATGAAAATAAGAAAGAATGGTCAAAGGGGACTAATTTGGACTTTAGGAGGAGGTTTGCATTTAATATCAAAATTTTAACCTCAAAACTTCAATTTTGGATTTCCTAAAGGTTTAGGAACTTCAAATCATTATTGATGCAATGATAGAAGTCTAGTGTATGTTTTGAGAGGGAGGTCTTCCTTAAAAGTATGATATTTTTATAAGAATAAAGAAACAATAGAAGGTAGGGAACCTTCATTGTTATGAATGTTTGAAGATAAGCATTGGAAACAATAGAAGATTAGAAATCTTTATTATGATAGAGTTATGCTCAAGGTTGAACATAAGATATAATGAAAGCTATGAGACTTTTATTGAGTTCCTTTGACAAAATTGATTCTTAAGGTGAAAAGTTTTTTGATGATTGCCAAAGGGGGAGAAAATATGGAGTTTAAGTTGAAAATCCACATTCATGCATTTAGTATGAGAATTGTGCTAATATGGGTTAGCCTAACTTAAATATATTGTCAAACATCAAAAAGGGGGAGATTGTTGATGCAATTATCCTCTGGTCAAGGTTGACCAATTTGATTAAGCTCCAGTGGGTTCTAGCTTGATTTTTTATATTTAGACAATATATTTGAAAGAGGTCAAGTAAGTCAATATTGACCGAATATTTGACAATATGTGAGAGGAAAGTCAAGTAGATAATGGAAGACTCAATATTTGACTGAAAAAGTCTTAACTCGAGGGTTAGGCAAGGGCAAAGTCCTAACTGGAGATTAGGCAAGACAAAGTCTTAACTTGAGGGTTAGGCAAGGGTAAAGCCTTAACTGAAGGTTAGGCAAGGGAAAATCCTAACCTGAGGATTAGACAAAGGTAAAGTCCTAATTGAAGTTAGGCAAGGCAACGTCCAAGTGGGTCAAAGAGGATTACACGTTGACAAAGAAAAGTCCTAACTAGAGGGTAAAGCAAAGGAAAGTCCAAGTGAGTCAAGGAGGACCACACGTTGGCAAAGAAAGTCCTAATTAAAAGTTAGGCATGGTAAAGTCCAAGCGCGTCAAAGAGGATCTCACGTTGGAAAAGAAAATTTCTAATTCAAGGGTTTGGCAAGGAAAGTCTAAGTAGGTTAAGGAGGACCACACATTGGCAAAGAGAGTTCTAACTGTGGTTAGGCAAGAGGAAAATTCAAGTCAATCAAGGAGGACCGTACGCGGTGATAAGAAGTCCAATGAAAAGTTGACAAAGTTCAAGTGAGTCAAAAGTTGATGGGACATTTGGTGGAGAAAATCCAATAGGTCACGGTTGATTGAATACTGGGCAAGGGAACCCTAACTCAGATTAAGTGAGTTATGGTTGGAGCAATTGATTGGCTCAAGTTTAATCGATTAGTAAATCGATTGGGAGTGTTGTCATGAGGAGACACGATGAATCAATTAGGTAATCAATTTAGCCGGAAGCCAATTGATTAGGTTACTGATTGAGGCAAATTTTACGAAGAAAAGAGAGGCACTGAATCGATTGGCTAATCAATTTAGCCCTCTTCAATAGATTGGGTAATCGATTGAGAGGAGTTTTTCAAAGTGCATTGAGTCTCTGAATAGATTAGGTGATCAATTGAAGTTATGTAATTGATTGGGAGAAGCACAAAAGAGTCGTTGCAAGGTTTGAATAGACGAATCCGACTTGGCAATAGATTGGGAGAAAGGTCAATCGATTAGGAATCCTAGATCGTGAGATAAAAGACGTTTTCATAGGGGGATTCGATGTCTCTTCTTCTCCATTCTTCACCTCCGGTTCTTGGACGATTTAGGGTGAAGTGTTGCTGCACTTCTGAGTCAATAAGAGGCATTTTCAAGCAAGAAGAAAGCAAGCAAGGTTCTCATTGTATTTATGTATTCATTTACTTATTCTTATTGTGAACTTGTACAAAGTTTCTCCACATCCTGATTGTTTCCGAGAATGAGTGATTTTCATAGTGGAGTATATGCATTGTATAGATCCTTGGATTAATCATCTCAAAGAGGTGAATATCAAGTAAATCTTAGTGTTAGTGATTGCTTCATGTTTTCTACTCTAAATTATTATCAACGAAGCGATTGAAGCTAATCACCCCCTCTCTAGCTCATGGAGTGTCCTAACATAGTGGAGCAGGCCAGCCCGTAAAAAATTCATCATCTAGTGGGATGAGGTCGGCCGACACACCATCCAGGTGGACTGAGAAACCCCCAACCCTATCCAAATCAAGGTGGGTAATCCTTTCTTTCTCGACTACCTTCCGAAAATGGAGAAGCCTCTTACAACCTTAAATTAATAATTCAACAAGAATACAAGGAATGAAAATAAATACAATGAGTATAAATAACTTCACATAAATCTTTCTTTGTATGCTTTCTTGTTGTTTGTAATTACCTCTTGTTATATGGAAATGCACTAGCACTTCACTTTCAAATCTCCAAGAATTGGCTGTGAAAATCTCCTTGAATCTCCTCGTTTAAAGTTTTTAGGTTGAGGTTGATTTTCACCTATCAATCGACTTATCTTATTTATCAGTCGATTGATATGGTCTCTGTCACTATTTCTATAGTTAAACGACCTTTGAATTTTCTGAAATCTATATGATTTTGTCGATCATTTGAATATCAGTCGACTGATTCATTCGAGTAATCAATTGATATCAATCAGTCGAATCTCGCAATCGAATCAACTTGCTTCTGTTCACTTCTTGATTGACATCATTTGATTAATATCAATCATCAGTTGATTAATGTCATAAGTCAAATCTTGCAATCGAATCAACTTGCTTTTGTTCACTTCCTAATTGACATCATTCGATTAATATCAACCATCAGTCGACTAATGTCATTGGTCGAGTCAAACAATTGAATCAACTTGCTTCCGTTTAGTTCTGATCGACATCAGTCAATTAATACAGTTTATCAATAAACTAATCGGAATCAGTCAAGTTTCTAGTCGAATTGATTAGCTTCAATTTGATTCCTAAAACCATCAGTTGACTGTTGATATAGTAAATTACTATTCATGATTAATGTAGCAAATTCCTATAGTGTAGCATAGTTACTGTAGAAACACTGTAATAACATTATAGCAATCATATTTTTTAAGGTTTGGAGTTTTGTATTCGTTAGTCTATCAATACACCATATCAATCGACTAATACTTCTGTTTCAGTCTTACCAAAATTGAATTCTTATCTTATCCTGTATCTTGTTGACCTTAACCTACCAAGACTTCTTGTTGGGAGATTGCTAGTGTAATCGTGCTCGAGTCAAGGTTGACCAGGTTGACTAAGCTTGAGTGGATTCGAGTTTGAGTTTTGATGTTTGGACAATATGTTTGGATAATATGTGAGAAGAGATCAAATAGGTTAAGGTTGACCGGATATTTGAGGATATGTGAGATGAGAGTGAAGTAGGTCATGGAGGATTGGATACTTGATTGTAAAATCCTAACTCAAGAGTTAGGCAAGGGTAAAGTCCTAACTAGAGGTTAACCAAGGTAAAGCCCTAACTTAAGGATTAGACAAAAAAAAAAGTCTAAGTAGGTTAAGTAGGACTGCACATTGGCAAAGGAAAGTTTTAACTGCGGTTAAGTAAAGGAAAGTCCAAATAAATTAAGGAGGATAGTATGTTGGCAAAGAAAAGTCCAAGTGGGTCAAGAAGGACCACAAGTTGGCAAAGGAAAATCCTAACTGTGGTTAAGAAAAAGAAAGTCCAAGTGGATTAAGGAGGATTATACGTTGGCAAAGGAAAGTCCAAGTAGGTTAAGAAGGATCACAAGTTGGCAAAGGAATATTCTAATTGTGGTTAGACAAAGGAAAGTCTAAGTGGATCAAGGAGGATTGTATGTTGGCAAAGGAAAATCTTAACTATGGTTAGACAAAGGAAAGTCCAAGTAAATCAAGGAGGATAGCATGTTGGCAAAGGAAAGTCTAAGTGGGTCAAGGAGGGTCACACATTGTCAAAGGAAAGTTCTACTGTGGTTAGGTAAAAGAAAGTCCAAGTGAGTCAAGGATGACTGCACGTTAATAAAGAAAAGTCCAAGTGGATCAACGAGGATCATGCATTGGCAAAGGAAAGTTTTTACTACGGTTAGGTAAAAGAAAGTTCAAGTGGGTCAAGAAGGACCGCACATTGGCAAGGGAAAGACCTAACTGCAGTTAGGTAAGAGAAAAATTCAAGTGGGTTGAGAAGGACCGCCCTTGATGATTGGAAGTCCAATATCAAGTTGACACAAGAAAAAGTCCAAGTGGGTCAAAAGGAGGATTAGACACTTGGTGAGAAAGTCCCAACAAGTCACGATTGACCGGATTGTTGGGCAAGAGAACCCTAGATTTGAATTAAGAAAGTTAGGGTTAGGTAATCAATTAGGGCAATCGATTGTGCATAGTCTAATCGATTAGGATAATCAATTAAGGTTGCTCCAATCGATTAGGATGAATTCCTAATCGATTGGGAGCTTCATGAAGAGAAATTACAAAAATAATGTCTGAATCGATTGACCCAATCAATTTAGCCACTACTAATTGATTAGGTCAATCAATTAGGCAATATTTTGTTGTGAGAAGGAAGAATTGATTGAGGAAATCGATTAAGAAGTCGTAATCGATTGAGCTAATTGATTAAGGTTTAGTTATGAAATCGATTGGGTAATCGATTAAGACTTTCTAAATCGATTGGGATGACTCATCAATCAATTAGAGTTCAAAAAAAGAGTCATTTTGCAGGTGTTCTAATGGTTGGCTGATGTGGCAATCAATTAGGAAAAAGTTTAATTGATTAGAGGCATTAGTGAACCCTAGAAAATGGCTTTTGCGAAGGTTTGAAGGCAACACTTACATATTCCTTTGTCATTAGTTCTTGGACGATTTAGAGTAAGGTATTTGCTGCATTTCTGAGTCAACAAGAAGCCAATCAAAGAAATGCTTCCTAAATTAAATTAAAATTAAACCTAAATTAAGCTAAACTTAAATTAAAATGGAAGGTAGGGAGTCTTCATTGTTATGAATGCTCGAGGATGAGTATTCGAAACAATTGAAGAATGGAAATCTTCATTGTGATTGAGTTATGCACAAGGTTGAGCATATGATATAATGAAAGGTATGAGACTTTTATTGAGTTTCTTTGACAAAATTGACTCTTAAGGTGAAGAGTGTTTAATGTATGTCAAAGGGAGAAAAAAATGTGGGGTTTAAGTTAGAAATCCACATTCATGCATTTGGCATGGGAATTGTGCTAATATGGGTTAGCTTAACTTAAACATATTGTCAAACATTAAAAAGGGAGAGATTATTAGAAGATTGTTGTTGTAATCATCCTCGGGTCAAGGTTGACTAGTTTGACTGAGCTCGAGTGGGTTCGAGCTTGAGTTTCAATGTTTGAACAATATGTTTGAAAATTTTCTGAAAGAGGTCAAGTAGGTTAAGGTTAACAAGATACTTGATTGACAAAATCCTAACTCGAGGGTTAGCTAAGGATAAAGTCCTAACTGAATGTTAGGCAAGACAAAGTCCTAATTCGAGGGTTATGCAAGGGTAAAGTCCTAACTAGATGTTAGACAAGGTAAAGTCTTAACTGGAAGTTAGGCAAGATAAAGTCCAAGTGGGTTAAGGAGGACTGCATGTTGGCAAGGTAAGTTCTAACTCTAGTTAGACAATGGAAAGTCCAAGTGGATTAATGAGGACCATATGCTGTCAAAGGAAGTCCTAACTATGGTTAGAAAAAAGAAAGACTAAGTTGATAAAGGAGGACGACACATTGGTAAAGAAAAGACCTAACTAAGGTTAGGCAAAAGGAGAATCCCAGTGGTTTAAGGAAGACCACACTTGGTGATTGAAAGTTCAACGGGAAGTTAACACAAGAGAAAATCCAAGTGGGTTAAAAGGTTGATCGGACACTTGGTGAAGAAGTCCTAATGGGTTACGGTTAACCAGAGATTAGACAAGGGAACTCTAGACTCGGGTTAAGTGAGTTAGCACTGGACAATCGATTGGGCCAAAATTAATCGGTCAATTGATCGATTGGGAGCTGTGGGTCGCGAGAGAGGAGAAGGCTGAATCGATTAGCCAATCGATTAAGCCTTCACCAATCGATTAAGATTGGGGGCCTAAAACACGTACACAGAGAGGTACTTAATCGATTAGTCAATCGATTCAGCCCTCTAATTGATTAGGAAATCAATTGGGGAGTTGATTTTGTCACGAGGAGTTTAATCGATTTGAGCAATCGATTGAAGGGGTACATCGCGACAAACAGTGAGTTGTGTAATCGATCAGGTGATCGATTAAAGCCTGTGAGTAATCAATTGGGAGGAATCATGAACACACAGTGGGTTTTGTAATTGATCAGGTGATTGATTAAGGCCTCTTAATCGATTAAGTTATCAATTCGGAGAAGAAGAAAAGAGCCATTGTGATGTTTGGATGGCTAGATGTACTCAGATTTGATGTGACAATCAATTGGGGTAAGACCAATCGATTGGGAACCCTAATCCGTAGGATATAAGACATTCGAAGGATTGAAGTCAACATCTCTTCTTCTCCACTCTTCATTGTCGGTTTTTGGAAGATTCGAGAGAAGTATTGTTGCATTTTTGAGTCTACAAGAGTCATCTACAAGTAACAAGAAAGCAAGGTTTTCATTTGTATTGTGTATTTACTTTTTATTTTCATTGTATTATTGTATATAAGTTTGTACAAGGTTTTTCCACCTCTAGATTGTTTTCGAAAAAGAATGATTTTCATAGTGGAGTGTTTGCACTATGTGATCCTTGGATTAGTTACCTTAAGGAGGTAAAAAAATAATAAAAAACATACAAAATTTTAAAAAAATATATAAAAAAAAAAAGGAAAAAATAAAAAACATAAAAAAATATAAAATGTAAAAAAAATATAAAAACGTAAAAATTTTTTAAAAAACTTAAAATAAATAAAATAAAAAAAACATAAAAATAAAGAAAAATGTGAAAAGAAAAAATAAAAACAAAAACAAAACATAGAGTTTAAATAATAATAATAATATATGGTTGATTTTGTAACTAAGGGTAATATAGTAAAACATTAAACTAGGTTATTTATTAAAACTTTCAAATAAATAAATTTTTGTTGCATTACCTAGGTTGAACCAAACAATATTTGGTTATGTTTTATTCACCATAACATTAGTTATGTGATAACTTGGTAATCACATAACCAAGGTTATACATGATAACTTGAACCAAATGCACCCTAAGTTAAAACTTTTATTTTATCTTAATTGACTTAGAAATTTTCTATTTTACGAGTCTAAGTTAAATTGATTGTCAAATATGAAAAGAAAATGATAGTCTCAGTTAGTCTTATTGACTATTTTTTAGAGGTGATCGGTCCGGTCTTATGAAAATTTTCCACCTGCCACCAGGGTAAATCAGAAAGCGTGCACGCAGCGAGCAACCCAGAAGCTCAACATCCTTTAATTGCGCACTCCATTTGGAGGAAAAATTTCTACAAATACGTTATAGTTGGGGATCGAATAATGAATATATGGATAATAATCTAGATGTCCTACTGCAACACCATTACCTCGAAGACTTAAATATCAAAAGAGAATATGTGATAAGTGGTCAAGTTTAACCAAGTGATTCTATTCGACAAAAATTTTAAGAACATGAATCCTACCTATGAATTCACCTTCTATCAAACCATTAAGTCATTAAGCAAAAAACCAACATGATTAAATCAACTTTGTGAGCTCCATGTGTACTATGTTAAGTCCTTGCATACTTGATGCACATATCAATAACACAATATCAATAACACAGATAAAATCAAACTTGAACTTTATTATTAAATACATCAAGACAATCTAGTCAAACTTGACGATGATGAGATATTATTTTTGCAACACTCCGTTGTTTGGGAGGGGAATGGGGACACTGCTCCTCAACTACTGATAAAGTAGCCCTTTGAGGAGAAGCAACCCTTGTAGCTTTCCCAATCGCTAAAGCTCTCTCATCAATTGTGTGCTTACCTTGCAAAAATTCTCTAGATCGAAAGGAAACAAAACCAAACCGAAACCTACGAGATCTACCTAATTCTCCATCCATAACAATCAAGCATCGAATACCATTCCATATGCAATGAAGTAACTTCATAGTTGAATTACTAAAGTCTTCCAAGCTAGGTAATCTATATAGAGTTTTTGATCATCTCCATAAACCTTTGCTAACAATGCACGAGTATTTCGCAAGACCCTACTCTTTTGCTTTCTCTTTTTCTCTCTTAGCTCCTTTTACTTTGCAAAAGAAGGAAAAAGTACATCCTTGAACAAACACTAACCTCCAATGATTAATAAGATTTGATGTTATCACTATCCTGTGAGATGGATCTTCAATAATTAAAGTAATTTGTTGAATTAATTTATTATTTTGTCAATATAAAAATTATTATTAATAATAAATTTAGATAATATTTTAAAACAAAAAGTTATTTATTTATTGTAATGAAATTTTTTAATAATTTATCTCAAAAGATAATATTTTTTAAAATATTAAGTTTTAATAATAAAGATTTTAATGACCTAGTTTTAAATACATTATTTTGGAGTGATATTTTAAATATATCTATTTGGAGGGGTGGATATGTTGATGAATAATTCATTATTTAACAATGGAAAAAATTAAAAATATATTAGGCAAAAATTAAAAGGGCGTTCTCTAACATCTAACATGGAATGAGCATTTTTTTTTTCAAAAGGAAATATCAAAAGATACTTTATTAGATATTTTATCTCTAAAATGCCCTTTATTTAACGTCGATGTATTAACTACTGAGTGGTTATCATAATGTTTCTTATTTCAATATTATTATAGTAATCACGATTAATTGTTATAATATGTAAAAATTATTAAGTAGTTGCTACAATTATTTTAAAAGTGATTTTGATTAATTTAAAATAATTTTTTTAATGAAGTTTAAATATGTTTAACTAAGATGGTAAAAGCATTTTAATATAATAGTGTTGAGAGTTTATAATTTAGTGTTCAGGATTTTTAATATTCAAAATTTATCCACACTATATAAAGCTATTTTGTAACAGTTAACTGTTACAATGTGAAAAATTAATTATTTTAATATTTAAAATTTATAATTTAAGATTCTAAATTTTAAAATTTAGAATTTAGTTTAAGTGGGTAAGTATGTTGTAAAGTCAACTATTTCATTAAAATCTTAAATTCTGAGCACTAATATAATAATTTTTTATTAATTTAATTAAAATTATTTAAAAATAATTATATCAGGTACGTTCTATAACAAATAGAAACTACTAATTATCTACTCTAATACTGCAACATTTGCAATTATCAATAACTTTTATACATGGTAACATAGTTGTTACCGTAACATTCTCAGAATAAAATATCTGGAACATTTTTTAATTTATTTTTGCCAATATACTTTCCTTTTTTTTCTTTCTTTCAGGAAACAATAAAATGCAGCCGCTGCGGAAGATCCCACGATTGCAATTGCGTGACTCTTCCTTCGTCTTCCTTACCGTACTGTGTTTACCCTTCATACTTCTCCCTTTCTCGCATCACCATTGCGGTAGCTTCGTCCTCTTACTTCTATTTCGGAACGAGCGAGCGATAGAGAGGGAGCGAGAGAAATGGGGCGGCTGTTTCTTGTGAGCCTGGAGGGCAAGATCTACAGTTGCAAGCACTGCCACACTCATCTTGCCCTCTCCGACGACATCGTCTCCAAGGTGCGTTCCAAGCCAACTTTCGGAGCATTATTTCTTAATCTGTTGTGTTTGCTTCTCTCCATCAAGGCATCTCCGACCCGATCGATAAGACTGAAAGTAGTGATAGCTTCCGCCGATGTTAAATTAATTATTTCTAGGGTTTACTTCGTTTTTGTCTCTTCATATAGCTGGGTATGATGCTCTCCTGCTCTCTTTTAGGATGAATTGAATTCATCAAATTTGTTCACTGGCTTGTGTTCCACAAACAACATTTTTTTACCCTTTTCGCAGGTAATTTAGTAGTGTTAAAATACATCATGAGCAGTATTTGTGATTATTCATGGAGATTTACTGTCATTGTATGTTGATATCTGGTCTTTTGAGAGGGTAATGCATGGGTTTGTTAATCAACTTGGAAGAGTGGGGATTCATGGCTAGACTCAAAGTTTTCATTTTCGTATCTAACAGATCATGTATGTTGCTGCCACTAAGTAATTGTACATCACAAGCACAATCTTGTTGAGCATGTTGTAACAGAACTATGACAAACACATTAATTTTGGGGATGGCGATGCATAGAGGTACCTATGAATTTTTCACTACCATATCCATATCCATTAAGAAACTTAATATATGTACTAATTCCATACCCATCACAACTTTCTATTATTTTATGAAGACACATCCCATTTAAGGAACGTGCGATATTTTAACTATGGGTGCACAAAAAGTTTAAGATTAACAATGAATATGCCATACTCTGTAAATTACCAATGGAAACACCTTCAATTGATCCCAAGATCACCCCTAAAACTTTTAAAAACATTTTGATGACCTTCTACTTATCAAAATAAAGAAGTAAGGGCATAAATTGATTCTAGTGAGTAGCGCGAATGTAATAAAGATCTTATATTGCCATTTTAACTACTAAAAAATCACAGGGGTGGCTTTCTGACGACCAAAATGAAAAAGGATATGAACAAATTTTTGCGAGCACTGTGATTATATAGTGGTTGTTAGGATTGGATGGACGAGTAAGGGGGGTTGAATAGCGATTATTAACCTGCAAGTGTGATTGTAACTATTCTTGCTCTCTATGCAAGGTTACAAAAAAGATTAGAGCAACAAAAATGAAACAAACATACATTCACATTTACCAAATCGTTAATATTGTTGTTTAACATGGTTCAACGACCTTTAGGCTCTTACTTCAAGGCCTATGATCCATTGGTGGATCACTCTTGGAAAGCATCACTAATTTTCTCCTTCTCAGTCAACAACAGAGGTGGAGAAACTTCTTATGAGCTCAAAGGACTGTAATGGAATTACAAGAGGAAAGCATAGAGAAATACAAGATTTCCAATAGAGTTTATCCAACTTTATTTCGTTAGCCTTAAAAACCTCCACCGCTATAAGTCTAAGTGTCACTTGGCAGTCGATTGGTCTATCGCTATCAATCGATTATCCTCTTGATCCTGCGATAACGACTCGTTTCTACTTTCTATGTTAGTAACCATGACTATTCATTTACTACCAGTCGATTGTTGCCATCAATCAATTGTCCCATCGATTCAACCACGAACATAATCATTCTATTCGCTGACTCCTTAGACCCAGGTGACTGCTTCGGTTGGTTGCTCCACTAATCAATACAATTTCACCCAGCTTATCAAAACTTTAGGCTTTTGGTTTTTGAGTCGATTGCTTGTTTCAATCAACTAGTAAACCCTTAAACCCCAAATCCATTTGGAGTATTTGGTTTTCCAACCACCGATCAATTGATCTCCAATAGTGGTCGACTAGTAGCCATTACTACAACCACTTCTAAGGAGTTCACTTATATTGAAAACTTCCTTTCGTCTCCATGAATATAGGTCACTCAACACTCAACTTACCAAACTCTTATTATTGCAACTTGACTTCACCACTTAATGTCTCTTGTCAGGGTACTTGGTCTCTCAGATGTGCACGACCCCTCGACTCTTTCACATTCCATCCTTCACCCATTCGCCTAAGGAGGCTGCCTTTGTCAGCTATTGTCTTTGTTCCCTCGATGCTCCTTGTCTTGCAATCCCTTCGGGTGTCTCATGCAACCTTTTTCAATATCTTATGGACCTCAAGCCACTGAGCTGCCATCTTGGCCATGCTCTATCATCACTCAAGAGCTCCTCCAACACCACCTTAGTGCTCCTCATCCTGCGGTCCCTTGGATGTGCCATACCATCATTCTCCGACTCATTAGACATTTAAGTCACTGAGCATGCTACCTTGGCCACGCTAAGCCAGCATCCGTTACTCAGACCTTGTAGAGTCACAATCTCTTTAAGCTCTATGTGTGTTCCTGCAAGTCCTTGCACACTTAAACACACATCAAATACACAGGGCAAAACCTAACTTAAATCTTTTGTCCAAACATCAAAATATAAAGTAAACCATTTGAGATGCGATTACACTAATGGTGGTTTCATATTGTTATTTTCACCATTGGAAGATTTTGTTAAAACAAACGCTTTGATTGTCTTCTACTTGTAAAATTAAAAACTAAGAGCATGAATAAATTTGTGAATGCATAATAGTCTCATATTGTTGTTTTACCATTAGACAATCATCAAGAGATGCCTTTTCCAAAATTACTAGATTTTTCCCATCCAAACTTAGACGGATAAGCATTGATGAATTCCTACAAGCACTATGAGCACATTAGTTGTCAAAAACTACCATTTTGATCGTTGAAAGTTAACGATCAAATTAAGAGGTTGGGCCTTGGGGTCAATAGCTTAAAACAAAAACTTAAGATGCAATAGCAAAAATTGCTTAACAAGAGATGATTAAAGCACAATATGAATAAGAAAATCAATACAAAATAGCAAGTGAAGTAATACATGGTTTGGTAGCCCTTGAGTTTGTACTCCATGACTTTTCTCCTTCTCAAAAATCATTTGGACGTGGAGAAACATCTTATAGTGTTGTCTCATTAAAAGAAAAAAATTACAAAAGAAGAGAGAAGAGCTTGGAGTGAACAATTTTACAGAGTTTCTTTTATAGGCCTCAACCAAGCTTCCAAACTTCTCTAAAATTTTGCATTAGATTGCAGTCCTAAGCATTAGTTGATTGGTCAACTGGCGTATAACGATTTTATGTGTCATTGCAGTTAACTCCTCGCATCTATCAAAGGATTGTTTGCTGCAGTAGCCTCTGGATAAGCATTATAACAACTAACCATTCTGTTACAATTGTTTAACTATCTAACAGTTGACTCAAGAACTCATGAGTCGAGTGCCTAATGGAATAACCATTTTGTCGATCAAAACAAACTTTTGTTCCCTTAGCTAAGTCAACTTTGTTGATTGATCAATCAATTGACACATAGGTGAACTGAAGGGTTGCCAACTGATTTGTGATTACCAGTTGACCAACTGATAGTGGAGTCGACTTAGCAAACGAGTCAACCCTTCGGTTCACCCATGTGCCAGTCGATTGATCACTCGATAGGCACATAGGTGAACCGAAGGGTCGAATCATTTGCTGAGCCAACTCGACTATAGTTAACTAGGAATCACAAATCAGTTGACTGGAGTATTGACAAGGTCATTTCTAAGGTATTCGTCAGAGCCTAGATAATCTAGCTCTTAATTTTCTAATTTTATGTGTACTCATACTCATCGTTGCACAATGAAATTCACCAAGTCTATGGAGAATAATCTTCTCTGGGACTTTTTTTTTGAGGTCTTCCTTCTCTTGCGCAACATTCGGTCAACCTTGATTTGCTGCAATTATGTCTTGCTAAGCCTTTGATCAAGATCTGGTGGGGCTTCCTTTTGCCAAACATCCGAATCACCCTTGATCTGTTGGGACCCTCTCTTGCCAACTATCCAATCATCTTTGCTCTGGAGGGACTTCTTCTCATCGTGTGAGCTGCTGCTGCATAGAGTTGTCACAATTTATTAAATACATATTCTAATTTAACCCTTTACTTAACATCAAAACTGATTGCACTAACAAGAAAATCATAAATAAATATATCGGTATAACATTATGAGATGACCATCACATTCAATGCTCCTACGAACTTGGCCTTCTAATGGTAAAAAATGACAATAAAAGTCCAACACCATAGTTACATTGTTCCTAGACATCTATTCATGCCTTTTTCTTTTTTAATATTTTGACTACTAGAAGACCATCAATATTTTTTTCTTCTATAAAATAGTAATTTGATGACCTATTGGTCAAAATAACAATATACGACTGCTATTCCATTTATCATGGTTTTGTGTATCTATTTATGATATTAATGATTTCAACAAATAGAAGGTTACCAAAATGCTCTTGAAAAATTTAAGGGTGTTTAGGTGAGTATATTGGTACAGTGGAAAGTGCATCTTTTGCCAATTTATAAAATGTGGAGTGTCAATTGATAAATCACAAACTTCGTGCACTCCCATTGGTAAATTGCCAACGAAAGGTACATGTACTGGTGGATTAAATGGGTTGAATACACCGACGAGTACCAGTCAAAGCTCATTCCAATTTTTATATCCGACAAGGAAGAATGAGAAATGAGCATTTTAATAATGCATATTGTATATCCATTACAAAGTTAATCTAATTAATTTAGATACCTGCCACCAAAGCGTTAAAACTTAAATTTGTCCTATATGCTAACTCACTTCAAGCTAATTTATTCGGTACCCAAACACAATTAAATGGGTCAAGTAGGCATGGGTATTCGAGAAAACTCATCCCATTGCCATTCCTTGATTATATTAAAAATCAATGAATAATCTAGACCTTGTATTGTGGTCGATAAGGAATGGCATCATCTTATCGGAACTGGATATGCATAGACAATCATGGGTAGTCAGTACTTCAGTTACCCATGATGATTCATACTGAACTTGGTGACTTCAACCATTACCACTTTATTTTTTAGCAGTATGTTTAATTTTTATTTCTCTTTCTTATTTAGTCTTAGTCATCTATAATTCCATGAGCTAATTTATATTTGTGCCTTTCTTTAATGTTTTGATATCTGATATGGGGAATATCCTTAGTTTTCCCCCAAAAGTAACCTTATTACAAGCTCTGTTATTTACCTGAGCCATTTTGGCATGAATTTTGGCAAAACATCTGTTCTGAATTTTTACAGAATAATCATTCATCATAAACCAATACCATAGTTGACCATTGTATGATACCCATCAATCTAGCATTTCTCTTTCTCTAAAAACTATAAGAAGGTTCTTGCTGTATAACTTATGGTGATGATGAAGATATTCACAGGGTTAGAGGCCAATATCTTGGAGCTAATGTGGGTGCCTAGGGAGTGTGAATGTGCTTTAATTCACAACTTTGGTGGTATATCATGGATAGACTTTGTAGCCGGGCCTAATTAAGATTGTTTAAGCAATTATTAGGTATGAGCAATAGTATGACTAGGAAGATGCTGAAATTACACTCATTTTTCAGGGAAAGGAGCCAACAAAATCCTCACTCATGTTTCTATAAAAAGAAGAGGTATGTAGCTGCCTGCCTTGAATAAATAGGAGGCGTGGGTCACAGGTCGCACACAAGTCACCTAGTTGCATTGCTGAAGAACACCTAACATAAAGATGCACCCCCATAGGAAAATGAAGATGTACTTTTTTTAGTAGTAGTGACCACGTAAAAGATAGAGTAGATGTAAAATTCTCCCAATTTGTGACCCTCTATATGATGATAAATGTTCCTTTTCTTTTTGAATAACGATTATATGACCAATTATTGCGGCATTCAGAAGTTTCCCTTCAACTTATGCGTGATGGTTCCATTGGTGCCCAGACTGATGAACTAGAGACGAGAAAGGGCATATCAAATGATGAAATGCTCTCGGGAGTTGAAACTAAGCATAAATTTAGAGATTCCCAAATAAGTCAACCTTTCGAACTCTTGTTGAATCCATGCTAGGATTTTCAATCGACTTATGTAGAATTAGATTACTTGTAGGGCGAAGGTTTGATCTTACTAGTCTCTTTTGCCTTTTCCTTCGATGGTAGGATTTTCTTTCATGACTTTAGTATTCGAACTAAGGATGAATCAATTTGCTCGTCACTGTGAGAATCAAGATTCAAAATCTTGCATATTTTTGTTCTTTGACAAGAATGATATTATTTTGGTATCGTCCCGACGTTTCGATGTATGTTGCTAATGATGAATTCAAGATTGGAGGAGGAAGGATACATTGTATGTGCCAAGTGCCATTGAGTTTCAGTAGTTTACTAAAATGATACGTTTCAATAGTTTTGTTCAACACAGTTCGAGGTTTCAAACCATGTCTAGCATTTAAGCGTTCTAGCATATGTAAGGGCTATGATGTTGCCACCTCGCCTAGATGTGATTTCTTATATTGCCTCAAATTTTAACTTTGAGTAAGGTTAGTTTCTCTTATTTCTAAAGGATATATATATATATATATTACAATGGTGTAAAAAATCTCATGCAATGTGTGACAACATGATTGAAAAGTACCATTTTGGTATGTAGCCAAAATCTAATAGCGATCACACAAATGCTCTTTCCTGTGCGACCTTTGTTCATGTGCAGATGAGTTTTGTCTATGATAACATTCAACACTTTGACACACTTTGATTGACATTAAGATGAATTTAAATAATATTTATTTTTGTTTAAGGTTTCCAAAATTCTAATGTAATTGATTAGTTAATCACTATATATTTTTTTAAAGCAAATAAGTCAAATACAAGAAGATTCGGCGATTTTCCAAAGGGCACACCCAAAGTTTGGGATTGTCCAAAAGGCGCCCTGAGATTTGAAAATGTCTAATAGCGCACCTCTTTTTCCTGTTTTACCCATTTGACAAAGTTATCTTTTTCTTCTCTTTCCTCTCTCCTTCGCATGCAACAATTTCCTCTTCTTTTTTTTCTCTTAAATTAAATTAAACTTTTCTCTCTCATATGCATGCAACAACAAGTGTTGTTTTTTAAAAATCAGCACCACAGTTTAGTTACACAGGATGACATTTGTTTCTAAAAACCAGCACCACAAGGTGTGTTAAACTGTGGTGTTGATTTTTTAAAAGGACATACTTGGACTCTGGAGCACTGCAGAAAATCCACAGGAGTTGGAATGAGTCCAATCGGAGTTCTCTAGCTCTATCAATGCGTTTTGACCGAAACCCGCTAATGGACCTAGGGGATTTGGATTTTGAAAAGTTGACATGTAATAGAAGAGAATAATGCAGTGAAGGTATTTATGATGTCCATGCTTAGTTTTGACATCCCTACGATAAGTTGTGTATATGCCAATTGCTTAAAGTCAAACTTTGTTAATGACTTCAATCCGATATCTCTGGGCACATATAGACGCCGGGGCACTTCAGAAACCTATAGCACTTGGAGTGAATTCGATTGGAACTCTCTAGGTTCATCAATGGGGTTTTGATCGAAACCCCTTGATGGAATTGAAAAGGATTTAAACTATGTCTTTTGGGTTTGAAATTAGGCTGTGTAACAAATGTAGATCTCAAAACGAGCTTGGATTAAAAAAAGATTGAGCGTTGTTTTGATACCTAAATCAAAAGTTATGGTCCAGAAGCAAATATTTGACACATACATACGCGTAACTTATCATAGGGATGCCAGAATCGGCATGGAACCATAAATACCTTCATTGTACTACCCTCTTCTATTACATGTCAACTTTTCAGAAATCCAAATCCCTTAGGTGAGTTTTGGTCAAAACTCGTTGATGGACCTAGAGCGCTTCTATCGGGCCTATTCCAAATGCTGGTTTCTGAAGTGTCTCGGAGTCTATATGTGCCCAGAGTTATCAACTTGAAGTCATTAATAACAGTGATGTTTTTGAAGTCTATGACTTTAAGGCAATTGACACATACACATAATTTATCGGTAGGAATGTCAGTACTAGGCATGGACACCAAAAATACCTTCATTGCGCTACACTCTTCCATTACATGTCAACTTTTCAAAAATTCAAATCCTTTAGGTTCATCAATGAGTTTCGGTCAAAATCCATTGATGGATCTAGAGAAATCCGATTGGACTCATTCCAACACTTGTGAGTTTCTGTAGTGCTTCGGAGTCCAAAATATGTCATTCTTTATTGTTTTTAAAAAATCAACACCATAGTGGTGTTGATATGCAAGCTGTGGTGCATAGTGCTGGTTTCTAAAATCAGCACCACCGCGGTGCTAGTGTAATTAAGATGTGGTGTTGGTTTTTAAAAACCAACACTAGAGTGGTTGTTGTATGCATGCATGTAAAGGAGAGAGAAAACAAAGTTTAACCGGAGGAAAAAGAAAAGAGGAAAGTTACATGCAAATGAGAGAGGAAAGAAAATAAAAAATCAGCTTTGGTGGAGGGGTAAAATGGGAAAGAGGTGCGCATTTTGGGTATTCTCAAATATCAGGGCACCTCTTGGGCAATCTCAAACTTTGGGTGTGCCCTTTGGGAAATTGACGAAGTAGATTAAAGCAATAAAAGTGTCTAAAAATATATGAGAAAAATTATTTTAATTCAACCTCTTAATTTATATGAAGGGGAGTCTTGACACAACGGTAAAGTTGTTGCTTCGTGACCAAAATGTCATAGGTTCGAATCCTCAAAACAGCCTCTTGTAAAAAGTAGGGTAAGACTGCGTACAATGAATCCTTCCCCAAGACTCTGCATGGAGGGAGCTTCGTGCACCAGGCTGCTCTTTTTAACTGCTTAATTTATACAGTCAAGTAAAAAATTAAGTGAAAATTTATAATTCATCTCGTTATGGCTATTAAATTTATGCAGCCTTATCTTTAATAGGAAATAAAAAAATATTAAAACTCTTAAAACTCATTAAAAGTCATCTTGTCATTACTTTGATGATTGGCTATTTGCCGAGTGTCAAAACAATACAATGCCAAAATGATCAAGACTCTTGCATGAACAGTTTGTTAATTTTGTTCATTTCTATACTATTTAAAGATGTTTGTGCAGTGTTTCTTGTATCATTTATCTCTAGCACTGGTTTTTCTGCTGGTGATATTGAATTGGACTAAAATAATAAACATCGAACTGGAGACTGCAGAATATTATGGAAAGGGTGTAGAATAGTTTATGGATTTTTTTCTTTATCTTTGTGTTGGTAAATTCAATTGATATATTGTAGTTGTGTTGTGTTGGTAAACAATTATATATGTATATATTGTTAACTGTTTTCTTTATGTTGTCTGAACAGTCCTTCTATTGCAAGCATGGGAAGGCCTATCTCTTCAATAAGGTGTAAGTGGCCTTTTTTTTTTTTTTTTTGTTTTTTGGCTTAGTTGAATTCTCTAGTTCAAATTACCTACCTATGTTATCTCAAGTAAAGTTAATTACTTGTGGACTATATTCTTTGCCTTATTGCCATGTTTCTTTCATCTAAATTACCCTTTGTAGTTGACCCATTTTTCTGATTTAGAGGATAATATCATGATTCAAATAGTCTGTTGGAATATGGATAGTTTGAAAACAAAAAAAAATCTAGAGTGATTGGATAGGACAATTGGACATGGATCAATGAATGTTAACCTAATTTTGCTTGTGAAATCAGACTACCCCATGAGATTTGTTGAATGGAGAGTCCTATAAGAACACTAAAACCATCTTAGATTGGGAAGAAGGTGTCAAATATGGGGTGGAATTAAGAAAGAATTGACAAATATTGAGGAGAGGAAGGAGAACACCCATATTAGAGTTGATATACAAAGGCATTTACACTAAGTTGGCAGACATGTTCGCTGATCTTGTTAGAGTGAGAACTGCAATAGCACTGGCTTTAATGGGCAAGAGTAAAAAAAAAGTACGTCAATGAGAATTTAGTTGAAGCTATTGTCATTCAAGTTGTTGCCTAAAACCACTAGTTAAAAATCTGCCAGCATTCTTAGTGCTGAACCTATGGCATAGCTTGGTTACTGAGTGAAATGGCCCTTTTTGACTGAGATAGTCAAGTTAGTAATAGTACTTAAATAATTGTTTTAGTATAGACAATCAAAAATTTAAATTTGAACTGAAATCATTTACATTTTACATATTCATGTTTAATAAAAGCAACACTTGTCAGTCGTTATTCATTACGCTTGTTATTCATTAATTGTGTTGTGATTTTTGTAAGTTATTGAAGGTGCACAAGTCTACATTTTTAGTTATAGGATTTTGTGTTGTCTTGTATAATCATAATAGCTGTCTTTTTAAAAGATCAACAAGGATATAATATTTCTTTAACAGTATTGGAGCGCCTCTTCAAGGGTTCTAAAATTTCCCTCTTTGGTGGATGTCTTGGATTTAATGTGATGGCGACAGCCTCCCCTGATCTAGGCATTCTCTAAACTATCTCAATTTTTGATACAACCTCCACAGGCACCTTCCTCTTCTATGTCTTATTTCGTCTACGTTTGCACTGTTCTGAATGCCATCCTGTCACAAACTGGGGCATGCTCTCCATGTTGTGTAGGTCTTCCAAATCATGTAAAAATGTCATTGCCTCACCATTTCCCATTGCTCACCTGATGATGGCATGCCTTCCCTACATTGTAGCCAAGTCAACCTCTGACAAACCTAACTTCAAAGCACTAGGTCTACCTAAGAGTGTGATCTAGATCTTGGATCTAGCTTGCTTTGTTAACGTCCATCCTATCCATAAGATCTCCAGTGTTATTCTCTAGTTTGGTGGTTGTCTGCAGTCATACTCTTTGGTCGCGACTTATAGTTGTTGCGAGGGAATAAGTAGACACCATCTGCCTTCTTCGACAAAAAAACATTGCTGTCTACTTGTCTTCTACTTTGTCGTATAGCCTTGATATCTTCCCTCAGAGCCTATCTAAATATGGCAAGCAACCTTGATGTCTTCCCTCATCAGAGTTGAAACCTCTGATGGTGCCTTCAAGATTCAATCCACTTGCAAGCTTCTCTGCTCTCCTGGCAAGCCTGATCTACTCTAGCATCATCTGCGTTGTCTTCATCATTTCTAAGAAAGGTTGTATTTTTATTAAATTTGTAAATTCATTATTTATATCAAACCACAAATTATGATTCACATGTAAAATAAAATTCTTACATATGAATCAATTTTAAAAAACTTTGGTTTGTACACTTTGGTACACATTTTATTTTATAAAATCCTTAAATAAGAAAGCAAAATTCATTTAAAATATAAATCAAATCAATCCTTAAAGTTAACTCATTAACACATTAAATTAAATCTAATACATTCAAAATTAGATCCAAGTCAATAAAAAATATAGAAAGTATGCAATGCAGTTCAAAGATTAAGGATCAATTCTAAAATTTCTTTAAATTTTAGAGTTTAAAATTCTATAAGTCCCTTAACTTAAGTGTTGTTAAAAGTAAATTAGGCTTTTTAAAAGTTTATTATAATTTTTAGATGTAATTAATTTAGATTTTTTGAATGAAGAAATAGGATTACATTTATTTGATTATCTTAGTTAATAAACTTTTACCCTTTGTGAATTTACAAACCTGAAGATTTCTTGCAGTTTGATTTTTCATCTTGCATTAGTTAGTATTAGAACTGAGTTTCTAATTTTTTCTTATCCCCAATCCTTTCCAATATGAGTTTTTTTTTCCCTATTTGTTGCAATTCGTTCCTCATGTAAAGAAGTCCCTTTTGGTTTCCTTTGTTTTGTCTGTGCTCGAGCAATGCCAATTGTTCCCAAAGCATTTATTAGATCTCCGTAGAGATCCACTTATGATCCCAATGCTATTTACATAGTAGGCATCCACTGCCATTGCCACCACATCCTACCATGTCAAATAACTTCAGACGTTGAACTCCTCTCTGCACCCACAACCACAACACTCGTGAGCCTTAGCTCTCTTGTGACTTCTTCCTTAAAGAGACCGCAATGTGAAGCGATGTTCACACACTCAAGTCTTTAGGTGTTCTCCCATTACAATCAATGTGAGTTATGAAAACACTCAGCTAGTTTTAGCTCTCTTGTTGCTTCTTCCCTATAAAGACCACCTTGTGAAGTGGTGCTCACACACTCATCGCTTCCTTGGGCGCCCACCATATGTTGCTTACAAATAGTCCTTTGGTGACTCTCACAGACACAACACCTCTTCATCGTCTCGTGTTGTGTGTCTTGCATCCTCGAGGAGCTCAAAACCATAACTTTGTTGTCTGATTTTGCACTAGGTTGTAGTGTTCAACTCTCCTTAGCTCTTGGGTGAATCAACATCTATCTCAATTGTCATAGGACACAAAGTAACACAAAAAGTTCACCTCATTCTCATGAGAGTCGTCTACAGACTCTACACCTCTTCACTTCTTCTAGGTGATAATAATGCACACCATCCCCATTGACCGTGGCATCTACATTCTAGCCCTCATGATCCTTCCCATCTATCTATGTCTTCGTGCTATAAACTTGCATCACAGCCTGCCATGTTGATGCAATCGGTTGCATTGTGACATCTCAATAACCATGCACCCCCAAGTCTCTAACCAACCCCAATTATTGCCTCTAATGATTTTGCCACCCATTGTCAAACCTTAAATCCTTTACTGTGAATTTCATATTGACGGCCTCTGTGCAAGATTGATTTTGTATTGGTTTAGAGATGCTCGTTTCTCTAGGGAAATTAATGAGGATTGTTGTGGACTTCTGGAAAAAACAGAAAAGAAAAAGTAGATTACTAATTAAGTAGAATTCTAAGGAAAGAAAAAAGTGTGTAAGGACTTGGTTCTAGTCCAAGATCTAGAACTGCTGCAAATGATTATGCAATACAAATTATAAAATTTCAAGGAGAGACCATCTATTTGATTGGTTGAAACTCAAATTTCAGGGCAACTTTAACATCAACAAGGTCCAGATACTTGGTAAAATTGCTATCTATAATTCTTTTAAATTATATTTATTTGATAGGCAATCTAAATTTTCTATATTTAATCATTTTCTCACAAAATGTGAAATAGTTTACACATTATTGTAAATCCTTCAAGATATATGAATACCATTGTCCCTATATTTTGCTTTCATTTAATCTTCATATTTATTTTTTTTCAAAAATTGTATAGCTAGTTTAGCTTAATCACTATTCATAAAAAATCATTAGAAAGACATCTCCTTTACTTGTTGCTTAGTTTATTTATCATTATTATATTATATTTTTCCATTGTGATTAGTATGTTATATTACTTTAATTTAGAAACACCATTACTTGTCAATGTACTTAGTTCAGTTTGATGAGAGGAAACACTACTATTACATCAAACATACAAGAGATATAAATCTTAGAAATGCAGGGCATAGAACAATCTTGAAACTAAGACATGCCTTCCAAATAACTTAAAGAACATTACCATTTATACACATCTTGCTCTATTGATAATAGGAATCAAATTGAAAAAAATTATCAACCACCACCACCACCACCACCACCAAGCCTTTATCCCATTGGGTGGTCTATATGGATCTTTCTACGCCATTTGACTCGATCTCCTATTATATTCTTATCTATATTTAAATGAATTTTATCCAATTTTATTATTACTAATCAAGTCTTCTTTACTCTCCCTCTTCCTCGATTAATGTGTGTATTTATTATGGTCTCACATCACTTAATTAGCGTATTTATTATTCGCTTAAATACATGTCCATACCATCTTAAATGTCTCTTAGAATTTTCTTAATATGCGTAATCTCGACTTGCACTCTAATAGTCTCATCTCTGGACTCTTATCTTCCTTGTATGCTCGATTCAAATCCAAAATTCAACTCCATGTAACATAGCAAGTTTAATTGTCGTTTTGTAAAACTTCTGTTTAAGTTTTAGAGGTATTTCACGATCATAAAGAACACCTGATGCTCTACATTTTAATTATCCTGCTTGTATCCTATATAAAATATTTCTCTATCCATTTGCAAAAATCATCCTAAACACTTAAAACTTTCAGTCTCATGCAACTCATAATCTCTTATCTTAATAATTGTCTTGCTACGTCTACTACTACTAAACTTAAATTTTATATATTTCCAAGAAAAATTTAAGTTTAACATTTACTCATTTACGTGTCTCATCGACCAAAATAATATTATTTGCAATATGTTTTAGATGTGTTCAGTGAGTTCGACTATGATTAATGTAAAAAGGTATCAACTTAAAATTGATCCTTGATATAACCGTCTTTGTAGGAAACAAATTAAACCGCTTAGAATTTCACTTTTGTCATTACATTTTCATAGATATCCTTAATTATTTCAATATACACTACACTAACACCTCTTTTTTAGAACTCTCCGCATAATTTCCCTCGGTACTGTCATAAACTTTTTCTAGGTTAATCAATACCATGTGTAAGTCTTGATTCTTTTACCGATACTTTTTCAATCAAGTTGTCTGAAAAGATGTATAACTTTTATCGTTGACTTTTCAAGCATGAATTCAAATTAATTTTCGGTCACTTTGATTTTCATCTTTAATATTTTTTCTATTACTCTTTTCCGAAGTTTCATGATCATTAACTTAATTCCCCTATAATTTGCATGATTTTGTAAGTCTCCATTGTTTTTATGCAGGGGAATAAAGTACTTATCCTCCACTAGACATGTATTTTATTCATTTTCAATATTAGGTTGAATAACTTCGTAAGCCATTTTTGCATCCCATTTGACACTTGTTCTATATCTAAAATCTGAATTCTTTAATAAAAATTTAAATTTCTATATTCCTTTGATCTACTTAAATTTCTATATTCCTTTGATCTACTTAAATTTCCTAAGTTAAGTTTGGTTACCTAAATATTTATTAAAAAGTTGATGAAAATATCTCTTTCATCACTTTTTATTTCCTTATCCTTCACTAGTACTCTTTTGGATTCATTTTAAATTCACCTTGGGTAAGATCCTTTATTTTCCTCTCTCTCACTTTAGCTATTCTATAACTTTCCTTTTTTTATATTAAAATGTCGATACTAGGAAAGTTGTATTCTTGGCTTCACTCACTCTTTCTTGGCCTCTTTCATGGTTATTGCATACTTTTTAAAGTTTTTTTTTCTTAAAGTATAGTAACTTATAGGCTTTCATCTCTTTCTCTTGTACTTTTTTATTCGACCTCCAAGATTCTTTATTTGGTGGGTTTCGTCCTCTTAACTCACCGAGTACACTCGTGGCCATCATTTTTAAATTTGATGTCAACTTATCCCATGTCATATTTGATTTGTCATGTATTTCTTCTAATATTGGTGCTCCTACCCCTCTCTTTTAAGATACTTTGCTTGCTATCCTTTAACTTCCAACCATTTGATTCTACGAACCATGCACAGTTGCCTTAGAGAAAAATTATCATTTTCCTAAAAATTATAACTCATATAAGATTAAGGTAGAGGCAATCTTTTTTAATAGACGAATGGACACTAATGCATTTTGGTTAACTGAAATAGAATGCTATATTGGCAATCATTTTGTTTTCCTCTCTCTCACTGAAATAGAATGTTAAATATAAATTCATTAGAGCAACTAAGAATTTTTGGTAAAGCATTCAATTGAGTTAGACCAACATAGAAAATAACCTATCAAACATTGACTTGAAATGAGAAGCAAATCTAAAGAAAAATACGTTTCTAAAACTTAGATGATGAACTATACTACCAATTTTTTATGCTAGAATAATCATATTCAAGTGTAAAAAAATATTGATCACAATTAAAAATATAGGTAAAACATTGAGATGTTAGTGAAGAACCTTGGTTAACCCTTGTTCCATATATTAACGAACTTAGACCAGATATTTAATTGGAATATTAATTTATTTTCATTTATTCCATTAGATGATACTTATTAATAAAATAAAGAATTTGATCACAATTTTTATAATAAAAAACTATAGAGAAAATTTACTGCCCTACACCTAAAATGTTATGGACAAAAACACCGACCTTAAGTTGAAAGAGAGATAGATTATCAAAAGGTAACACCTACTTTGAAAATAAACACTCAAAGCTCCTACCTCTCCAAAATTTATGAATTTGTAATTGAGCACAAGAGAACCTTAAAATAACCTCCTCCTATTGATTTAACCGTAGAAGATTTCCTGATGACAAAGATTCCTTTGATAAGACTATATAAAGCGCTTGATGACTTGAGCTTAAAATCTATCCAATGAGATGGCAGCTTAAGTAAGCCCCTTAATCTAATAATCTTAGAAAACCTCTTATTAAATTATCCCATTCAAACGATGTTCAGTATGTTACTAATCAGAACTTACGCTTATAAATTACAACTTCATTTGATCTTTAAAGCCTAAAAGAGGAAATTGAACAAAATAGGAATAATGAGATAAAAATGTAAGATATTCATTTTAGAATTGGCATATCAATTAAAAATCTAATTGGTATAATGCCCATTTACCTTTTTTTAGCTTTGTCAGCTTGGAGAGTTGATTTGCTTGTCTACTTCGTTTTAACAAATTAAGAGCTGTACCGTGAGAAAAAGAGAGACACATGCAGATACTAGCAAAGAAATTATAGTGAGTAATTATTATAAAAAAATAGGTGATGGTATGATAGATTCTTATTCTCTTGCGTTAATAAACCTAAATTGTATATATTATTCTCTTATGTTCATGTACTCAAATTATTTAATAATTACTCCCCTAAAAGTATTCATTACATGTGTTACTGCAAGGAAAACTACTTTTATTTAATTTACCAATTTTTATTTATTTATTTATTTATAGTTGGCACCAGGTATTCCACTTACGCAAACTAATTTTGGGGTGACCGGCCCGATCCCACGGAAGTTTTCCATCGGCCACTAGAGTAAATCGAGAAGTGCTCACAATGGATGGTCCATCGGTCCAGCGTTTTTAGGTCAACCGTTCATTAAGAGAAATTCATCAATTCGCCGAAGCTGAGACTCGATCCTTAGATGCCTAAGAAATTGAGAAGGCACCATGTCGCTGCACCATTGCCCGAGAGCAATTTACCAACTTTAATGAACATTAGCTTAAGAGTTGGTTAAATTATTAGAGATATTTGAGCCTCCTTTTTTTGCAGAATTTGGAGGTTGATTTTGTCATAGGAGAGCATTAAAAAGGGTTTCTGCCTCTAAATCAATCATACCATTTCCTTACTAGTCAGAAGGGTGGGGTGGGCTGACCGGAAAGACAAGAACTAAATTCGGGTTTAAATCATCTCATCAAGGATGAGGAAAGATTAAAGATACAACTTACTAATTAGAAAAAATTCTAAAAGTAAAGGTGATAACAAAGACCGACTTCCTGAGAAATAAAGAAAAGATGAAGATCTACTAGTTTCACTTATTGGAGTATTTGTCTAAGAAATAATACTTGAGAAACCAAACTCAATAAACTTGACAAGCTCATTACAACTTATTCTTGGAAATAACAACCGAAGAAAGGTGTTGATAAGTAGCATGTGTGGTGTCGAGTTCTCGTTGGTCAAGGAGAATCACATAGTTCAAAATTAGGGGGATCAATTTAGAAATTTTGTTTGAAGTTTTAGAATTTAAAAATTCTATTAATTTCGTTTTAAGAGTTGTTTAATATTTGTTGTATTTATTAGAGATAAATTAAGTTTGAGTCTATAAAGGGTTAGAATTTCATGTATTAGAATTTTTTTTATTAATAATATTTTCCTATTTGCTGACTTTGAGAGTGAGTTTTTGTTGTAGTGTAATTTTTCTGTGTTACATTAGGATGAATCTTATGATATATGATCAAAGTATAAAGGCAAAAGGAATGGAACTTCAAAATCAATATTGAATATTGATTCAGAAGAAGAAAATTTTATCATGTGGAGAAACAGAATGTGATAGTCAAGGTGAATTAACAACAAATAATGACTGAAAAGAAAAAATCTTATCACATTGATCCATATTATAACAATATGGTAAAATTATTGGCCATTTAGAAATCATATTGTATCAAAGTTCTTTCATTTCTCTCTTTATATAGCATGGTTTTCCCCCACTTTCTCTCTTCAATTGTGTTGATTCTATCAAAATTTTATATTGATGGTGAGGGCACAGTCAACAACAACTGCACTATTTTAAAATTATTTGATGATGAAAGTTTTATTACTCATGTCATTTCAATTTTTAATAGCATAAGATAACAAATTTGTATGTGTCATAAATATAAGATATATACCTAGATATTTTTGTTTGAATCAAGATCAACAAAATCTGATATTAAATAGAATTTTATTAATTTATGTATTATTGGATATTCAAATTATTGCATAGGTAGTGGAATTCTTTTTTTTTAAACATATTTTGTATTGTTTGAACCTTCTCGATTTATAATTTGTACTATTCATGATTCAAAAATATACCGAAATGATTTATGTTATGAACCTTTATTTGATGGTTTTTTTCCTCTTAGTGTCCTACATATTTAGGTGGTTGAATTATTCTATCCTTTCTTCTAGATATGCTTGTTTTCTCCATGCTGTACTTGCTGATCCTGGAGAGTTATCTTCTAACATTATAGTTAGCATGAAGTCTTATTTTAGTGAGTGCATCCTCTCTCTCTCTCTCTCTCTCACTCATCGAGCTCAAGAGTATGGCATTCCCTATCTAAAGTTACCCTTGTGAGTTTCATTGAGTGCTTCTCTCTTTATTGGAGCTGCAACAAGGAAAAGACCACCTAACAGATTGATTCTCGAGGGTCTCACCTCATCCTCTTTTGATTATTGTGTGCCCTCTATATGATCTGAGGTCACCCTAGGACCCTCGTCAAATGATTTTCTCCTTCATCTTCATTAGTCTGTCACATTCCAGCAACCACATCATAAGGCCCTCTTGAGAGATTGCATTTGGATCTCACTTCTCTCGACACACTATGCAATGAATCAAGTCTATGCAGTTGAAGAACTCAACTATCTCTGCCTTGTTTGTATTGTATTTTAATTTTCATCAGTCATATCTTAGTCAATTTTATCCTTTTAATTTTTTTAGGATCTTTTCAAGCTTGTGTTATGCTCCAGCTTGAGGGGAAGTTGTTATCTATTGTAAGTTTAGTTCCCCATTTGATATTTTAATTATAGGGTGTCAAGTCCTATATATACTGTCTCTTTATGGTAACATTTCAACATATTCTTTATTTTCTTAATGACACTGTTTTAAGCAAGTTACAACAAATCTGTTCCTGAAGTCATTTTTTGTCCTGACTGGAATGATTCAAAATGCTACACGCTGATCCTGAAGAGACATGGTAACTTGGGTTAGGTTGAGGAAGAAGGTTCACCCTTCGCTGACAGTAGAAGCATATCTCGCACCAGAGAACCCTCTTGCTAGTGTTCTCGTTATCAGATAGTCGATATCCATCCTGCCAATATGCTGTTGCTGCACTTGTGGTGCATCTCAGTAGTGAATTGCTTTGACCGTGCCATTTGGCACAACATGGTATCTAAGCCATGATTCATAATAAAATTTCATATTTCCCAACATCTGTCATCAGCATATTAGTGAAGTTGAAAGAACAAGTTTTGTCAACATGGGTTATTAAATATAGCTAGTGCACCAACCAATCATATCACCGTAATAGTCCTATATATGCCCAAAACATTTTAGTTCCCGGATTTACTTGCATCCTGCGACTGGATTGCAGTCCTTAGAGTTACAGGTGGTTTTCTTGACAGTTAGGCTCTGTTTGGTTTGTGGGATAGGGATTAATGGTGTAGGTGGAATAGGGATTAATGGTGTGATAAATAATCTCTTGGGGAGCCAATGATTATTTATCACACCATTAATCATATCCCACCTACCAAACACTCTATCACACCATTAATCCCTAACACCATTAATTCTATCCCACAAACCAAACAAAGCCTTAAGGTTTACTTGCAGGATTATACAAAATTTGAACTAACGACAACGACTCCATTTCACCTCTATCAAAATTACAACGAAACACAGGCATGGAATGCAAAGTCAAAGGACCCCTACATTCCTCCTTCCCTTCTAATTCCCCCATACTAAACATACCTTGAAATAGTTTCCGCACAAGTGTATCTATGGATGGGTTAATAATCCAATGAGCATGAAGCTGAAATGGCTAAAACCAAACAGATCAACTGTTGGATATATTTATTGTTAGAATCATACTGTCTTGCTTCCAAATAACATCAATTTACTGCATTATGTCGTCTCTTGTACTTGAGCATGATGCTTCGAGTTCCTTGGAGGCTGACATCATTCATCAGCTAGTTTATGGCCCATCTATTTCATATTTTTTTTGCAGTGTGAATGTATCTGTTGGACTTGAAGATGAGCGGATGATGACGTCAGGGCTGCACACTGTTTGCGATGTTTTCTGCGTTTGTTGTGGCTCCATTGTTGGGTGGAAATATGTAAGGCTGTTAGAATTAGTGCTCTATTTTCATCCTTTCATGGCAGTTACTAGTAAACGACCACTTTATCTCAGGAGGTTGCTCATGAAAAGACCCAGAAGTACAAAGAAGGGAAGATTGTGCTGGAGAGGTGCTGTTTCTATGATCTATATTCCATCTAGTTTAGATTGAATACATGCTAAACATTTGTACAGTTACTGTGGTTGATTTTATATCCATATTGGAATATGCAAAGTGAGATGAGATTTTATTGTGGGGCAGGTTTAAGCTCACAGGTCCAGACGGAAGTCGATATTGGCTAACTCAGGATACCAGTATCAGTGGCAGTGATCCTGATGATGTATGATAACTATATGAGCTCAGAGGAAAATACAAAGTATTCCTGATGTAAATTCTCTTGATCTTTGCTTCAAATTAGACCATGCGGTTTCTGGTGATTGAACCTGTCTCAATTACCAGCTGAATCTGGTATGAAATAAATATAAATTGCTTATCGTGCATTGCCATTTACTGATTATATTTCAGGTCACTGATATAATTAGAGGTATCAATGGGCCGAATTTTCTCGGTTGCTTCTTTGATTAACGACTCCATTGGAGTCGAGTTGGCTTCATGGTCTCTTGACAAAGCCAGCTAGGTAAATATAATACACTTCGAGCGACACCTATCAGAAGGTATATTGACCTGTGAGGATGCAACATTATTTTCTTTAAAAATTTAAATTATTAGAAAAATCTCAATTTATATATTGCATTTCAAACATCTCCCGCGCTTCAATGAGCACGTGGGACAAAACTGACTTGGCCAAACTCAACATGAGATTGAAGTATTCATGGCATTAGCATAACCAAAATCCAAGCACAGAATTCTATTGGAAGCTGTACTAAATTTGATTGATTGAGCGATGGTTTGTTTCAAAAATTCAATTCGTCATGCAAAACAGTATTATTTAATGTAATATATATTTGTGAATTCACAATTTGAAATGGCTGAGCTTATGCACTGCAAGGCAGGCAAGAATTACAAAGTCACCTGAATTAAGTACAATCTAAACCCTAGGTTTCCACCTTTAGGGCACACAAGCTCATAATATTTACAATCATGATTCTATTTAAATCAGTCTTCGTGTACAAAACTCTCAATATGGTATTAAACTCTCATATTTGTCGGAGTCTATTTTCCATCTATTTTTCATTCCCATTTCCAATATTTATATGGTAAAATTCCTCATACCATGAATATAAACTAGAATGAAATTCAATGAGCATGCTTTTGAAATTTTTTAACCTAAGCTTTTAGTAATTACCTTAAATTTTATGTGGCTTGGACTTCTAGTCTACTCCATAACCTATTGCGCCGTCAGTCTAATCTAATCGCTCCTAAAATTTAATATCAAAACTCCTTTTTAGAGTCAAAGAAATCTCAATAATAGAACAAAAAAAAGTATAGAAAAGCTTGTTGAAGTCTCCATAAGCTCTTGGATAATATTCTACTCAGCCACTTAGTTTTTAGAATATGAATGTAAAATTTGTGCACCTAATGCTTATATGTAAATCTACTTTCAGTGGTTAGTTTTTAGACAACTCCACTATGTTGAAATCCAGTTCTGTTGAAATCCTCAAGCAAAACTTTGCAAGCCAACATTCGAATGTTCAATCAACTAATCCAATCTCTCAGTAGGCTGAAACTATGTTTAGTTAACTGAGAGGGAACATTCTTTTTCCAAACAAAGAGTCCATAGTTGGCTCAATACTCTAGTTGACTAGGATTTCCTCTTATTGACTCAATGTACTTAGAGATCCCGGTTTCACTTTATTATCCAAAAGCATAAATCCTAGATTACATTTGCACACATAATATCACATAATTCACAATTTTCACGTATTGACATGCCACATCATCGACAACGATGTTACCCAAAGCTTTATTCCCCACGCCTTTACTTGCTCAAAGGTTTTAAGTTTTCAACAATTGCCCAAAGGTCTCGCCTCTAAGTCATTTTTTCCCCCCAAAGCCCCCATGCTCTAGGTTTGCACAAAGCCCAAAGGCCTCACCTCCATGTCTTTGCACTTACGATAGGTCTTGCCTCAAGTCACCGTGTATTCACTAGCTCCTTGTCCTTTGTCCTAGAGTCCATCTTGTTAGAATTTTTTAATCCCACGAATGTCTCATAGCATCCTTAGTCAGCTAACTTGGAGTTTACCTCATATTTAGCCTCCTAATGTAGCACCAAAATTGAACTATCAAACCACCCAAGAATTAGGAACAAAGTTAATGAATTGACAGGCCAATATGATTTTTTTTTTAAAATTTATTTTCTTTAAAATTATTTCCTTTTCAATGATAATTTTTTTTTTCTATCTGCATTATTCTCCTTTGACGAAAACTCGACTCCTAATGAGTTATTGACTTTTCTTCTTAGGTCATCATTTTCAACCATAAGGAGCAATTGCTTCAATAGTTCTATTAGCAATTTTTTTTTATTCTTTAGATGTCTCTTCCAATGAGAAAGAAATAAATGCAGTTTGTTTCTATTTTTGTTCTTTAACTTTTAGATATTTCTTTTTAGTCATTTTTTTCGACGAGTAAGAAAATATTTGAGTTTATTAAATGATGAGAATAATATCCATGTCTTTATTGAAATCATGAGGTGTACACAAACTTCTTCAAGTAAACTAGCCTATCCTCCAATTTAAAAAATAAATTTGATTTAAATGAGTTGGAAAGTTAAATGAATAATATTGTAATTAATTTTCTCACAATATGACCAAATAATAAATTTAATGTAGATGTGACCAGTATATTTGAATTAATAAATACAATATAAAAAATTATCATATTATTAGATATTTTATGATAATAATTATTTAGTACAATTTCCAACATTTTATCAATAAATATATTTCTAATATGCAAAGCGAAATTTTTAGTCTAGTAGATAGAAGACAATAAGACATTTAATTTAGTTGGTCCATAAACGCATAAATATAAGTAAATATAGAAGAAATTATACTAAGTGATTTGTAAATTTTTCAAGTTGGTATTTTGTATTACTAGATTATGATGCTTGATTTCTTTAGTTTTCTCATTTGGTTTCTTTTGATAACATGAATGAGTTAAGATTTGAGAGTTAAGTCAGTATCCAGTAGTCAAATATTCTTTAAAGATGTCAAGTCAATAAAAGTTTTTTCTAAGACTACATTGTTAAGACTCATCAAGGGTTTTTAAATGACTCTTTTAGATCGTTATCAAAAAGTTTGTTTTTTTACTGAGGTGGAGATATCAAAAGATTTATTTGAGCACAACTCTTTTTATTTTAGCTACAAGTTCATGGATTGTAAGAGAACTAACATCTTCTAGTGATAATTCGAGTTCAATTCACTTAAAGTTCTATTGTTTTTCACACATTGATTAGACAATTCTCTCTGAAGGTTTAACGTGGCATATCTTTTATTAATTGTCTTTTCATTTCATGGCAATAAGTGATGAGTTCTTGTTCATCTAGGGTTCTAATGCTTTGGAGACCTTGCTAATAATTTTTATCAAGTTTACTAAGGGTGAATTTAGCAAATTATACACGTTCAGTAGAGGTTAAATTATGTTGGTCAAAATAATTTTCAATGTTCTTTAGTCAATTAAGAAATATATTAGGGTTTGTAGTGTTGGAAAATTGGTTTTGAACCAATAATGGTGTGAATGAGAAATTAAAGTCCATCACTTAATATGTGACATGGCTTAATTTGGATTATCGGATTAAGATGGATAAATTGGGTTCATCCAAATGAGAGAACATGAGTGTTTCTTTGGATGACTTAATCTCAGCCATTTAATTCAAAATGAAAGACATCTAAATGGAGAGACATTATATTTCTTGGGAAGGGATGTAATCTAGATCATCCAATTCAACTTGTCAGATGAATTTAGATTGAACCAAGAGATTATTCTAACCCTTCACAAAATATAAATAAGTCCCTTACTTTTTCATTTGATTCATTCCAATTCAAAATAAAACAAGCATTGCATTCCATACTTACATTTGGAAAGTTCGAGAAACTTCTTTGGTCCGGAGATCTTATGATTTGTAGTGCTACTATTGCAAAATAAAGTTGTTGTATCTTGAGAGACTATTATCGTGTTCTGTGAGCACTGTGTGTGCGGTAAATTTATCTTAAAGGGATAGAGTCCAACTCTAGTGTCGATTTCACCTAAGTGGTATTATATCGTTATTTTGTCTGTGCCCAGATTGCATTACCACCACTAGCTTCAACAATTTAAAATGAATCTTTATGCAATCTTGATGTATTTATCATCGACGACTCCTCTTCCACCGACACATGACGAGAAAAAAGAGAAGTTTACATATATTGATTTCAAGAGGTGGCAGCAAAGGATGTTGTTTTACCTAACCATATTGAACCTTGCAAAGTTCCTATGTAAAGATGCCCCCTCCGTATCTCAAAGATGAGACTAATAAAGAGAAGAGGGTGACATATGATGCTTGGGGACATAATGATTTCTTATGTCAAAATAATGTCCTCAATGGCTTGAATAACACGTTATACAACATGTATAATCCATTGTCCACTGAAAAGGAATTATGAGAATCTCTTGAAAGGAAGTACAAAACAAAAGATGTCGAACTCAAAAAATTCATTGTCGACAAATTCTTATACTTCAAGATGATTGATTCTAAAATCGTGATGATTCAAGTACAAGAGTTATAGTTGATCCTACATAATATGTATGCTGAGGGCATGATAATAAATGACTGTTTTCAAAGTTTGAAGAGTCTATAAAAAGTGGTCTCGGCCAACTACTTCGAACAATTGAATTCACAACGATCTCCGAAGCTGCACACTACACCGAGATGACTCAACAACGCTCACCTGCTGTTCCGACAAATCGACGAACAAATTCCTAATTCTTTATTGTCGGTATACTTTATTTTTGGTATTTATAATTGCTTACTTGTAAAAGATTTCCGAACTATTAGTGATTGCCCACCAAAGCGATCAACGATCGCAGACCTTGGAGTAGGAGTCATCACAGGCTCCGAACCAAGTAAAAGAAACTTGTTAGCAATTGCGTTGGTTTCTTTTCTTTATTCCGCTACATCATTCTGAGTTTTCCGAAATGAACGAATTAGCCATGAGTGCTATTCACCCCCTCTAGCACATCATCGATCCTACATATCCATGGTAGCAGTCGGGTACCTCTCAATTCGCCGTGACTACCAGTGCTTGGTGGGAATCATGGTTGACCATTGTATCCTTGAAAATAGACAACCCGAGAAAACCTTAAAGCACAGTCAGAGGTGAGGCGAATCCATTTTAAGGAAACTGTGCCCATTGTAAGCCTCTTTCTGCTTCGCCCACTTGGTCGTTCTTCCTGCTCGACCACTCTACCCTCTTGGATTGCACCGAACCAAGTTGACTCGTGTGCGAGCACATCCGACGTGCACCGAATGTCGGACCGATCAGGGCAAAATTTGACCAAGTGAAACAACCAACATTTCACCACCTAAATCTTTTTACTGCTTATTTAAGTGTGTAAATTTTAAACGGCTAAGTGAAACATACAGCTCGGTGAGTAATGATCATTAATCAATCATTAAACGTTGTCCATTGGTCTGAGCTCCTATATAAGCTGGCAACGATCACAAGCAAGATACACATGGAAAAGCTGAAGCTCTTCACCTATATTCCCCTCCTCTTTTGTCATGCATCTCTTGCTCAGCGAAGTATCCATGATAGTAATCGGGTACCTCTCAGTTCGTCATAACCACCGGTGCTTGGTGGGAATCATGGTTGACCCTTGTATCCTCGAAAATAGATGACTCAAGAAAATCTCAAAGTACAGCTGGAGGTGGGGTAAATCTGTTTCAAGAAAACTGTGTCCATCGTAGGCCTTGGTCTACTTCGCCCGCTCGGTCGCTTCGCCCACTCGGTCGTTCTGCCTGCTCGACCACTCTACCCATTCAGATTACACTGAACCAAGTTGACTTGTGTGTGAGCATATTTGGAGCACACCGAATGCCGGATTGGTCAGGGCAAAATTTGCTCAAATAAATCAACCAATATTTTGCCACATAAATCTTGTTGTTGTTTATTTAAGTGTGTAAATTTTAAACGGTCGAGTGAAATATACAGCTCGATGAGTAATGATCATTAATCAATCATTAAATGTTGTCAATTGGTCTAAGCTCCTATATAAGGTGGCTACAATCATAGGCAAGATACACACAGAAAAGCTGAAGCTCTCCACCTACGTTCCCCTTCTCCTTTGCCATGCATCTCTTGCTAGGCGAAGTATTCGTGATAGTAGTCGCGTACTTCTCAGTTCATCGTAACCAATAGTGGTTGATGAAAATCATGGTTGATTGTTGAATCCTAGAAAATAGACGACCCGAGAAAATCTCGAAGCATTGCTGGAGGTGGGGCGAATTTGTTTCAAGAAAACTGTGTCCATTGTAGGCCTTGGTTTGCTTCGCTCACTCGGTCGCTTCGCCCACTCAGCTGTTCTGCCTGCTCGACCACTCTACCCGCTTGGATTGCACTAAACCAAGTTGACTTGTATGTGAGCACGTCCTTCACGACCGAATGTCAAACCGATCAAGGCAAAATTTGCCCAAGTGAAATAATCAATATTTTGTCATATAAATCTTTTTGCTGCTTATTTAAGTGTGTAAATTTTAAACGGTCAAGTGAAATGTATAGCTCGGTGAGTAATGATCATTAATTAATCATTAAATGCTGCCCATTGGTCTAAGCTCCTATATAAGGTGGCTATGATCACAGGAAAAATATACACGGAAAAGATGAAGCTCTCCATCTACGTTCCCCTCCTCTTTTATCATGCATCTCTTGCTCGACGGAGTATCCGTGATAGATACCTCTCAGTTTTCCATGACAATTAGTGCTTGTTGTGGAATCATAGTTGACCATTATATCCTAGAAAATAGACGACCTGTGAAAACCTTGAAGCACAGACATAGATGGGGCGAATTTGTTTCAAGGAAATTGCGTCCATTACAGGCCTCGGTCCGCTTCGCTCGCTTGACCATTCTACCCACTCGGCCATTCTACCTGCTCGGGTTGCACAACCAAGTTGACTCATGTGCAAACATGTCCTACGTGCACCAAATATCGGACCGGTTGGGGCAAAATTTGCTCAAGTGAAATAACTAATATTTGCCACAAATTTTTTTACTGCTTATTTAAGTGTGTAAATTTTAAACGACCGAGTGAAACGTATAGCTCGACGAATAATGGTCATTAATCAATCATTAAATGTTGTCCATTGGTCTGAGCTCCTATCTAAGGTGGCTACGATCACAGGCAAGATACACACGGAAAAACTGAAGCTTTCCACCTAAGTTCCCCTCCTCCTCTATCATGCATCTCTTGCTCTGTGAAGTATCGGTGATAGGCACCTCTTAGTTCGTTATGACCACTAGTGTTTGGTTGGAATTACGATTGGCCGTTGTATCTTAGAAAATAGACGACCCGAGAAAACACTGAATCACAGCCGGAGTTGGGGCGAATCTGTTTCAAGAAAATTGTGTTCATCCCAGGCCTTAGTCCACTTCGCCCGCTTGGCCGTTCAGCCCGCTCGGCCACTCTACCCGCTCGGATTGCATTGAACCAAGTTGATTCGTGTGCGAACACGTCTTGCGCATGCCGAATGCAGGACCGGTCAGGGTAAAATTTTTCCAGGTGAAACAATAAACATTTTGCCACATAAATATTTTTGCTACTTATTTAAGTGTGTAAATTTTATATGGCCGAGTGAAACGTATTGCTCGGTGAGTAATGATCATTAATCAATCATTAAACATTGTCCATTGGCCTGAGCTCCTATATAAGGTGGCTACGATCACAAGCAAGATACACACGGAAAAGCTGAAGCTCTCCACCTACGTTCCTCTTCTCCTCTGTCATGCATCTCTTGCTCTGCGGAGTATCCGTAATGGGTATCTCTGAGTTTGTTGTGACGACAAGTGTTTGGTGGCAATCATGGTTGACTGTTGTATCCTAGAAATAGACAACCCGAGAAAATCTCGAAGTACAGCTAGAGGTGGGGTGAATCTATTTCAAGGAAGCAACGTCCATTGTAGGTCTCAGTCCGCTTCGCCAGCTCGGTCGCTTCGCCCGCTCGGCCGTTCTGCTCGCTCAGCCACTCTACCCACTCAGATTGTATTGAACCAAGTTGACTCATGTGTGAGTTCGTCTTGGCCGCGCCGAATGTTGGACCATTCAGGGCAAAATTTTCCCAAATAGAACAACAAACATTTGCAACATAAATCTTTTTGCTGCTTATTTAAGTGTGTAAATTTTAAATGGACGAGTGAAATGTACTGCTCAGCTAGTAATGATCATTAATCAATTATTAAACGTTACACATTGGTCTGAGTTTCTATATAAGGCGGCTACGATCATAGGCTATACATATGTAAAAGCTGAAGCTCTCCACCTACATTCCCCCCTCTTCCTCTGTTATGCATCTCTTGCTCGGCGAAGTTCCGTGATAGCAATTGGATACCTTTCAGTTTACCGTGACCACCAGTGCTTGGTGGGAATCACGGTTGACCGTTGTATCTTAGAAAACAAACAACCTGAGAAAACCTCGAAACACAACCGAAAGTGGAGCGAATCTATTTCAAGGAAATTGTGTCCATTGCATGCCTCGATCCACTTCGCCCGCTCGGCCTCTTTGCTCGCTTGGCCATTCTGTTGCTCGGCCACTTTACTTGCTTAGGTCGCTCTATCTTTCAGGCTGCTTTGCCTTTAGGCCGCCCTGCCTACTACTGTTAGGTTGCTATGCTTGATCAGACACTTGGCTTGATCAACCCGCTCTACCCGGTCAGCCACTTGGCCTTATCGGCCTGCTCTGGCCGCTCAACCGCATTATTTGATCGACTGTTGTGCCTGGTCGGCCTGATCTGTTGCTCTACATGCTCAACTGTACTACCCGGTCGAGTGTTCTGCCTGGTCGGCTGTTTTGCTCGGTCGACCACTCGACTTGATCAAGCTCTCTTTGGCTCGGTCGCGCTGCCCACTTAGTCACTCGGTCCAATCAGCCACTCTGCTGCTCTGCCTGCCCGGCTGCTCGGCCACTCTGCTTGCTCAACCACTCTGCAATCTATACTTGGTAGAAACTAGCTCCCGTTGTAGTCTAAGATTATCTGCTCAAGTTATCGCGATAGATAAATTAAATTTAATTCATTATAATTTAAATTCGATTATTTCCCTAAAATCTCCGATATTTAGTTTGGGCATAAATAAATGCGAGGAAAACTTGATTCTAGAGCCTTGAAACGTGCCTTTGTTGGTTTTTTTGCTACTAAAAAGATACAAATGCTATCGTTCACCCACTAAGAGGTTTTATGAGTATGTATGTTACTTTTCAAAGAGGAAGAAACATATGCTCTTTCTATTATGTCATCTCTTTAGAGGAAGAATATATAATCACATGGAAGAGGTTGCTCTGGTCGACCAAACATTTCTGTCTTCCTCAAATAAAGATTAAATTCCCATCGGAAGTGCGGTTAAAGGATGCCATGGATGTGTTCACAAACTTGTTTCTATTACCCGTTCGCAGTAGAGTTAATTATTTTTCATAATCTCATGATTCTTAAGAACAAATAATAAAATAATTTAAAGAAATAAATAATAAATCTAACCGAGTTCTAGTTAATTAGGTTGTAAATATGGTAACATATAAGAAAATATAATAAATAAAGAATCTAATTGAATAGTATGTCATTGTCTTTAACATTATAGGAAAGTCTTCCACGACTTAGATTAATGGGAATCAAAAGCTCTATTAAATTGGCCTAAATCCTTAGGACCTCCTCTTTATATAATAATGGATTGAGATAAAAAATTTTACATGTAATATCTGGTTATTCATAAGGAGAGTGAGTTCTTCTGGATCGTTATATGTATTTCCTTGTACTAAAGTTATAAATAAATAAATATCTCTTATACCTGTACTATTTAAAATAAGGAAAATTGATTAAAAACAGTAGTCTACGATTTAACGATCTTAAAAATTCAAAATTTATATCAAATAAATATTATTATGTTTTAAATTTATTTTCCTTTATTTTGAACTTTACAGTATTGTCAAACTAAATGTGTTCTCTAAATTTGTCTATAATTATTTTTCATTATTTTGTATATTTTTGAGCAATAATATTGCCCAAAAATATTTGACCTAATTAGATCTTAAATTTATATCAAATACTTTTATTATTTTCTTGAGTTTTGATAAATAAACATCATTGCACGCATAATATTCCCGAGTTATAAATAACTTTCACATAAATTATTTAAAGATTTCTAGTCGATTGGAATAACGTCTATTAGTAAGCAGTATCTGATGTTAGATGTTTTAAATAAATTTATTTTAAATATGCACCGTTTGCTCTCTTAATATCCCAAAATATTCATTTTTATTTAATGATATTAATTATTAAAGGTCTAATATTATTTTTTGCTCAATTTTATTAATTTTTATTTTATACAACTGTCAAATAGTTTAAACCCGAAAAATCTGGTTATTATTGTCAATTTAAGTTATACTAATAATGGATGAAATGATAATCTTAATTAATCTCATTATTTATTGAAATTTTTGATTGATCATCAGACTAAATCGAGAAACGCACACAATGATCAGCTCGAAAACTCAATATCTTTTAGTTACGTCTCTTATTTGGAGGAAAACTTTTTACAAATATATCGTAATTAGGATTTGAATTATGAATACTTAGATGATAATTTAGATGTTCTATCGTGATATCATAATCTGAAAGACTTAGATGAAATGAAAAGTAGAGTGAAGCAGAGAATTTAAAGAACAAAAGGATGCATTTGGTGGAGTTGAAAATAAGATGTGTCTTTTTTTTTTTTTTTTTTTTTTTTTTCAGATCTAGTAAAATTGAATGTGATAGATTATTGAAATAAATTAATAAAATCCACAATAGACTAGGATTAATTCTTTCTTTAAAATACTAGACGATGAGGACTCCTCGAGGAAGAAGAGCGTTATTGCTTAAACTATTATGGTGCGTTTAATTTAAGTCATTCGTATATAATTTTAATTATATAATTATTTAATAATCACATAATTAAAATTATAAATAATAAAATATAATTTAATATTATTTGATTCAATTTAAATATGTAATAAAAATTTATTTATTTAAAAATTTTAATATATAATCTAGTTTAATATTTTATTATATCGCTTCTTATTATAAAACCAAATATTATTATTGATCTTGTCTGAAAGTTGAGGCGATGGATGCTGGGGACATGACGCTCCTGTTAACCCTGCGTGAACTTCAAGTTAGATGGACCTGCAACCATAGCGACATCAGTACCGAGCCAGGGAGGGGTTCCCCGGCGATGACCCTCTGATGCTCAAGTCAGTCATCGACGATATGGGAGCAAGTGAGCAGAGTAACAGAAACAGAGTAACAATGTGGCTACAGTAAAAAATTGGCATATCTCCGTTGAAACTTGGAGCCCTTTATATAGGGCTCCGGGGACGCGCGTGCATGCTCCTCGAGGCGTGCACGTTTCTCAAAGCTTCTCCTAAAAAAACATGTCAGGAAAGTGTTCCTGACATCATACCTTAACGACCCGAGCATGTCTCTGACGTGACAGTGGAAGCTTCCGTCGTACGATCCACTGTCTGACCATGCCGCCGACCATGCAGTCTGTCGGTGACACGGGCTCCCAGAAGGATATCACAGATCCTCCTTTTTTCCGTTACTCGGCCGAGTGGGTGAGCCGTTCGGCCAATCATTAGTCGTCCGGACGCTATCGTTCTCGGGTCAAGCGGGATGGCCGCTTGGCCAACCACCCATTGCCCGAGCTCCATTTTGAATGTAATATGCTGGGTCATGGCTCCGCTGGGCTGGTTCCGAGGTTTGATGTAACTCTGATCGGAGCTGGCCGCTTGGTGTGTGCTCCACCGAAACACTTCTCTGAGCGTCAGAAGCTCGGTATGTGGTCGAACTATGATAATGTTGGGTCGAACCTTCTCTATCCCGATCGGGCGAGTGGGCCGCCCAACCGGCCGATGGTATAGGGGTGTTGGCTGCCCCGACTTTGACCTTTGACCTCCACCGTGACAATGACCCTCCACTGGGTGAGCCCCTCATCACTGCATCACATGTCTCCCCCTCAAGTCTAGTCGAAGGAGGCTGCAAGTCCGACTGACTAGATAAAAAGTCTGGGGATCAGTTGGCCAATCGGCCTAGCCACTGATGTATCCCAGTTGGTCTGTCGAAGGGTATCGATCGACCATAGGACTGATCCTTGAAGCCGAGCGACGCTTCACGTATGCGGTCAACGTTGTCGTCACCCGAATCTCTTGGGAATTCGTGCAAATCGCCTCCATCAAGGATGAGCACGCGCCCACGCCTATTAATGACGTTCATTCACTACAAGAAAAACTCTCATAGATATTGGTGGAACAACAACGGTTTTGATGTCTTTGAGTATTTTACACCGGTTTTTCCAAAAACCGATGTCTATGAACGCAGATTTTCGCTCATAGACATCGATTTTTTTAGCCGATGTCTATGAGCGCTTTTTTTTCATTAATAGACATCGATTTTAACAGCGATTTTTAAAACCCGGTGTCTATGAACCAAAATTTTGGCGGACTTTCTTAGCGCGCTTTCTTTTGCGCTTCTCCTCGTCCACCATAAATCGAAACCCTAATCCTCCACATCCTCCTTTTAGGGATGCGCTCTAGGGGCTTTTGGGGCTCCATGTCACCGCGGATCGGGCTGACGCGGGGCTGGAGCTTCCTCGGTCGATCCCCCTTCCCCGTGGCCTTCCTCCTCAGCTCTATAACCGCATCCGGGCTTGTCGCCGTCGTCTTCTACTAGTTCGTCGTCTTTGCATCTCGACGCACCCCCGATCCGGCCCTCGTCGGGTGTCGTACGGACAGCAAGGGCTCTTGGTCCATCGGGGTCTTCTACGGAAAGAGCCCCTTCTCGCTTTCCCCCATCGAATTGGTACGTAAGGAAGCTCGTCTATGTCTAGAAGCCGGTGTCTTGTTCGAGCTTGCGGTTATGATGGCTTTTCTTTCCTACAGCATGGGAGCAGCATGGGTCGACTCCTCCCATGGGGTATGTTCTCAGTTCTCGTCTTCCTCCCCAATTTTTAACCAAAAAGCCAAATAAAAAAATAACTTAATCATGGAGGAGTGTTTCATTTTTCGCCTTTCGGCCTGGATTCATACTGCTCTATACATTCTTCTTGTTCAGTTGGAATAGTTGGAATCACTTCTCTTGCCAAATCAATGAGACACTAATCAAAGAAACAGGTAGATGGACGGATGCTGACCATTTATTTACTACTTTCTATTCTCCTTCAATCTTTTCTATAATTATGCAACAACCGATGCAATGGTGTCAATTGGACTCACGAAGCTTGGATATCAATACGTCAACATCGGTTAGTCTCTCACCAGTTGTTTAACTTCCTTTTGATTGTTTATAATTTCTAATCCATGGATGATTTGCAGATAATTGTTGGGCTGAGCACGACCGCGACTCCCAGGTTCATTATACTGATGTCTTTCTTTAGTTTTTGTCTACAGAAACCACAATAAGCATGAACTGTAACTCTGTAATGTGTTCAGGGATACCTAGTGGCCAACGGAAGAACATTTCCATCAAGAATCAAAGCTCTTGCAGATTATGTGCACAGCAAGGGGCTTAAGCTTGGCATTTACTCAGATGCAGGGTGAGTATGATGGAGTATTATTCGTTTCTGTAAAAAGCCAACACATTTACTCAGCTTTGTGGTTTCTACAGATATCGAACGTGTAGCTCAGAGATGCCTGGTTCATTGGGGTATGAGAAGAAAACTGCTGAAACTTTTGCTGCATGGGTAAGCTGTTTTGGCAATATGTGTATCTTGGACTTGATATTTCTTTTTTATATATATATAATATTGCATAATGGAAAAGCAATTTTCACTAAATAATATCTTTCGGGTCAGGGAATAGATTACCTCAAGTATGACAACTGCAACAATGGAGATTTGAAACCCATGGAGAGGTAGATTTGTATAGATTACCTATCAGAAAAACTTTTTCTATTATGATGTTACTTATAAGTAATTCATGTTTACAAAGATTTCATGATGAAGATTACTTAAATGATTATTTGTATTATATGCAGTACTAGATAAACTTGAATTGGTTTGGACCTTTTGATGTAATTAACAATTCAATTTTAATTATTGTTCCTATTTTCCTGTGTTTGTAAGAATTCCATTGTAATGCTTATTCCTATTTTTCTGCATTTGGATCCTCTGTATGAGTATGTTTTCCTTCGTAAATCAGTAGTCTTAACTCTTATCAGTTCACTTCTATTAACCTCTTGTTAATTCTTTGGTATTCTTTCATATTATCCCATTTTCTGAGAAGACAATAACAATTTTGTTTTGTAGAAGAATAGGACACATTGCACATTGCTGGCAGATTGTTCTAATACAAGTTGCATAACACCTAGTTTTCTGTAAGTCTTATGCATGTCTCGTTTCAATCTCTTTGATAACAAGAAATTACTAATAGAATTTTTGTAAGTTTTAGATAGATTGCAGAGAGAACTTGAAATACTATACTTGATTACCTTATAAATTTCACTGATATTTTCTTTATATTTTGGTCATTCTCTCAGTATTACTAATCTAAATCAGGTTGTATTTATACACTTTGCTATTACACTTTACTATCTATATCAGGATTAGGGGTGTAAATAAGCCAAGCCGCTCGTGAGCTATTCGAAGCTCGATTCGATAAAAGCTCGTTTGAGCTCGTTTAATGATGCTCGTTAAGATAAACAAACCAAGCTCAAGCTTTACAATATTCGGCTCGTTAGCTCGTGAACATGTTCGTTAAGCTCATGAATCAACTTTTAAATAAAAATAATAATAGTTTTGATATTGAATTTATAGATTTTACACTCTACTTATGAAAAACATAGACAAATATATTAAATTTATTTATTAGAATAAAATTATAAATTTTAACAAGAATATTTTATTTTTTTTAAAATATATAATTTAGTTTTTAATAAATATTTAAATTTATAATTATATTTATTAAACTCGTTTAGGCTCGATAAAAACTCGAATAAGTTCGTGAGCTATGAATATATTCGTTAAATAAAGCTCGAGCTCGGCTCGATTATAAATGAGTCAAACTCAAAAATCCAAGAGTTCGGCTCGGCTCGGCTCGATTACACCCCTAATCAGGATCTTGGTCAATTATCCCATCAATTTAATGGTTATTAATATTGAGGTAAAGTGTGGTAAAAGATTCTACTTGGGTGAGGAATTGACATGTATTATCTATATAAACGGTGGTTTTCTTTTTCAATTTTATTTGTGCAATTATATGACATTTGTTTTTATTTGGCAATTTGTCATAGTATTTGTTCTTAAGTATGTGAAGATTAAATGTTATTTGTTACTTCTTCTATTGATATTCTGATTTTCTTTTGATGTCTTGGAGTTGAATAAATATTATTCCTTTTGCTTTGATTCTGTTTAATTTTTACCAAGATTGTAATAATATCTAAGAGGTCAAGGAATATGTAGGCCAAGGTTCTAGGTGCTCTCTAGCTCACAAGTTAACTAAAAATAACTATTAAAAACGGTTCACAAGTTAACTAAAAACAACTATTTTAAGTGAACTTCTTTCTTAAAATGCAGAGCTTGATTTCCTTGGAAATCATGTTTCTTCTTGAACCATATTCAATTTGGCATGAGTCCTTATATGATTAGTTGCGAACTATGAATTTGTGTGCTTTGTAGAATGTAATGTGAGATATGTTAATGTCGTAGACAACATTCCATAGCTTTCTACTTATATGTCATTCTAACAACTCAAAAAACCTTTTAACAGATTCTGTTGATTCAATTGTTCATGTTCCTTGAACAATGCTTAATGTATATTCATTTATCAAGTGATGAAGAAGCTTATGACTAGTTGGTTTCACATATTTTTTTTTTGTTTCCCAAGCAAAAGGTATGTTATTATTATTATTAAAGTCATAAACCGTGTTCTTTCTATCTGTTGTTCTTCATCAAGCAGGATGGACTGCAAGCATATTTATGAGAAGGAACCAGTAATCCACTACATAAGCACAAAGAAACCACATCCTCGATGCCCAGTTGCAGGTAAGTGCCCTATTTATTGCAGTTGAACTTTCGTTGTTGATCTTTTTGCTCATTACAGCTACATCCTATCAGGTTGCCCAAAAATTCTCCAAGTTGGACGGGTTGTATGTGACGTCTTGCTTACAATAGAAATTGATGAAATGCGTTTGGCATCAGCTACAAACATAAATTCAACAATGGTAGAAGATTTTACAGAAGTTGATTGAAAATGACAACACTGCTCCCTGCAACTGTAAGCTTGATATAATTTTTCAAGGTGATTTAGCCCCTGTTGGTGATTTGTCATCAGCCAATGCGATTTAGGCATCATAGTTAATTATCTTTTGATGTTGTAAGAGGAATATTTGTGTAATTTGTGGATACGGACTTGATGTGTACAATATTTATTATCTTTTTATATTGTAAGAATAATATTATGTATTGGTAACATGGATATTTACTTAGTGTGTTTAGATACACCGATGTATAATAATATTAACTAAATTTTGTAATATTAAAATGTTGTATAATATCAGTTTTTCACTATTTCGGAAATCGAATCGGCGTCGTTAAACAATATTGATATTACATCGGTTTTCCACCGCTGCTAAAACTGGTGTTATTAACATATAATACTACATCGATTTTACATCGTTGATGAAACGGTGTCGTTAAGTGATACTACACCGGTTAATAACCGATTCGAACACCGGTGTTGTTAAGTGATACTACACCGATTTTAACCCGATGTCAAAAATGGCAGACCTTTTACATTGCCTTCATAGACATCGGTCGAAAATGTAATAGACGCCGGTGGAAAACCGATGTCTATGAGGGTTTTTGTTGTAGTGATTAAATACGTACCAGTGCAGGAATGTCACGTGTTGTCCCTGCAATCGCCGCGTTCTCGAAGCGACAGGCTCTGATGTGATGCCTGCCGGTTTGAATTCCACGATCGAATTTGTGTCTCGAGTTTCACGCCCTAGATCCAACGACTTCGCTCGGCCGAGCCAGAGGTTTATAACCTCGCATAGCCACCGTCGTTTCCACCTTCGCGTTTCGTTCGAGTGCCACCGGCAACTTCCTGTGCGATCAGTGCTCCGACGACTTGCTCTCTTCTGCAGCAACCTTTCCCCTCCTTCCGTAAGCTCTTCTGAACCTTCTCGCCTTCAACCTTTTGTAGTCCCTTTAGCTCTCCGTAGCTTTCCAGTGTTCGCTTTGGGTTTTTCGTCCTCATTTCTTCCCGTTGAACCCCTTGTTTTCTCGTTTTCCGACAATGACAAGCTCTTCATAGCCGTCAGACCCCATTCCTGGACTTTGGTATACTACCATGGAGACCAGGTTCGACGCGGGCGACGCTGAGAGCCTTAGGAACGTCTTCAATGCTCCTTCTGATCATGAGATCATTCTAGCCTCTCCGTTCGATCGGCCAAATGACCCGCCGACCGGTACTATATGTCTGTTCCGAGATCATTTTGTGGCCGATCTTCGATTCCCTATCCACCCCTTCATCATTGAAGTTTGTAACTATTTCTGTGTCCCCCTTCCACAACTCGTGCCGAACTCTTTTCGCTTACTGTGCGGTGTCATCGTGTTGTTTCGGCTGCACGACATTCCTTTGACCCCTCGAGTTTTTCATTACTTTTATTACCCCAAGCAAACTGAGCTGGGGACTTTTCTATTTTAGTCTCGGATCGGGCTAGTCTTCTTTGACAAAATGCCCACTTCCAATAAACATTGGAAGGGATATTTCTTCTTTGTGCATCTTCCCGAACGACCTAGCTTCCGAACCCGCTGGCAGGTCGGCCTATCACCCCAACCTGATTTGAAGAAGTACAAGAGTAATTCGGACTACCACCATGCTACCTCCATGCTGGCTGGTCAAAAATATGACATCCATAAGCCGCTGTTAGAAGGTGTCATGTACATCTTCGATCTGAGCCCAATCCGCACCAGGCTCCCGAGCAGCTTAGGTACGCCATTATTTTATCCCTTCTTTTGAGTCTAACTGATTTCTTTTCCATCTCTTGCAGCCGTAGTCATGATCCGAGCGCGGGTGGTCGGCTTCACAAAGCTTAAGGACGCCGAGGTTGAGGCAGCTGCCCGCAAAGGAATTGGCGAGCCGAGGTCTAACGCCGGTCGACTCTCATGAAGGCACGCTTACCGAGAGCGGGGAGATGCCCACTGTGGGTGAGGGCGCTGCCGACCCGACACCTAGCGTCGAAGCTGCTGGAGAGCTACTCCCCACCCCCGGAGTCACAACCTGCCGCCTGGACTGAGAGCTTCGGTTCTTCGGGCGATGACGAGCCCCTTATTAGGCGCAAGAGATGCCAAGTGGACCAGCCTTCCCATTCCGCCACCTCGACTGTGAGGGTTGCCGAGTGAGTAGGCACTTCGTCTCTTGCGGCCATCCCAGCAATGACGGAGGCCATTCATCTGATCGAATGTCGTCCTTGGCCGAGCTGCCGCCAGAGACCCTCGCTGCACAACTGGTCACCTTTCTGCCCCCTACCCAACGAAGGGTTTTGCGTTTTGGTATCTGCCCCGCGCCCACGACCCCACCTTCTGGTCCGATGGCTTCTTCCCAGTCGGGCCCGAGCGATCGGCGATCTGTGACGACGATCCTCCACCTACCAACGGAGGATTACCTTGAGCCGAGCGCCCAACCTAGCACTCCCGAGCACAAAATCCTCATTTGTGGGCCGCTCGCCGACATTTGGGAGGAAGCCATGGTGTGAGTTACGACGATGCCTCCTGGGGCCCTCAGCAACAGTCACCTGCAAATGTCCGCCGGGGTATGTATTTTACTATCCATTCAGGATTTACCTCCGATCGGCGTTAACATTTTTCCGTTCGCCTGCAGTACTAGGTGGAAAGCGTAGCCATGTGCCAACGGCTCACTTTTGTGGAGGACGAGCTGAAGAAGCTTAAGATCTTGAGCGGCACGTCCTCCTCCCAAGGGTTGCCTATTACTAAGATAACCAAACTGCAGGCCGACCTGGACAAGGTCAACAAGCTCCTCGAGGCCGAGTGGCAGAAGACTACTGGCCGGGAAGTTCTGTTAGGTTGGCTCAACACACAGGTTAGCACTTTTGATAAGAAAATCAAGTCGGCCATGGCAAGGAAGAACCGAGCCAATGCCGATTTGGAGCTGAAAAACCAAGAGACTCGGAATCTCGCCGAGAAGCTCAATAAAGCTGAAGACTTTCTGGTCGCCGAGTGGAGCTGCCGCTCAGCTGAAGAGGCTTCTTTACGAGGGGAGTTAAAAGCTGCCGAGGATGCTTTGGAAGCCTCCCGCTTGGCGCTGGCGACATATCAAGAAGGTGAACCAGGCAGGATTGAAATGTTGAAGCAGGCTTACCTTCGCTCGGACAAATTCACTGATAAGGTCGTCCAGTGGATCATCCGGATCTTTGAGTTGGCTATTGACGGGACGCTCCAGTAGCTCAAGGTGGGCGACCATCTTCCCACCGTGTTGACGGACAACGTCATCAATCGCAGCAAGCTGAATGACTCACTGTCTGATGACGTTTTTGATTACCTAGAGTGAGGTTGAGCGGTCGTCTTGTAAAAGATTTTCTTTTTGAATGTAAGCCTGCCCGTTCGGCGGTGCACCAACTTTTTTGCAATGTATGTTTGCCCGTTCAGCGAAACTTGCTTTTTTACATTCTCCTTGTACGACTGCCCTTAACCTTCTATGGTGTTTGTGTGTACCACCCCGAACGGATATCACCTTCGATGATGCTCGCCTGAGCGGTGTTTCCGCAGCTAGCCATTTGGCAATACAAGTGCCATTGAAAGAATTTGAGGAAGGTTTATACCTCCTCTTGCCGCTCGATGATTTGACTAGGGCTTGGGTTTAAGGTCGCCGCTCGATCGCCGATGGAGACAAGCGTTTAACGTTGCCGTTTGACAATTCGATGAAGTCATGGGTTTAAGGTCGCCACTCGATCGTTGATGGAGACACGCGTTTAACGTCGCCGCTCGACAATTCGACGAAGTCATGAGTTTAAGGTCGTCGCTCGACTGTCGATGGAGACACATGTTTAATGTCGTCGCTCGACGATTCAACGAAGTCATGGATTTAAGGTCGTCACTCGACCATCGATGGAGACACGTGTTTAACATCACCGCTCAACGATTTAATGAAGTCATGGGTTTAAGGTCGTCACTCGACTGTTGATGGAGACACGCGTTTAACATCACCATTCGACGATCTTCCTTGCCGCTCGACATAGATCTTTAAAACCCTTTATTTTTTTACTTTTGCCCTATATGCAAAAAGTACAGGGATGCAAAGACATTAACTATTACAAGACGCACCTCTAACCCGGCTCAATAAAGTTGGAGATGGTTCGCGCTCCACGACCGCTCTAGTCGTTGTCCGTCCTCATCATCCAAGTAGTAGGTGCCTGACCGGAGCTTCTCCACGACCTTGAAGGGTCCGGCCCACGGGGCCTCCACAACCTTGGGATCACCCTCTGATTGTAGCTTTGCTTCATCCTCTATCAGTATGCCATCAGCCGGCCGATGACTTTTGCACGAGCTTCGTCCACTAAGTCTAGCTCCAGAAGCCTACGATCGGCGTTGTCCTCGCTATAGTGTTGTATCCGATCGGATTCGACTCCGACTTCGACGGGGATGACCACTTCACCACCATACACCAGGTGGAAAGGAGTCGCCCCAGTCCCTTCTTTAGGAGTCATCCGGATCGCCCATAGCACGTTGGGTAGTTCATCTACCCAACTCCCCCCAACATGGTCAAGCTGGGCGCGCAGGATTCGAAGAATTTCGCTGTTGGCGACCTACGCTTGCCTGTTGCTCTGAAGGTAGGCCACTGAAGTGAATGCTTGCTGAATACCATACCCTCCGCACCATTCTTTGAGTTTTTGACCAGCGAACTACCTTCCATTATATGAGACAAGCCGGCGTGGGATGCCGAACCGGCAGATGATGTGTTGCCAGATGAACTTCATGACCATTTGTTCAGTTATTCTTGCCAGCGGCTCGGCTTTGATCCATTTGGAGAAATAATCCACCGCGATGAGCAGGAATTTTCGCTGACCTGTGGCCATGGGGAATGACCTAACGATGTCCATGCCCCACTGGTCGAACGGGCAAGAGACTGTTGACGCCTTCATCTCCTCGGTCGGTCGATGCGAGAGGCTATGATATTTCTGGCAGGACAGACAGGTAGCCATCGTTCGGGCGGTGTCCTCTTGGAGGGTCGACCAAAAGTATCCAGCTAGTAGAATCTTTCTTGCCAATGAGCGGCCGCCCGAGTGTCCTTCGCAAGATCCTTGATGTACCTCCCGTACTATGTAGTCGGCGTCCTCTGATCCGACGCATTTAAGTAGAGGCCTAGAGAAGGCTTTCTTATAGAGCTGATCCCCGATCAAGGTGAACCGACCAACCCTTCTCCTTAACAAGCGAGTCTCCTCCTGATCGGACGGTGTAGCTCCTGACCGTACAAACTCTGTCAATCCCGACATCCAATCATTTGGGAAGATAAGCCCCTCCATTCGGTCAATATGAGCCACTAGGGATACCTGCTCAATCGACTATGCTATGACGATCGACAATAACGAGCTCGCTAATTTGGCCAGCTCATATGCAGCCTGGTTCTCCGACCGAGGGATCTTCTGTATGACGACCTCTCGAAAGTTGGCCTTTAGTTTTTCAAAGGCTTCGGCGTAGAGTTTGAGTCGCGCATTATTTATCTCGAATGTCTCGATCAGTTGTTGAGTGACTAATTGAGAGTCTGAGTGGATGAGGACCTTGATGACTCCGACGTGCCGAGCGACTTGTAGGTCGGCTATGAGCGCCTCGTATTCGACTTCATTGTTTGTTTCCCTGTGGTCCAACCAAACAGACAGTTGCATCCGCTCCTCTCTGGGTGAGATGAGCAATATGTCGACCCCGCTCCCCTCCTAGTAGCCAAGCCATCCATATATATCCTCCAAAACGGCTTCTGGCTCATGATTTTGTACCTCAGTAACAAAATCAGCCAAGGACTGTGCTTTGATGACCGTTCGAGGTTGATACTAGATGTCAAATTCGCTGAGCTCTGTCATCCATTTGATTAGCCGTCCGGACACTTCTGAATTGAGGAGGACTCGCCCCAAGAGACTATTGGTCATTATGATGATGGAGTGAGTGTGGAAGTATGGGTGAAGCCTCCGAGCGGCGAGTACCAATACGTAAGCCAACTTCTCGAGACCGGTGTAACGGGATTCAGCGTCTTTCAATATATGACTTAGGAAATACACCGGTTGTTCCTCGCCGTTTTGCCTCACTAGAGCTGAGCCGACTGCATGCTCGGTTGAAAATAGGTAAATTCGGAGGGGCTCGCCGACAATTGGCTTAGCTAGTACAGGCAATGAGTTGAGGTACTCCTTAAGTTATTTGAATGCCCGGTCGCACTCCTCGTCCCACTGAAATTTGGTGGCTCGGTGCAGTATCTTGAAGAATGACAAGCTCCGGTTGGATGCTTTGGAGATAAATCGAGGCAATGCTGTTATCCGACCGGTGAGACGTTGGGCTTGCCTCAAATTTCTTGGTGGTGACATGTCTTGTAGTGCTTTAACTTTGCTGAGGTTTGCTTCGATGCCCTGCTCGGTGACGATGTAGCCCAGGAATCACCCGCTCTTTGCGCCAAACAGACACTTGTTTGGATTCAGCTTGATTCCGTATGTCCTAAGTGTTTGGCAGGTCTCCTTGGTATCCATACATAGGTTAGCTGCTCGGAGGGATTTGATTAATATATCATCGACATATACCTCCATGTTACGGCCGATCTGTCGTCGGAACACTTTATTCATCAACCTTTGATAAGTAGCTCCGACATTCTTCAGTCCGAACGCCATGATATTGTAATAGTACGTCTCTTCGGCCGTAATGAAGCTGACCTTTTCGTGATCTTCTTGGGCGAGCGACATTTGGTGGTACCCTTGATACGCGTCCAACATGCATATCAGCTCGCAACCAGTAGTAGAGTTTACCATCTGATCAATCTGAGGCAGCGGGTAAAAGTCCTTTGGGCATGCTTTTTTGAGGTCCCAGAAGTCGATGCAGACTCGCCACTTGTTGCCCGGCTTTGAGACCAGCACGACATTTGTGAGCCAACTCGGGAATTGAACTTCCCGTATGTGGCCAGCCTCCGGCAGTTTCTCTATCTCTGCCCGGATGATCAGGTTTTGTTCGGCATTGAAGTCTATGTTTTTCTGCTTTACCGGTCGAGCATCTGATCGGACATGAAGTTCGTGTTGCGCGACGCTTGAGGAAATCTCGGGAAGCTCATGTGTTAACCACGCGAATACATCGTGGTTTGCTATAGACAGGCTATCAACTCTGACTTCTGCTTAGCTTCCAAATCAGACGCTATGAAAGTTGTTGCCTCCGCTTGGTAAGGATGGATTTGAACCTCCTCTTTTTCTTCATAAACTAGGGTAGGAGGTTGTTCAGTGATAGCGCTAACCTCTAGCCGTGGGCTCTTCCGAGCGGACTTGGCTTCGATCTTGACCATTTCGACATAGCAACGCCGAGCAGCCAGTTGGTCGCCCTTAACTTCCCTGACTCGGTCGTCTACCGGGAATTTGATCTTCTGGTAGTAGGTTGAAACTACTGTCCGAAATTCATTGAGGGCCGGTCGGCCCAAGATGACGTTGTAAGCCGAGGAAGCGTCTACCACAATGAAGTTTGTGGTCTTGATCCTCCTGAGTGGCTCCTCGCCAAGCGATATAGCCAACTTGGTTTAACTGATTGGCAAAACGTTGTTACCTGTGAATCCGTACAGCGGGGTCGTTATTGGCAGCAACTTGCCTTGGTCGATCTAGAGCTGATCGAAAGCCTTTTTGAAGATTATGTTCACCGAACTCCCTGTGTCAACGAAAATTCGGTGAATGGTATAATTTGTGATTACTGCTCGGATGATGAGAGCGTCATCGTGGGGGACTTCCACTCCCTTGAGGTCCCGGGGTCCGAAGCTGATTTCAGGCCGGTTCGCCTTCTCTCGGATACAACCTATAACGTGAATCTCCAGCCGCCGAGCATATGCCTTCCTGGCTCGGTTAGAGCCACCACTGGTTGGTCCGTCGGCGATGATGTTTATTTCTCCCCGAGCGGCATTGCTTTTGTTTTCTTCCTCCCGAGCGGATGACATGTTTTGCTTGCGAGAGACTAGGGGATGATCGACACTTTCCCTCTGCTGATGATGGTGTCGTCGCCCGACGGATTGATGCGCGTGTTGCCGGTCGGGAGAGGGAGATCGACGACGATAGTTTCCCCCTCGACGAGCCCATGTGTAAATGAATTCATCGTGGTCTCGGATGAGACCGAGGGGATATCCATAGCTACCTGGTTGAAGCACTGGATGTATGCTCGGAGAGTTTCTCTTGGTCCTTGCTTCAAGGAAAACAAACTGACGCTCATCTTCTAGTAGCGCCGGCTGCTTGCTAACTGATGTAGGAAGGCCATTCGGAAATCCTTGAAGCTTTGTATTGATTCGTTCGGCAGGCTCCTGAACCAGCGTTGTGCCGATCGGGAGAGTATGGTGAGTAAGACCCGACACTTTACCCCATCCGTGTATTGGTGAAGTGTAGCCGCATTGTCGAACTTTCCCAAATGGTCATCCGGGTCTGTCGATCCGTTGTACTCTCCGATCGCCAGTGGAGCATAGTGCCTTGGCAATGGGTTGTGCAATATTGCTTCGGAGAACTTGCGGTTGATCCGTTCAGGAGACGCGTCGCCTCGAGGCGCTTTGCCTTTCCGTGCGTCCCGAACGGGCGCTTCGTCTGAAGAGGATCCCCTCTCTCGATTCGCCTGCACTATCTCTGAGGGCGTTTGGAACAGAGCCCGGTGGAATGGTATCGGGGCGGGCGGTGCCTCTCCATGGGTGTCGGTCGACCCTCTATTTTGTCCCCAGATGGAGAGTTGTTCCGGTCGGTCCTCGTGAGGCGCTCGACCCCCTGATGCCGATGTTGCCTGCTGCGCCAGTCAATCAGCTAATGCCTTTTACTACTGCTGCTCGACTATCTTCTGTGCTCGAGCCTGTACGAGCATGTCGAGCTCCTCTTGGGTGAGCATTACGGTGTGAAGTCATCCAACGGCTTCCATTTTCTCGGCTCGGATGCAAGTTGCATTCCCACAGACGACACCAAATTTGATCTTGTCCGAGAGTTAAGGCGATGGATGCTGGGGGACGTGGCGCTCATGTTGATCGTGCACGGACTTCGAGTTAGATGGACCTGTAACTACAGCGATGTCAGTGCCGAGCCAAGGAGGGGTTCCCCGGCGATGACCCTCCGACGCTCAAGTCAGTTATCGACGATGTAGTAGCAAGGGAGCAAAGTAATAGAAACAGAGTAATAATGTGACTACAGTAAAAAATCATACCTCCGTTGAAGCTTGAGGCCCTTTATATAGGGCTCCGGGGATGCGTGTGCACGTTCCTCGACGTGCACGCTTCTCAAAACTTCCCCTGAAAAAATATGTCAGGAAAGTGTTCCTGGTATGTAGCCGAGCTATGATGATATTGGGTCGGACCTTCTCTATCTCGATCGGGCGAGTGGGCCGCCCGACCGGCCAATGGTACAGGGGCGTTGGTTGTCCCGACTTTGACCTTTGACTTCCACCGTGACAATGACCCTCCACTGGGTGGACCCTCATCACCGCATCAATTATTATTATTTTTAAAGTTTATATATTTTTTTAATTTTACTTTTTTTTTCTCGTTTTTAAACATTACGTATTTTTTTTTACTTTATGGTTTTTTTCTTTTGACCCTCATATTTTTTTTTATGTTTTTTTCGTTTTTGAATCTATATTTTTTTCTCTCTATATATAATATTTTCAAAAATATAAATTTTTTTTTAAAATAAAATATCATATATTTTTATTTTTTTATTTAATTTTTTAATTTAAAATAAAATTTTATCTTAAACTATAAATATCGAAGGATATCTTTTATTAAAAAATTTTATTAACCTCGAAATTAAAAAAAAATTATTTTAATGAAAATTTTTAATTTCAAATTGTATGCCCATTTTATTGATACGTCGGGTATAGATTATTATTTAAGAATTGTTAATTATTTAAACTAAATAAAATTTTTAATGATAATCTTATATGACTAACTAAAATTTGAAAGGATAACTCTAGTTATATGCTTCTTCCACCTACAATCTAATATGTTGGATTGCCTATTAGAGTTCCTAAAAAAAAGTCTCAATTTAACGCCTTAAATTTCAAAATTTGATGGCAGAGCACAGTAAGTCTAGTTGACTTGTCTGTGTTTGAAAATAGTTGAGTATTAAAGTCAACAATTTGTAATTCAAATATTTAATGGAGAAAAAAATCTCTAAAATCTATCGCCATTGAGATTTAAATCTTAAATTCTTTAATTATGCATTTATTAGAGAATTTAGCCATTATACTATCGCCCAGGATATAACTACCGGTTTGAAAATTGACATATGGAGTCACTGTCAAAATATGTGTACGGGCTGTAATATTAAGAAATGTGAAAAAAAAAAAAGCTCTTATAAATTGTCGACATCCGATTAGAAAAATAAATGGAAATAAAATGGAGTCCATGACCAAGTTCATGTAACGCCGAGAATAATTAGTTTAATTAAAATATTTTAGGGAGAATTTTCTTATAAAAAAAAAGTCTTCCCATCGACCAACCCTCCACCTACCTCTAAAAATACCCGTATTCTTTAAATCTAATTATTACATTTTCTTCCTCCTCTTCTATTATCTCCTATTAAAACTCCTGTTTTTTTTTTTTATATCAAATTATTAAAATTTCTTCTTACAGTTCTTCTGCTGCTGTATCTCTTTAAAGGCTTTTAAGCCCCACACTATATACAGTGGAATGTTATCCGATTATCATCTAGATATTCATGATTTAATTATCAATTACGATAAATTTATAAGAATTTTTCTTTCAAATGAGACTAAGATATTTAACTTTTCGACTATCTATCGATGAACACTTTTCAATTTATCTTGACAGTCAATAAAAAGTTTCTATAAAATCAAATTAGACCGATCGTCTAAGATTTGACATTACCTTATCCGATTAATCATATCCTTCTTTATGTTTTTCTTTAAAGGCCTTCAAGAACGTCTGACACAAAGCATCAATTCCTCACTTATGTGAAACTAATGTTAAGTTGCTTTGGAAAGCCAATTGAAAATCGTGTTAATTTGGTCAAAAGCAATTAAACCAAATTATTTGGTTAGAGTTGATACCAAATCATTTCCATTTTTTCAATCTGATAATAAATACAGTTGACTTTTCTATTGCCAAAGAAAGTCAACAACATGCGTGAAAAAGAAAAATGCTCGACTTAAGAATTCTGTTTCCACATTTGTTACGTAGAGCAGAGATAAGTTTGTGGATTATAGAGACTCCTTTATAGAACTCGAGCAACTTTGCGAAACAAACGCAGTAGTAGATTGCAGGTGCAAGCCACGCAAATCAATAAACTTCCATGGCCAAGCCGCAGTTCTTTCTTTTCCTCTTGCTGGAAATCATAGCAGCAAGAGCTCTGGTTGTTCTAGGTCAGTCTCCATCTGGTATGTATCGGAAAGAAATCTTAATTAAACTGCTCATAGCCTAACCTTTTGTGCAGGAGATTCAATGACGCCGAACAGCTCACTTATCGATGGCCAGACCTTGATATCAGCGGGAGGCGTATTCCAGCTTGGCTTCTTCAGTCCTGATCAAGATTCGGAGAATGGATATCTAGGAATTTGGTACTACAATCGCCCGCCGGGACAAAGCATAGTAGTATGGGTTGCCAATAGGAACAGGTCTCTGAACAGAGCCGCCTCCTCACTGAACCTGACCTCTAACGGAAATCTAATCCTCTTCGACGGAGAAACACCTGTTTGGTCGACGGGAACATCCACAGAATCTAATTCGGCACGCTTGCAACTTTTGGACTCGGGTAATCTTATGCTGACCGCCGAAAACTTTAGCAGGACTGATCTATGGCAGAGCTTCGACCACCCAAGTGACACACTTCTCCCCGGCATGAAGCTTGGATTCGACCTCCGAAGAAACACTTCGTGGAAGCTCGTGTCATGGAGGAGCGACGTAGACCCCTCTCCGGGCAACTACACTCACGAGATGGAGACTCGTGGGGTTCCAGAGTTCATAACAATGAATGGAACCACCAAAATCCATCGAAGCGGACCGTGGACGGGGCATGGATTCGTCGGCCTTCCTCATACGATGAGCAGAACCTTGGCAAGGAGCTTAAACATGACATTCGTGTCCGACGAAAACGAGAGCTACTACATGACTGAATACAAGGACCAGTCGATACTATCGCGGGCGGTGATGGGAACTGACGGAAACTACAAGCGGTGGAACTGGGAAAATGGAGAATGGAGACTTTTTTGGTCATTTCCGGAGGATGATTTAGATCAGTACAATCTCTGTGGAAACGGCAGCGTTTGCTCGAGGGGCTACTATTCTTTCTCCTGTAACTGTCTGCATGGGTTTGTGCCGGTTGAGAACAAAAGTAGAGGGTGCGTGAGAGAGAAGCCCTTGAATTGCTACTCAAACCAGGTTTGGAAGGTGCAGAACATCATGGTGCCGGACACTGAGAATGCCACAGCGCACGGTGGGATGAGTCTGGATGCATGCAAGCGCTTGTGCTTGGGTAGTTGCTCCTGCGCGGCGTACGCTGTGCTGGATGGGCCGAATGGGTGTGTGACTTGGCGTGGTGACCTATTGGACATGAGATATTATACCGATGGAGGAAATGATCTGTACATTCCGCTCGCAGGTACTGACTCTAAGGGATCGATCGATGATTGGATTTAGCTCACAATTCTCAAGAATTTTGCTTCTGCAGAATCACCTACATCAAAGAGGAAGAAGAAGCATGTGTGGGCGATAACGGTACCAGTGATGCTTGGATTTCTGCTACTTTGTTATCTGGTTGTAGCCATGAAGAGGAGGAGAAACAGAGCCCTGAAACAAGGAACTCAGAATCATATCGAGTCCTCGGCCAAGGAGACCCAATCGACATTGCAGTTTCCAAATGTGGAGGGCGGTAATGGCTTTCATCACTGTGCTTCATTTGGGAGATGAAAATAATTGTCGATCGTGGTGGTGTTCTTTCTCACAGGTGACTTGCAGAGCCTCCCTGAACATTCTGATTCGATGGCTGATAATGATGTAACTGACTCTGCGCATTCTGGGTTCTGTGAGTATGGAGGAGTAGGTGAGTTCGGACTCTCTTTGTTTGAGAGATTTCTACCAATTGACAGTGTGATCTTTGTTCCAGGTTCGATCATCGCATTAGGGGTGCTACCTTCTTATGATTTATGTACAATAAAAGCTGCAACGAATGACTTCTCGAATGAAAACAAACTCGGAGAAGGTGGATTTGGTGTTGTGTACAAGGTAGGATTTCAAGTATTACTCATTCTTCCGAACTACGAGTCTGAAATAAACTTATGATTTTGTCAGGGAGAGTTGCAAGATGGGCAAAAGATCGCGGTCAAGAAACTATCAAGATTCTCCTCACAAGGCCCAAAGGAGTTCCAGAACGAGTTGTCACTGATAGCCAAGTTACAGCATAGAAATCTGGTTCGTCTTCTAGGCTCATGCATTGAGGGAGATGAACGACTCATCGTCTTGGAATATATGGAAAACAAGAGCTTAGATGCATACATCTTTGGTGAGTATATTTGCCTCCATTAATTATCTCCATAAGATATTCATAAATTATTTGTTATAATTTTAATGATTTGTCCTCAGATAAAGCAAAGAGCCCGGTGTTAAATTGGCAAAAGCGTCTTGAGATTATAAATGGGATTGCCCGAGGGCTGCTTTATTTGCATCAAGATTCTATATTGAGAGTCATTCATAGAGATCTTAAGCCGAGCAATATCCTCCTTGACAAAAACATGATTCCAAAGATTTCGGATTTTGGCATTGCAAGGATATTTGAAGGTGATGGAGCTTTAGAAAATACAACCACAAGACCGGTTGGGACATTGTAAGTTTTCAAATAAACACATCATTATTATCGTCACATAAACAAAGAGTACTAATTAATGTTCTATTCCTCAAATGCAGTGGTTATATGGCACCGGAATACATAGCTTATGGAGTCTTTTCATTTAAATCTGATGTATTTAGCTTTGGTGTGATAATACTAGAAATCTTGAGTGGTAAGAGGAATAAAATATTCAGAAACACGAATGCTAATTTAAACCTTTTAGGACATGTAAGTAGAACTTCCATACTTTCAAGCTTTTACCTCCTTAAGATGTTGTTTAGAATTCAAAATTTGATTCCTCTCATTTTCAGGCATATAAACTTTGGAAGGAAGGTAGATCTTTAGAGATTCTTGATGATGCACTAGATCATTCATATCCTACTGCAGAAATCCTTCGTTGCATTCGATTGGGTCTTTTATGTGTACAAGATAATTGTGAAGACAGACCAACATTGACAGAGGTAGTGATGATGTTAGCAAGCGAGGATCAACTTTTGACGCCACTTAAGCAACCTACAATAACATCAATGAGTTGTGTTACTACTAAAGAAATAAGTCACTCAATTTCAGGACGATAAGTTCAAAATCTCTCATCATCTACGCTTACAAAAATAGACCTACTTTGTGTACCATTTTCTTGGAGTTACAACTCTTCTCTAACTAGGTGTTCAACATATAAAATTTACCATATTGATCAAATTTACATGCCCTTGCACATATTCAAATCAATCAGGTCTAGTTTATAACACCCAAATTTATTCCTTACTTAAAGCAAAAAAAAATTGTCCAATTTTCTTTGGAGTTGGGGACGGATTCAAGAATTAGAGTAAGAGGGAGGCTTGAACTTAATGTAATAAAAACTAGTGTCTTATTTGTTGAAGTAGAATACTCCAACTAATGAAATTTCTACAATCATTGTTTTTTTTTTAAATGGATGATTCTAACTTCCAAATTTTATACTCGGATACTTCAACATATTTGGTTGATAAGACTCCATCTTTAAATATGAATGTCTTATCTCATCTCGTATATTAACATAATATTCGCATATCTATTTTTTTCCTAGATCTCGTTCAATATAAGTAGAGGATGGTTGATGGTCTCGCTAGGACAGGAAATTGAAGGAATTTAGACACAAGAAATTGGAAGACAATCGCTAGATTGATATTACATTGTAGAGACCATAACAATTGAAGTGCTTTCACTAGTTTAACGATCTATCTTCTTAAAGAAAGATAATATCAATGTCTTTCCTTAGTAGGAAAATGATGTTCCATTTTAAAATAGTTCAAGTTATATTCATAAACAAGTAAAAAAAATCAAATAAATAAACAAGTAATAGTCAATCAATTTGGCTTAACTATAAGGATGAAAGGAAAAAAGAACGACAATCTTATCCTTTTTTTTTGACGGTCTTGACTAGCTTCGATGACAAGAAAAGGAAAAAACAAGGGTTACTCTTATCGGAGAGAATGAAAGACATGTTAAGATCGAAGGAATTTAGATATCTCCATAATTATATGATATTGTCCATTTTAAGCTTAAGTTCTCATGATTTTATTTTTAGATTTTACCCAAAAAGCCTTATACCTGTTGGTGCAATATTCCCTAGGTCAAGGTTGACCTGGTTAACCAAGCCTGAGTCTTGGTTTGAGTTTCGATGTTTGACAATATATTGGGTATAGATGATATGGACAATGCAGGTGCAGTTGTTCATTTGGGGAGATTGTTGATACAATTCCCGTTTGGTCAAAGTTGACCAGTTAAGATTGTGAAGGAAAGTCAAGTAGGTTAAGGTTGACTGGATACTTGACTGAAAGTCCTGGTGAGTGAAGCCAGGCAGAAGAAAGTCCTGGTGAGTGAAGCCAGGCAGAAGAAAGTCCTAGTGAGTGAAGCTAGGCAGAAGGGAAAATCCTGGAGAGTGAAGCCAGGTGAAAGACCTAGTGAGTGAAGTTAGGCAATTGGGAAGTCCTAGTGAGTGAAGCTAGGCAGGAGGAAAATCCTGGTGAGTGAAGCCAGGTGAAAGACCTAGTGAGTGAAGCTAGGCAATTGGGAAAGTCCTGGTGAGTGAAGCCAGGCAGGAGAAATCCAGAGGGGTCAAGGTTGACCAGACATCTGGTGAGAGTCCAAGTAGGTCAAAGGGATTGACCGGATACTTGGCACGAGGAAGAAAAGTCCAAGTAGGTCAGAGGAATTGACCGGATACTTGGCAAGAAGAGAAAAGTCCAAGTGGGTGAAAGGGATTGACCAGACACTTGGTGAGAGAGTCCTAGTTGGTCAAGGGTGACCGGATGCTAGGTCTTATGTACCAACAAGTCATGGGTGACTAGATGTTGGTTTAGGGGGCTTTGGATTTGGTTTTGGGCAAAAACCAAGATCTGGATTGATCAGCCGATTGATCCAGCAGATTTGGATTGATCAGTGGATCGATCCAGCAGATCTGGATCGATCAGTGGATCGATCCAGAAGATCTGGATCGATCGGTCGATCGATCCGGTGGGTCCCCGCGAACAGAACCCCGCTGAATCGATCGGTGGATCGATCCAGAGGTCCCAATCGATCAGTGGATCGATTGGGAGCTGCTGTTTATTCGCGATAAGCCCTGGATCGATCCACCGATCGATCCAGGCTATTCCAGAGAGCACAGAGGCGCTCTAGATCGATCCGTGGATCGATCCAAAGCCTCCCCGATCGATTGGGATCAATCCAATCGATCGGGATCCGACCGTTGGCGTCGATTTAAGCCGCAGGCGTTCATTTCCTTCGGAAGAACTTCACCGATTCACTTTAGATACTCTCCAGCACCTCCATAGCTCTCTCCAAGCTCCAGATCGCCAGTTCTTGAAGATTCTTGGAGGCTTTTCCTGTTGGGGTTGCAAGGTTGCAAACATAGTCCCATATTAGAAACACATGGGAAAGATCATGGGTTTATAAGAGAAAAGATATCTCCATTGGCATGAGGTCTTTTGGGGAGAGCCCAAGAGCAAAACCATGAGGGCTTAGGCCCAAAGTGGACAATATCATGCAATTGTGGAGATATCTAAATTCTTTTCGATCCTACAATTGGTATCAGAGCCCGGACTGCCAGAAGGTTTAACCACCGACTGTGCACAAGGGCTATGGTCTGATTAAGCCATGTGGGTACAATATTGACCTCGAACAAAGAAAGTGGGGGCTCCTATGTTCGGATCAAGAGGACCAGATACCAGGCAGGAAGTCCTAGTTGCGACTAGGCAAGGAAGTCCTAGTAGGTCGGGTGAACCGAGGGGTAGGAAGACCTGGTGGGTTGAGGATCGGACGTGGGAAGCCTATGGTCCTTTGTTTGAGGGGGGGATTGTTGGGGTTGCAAGGTTGCAAACATAGTCCCATATTAGAAACACATGGAAAAGATCATGGGTTTATAAGAGAAAAGATATCTCCATTGGCATGAGGCCTTTTGGGGAGAGCCCAAGAGCAAAACCATGAGGGCTTAGGCCCAAAGTGGACAATATCATGCAATTGTGGAGATATCTAAATTCTTTTCAATCCTACATTTCCAAGTCAAGAGGCGGATCAAAAACAAGAAGAAGAAGTTAGGGTTAGGATTTTTATTGCACATCTTGTAAGCTTTTGCTTATCTTGTATTTCCCTTTCTTCTTCTTGTATTGAGAGTGTTGTAGGGCTTCTCCGCCTTTGGTAGTTACCATAAAGGAGTGTTATTCATAGTGGAGGGTGCGTGAGTATGTGTGGATCATTGGACTAGTCACCTCTTGTGAGGTGGATACCAAGTAAACCATCATTGTTAGCGTTGTATGTTTTTGTTTCTTATATTTCCGCTGCATATCTCTGAAGAAACGAGCAACGCCGACGACGAGCATGCGAAGAGCTATTCACCCCCCCCCCCCAAGCTACTTTTCGGTCCCAACAAGTGGTATCAGAGCAAGGTCGCTCTTCATCGGAATCATCGCCGGAAGGGGCAAACAAAACAAGCAAAGCTAGAGGGTGAAGAAGTTGAAGCAAATTCATCAAAAGTCAAAGATTTCAAGAAGCTCAACTTCTAGATGCAATTCCAAGATGGACTTGGATTTGACACAAGGGTGGCTCCACCGTACACATCCACAAGCTTCGATTCTTGGAAATCAAGAATCGAAAATTTTCTTATGATGGAGATAGAGCAATGGTTTGCTCTAATGGAAGACTTCAAAGCTCCAACAAACTCCAAGGGCAAGCTTCTTAAGAAAAGCAAATGGAGCTTGGAGCAAATTCAAAGGAGCGAGGCAAATGATAAAGTGACCAAGCTTTTGGTCAACTTATTGCCTAGCCACATTTTGGCTCAAATCGGAGAATTCAACGATGCCAAGGAGCTTTGGAGCAAATTGGCAACAATCCATGAAAAACCCTCCACTGTACCGAATCAAGAGGAATCCAAAGAGGGCGACTCATTGGAGCAAGATCAAGAGGAGGACTCCGAAGTTGAGAGATGCTCAACTTCCGAAGAAGAGGAAGTCCAAGAAGCTTCATCCTCAAAGGAGTGCAATCAAAAGAGCAAGGAAGGAGCATATTCTTTGTTTCATGTACAAGAGGATGAAGAAGAAGGTGAAGCCTCCACCTCTAGGATTGAGGGGGAGCAATCTTCATTGACACCGGAGCAAGAGCAAGAAGAATCCTCCACATCCGGGTCAAGAGAAGATGAGGATGAAGAAGCTTCCACCTCCGCAAGTCAAGCAAAATCGAATGGAGGAATATCTTCGGATCAAGAGGAAGTTTCTACCTCCGGATCAAAAGGAGAAGATGCCACCCCTACAAGCAAAGGTATAAACATTTCAATTAATAATAAAAATCATATCATATGCTTTGAATGTAGGGAACATGGGCATTACAAAAGTAAATGTCCTAAATTGGTCAAGAAGAAGGGCCAAGTGGCACAAAAGGGCAAGGTGAAGCCCAAGGAGACCATCCCCAATACAAAGAAGAGCAAGGAGCATATTATATGCTTCTCTTGCAATCAAAAGGGGCATTACCGAAGTCAATGCCCCAAGGGGAAGAAGATGGTCAAGGCTCAAGGAGGAAGCTCAATTCAAGGGGGAGTCTCTAAGGTGAAAAGAAAGGTAACTTTCATTGAGCCTATTCCCTTGCATAATGGTAAAAAGCATGCTAATTCAAGTTTATATCATTTTAATGCTATTTACCATGAAAATAGGAGGCATGATAAAATTAAAGAAAATCATGTAGCTTATCATGCTAAGACTACCACACCTAGGATTAGGAAGATAGATACAAATCTAGGCAATCACACTAAGGACCATAGTTATAAGTCTAGAAACAAAAATGCTCATGGGTGTAATGAAAAATCAAAATCTAAGGATTTAATGATAGAAAATCAAGTCTTGAGGTCAAGGCTTGATAAAATGGAAAAGAACCTAAAAAGGATGGAAAATATCCTAAAAGGGCAAAATGTGTTGGTTGCTACTCGGAAAGCCTAGAGGTTCCACTGTACAAAAATTTTGTACAAAGGTCTGAACCTTTTTCCTATCTACCATGTGTTCTTTTAAATTAAATTTTGGATCGCCTGCGGAACTTAACACGTTTGATCCAAAACTTAATCTATTCGTTCTTTTAGGTTTTGACTTGGGTCTCCTGCGGAACTTAACACGTTCGACCCAAATCACCTTAAGTTATTAATTCCATTAAATATTATTTTCCATAATTGGTTCCCAGTACTGACGTGGCGAGGCACACGACCTTCTTGGATATGGGAGCAACCACCACCGACTAGACAAAACCTTTTATGGAAAGCTAATATTTAATTTCCTAAAATAACTTTAGGTTAACCGAAAAGAACAATCAAATCACAAGGAAAAATAAAACAAAAGAACACAACATCGAAAAACATATTCGAAACACTAAAATCATATGCCTCTTGTATTTGGTATTATTTCCAAAAATAACTAGTATGATGCGGAAAGGAAAAATACTAGTTATACCTTTTAGAAAGACCTCTTGATCTTCTACCGTACTCCTCTTCTAACCTCGGACGTTGTGTGTGCAACGATCTTCCGAGATGAGAACCACCTTTCCACCTTCCTTCTTTCTTCTAGATTTCGGCCACAATAAACTCCTCCAAGGATGAAGAATTTTGGCCACCACCAATGCTCCAAGGGATGCTAGAGACGAGGCTTGCTTTCTCTCCTTCTTCTCCTTCCTTGATCCGGCCACAAACAAAAGCTCCACCAAGAGATGAGTTTCGGCCAACAAGAGGAGAGGAGAGAAATAGGGCCGGCCACCAAAACCAAAAAGGAGAGGAAAGAAAAAGAATAGAAGTTCATCTCATGAAGGCTCCTCTACCTCCTCTTTTATAATCCTTGGTTTTGGCAAATAAGGAAATTTTAATAAAAACTGTCTTAATTCCTTTACCAAGAAAAAGAAAATTTAATTAATTAAAATCAAATTCCTCTTCTTAATCAACATGGCCGGCCACACAACAAACCTCCAATCAAGGGAAATTTAATTCAATCAAGAATTAAAACCTTCCTAATTTGTTTCCTGAAATTTATAAAAATTTCTCCAATAATTTAATCCCTTCATGATTGGTTTATAAAAAGGAAATTTAATAAATTAAAATCTTTCTTTTAAACATGTGGATAAAAAGAAAATTATCTCTAAAAATTAAAATATCTTTTAATCTACAAATAAGGAAAGATATCAAATCTTTTCTTAATCTTTTGTAGAAACTTATAAAAGAGAATATTTAATTTTTAAACTCTCTTTTAAAACATGAACATGGTTAAAAGGGAAAGTTTTCTTAAAATTTAAAATCCTCCTTTAATCAACAAATAAGGAAAGATTTCAAATTTTAAACTCTCTTTTAAACATGTAGATGATTTACAAATACGGAAAGTTTTTACCAAAAATTAAAACCATCCTTTTAAACTACAAATAAGGAAAGAGATTAATCTCTTCTCTTAATCTTTTGTAGAAAGCTATAAAAGGAAATTTTTAATTTTTAAACTCTCTTTTAAAATCATGATATCCACATAAGAAATAATTTTAATAAAAATCATCTTTAATATTCTAGTGGCCGGCCACCTAAGCTTGGGACCCAAGCTTTGGCCGGCCACCACTCATCCACTTGGTCTTGGCCGGCCCTAGCTTGGGTTCCAAGCTAGCTTGGCCGGCCCCATTGGATGGGTAAGAAGGTGGGTATAACTCTCTATATACTAGAGGCTACGATAGGGACCGAGAGGAGGAATTGGTTTTGGTCTCCCGATAAAATTAAGCATCCCGTGCTCGCCCCGAACACACAACTTAATTTTATCAATAATAATTCATTCCACTAGAGAACTATTATTGAACTACCGCACAAATCTCAAATTACATTTTGGGCCCCTTCTTATTATGAGTGTGTTAGTCTCCCTGTGTTTAAGATAACAAATGTCCACTAATTAAGTAAGTTACTAACAACTCACTTAATTAATATCTAGCTCCAAGAATAGTACCACTCAACTTCATCATCATGTCGGACTAAGTCCACCTGCAGGGTTAACATGACAATCCTTATGAGCTCCTCTTGGGGACATTCTCAACTTAGATTACTAGGACACAATTTCCTTCTATAATCAACAACACACACTATAAGTGATATCATTTCCCAACTTATCGGGCTTATTGATTCATCGAACTAAATCTCACCCATTGATAGATTAAAGAAATAAATATCAAATATATGTGCTTGTTATTATATTAGGATTAAGAGCACACACTTCCATAATAACTTAGGTTTTTGTTCCTTTATAAAGTCAGTATAAAAGAAACGACCTCTAATGGTCCTACTCAATACACTCTTAGTGTACTAGTGTAATTATATAGTTAAGATAAACTAACACCTAATTACACTACGACCTTCCAATGGTTTGTTCCTTTCCATCATGGTCGTGAGCTACTGTTTATAATTTATAAGGTACTGATAACATGATCTTCTGTGTGTGACACCACACACCATGTTATCTACAATATAAATTAATTGAATAACTACATTTATCACAAATGTAGACATTTGACCAATGTGATTCTTATTTCTAGATAAATATTTTATACCAAAAGCTAGGCTTTTAGTATACATTCTAACAAAATGAGCATAGCCTAGGTCTAGGAGCACAAAGGTCATCTAATGACCATAGAGGTTTGGGATACAAACCCAAGGCTAAGAAGGATGTGCCCTCTTACCATAGGGTTCTATATAGTCATGGAACCAACCCTAGGTCTAGTGGTCAAGTCAAAAATACTAGGAAGGTTATTGCTAAGAGTATTTTTGCAATAAATGTGACTAAGACTTCTAAGAAGTCTAAGAAAGTCACTAACAAGGTCACAAGGGAAGCAATCCCTAGGGTTGATCTAGAAAAAGTGACCAAGGCTTCTAAGAAGCCAAACAAGGTCACTAGGAAGGTATCTAGGGAAGTTATCCCTAGTGAATACCTAGAGCATCCAAGGAGCACCAATAGGTTTTGGGTTCCTAGGAGCATCTTCTCTACCCTATAGATGGGTTAGAGAGTGTCAACTCTAAGAAGAAGGGTAGTTAACCCAACTTTGAAGAAATTGACACTCAAGGAGCATTTTCAAAGTTATTATAAACTTTTGAAAATGAAATGAATTTATGATTTACTCCTTGAAAGAGTAAAATGTGCCAAATTTGAGAAGTTTTGGTTTTATTTTAAAATGGCACATATTGGAAAATCATAAAACCTACCAAGTTGGGATTTTGGTATGTTCTTAGGAAATCAAAGGTAATTTGAGCCTTAATTTAAAGTGCTACTCTTGAGGAAAAATGAAATATGCTAACATTTGTGGAATAAGCTTAATTTCAATTGGCATAAATTAATCAAGAGAATTAAAAATGCCCATTTAGGTTTTGGCACTCTCTTGAAGCACTTTGGGCAATTTAGGGTTTAAGTTTTAGGATTAGCTAAGATTAACGATACTTAGATAGGTAATCTAGATATTTTATTTATGCTAGACTTTGCCATGATTGTTTGCTCATTATATGCTATGACATCATGTTTTATTTTTGCACTCATGCCTTATCATGAAAATACAAAAATACCATGTCATGCTATACATACATCATGTAGTTATAAGAAAATTTTCTTTTGAAAAATATTTATTTTTGATGTATTTCATAAAATTATCATGCATTATGCTTATTTCCTTAAAATTGAGGACAAATGGCATTTATCAACAAGTCAACAAGTGACATCCTAGGTGGATGTTCAATATCCACAAAATACCTAGATAGATATGCATGATCCCTAGATTAGGGCAAAACCAAATTTTACATCTCACAAAGACCTATAAGATGACTTGTATGTGTTTTGTCTACAATAGATACAAGTGAGATGTTAGGATGATGAACAAAACTCAACATGTTGATTTAGTGCATTTTTTTGAGTTTTAAGTTCATCAAAACACATAGTTATGTGTTTTCCCATCATTGGAAAAGCTAATGTACAAGTCATGTGAATTAAGCCCAAGGAACATGGTGGGATATTGGTTTTGAAAATGTTTTTAAAATAATTTTGAAAAACCTTGGTGAAGGCTATCTTTTGATAGTAATCACCATTGAATAGTTAGACACAAACTTGAAGAAAACACTAAAATTTTTGCAAGTTCTCAAGTTTGTGTCAATCTTTGAAAATATGATGTATTTTCATAGAAAACTATTTTTCCATGATAAATTATACCCTAAATAATGTCTACACAAATTTTTACGATTTTTAGAATTTTGTAGAATTTTCTAGGGGTTTCTGAAATTGGCTGAAATTGAATTTCAGCAATTTCAGGCCTCCAATCGATCAGTGGATCGATTGGAGTGCCTCAATCGATCAGCCGATCGATTGAGAAGGCATTTCTCACGAGCAGAAGATCGCTGGATCGATCAGCCGATTGATCCAAGAAGACTGAATCGATCAGTGGATCGATTCAGCAGGGTTCAATCGATTGGAACCCAACTCCATTCGATTGAAGATGCTGATTTTGGCTGGGAAAGCTTATTTTCAGCATTTTGAACCTATTTTAGTCTAGGTAACCATTCCTAACCCCTCAAAATACATGTGTATATATAAAAAGGGTGTTTTCATATTGAAAACAAGGATGAATTGGTTAAGAAAGACTAAATTGAAGTTTAGGTTGAGGTTGATTTCAATATTGAATTTTTGAACCTCAAAACTTCTAAATTTGGATTTTCTAAAGGTTTAGGGATTCCAAGTCATTGTTGGTGCAATGACAGAAGTTATCACCATGTCTTTAGGGGGAGGGACTCTTTAAAGACATGCACACTATTTTTTCATACACCTTGGAAGGTGATTAACCTTCTTTTAGAGGAAATGCTCAAGGTTGGGCGTTGGGATTTAATGGGGAGTGGATATCCTCATTGTTTAAGTGGTTATTGTTCACGGATGAGCAAATTGATGATAATGAAGGGTATGAGACCTTCATTATTGTGTTATGAGCAACGAGTGAAGTTGTAAACAACGTTGGGTAACTCTTCAGGGGGAGAGTTTGTTCTTGATGTGTGCCTAATGATGAGGGCATGTTGTTGATGTGTGTCAATAGGGGGAGAATGCATGGTTAAGTTAGGCCTTCAATACCTAAAGGGGGAGTTTGCCCTCTAGGAAAGGAGGAGAATGAAGGGAACCATCATTCATATATTGACATGAAGGGAGTTGAGGCTATGGGAGTAGCCTAATTTCCTAACTTAACAAGAGGTATTGTCAAACATCAAAAAGGGGGAGATTGTTGGTGCAATATTCCCTAGGTCAAGGTTGACCTGGTTAACCAAGCCTGAGTCTTGGTTTGGGTTTCGAAGTTTGACAATATATTGGGTATAGATGATATCGACAATGCAGGTGCAGTTGTTCATTTGGGGAGATTGTTGATACAATTCCCGTTTGGTCAAAGTTGACCAGTTAAGATTGTGAAGGAAAGTCAAGTAGGTCAAGGTTGACTAGATACTTGACTGAAAGTCCTGGTGAGTGAAGCCAGGCAGAAGGAAGTCCTGGTGAGTGAAGCCAGGCAGAAGAAAATCCTAGTGAGTGAAGCTAGGCAGAAGGGAAAATCCTGGTGAGTGAAGCCAGGTGAAAGACCTAGTGAGTGAAGCTAGGCAATTGGGAAGTCCTAGTGAGTGAAGCTAGGCAGGAGGAAAATTCTGGTGAGTGAAGGCAGGTGAAAGACCTAGTGAGTGAAGCTAGGCAATTGGGAAAGTCCTGGTGAGTGAAGCCAGGCAGGAGAAATCCAGAGGGGTCAAGATTGACCAGACATCTGGTGAGAGTCCAAGTAGGTCAAAGGGATTGACCGGATACTTGGCACGAGGAAGAAAAGTCCAAGTAGGTCAGAGGGATTGACCGGATACTTGGTAAGAAGAGAAAAGTCCAAGTGGGTGAAAGGGATTGACCAGACACTTGGTGAGAGAGTCCTAGTTGGTCAAGGGTGACCGTGCTAGGTCTTATGTACCAACAAGTCATGGGTGACTAGATGTTGGTTTAGGGGGCTTTGGACTTGGTTTTGGGCAAAAACCAAGATCTGGATTGATCAGCCGATTGATCCAGCAGATCTGGATCGATCAGTGGATCGATCGGGCGATCGATCCGGTGAGTCCCCTCGAACAGAACCCTGCTGGATCGATCGGTGGATCGATCCAGAGGTCCCAATCGATCAGTGGATCGATTGGGAGCTGCTGTTTATGCGCGATAAGCCCTGGATCGATCCACCGATCGATCCAGGCTATTCCAGAGAGCACAGAGGCGCTCTAGATCGATCCGTGGATCGATCCAAAGTCTCCCCGATCGATTGGGATCAATCCAATCGATCGGGATCCGACCGTTGGCGTCGATTTAAGCCGCAGGCGTTCATTTCCTTCGGAAGAACTTCACCGATTCACTTTAGATACTCTCCAGCACCTCCATAGCTCTCTCCAAGCTCCAGATCGCCAGTTCTTGAAGATTCTTGGAGGTTTTTCCAAGTCAAGAGGCGGATCAAAAACAAGAAGAAGAAGTTAGGGATAGGATTTTTATTGCACATCTTGTAAGCTTTTGCTTATCTTGTATTTCCCTTTCTTTTTCTTGTATTGAGAGTGTTGTAGGGCTTCTCCGCCTTTGGTAGTTACCATAAAGGAGTGTTATTCATAGTGGAGGGTGCGTGAGTAGGTGTGGATTCTTGGACTAGTCACCTCTTGTGAGGTGGATACCAAGTAAACCATCCTTGTTAGCGTTGTATGCTTTTGTTTCTTATATTTCCGCTGCATATCTCTGAAGAAACGAGCAACGCCGACGACGAGCACGCGAAGAGCTATTCACCCCCCCTCTAGCTACTTTTCGGTCCCAACAATACCAATGGAAATATCTTTTCCTTATAAGCCCATGATTTTTCTCATATTGTATGTTTTCAATATGGGACTTTTGTTTGCAACATTGCAACCCCAACAATCCTCCTTAAGTGGAAAGTCTATACGTTTAACGTCTGATCCTCGACCCACTAGGTCTTCCTACCTCTCAGTCCAACCGACCTACTATGTCTTCTTGTCCCTTGGTCCACCTGACCTACTAAGACTTCCTAGACCCTAAGTACAACTGACTTACTAGGTCTTCCTTACCTAGCCGCAACTAAAGTTTCTCTGTTTGGATATTTACTAAGACTTCCTGCCTAGTGTCTGGTTCTCTTGATCAAGACACGTAAGCCCCTACTTCTTTTGTTCGAGGTTAATATTCTATTCAGATAGCTCGATTAGACCATATCTCTTATGCATAGTCGATGGTTAGACCTTTTGGTAGTCCAGACTCTGATACTAATTGTTATGACCGAAGGAATTTAGATATCTCCAAAATGATATGATATTATCCACTTTAGGCCTAAGCCCTTATGTTTTTATTTTTGAGTTTTATCCAAAAGGCTTTATACCAATGAAGATATCTTTCCCTTATGGTCTTATGATCTTTCCCATGTGTTTTTAATATAGGACTTTTATTTGTAACCTTGCAACCCTAAGACCTATGATACGACATATAGTGGATGACCTCAGGGATAGTGTGAGGTCAATAGTCAAAGTGATGTGATGGTCAAAAATCCAGAGAAGGTGACAGACAAAGTTGGGGAGTACGTGTCGAACAGACCATTTTCCTTGAAACTTGTCTTCCCACACCTCAGGGTCACTACTCTTAGTTCACAGCCGACCAGCCTCTAGAGCCGGCCGAATCATCTGGGACTCAGCTCCCCGTGCCTTGTAGTTACGATTCTAGGTTCACTCCCAATCAACCCAGCACGGATTGGACCCCCAAGACCCAGCCCTCACTCCTCATGGACACAGCTCCCAGTCTACTCTCGGTCGGCCCCCGCATCAATCGGACCCCTCATGACTCAGCCCCTCACTTTCTCATGGGTATATCTCCCATTCTACTCCCGATCGGCCCTCGTGTCAGTCGGATCCCAGGGCTCAGCACCTCACTTGTCATGGACACGACTCCCAGTCTACTCCTGGTACGCCCCCATGTCGGTCGGACTCCCAAGGCTTAGTCCCTTACTTCTCATGGGCACAACTCCTAATCTACTCCTGGTCGGCCCCTATGCTAGTCAGACTCCTAGGGCTTGGCCCCTCACTTCTGATTGGCACAACTCTCAGTCTACTTCTGATCGGCTCCATTGCAGGTCAGATTTATAGGACTTAGCTCCTCGCTTCTCAAGGGTGTGGTTTCAGCAAACACTCGGTCTACCTCAGTACCAGTCAGACTATCGCTAGGAGACAACACTGTCAGGAAATTACAATCACCTGTCAGGAATAACAGCTATTCGTCAGGAAATATTTTGATACTTTGCCACATGTATGTCATGGAACCTACCTCTGTCCAATGGGAATCTATCATACATCCTCCATCACCAATATACTCTGACACCAGATATTCTCTAATGCCTCATTATAAGGAGGTTATGAGAGGCTATATAAAAAAGGGTCCTCTCTGTTAATCAAGTTCGTACGCACACACATATCTATTATGATTTTACTATTCATCTTCTTCCTGTACTTTTCACACTTCCCTCGTTCTGACTTGAGTATTGGAGTGCCTGTGTCAGGGACCCCTTCCCTGGTTCTTGCCATAACACTCCCGTGTGATCTCCCTGTGGTGTGCGTAGGCTCGCGAGTACCATTTTCGATTGTCTTTCCCTGCCTCGCGTGAAGATCCAAAGTCTGCAGCGCATCTTTGAGTTCTAGCTCCAAGTCTTCTCTCTGTCAACATTCTTGTCCCTATCACTGGCCCCTCCATCTGACTTAACTTCCAGACAGGATCAACCTACTAGGACTTCCTTGCCCCTCAGTCCAACTAACTTACTAGGTCTTCATTGTCTAGCCACAACTTGGGCTTTTCTGCCTAGCTATCCACCAAGACTTTCTTCCTGGTGTCTGATCCTCTTAATCTAAACACGGGAGTCTCCATTTTCCTTATTTGAGGTTAATATTCTACTCACATGGCTCGATTATACCATAGTTTTTATGCATAGTCGGTGGTTAGACTTTCTGGTAGTCCAGGATCTGGTACCAAGTAAGGACCTAAGGAATTTAGATATCTTCATAATTGTATGATATTGTTCACTTTAGGTCTAGTCCCTCATGTTTTTATTTTTAGACTTTATCCAAAAAATCTTATACTAATGGTGATATTTTTTCTGTTATAATTCCATGAACTTCTCATATGTTTCAATGTGAAACTTTATTTATAATCTTACAATCCTAATAAGTTGAGGGTTACTCTTAGTCGGTTGAAAAAAAAAATAAAGAAAGGGGGAGGAATGGATGCTGCTCTTGAGAAAGAAATGAAGAAAAAAGAACTCTTGTTGAAGGAAAAGAGAAAAACAACTATGTTGCACATGGAAACCTGCGCCTGGGGCGGTGGGAATGAGACTGCGTACATGGGAGAGAATAAAAAAATAAATAAATAAATAAATAAATAAATAAATGAGGGAAGAGAATTAAAAAAAAAAGAGAGTATATTTTCTTAAAAATTCACTGATTTTAAATCAATTGAATTGAATTGAATCACATCCAAATCAACTTTAGCTTGGACTAACATTATCTTCGTACCCATCTGATCAATTTTATTCGATCTCAATTCAATTTTAGTTTAGTATTTTCACTTCGGGTCCAATTTATTTATTTATTTATTTGGTTAAAACAATAATACTTAACAAAAACTTATATAGATGGTAAAAAAATATAAAAAAGGATTTGCTATAGTCCAGGACAGCCCCTATGTGCATCTGTCTCTAGCTACATAGGTTTTATCTACTATGGTATGATGATGTTATCATGGACAACACTCTACATGGCCAAGCATTAAACCTTGACTCAATTCCTATGGAATCAGAAATTCCACTTCTTCTTTCTACTCATGATTAATTTGCTGAAACACCTCCAATAATTCTAACAATATTTTGACCTTGATTTTCAATATCCATTAGGAAAAAAGCTAAATCACGCACTCAACATCCTATCTTTAATTTTTGTCTCTTATCTCATTTTCTCCTTCCTATATAATTTTTTTCTTCCTTCCATTCTATCTCTAGATCTATACCATAGGGGTTGATGGAATGATGCGATGGTGGAAAAGATGAAAACCTTAGTCAAAAATGAGACTTGAGAGTTTGTTGAACTACCTTTGGGGAAAAGGATGATAGGATGTAAGTGGGTATTCATAGTCAAGCATAGAGCAAATAGTTCTATTGAGAGATTAAGTCTTGGTTGGTGGCAAAGTGTTTCACCCAGACCAACAAAATTGCTTAAGAAATTTTTGCACTTGTTGCCAGAATCAATTAAGAGTTCCCTTAGCATGTGTTGCTTCTAGGATGGTTCCTTCGATAGTTTGATGTAAAAAATGTCTTCTTTCACGGTGAGTTAGAAAAGAAAGTTTATATAAAAATTCCACCTATTTTTTCTTGTAAAAAATTTGAAGGGTAGGTTTATCACTTAAAAAAGGCTCTATATTGGGCTTGTTTTGGCATATTCATTAGAGTTATGATCACTTTTGACTTAAAAAAAAAGTAATGAATGTGTCGTAATATGATTTTCAAATATCTCAATGGTAGAATTACTAATCTTATTATATATTCATTTTTTATGATATTCAGATTAGGGGTGTAAATAAATTAAGCCAAGCTCAGGTCGGCTTAAGCTCGAGCAAGTTTTTGAATCGGAGCTCAGGTTCGGCTCAGCCATTAAATCATTAGCTCAAACTCGACTTGAAAACATCTCCTTAACTTATTATTTAACTTTAAAGTAGAAATTATTTTAAATATTAAAATATTAAATTAGCCTGGCTCGAGCAGTCTTGATGAGTCATTGAGTCAATATTAAATGGGCTCGAACTCGACTCGAATATTAAACGAGTCAGCTCGAGCTCAACTCGAGTTCGATCAACTCCTAGCTCGAGTCGAGCTTTAACTGAGTTGCTTGTGAACGACTTGAACCATTTACACCCTAATTCAGATCTTAGAATATGATATTCTTATTGTATAGATTGACAACATAGTAGGTGACAATTAAACAGAAAAACTAGATTGAAGGAATATTTGACTAACGTTGAGATTAAATATTTGAGCCAACTAAGATATTTTTTTGGGATAAAAGTTGCTTGATTATAAAAAGATATTTATTTGTTAAAAAATTATTCCCGACGACTTACTGAAGGAAATAGGAATTTTAGGTTGTAAACTTGAGATACCTCCATTGAAGTTAATTATAGACTAAAAAAATATTAAAGAATTGATAGATATTGATCAATACTTGGGAGATTCATTTATATTTTTCATATATAACCTGACATTATCCATGCAATAAGTATAATAAATTAATTTAGGTATAACTTTAGGACATATTTATTTAATTGAAGGCTATTATTAATAATTTTGATTATCAAGTACGGTATATTATTTAATTTTATTTAGTTTAAGTAATGAGTGATTCTAAAATAATAGAGTATGTCCATCACGTCATTAAATGAAGGGGTTAATAAAAAAATTTATTTTATTTTTTCTAAAATGAGTGTTCTAAAGGTTTTTATTCCCTGTAATTTTAATTATGTGATTCCAAAATTGATTATATATGATAACTTAAATTAAATGCACCCTCAGAATTATACATCTTCATATTATTTTTCAGATTTTATAATATCTCAAATCTCGTCTTGGGGAAGGATTTTTCATTACTCTTTTCAAATAATGATCACTTGGAAACAAAAGCATAAACTGATTGGACAAGATATCCTAATGATAGAACATCCTTCCGGATATTATGCCTTCATTGGTAGAATTTTTGAAACTTGAAGAAACAATAGCTAGGTGAAGTGTTATGACACAAGAAGCTTGTGAACTTCTATGACTTAAAATGCTTATGCAAAATAATTATATTTCTTTCCCAAAAGGTGTTTGTGCTACTACATTGTGTCAATAAAACAACTATTAGCATCGCTCATAATCGAGTTTAGTATGATCATACCCAACGTATTGAAATGGATTGATTCTTTATCAAAGAAAGAATAAATGATCACAACCTAAGAATCAGTTCATCCCTCTTTATATACAAGATGAGCATGACATATATACAACAGTATTAGACATGGAAAAGAAAATTGGGCACACATCAAAAGCATCTATATATATTTAAAAAGGTGAAAAAAAACAACACAATAGGAAGCATTCAACACATGTATGAGCCCACCTCCCCAAGTTGTTCCCTTTTCCCTCTCAACAATTGCATTGTATTTATAGAGAATAAACAAGTAACTAAAAGAAGATTTAAGTTTTGGGGAGGAATTAAGCATTACGACGGATCGCCATCAATTCCACCAGTCTCAATGGTGTTGTTGCGGTGCAAGGGCTTGCTCAGGGTGGGGCTTCTGGCACTGGTAACACTTGGCGAAGAGGCCGAATGTATTGATCTGATGGATGAAGTTAGTCATGCTAGCCCACCCGCCAATCCCGAACCCAATGACAAACACCCATACAACTATAAAGATGTTCACCAGGAACATCGCGCTCCAGCTCGGTAGGAAAAATGGGGGCTTCTCAGAAGCATTCTGTGAGGAACACCAAGATGAAGATAAAAAAAATAATAATGAGACTTTAACAATGACTATTCAATTGCATAAAGAAAGATTAAAGACATGATCAATGCATTTGTAATACAAGCAAGTAACTATCAGAAAGTTTTAACTAATTGCACATAACATACTAATTTTTAAGTTTTGTAGGATTTGATATCGACAATGAATGCCATGCCGTGGTTATGACACTGTGACACAAATTGCCAGCCAAGCTATTTGAAACAAATCAGATCTGACTGCTAAAGAACAAAGAAGAGAGGACAAGAAGATGGAAAGGGACTTCTGTCTGGTTAGATGTTACGTCTCCATCCAAGCAAACCCTGAGGACCAAATGAGTGGGACTCACTTTCTTGGATAATTCTTCAAGTTTTAGTCAATCTTTAACACTCGTTTTTCTTTTTCATTTTGTTAAAACAAATCAAAACAGTTTCTGTGGCACTACACATGCACTTAGCTTTCAGTATCAGAACTTGCTTGACGACGATGAAATAATTGAATTGAAGTGTTATTCGAGAAGAAATCTAAAACCAGAAGAAAGCACCACGGTTATATGAAAATCTGAAGCAAACAAATTTAGAACAGGAGAGGATTGTTTGTGGTCTGATACTGTGTCCTGAGTATGATCCCTCTCCTACAGAAGTTGCCTGTGCATCATCTTCTGTAGACGAATGCAATGTCCAACCAAGAGTATCAACATCGCGTATAACAACCTATTTGTTATCAAATTTTTATGTTTGGCAGGTAAATTGCTCATTTTCATTGGAGAACTGCACCAATAATTTATTCTAGTACTAAATCTAGTACTCAATCATTTCGATAGTTGGGACCGTTCGCAATGAAAGTTTACATGGGGCTGTAAGTACTAACTGGCGGTATTATATAATCTAAGAGTAGAAAGAAATTTAGTGGATCTATAGTTGAAACATAAATTTGTTACTCACTAGATGGAATAAAGATGATACCTGTCGTGCAGATGCTGTCCGATAGGTGAGCATGTGCGCCAAAGCAGGAATGATGTAGACGGTGAAGCTAACAAGGAAAGCACCCACGGCAGAGTTAATGGGCCCGAAGAAAGGAAAAATGATGGCCAAGAACCAAATTGGCATTACAACTGGGAGGCGCGCGATAGCTCGTAGGCAAATGCTCTTCGTATCATGCATGCCAATTACCTTTTCCCAGACAAAGTAAAGAGGGGTGCAAGCAAAGCCAAAGGTAATAAACTGATGAATAAGCATAAGGACAACTGCAGCATCTCGCCACCTTGTCTTGGGCAGCAATGAGAAGGCATTGGAGTGAGTCAATAGAAGATCACCAAATGCCCAATACATTGTGGCCGCCGATGGCAATGTGAGGGTGAACACATACAATGTAGCCAATAAGTAAATGTACTTGAACTTTTGCGGTTTCCACATGGCATGCATGATCTCCCTGAGAACACGATTGAATTACTTATAAAGATAGATTAGACGCATGCTGACTTAATGGTTCAACTACTTGCATTCGATTCAAAAGAATATATACACAAATTTGTATCTATTTAATGACATCAACGATTATTGAGAGAATAGGAACATGAAGGAAAACTTTTACTATCAAATTATAACAGTCTGAAATTGCAACTACGAATATAATCAAGATTGTTTAGGGTTTAGGATAGTAGATTGTCACAAGATTGTTGTTGTTTCCAAAAGTAGTCCAATGAGGTTATTGACTTGTCATCTTAACAGTTTGGCATCTAAATGTAACTAATCTTCTATGCCAAGCAATCGACTTCCTAGGTAAACTGAAAAAGGATTTATAGTCCCATGAGATGATGATTGAAGCTGGAAGAGGCAATCTAATATTTAGAAGGTTGGATCGAATAACTTTTCGAGTTTAATAGACCAAAACCTAAACTTGGACTACTTCAATGATAGGATGCATGGGCAGTGACTGTCATTACTCTAAGATCAAGTCCACAGCTGGTCCCATTTGTCCTTTTACTTTCATTTTCTGCTGAAAGAATTTCAGTTCTGAATGTTCAGCCAAGAACTACCTCAAAGCTAATATTGTTAATTAAAAGAAGAGTTAAAGAAGGAGACAACCACTGTGAAACTAGAATTCAGAATTCCTTGTGTGAGAAATGATGGCATGAGATAGTTCTCGGATGGTCCCCTCCGCCTATTTGCTTTCAGTTAAAATTTTATGTTGTTTGTGTTTGGTGTTCTCCGTTCTGTTTATAGAGCACCGATCAACACAGTGCAGTTGAGGAAGATAACAAATCCCACCTCATGGCTTCTACTGCCTTACAAGATTTGCCTACATCCAACTGTTACTTTCAACTCTTTTAAGCTGAATGAAACTTGCACTTCAACTAGTTTTAGGCCTATTATTGGTGAAAATGAACACTCACACAGTGACGGCATGGCCGCCGAAGGTGTAGAGGATGTTGGTGGCGCCGGTGAAGTAGAGAACCGGCCTCTTTGGGCCTGAGTGGGCCACGCCTTCGACCTGAGAACAATGGTGGCATCAGTCCTTGTGCCTCTCTGCTCAATTCTAGAATTGGACAAGGGTGGTGGTTGGAAGGAGAGTACCTGACCATGGACGGCGGCTGCGATGGTAAGATACCAGGCGGTGTAGCTGGTCATGCCGAGGCCGAGGAAGGACCAAATCCGGTAGTTGTGGAAGGAGGGGATGAAGACGGTGGTCGCACAGCAGGCCCCAAATATGTAAGTCCATGTCCTCTTATCGAACTGATCGTTGATGTAGTAGATGTTGCTGCTCCATAATCGATTGCCCCGCAAAGTCAAATCTTTCTCATTCGATAGAGAAAATTACAGTGTGATACAGAAACAACAGGGGCTCAAAAGGAGGCACCTTGCGCAGGCGATGAGCTGGATGACGGAGCCGAAGAGGAGGAAGGTGCAGTTGAAACCGAGGCCGGCGGCCTTCCAGTACGGTCCCAGCAGCCCGTCCAACACCTCGAACCACTGGGAGAGGAATTTAATGGCTAATGGAGTTAATCAGGCGAGGTAAAGTAGGAAAAGCAGGAGAAGAGTTGCGGGGATTGGGTCGCTTGGAATCTGGGGAAGGATAAGGAGGAATAGTTCTGTTCGATAAAGGTTCCAAATTGAAAAAGAGAGTGGAGAAGATGAGAAAGAAGAGAAGAGAAGAAGAAGGAGGACCTGGATAACGTGGTTGGTGAAGCGGACGTTCTCCTTCTCCTTGCGATTGCGGTACTCGATGTAGAGGACACTGATGAGGTAGGCGGTCCAGCTTCCCATGAAGCCGTAGAAGATCTGCAGGATGATGCCGGAGACCATTCCCAGCTGCGAGAACGAGTAGGGCAGCGTCAACAGCACCTGCGCCACCTACAGTCAAGAGCCAAAAACACAAGCATGAATTTTTCTGATCGATTTGGAGTCCATGAACACGAGCATGTAAGACAACCAAAATATCTTAATCGAGAAGAGGGGAAAAAAAAATGGAATCTTTGAGTACTTGATTGGAGGCGCAGCTGAACCAGGCGTCCCAGGTGGAGCCGCCGTGCCAGAGGAAGCTCTTGACGCTGAATCCGGCTGACGGCTCGGCGTCTTCTTCCTTGCCGCCGCTCGGCTCGGTGTCGAAGGCTGTAATGCCGTCCGCCGCCATGGCTGCTTCCTCTGCATCCTTCTGCGCCATCAACCTTTTTCTGAAGAAAAATCTCCGGGATTCCTTCAAGCGAGCGCTAAAGACGAAGCTTTACGCCAAAATTCAACAGATGAGAACATATTCGAGAGAAGACATCCGTATTTGAGGAGGCGAAGGGAGTGGGATAAGCGTACTCGTATGGCTCTCCTTAAAACACTGCAAAGCAAGGGCCATTTCGCGTGTGTAACGGCGCTCCGAGTCAGTACACTACTACTACACGACCAAGAAAGTGGCGGAAAAGGAAATAAAGAACGCACAGATAGTGAAAGAAAAACAACACCTTTCGCCTTCGTCTGCTCTGCTCTGCTCTGCTGCTGTGCGCCGCCCCACCCTGCACCGCCCTGCCCTGCCCCGCCCTCTCTGCTATTTTTGGCTGTTACACAAACAACGCGCTTTCTACGAAAAGGGTTTCAAAAAAGCTCCTCCTTCCTCCTCTCTGCCTCTTCCAATCACCTCGTAAGAATCGAATTGGAAAGCAAGAAAAGCTAATTTATGGTGAGCAGCAGTCGAAGTGGGAGTGTGGGAGTCTTCTTAGCTGCTTCGGATGAAGCTTCCCTTTGCCAGCTTCAGATGATCAATTGATCGCCATGGCCATTTAATTCCTATCACTGTTGCTTCATTATTAAGTGCGATAGGTGGTGGTGGTGGTGTGTTGAATTGCTATTTTGTATTTTTTTGCTAAAACTTTCTGGCGGAGTTATCTTTTGGTTGAATTTGCTATCAACCATCACTGTCTCTTTTGCTGGAAGTGTGTGAGGAGGATATGGCTGGAGAAGTTATGAATGGCAATGGGCAAGACGGCGATACGACGAAGATAAAAGGGATGCGTTGCCGGCTCGCATTTAATGTCATCGGTCATCCGTTCAGACCCAGGAAGGGAATGCAGATGAACTGAGAAGAAGAAGAAGAAGAAGAAGAAGAAACAGAAGCAGAAGAAGAAGAGGTGTGGAGAAGAGGAAAAAAACAGGGCAAATTTGGTTTGATTTGTATTTATTTTATTTTAAAAAATAAAATAAAATAATTAGTAAATAATTATGTTATATTTTAATTTATTATAAGAGAAATATGATAAGAAAAAAATGGAATGTTAAATTTATTCGAATGGTAAATTTATTCTTCCTTGATTTGAAATGCCTTTTTAGTTTATGAATTTCATAATTGATAAATTTTCTTTTTTTGATGAATTTCTTTTTAATAAGCGGTTAATCTAAAAACGCTAGATTGTTCATCCGTTATAAACACTTTTCAATTTATTTTTTTTATGATCAATGAAAAATTTCCATTAGACTAGATCGATAACTCTCAAAATTAATCAACATAAATTGAATTTATGCTAGACTTATGATTTGAACTTTTTATAGAGTAAATTTTTATGGAATGATGTTAAGTTGTTTTTGGAACATGCATACTTTTGTAAGGTCGATGAGCAACTAGTTAGAAAGAAGGGCGAATAGTTGTGACCCAAAAAAAAAAAATGAAAGTTTCTTGCCAGATACAAAATCAATCAAATATTATTATTCACAATGAAAATAAAATAAGAAATTAGGCTAACATGATGGTTTACACGATTTGAAGTAAGGTTGTAAACGGGCCAAGTCGAACTGAACTTTGAGGTGTTCAAGCTTATTTGATAAGGTAACTGAGTTGATCCAAGTTGAGCTTAAAATGAACCAAACTTTTGAAATGATAGTTCAAGTTTAACTTGATTTATTTTTTATAAGTTTGAGTTTGTTTGAAGCTTAGCTTGAGCTTGGTTCGTTTAGATGTTTTTGAACTCTCAATTCAAGCTTAGCTTGAGCTTGGTTTGAACTTGGTTTGTTTAGATGTTATCAAACTCTCAATTCAAACTTGTTTGAAACTTTTAGTTATTTAATTAGTTATTGAACTTGATAATTTAAACTTATTTATTTATTTTATTTTATTATCTATTTAGTATATTGAAAAGAGTTTTATTAATGAATATAATTCGTGAACATTGTTCACAAACATTGTTCACGAACGTTAACAAACTGAACATATGTGTTCAAGCTTGTTTGTTTAATTTAACGAGATGTTCAAGCTTATTTGTTTAATTAATATTGTATATATTGAACGAACATAAACAATCTCTTACCAAACCAAACACGAAACTTGTTAACAAACACTTGATTCATTTATAACCCTAATTTGAAAATTTAACTTCTATTTCATGACTTATGACTCGTCGATGAGTTACTCCCGACAAATCCACTGCATCACTTTCTATAGTCACTCAATTGAGATGAGTCAATAGAGCAAAGCCTTATGTGCTTCCAAATTGTTTGATTTGATTAAAACTAACACTCCTCTCAAATAGAAATGAATTATCAAAGCTAAGGCGAGTAAATTACCAAGAGTTTGTAAAATGAAGCCTTTGAATTTCATTCCCTTGGTTCTAATTCGGCCACTTAAACAACTTCGAAGGGTTTTATAATCAAGGATACAATGACTATTTTGTTCAACACTGGTCAATTGAAAATAGGAAAATATAGATATTAAAGAGTCCAAACAACGTAACTATTTGAGCAATATTTGAGCAATAAATTGGTCTAATGGTTGCTCATCCTCTAATCAACTGTTGCTTAAATAGAAATATTTTATTCAGTGATCCCTTGGGTTTAGTCAACTCAAGGATTGACTGAACTCTCTAATCTACTAAGATTCCACTAAAGTTGACTGAATCTACTCAGAGATCCCTTCAAAACATCAAACCATTCGTAACCAACAAACTCAATCACGTTGAGTCTCTAAGCTCTTCGACTTCCTATTTGCACCATTCTAAATTCTTGCACACTTGATGCATATATATATTATCAACACTTGTCAAACCTAATTTAAATTGTTTATCAAATACATTAAAAATTATTTGGTTGAAACTAACTATTTAAAAGCATCCTTTCACCAATAATTTCACTACTAGCTTAATAATAGAGGTGATTCATCATTCTAAAAGAATCAAATGTGAACATCCATTTAATTGAATGGACTTACATCCAATTATACAAGTTGATGGCTCTTTTTATTTGACTTTTTGTTTTTTTTCATGTAATGGATACATCTATCTACATGATTATGATATAATTATAATTTGAGTAATGAGCTCATTAACTTTCATAAAATCTTTATACTAAGATTATCACATGCGTCTGCCTCAAGGTCTACCTGAAATATCTACATGCTTCCCTTAATTGGGAAGAAAAGGAGGATCAAAAAAAAAAAAAAAAAAAAAAAAAAAAAATCAAATGAAAGAGATTCATTGGAAAAATATATTCTTTTGAAAAAATTATTATAACTTTTCTTTTCAATTATAAATGGTGAAATCGTCCATCACTGTATATACAAAATAATATACTTACACATTCTATATGAAATTAAATGTCACAATAGCTTTTTTATATACGGGTTTAAGTGATAGAAAATAAATAATATCTTTTATATATCCATCTAGTTTATTGATTTTTTTTTCAAAAATGATATAAGGTAAAATTTCTTTGTGCACAATAGAAATTTTTTCCCATGAAGGCCTATATAATTATTGGGTTTCTAAGGATGAGAAAAAAAAAATGGTAAAAGTTGAAACCTTTCTATTCATTTACACTTGGAACATGAAATTAATGTATGAAATTGTGTGGTTCAAGATTCAAACAAAAACCATAAAAGCACAATATTTCCTTTTCAAAGTAGGGCCTTTGTCATTTCTTGAATCTTAAATCACATTTCTTATCTGAGGGGACACTTGACTACAGCTTTAGACCAACACAAATGGAAGGAAGAAAAGATTCACATTCTTTGCAAGTGATTCTTTTCTATTCTTTTCTTTTTAATTATAAAAAAGAAAAAAGAGAGAGAATATTTTTTTTTTTCTTTTGATAGTGTCGTTGTCATCCCTCCATTATTCTTTCTCCCCTTTTAATTTGTGTAACTATAAAATGTTATGTAGAATTATACAATAGCTCATCAAACATAATTAAGGTATAAATAATTGATATGCTTTTATGCTAATGATGAAAAAGAGTGTTGACGAAATGATAAAATTATTATCGTATGACTTTATGATTATGAATTTAAGTCACAAAAATATCTTATAATACAGGATAAGATTATGTACAATGATTTAATATAATCTGACCCTTAATTTTATATTAGTGAGAATTTCTTACATCAGACTGTCCATTTATGTTAATCGTCTAGGTCTAGAATCAAAAAGACCACCATAATTGTCAAGAACATTTTAAAATTTATTTTTCTACTAGCTCCTAATAATTAAACTTCTAAAATTTGTTAGGACCTTGGTAATTGATTGTTTCCCCACCAGAGGAATTGATCCTATGAAAATACTTGATTTGGAAAAGCTTCGCTAATTATTAAGGCATTTAAAGAAAATCTCAAAATGAAATAATGATTAGTTCATGATTTGATGATGCATGTATTTATCGTGATCAAATGTTAGTGCGATCAGCATTGGATCAAGGTTGATCGGATTAACTAAAATCGATTGGCTCAAACTTGAATTTCAATATTTGATAATGTGTGAGAGAGAAGTCAAATAGGTCAAAAGAGCACTAAATACTTGATCGAAAATGTAAAATACCGAAAATAGGCGAATATTAATAAAGGAATTTTCTGAAATTTTTGGAAATTTTTCGGGAATTTTTCAGAGCTGGTATGGACGAGTTAAAGGGACAAAAACGAGGCCCGGGAAAGTCTGTTTAGACTACCCTATTTAAGAGAGGAAATGTTTATATTTCCTTTTTCTTTTTATTTTATTTCTTTCCCTTCGCCGTTCACTCCTTCTTCCCTGACACCCGACGCGCCTCCTCTTGCCCTAACCGCCCTCTTCTCCTCCGCCCGAAGCCGGCCGCCGAAGCCTTAACCCTCGGCCACTTCCCCTTCTTCTCGTTTTCTTCCTCCCGAGCCGCACAACCGAGACCCTCTTCCTCCTCTGGTACGACGAGACACCGCCGGCTGAACCCTTCTACCTCCTTCCTCGCGCCACTCCATCCGGCCGATTTCTGTGCCCTAGTTTGGGTTCACAGTAGCCGACGCCGACCACAGCAACGCCTGCTGCCGCCGCTGTACCCTGTCGGCACCGTTGTGTTCTCTCGACACGATCAGTGTTATCATCTTTGTGCCCTAGTGCCGGTTCACCAGCCATCTAGTGGCGAGTTCTTCTCCCTCTCGTGAGTTTTCTTCCTCACTGAGTCGTGCCCTAGCCAGTCCTGATGCCACTGCCACTCTTCCTATTTTTCCCCTGCGCCACGGCCGAACGATCGATCACTGGATCGAGCGACTCTTGCCTCTGTTGATCTCACGCCTGATCGCTGCTGCCCTCTCCCGTGCCTAGTTTGGATCCACCGGGTCGCCGGTGCCGATCACCAGCAGTGCCGGCACAAGGAATTGGGTAAGACATTTTGATTTTTGGTTGTAAGTTTGTTGAGGTTTGGATGCAAAGTGTGTTCATTAAGTGAGGATTAACTCATTTACAGGATTGATGCTGTTAATCTGTGCAGCTTGAGTAGTGAGTGATTAGTTGTTTGTTTCAAGTGATGGATCATTATTTGAGTTTTATGCTCAAGGGTTAATGTGTTGATTTTGATCCAGAGTGTAGATTTGGGAAATCAACAACTTCACCTTGCCAGTTTGCAACGACCGGCATCACACTCTTCGGCTATGAGTCATTAGAAGTGGCTGTGAATTGAGGTAAGAAGTAGAGGGTTGTATTCGTGTTGTAGATTAAGTTGGAATTAAGAAGAGATTGTTATGTGTTGATTATGGTTCATTGATTGTGTTGGAAGGATTAGTTAGATCCAATTTAGAGTTTCTTTAATTGAATTAGAATGTAGTTTGGCTAATTGTGGTGTTATAGAAATAGCTAAACTAGACATTATGTTTGCTATACAGGACCTTGACGCGAGACGAGTATCTCGACGTTGGATTTGGACTGATTGGACTTTTCCTATTGGAGGCGGGTACTTTTGACTTATGTCATTTGATATACATAGTAGTAAATTTAACAAGTTGCATTAATTATGTTCTTTATTTCTTTCGGTTAGTCACTACCCATTATCTGATACATGATTGATTGATTGCTTGATTTGCATCCCATGTATACTTTATTTGTTTATACATGCTTATAGGGGGTAGTGATATACCATGCTTCACCATGTTCAGGACCTAGGTTTTTATACCTTCTATGTACCTTTAATTCGATATGATCCGTTGACCTAGGGTGCACTTTTCTATATATATGGATTAGGTCAGGATGTTTTTATGGTTATTGTCATGCACCATTTGCATGATTGCATGCTGTGCGATAGTCCGCTCCATTATTGTTGAGCACATCGCCAGTTACATGGATCTGCACACACCACCACTCATGGGTTAGTGGTCGATTCAGGTGTTGCAGCAGGGACTCTGTTAGGCACCGTTGGTCCACTCATGGGTAGTGAGACACAACGTGTTATCCGGCAGGGATTCCTCCCCGTCACTGTGTACCGGGAGTTGAGAGCATTGCGCTCCCCCATTTATGATTTGGGGTAAGAGGATAGGTGTACTCCGACAGCATCCCGTCCACTCGGTCACTCATCAGGAGTAGTGACGACAGAGTGCACGGTTGTCACAGCCCTACCCACTCGGCCTCACTATTGTGTGAGATGATCGACTGGCGTGAGGGGTGACCAGGATGCATCATGAGCATCATATGCATGATGCATTTATTGTTTGTGCTTGTGTTTGCTGCATTTATATCCTGCATATTGTTTGGATACCTATGTTTGACATGCATACAGGATTTCCTTATCTCTCGGACTGTTTGACCTTATACTCAGGACCTGGTTAGTACAGTATTCTCCTGTTTACTTCAGATGCATTTTTTATCTTTCTTGTCAGGAGACTGTACGCATGATTAGTGCTAGGTGTTGTTTCCCTACTTTGTATATCAATTGTACCTGCTGAGTGTTGGACTCACCCCGCCTCCATTGTTGTTATTTGCAGGTTGATGCTGTCCGGAGAGAGTTCCAGTCGCTAGTCCTCACTGCACGTAGTGCTAGATCCCTGCAGACCTCGAGGATTTATTTACCATTTGGTTTGGTTTTTGTTTGCTTATGTGTGTATTTGGTTATTTGGATACTTGGACATCGTATGTTTTCTTTTGATATTGATGGATGTTCTATTCGATATGTTTTTACTACATGCCTGCCTGGACGGCGGAAGAGGTGAGTTTCGTCAGATTTGAGTTTTACGAGTGTAGTGGAGTAGGGTGGATTTCGAGTCAGTGTAGTATTGTGATTACTATTATTAACTGCGTGGTTGTGACAGCCAGAGGCTGAATATCTATATAAACTGCGTGGTGATTATTTTTTTTATTTATTGTTATTATTCCAGCCGCCTGTGGCTGAGGTATATGGGTTATGTAGAAGTTTCAGATTGTTCGCCGTACAGGGGAGATGCTGCCGAAATTTCTTCGGACAGGGACTCCTCTGGGGCGTGACAGAAAAAATCCTAATTGGAGGTTAGGCAACCGAAAATCCTAACTAGAGATTAGACAAGGAAAAACTCTAACTAGATGTTAGGCGGATGAGAAGCCTATAGAGTGACAAGACCTAACTGAGGTTAGACAACGGAAAGTTCTAGCAGGACTAGGCAATGGAAGTCTAAGCGGGGCTAGGCAGTAAAAACCTAGTTAGAACTAGACAATAGAAGTCCTAGGATGACTAGGTAAGGGAATGTCCAATTAGATCAAAGGTTAACCTGATACTTGGTGATCAAAAGTCCAACGAGAAATTGACATGAGATAGAAAGTCCTAGTGGGTCAAGGATTGACCGGACACTTGGTGAAGGAACCTTGGCAAGTCAAGGTTGACTAGATACTGTTGGTGCAGTTAGCACAAACGGTCTAACTCAAGTTTTGATGAATGACAAAGTAGGTTAAGTTAGTTTCATATTGATCTAACACTTTGGCCAAGTGTGAAGGAAAAGCCCAGACGGGTCGACGGACTGACCTGACGTCTAGCACGAAGTCCAGCTAGGTCGACGGGCTGACCTGATAGCTGGCACGAAGTCCAGCTAGGTCGACGGGCTGACCTGATAGCTAGCACGAAGTCCAGACGGGTCGAAGGGCTGACCGGACATCTGGCACGAAGTCCAGACGAGTCGAAGGGCTGACCGGATGTCTGGCAGATAAGTTGAGATAAGTCATTAGAGGGGAGTGACTATGAAGACGTGTTCCCGAGAAAGAAACATTAGGCGTCGATCCAACTTAGATCCATTTCGAAAATCTAAATTGAGATCATGACTAGATTTCGATCTCGATGAGACGAACTCTAATTACTATTCTGTTTAATTATAAACTGTGCTAACACTCTGGTTTGTAGGATATATTATTTACATTTACCTCCGGACTAACGTTTTCTTGCAGGAAGGAGATTGTTGGAAAACAAGGGTCCGGGCGCCCGGAGGTCCGAGTGCCCGGAAGTGATCCGGGCGCCCAGAGGCAAGTTTTATCCTCCAACGCACGTCGACACATGGAGCTTCGTGATTGGCTGAGCTACGTCACATTCCAGGTGCCCGGAAGGAATCTGAGCACCCGGAGCCTCCTATATAAGGAGGGTGAAGGCTGGAGCAAAGACAACTGACAACACAAGATCTTCCATTGCTTGCTCTGCTATGCTCCTGCGACGCTGCGGCCGACAAAGTGCTGCTTTTCTGTTTACTCTTTATTGTCGGTATTTCTTTTTTTCTTAAAAGCAATTCTGTACTCTACTTTTGTAATATTTCGAATTGCTAGTGGATTACCTAACGAAAACACTCAACGAGTACGGGCCTTAGAGTAGGAGTCGACCAAGACTCCGAACCAAGTAAAAAATTACTTGTGTTAACGTTGCTTTAACTTTATTTTTTCCATTGCATACTCGATCAACTTTTGACGTTTTTTTAAATCGATATTCACACTCCCCCTCTATCGAATTATACGATCCAACAAGTGGTATCAGAGCAGGTACCGCTCTGATTTGGTGCAACCACCAATCAGACAGGGGGTAAAATTCTTTTCTATTTTCTTTTTCGATTTTCAGTTTTTCGTTATATTCCAAACTGGTATCGTTACCTTTTTGAAAATCTTCTCGTCGCAATTAATCTGAATTTGTGCAACACCAATTCAGTTTTACATACTTTTCTTAATACCGCACTATTAATCCAAGACAAAGTCTTGGGATTTCTTGCTTTTGTTTGTGTGTACAAGACAAATATGTCTCAAATTGAAGGCTTTAACATAGTACGTCCCCCCTATTCAACGGGGATGATTTTTCGTACTGGAAGAAGTGGATGGAGGTCTACCTGAACACCGATTTCAATTAATGGTTCAATGTCACTAGAGGCTACAAGGTGCCGATCGACAACTCCGGAAACCCACTAGACCCGGAACAATGGACTCCGGACATGAGAAAGAAGTCCTCGACGGACTACAAAGCTCTCAAAACGCTGCAATACGGGCTGACGAAGGAAGAGCTGAACCGAGTGGGACCGCACCAAAATGCGAAAGAGTTATGGGACAAATTGATCGAACTACACGAAGGAACAAGCGACGCCAAAGTAACTAAGCGCGACCTTTTATTAAATAAATTATTTAATATTAAAATGTAGGAAGGATAAACAACGAGTCAACTCTATACGAGGATCAAAGACATCCTCAACGACCTCCACGCGATAGGCCACCAAATGGAGAATCGCGATCTAATCAGGTATGCATTGAATGTTTTTCCACGTAATACCTTGTGGGCATCTATTGTGGATGCCTACAAAATTTCAAAAAAATTATCTAAATTAAAACTCGACGAATTGTTTTGCGAATTAGAATTACATGAACAGACTAACGCCGGATCCGAGAAAGGTATTGCCTTGTTTGCAGGTCCCTCCAAGGGAAAGAAAAAGACCAAGCTTGAACCTGAAGATGAGTCCGACCAAGATTCTGAAGATGAAGAGTACCTGGTGAACTTGGTAAGGAAGATGTTCACTAAGAGGAAGAAAAATTTCAGCAAAAAGGACTTGCAGGATATCAACTCCCCATCTGAACCAAGGAACATGACTTGCTTCAGGTGCAACAAGAAAGGCCACTAAAAGAACGAGTGTTCGAGATTGAAGAGAAACAAGTCGAAGACATCCAAGAAGAAGGCTCTCAAAGTAACATGGGACGACTATTCCTCAGAAGAATCGAAGGTCGAAGATCAGAAGCACCAGAGTCACCTCGCGTTGATGGCCCTCGAAGAAGAATCGGAGGACGAATTGGAAGACGGATCCAAACCCGAATCGAGTCACGAGTCCGTACTCATTTCTAAAAGTCCCGAAGAGGTATGTTTTAATTTGAATAAGAAATTTTTTAAAATTATCACTTGTTTAAACAAAAAAATTAACTACAATAGAAAATGAAAATAAATTACTTCTTGAGGAAAACCAAAATCTCAAGGAATAAATCATAAATTCCAATCCAACTCAAGACCTAACACTTGAGGAGGAAAATTTAACACTAAAATTAGAAAATAATAAATTAAAAAGTATGTTAGAAAAATTTACAATAAGATCTAAGAATTTAGATTTAATTTTAAATAGTCAAAAAACAGTCTACAATAAAACCGGACTTGGCTACAAGTCAAGTTCAAATAAAACATTTAAATCATTAATAACCCAACATAAACAATAAAATAAAGCTTGGGTTTCAAAAGCGTGTTTAACCACGTAAGTAGGAATTAATCAATATTATATACCTAAAGATAAAATATATTATATAAAATCTGATAAACCAAAACACAAACTTAGACCAACAAAATCAAAATCAAAAAATTTTAGAACTCATCAAAAATCATATTATCATCAAATTAAATATAGTATAAGTAACAAATACAAACCTAGAATTAAAACTTAAAAATAACATACCAATAATTCAGGGGAGCTCCAGAATAGCTGACACCTCCAAAATTAACCTATCCGACAGAGTAACCAAAACCAATCTACCCGGCAGGGTAATTAAGACTAGTTCAAAGGGAAAATAGCTTAACTTGACCAACGGTACTGGTGAAGTTTTAGATGATAGTACGTTAGGAAAACTATGTCTATGCATGTCTAGGAAGATATGGCTTCGACCTGGCGCATTTGGCTTAGTGAAACTAACCGAAGCTACCATTTACAGATCCTAACTAGTTAGACTAAGGTTTTGTATTAAGTTCAGTAGATAGAACTATTTGGAAAGCCTCGAAGACATGATTACTCTCATGATGTCCAAGTGACTCACCATAGCCCAGAAGTTTATCCAAAGAATGTCTATTTGTTGAGCCCAAAGATAAACATAAATCTAACACAAAGTTAAACCAAACCCTGAAATTGAATCCAACTCATCTCACAACAATTATAGGATTCCTTGATTTAAAACATTGATCGGGTGAGATGACTAAGTACTCAAATTAAAAAGTGAAATCAAATTAAATTAAATAAACTAAATTAAAATTAAAATATTTTGTATTAAAATTTATTTTAATTTTTTTTAAAAAAAACTTATTTTAACTTAAAATTTATCTAAAAAATCTTTTTAACTTAAAATGTGTTTTATTTTAACTTAAAATTTATTTTAAAAATCTTGTTAACTTAATATTTATTTTAAAAAAAAATCCTTTTTAACTTAAAATTTTTTTAATACTTATTTTAACTTAAAATTTATTTTAAAAAAAATCCTTTTTAACTTAAAATTTATCTAAAAATCTTTTTAACTTAAAATGTGTTTTATTTTAACTTAAAATTTATTTTTAACTTAAAATTTATTTTAAAAATTCTTTTTTAAAGTTTATATTAACTTAAAATTTAACATAAAAATTTATCTTAATTTTTTTTAACTCAAAAAATTATTTTAAAACGTTGTAAAAAAAAGGGTCAAAAACCAAGGGCAGGCCACGGGCGCCCCTGGTATAACCTTCCAAGGCGCCTGGAAGGCACTCCGGGCGCCCGGAGTAATTCCGACCGCCCGGACCGCCCGGAGTAATTCCGAGCGCCCGGACCGCCCTATATAAGAGGGGGCAAGGCCCCCCCCCCCCCATCTTGCAACTCTCCCTTCTATTTCTTGCAAAGGCTCTCTCCGAGTCTTAACGCAAGAGGGATTGATAATTAAAATTTTCCCTCTTTCTTCAGTTATTACGCTGCTACTAGTCAACCGAGATCGTCATTTCTAAAAAACTTATTCACGATACCTCGGTAAATTCCTTTTTCCCCCTAAGTTTTTAAAATATTTCATTTCTATAATTTCTGTTTAGTATAGTTTTTAATAATTTAAAAAACGTTCTAGATCTGCTGTTGGGTCCTCTACTGCTAGTACCGACCCTAGATTCCCTATTGACGAACCTAGGATTAGGTTTGAGTCTACCATTTATATGTCTATCAGAACTAGGTGTTTAGATAGACAATTCTTCTGGCGCTCCTACATCCCAGTCATAGAGGTCATTAACTACTATAATTTACAAAACATTGTTTACTGTACAAGTTCAGTAAATATTGGTTTGTGTGTTAAGTTGTACAATAACTTAGTTAGGGTAGATGATCTTATTTACACTACTAGGGTAGCTGGTACTGATATCACGCTATCCTCTATCATCATCTGAACCTTTTTAGAGCTATGACCATCTACGTGCACTTTTCAGTGCTACCCTCCTAGGGATCTACCATTTGGTGATCCCTACTCGCACATTACTCTTGATACGATTTATTCGTATTTTTTGGGGGGAAAGTGAGTACCCACTGTGACTATATTTAGGTCAGTATCCCTTCGAGTTCACGACTATGTACTCTATGGGATTTTAGTCTTCTGCATCTTGTCGTTGACCACTCACGACATCACGATGATGCGTTCATTTCATTCTTTTCTCCTATATATCCTCTGTCATAGATTAGATATAGACATTAGCTTACATATATTTCAGACTATTATCTACTCAGCTGGAGTCACCACCAGCGCTCGAGTTCATATACCGAACTGTCACATTTTGACGGCATATTTCGCCTCCCTACGTATTAACGTCACCCGAGGCGATATCCGAGTCATGATTGAGTTCGACGTCCTAGGATCTAGGAACTTCTCTCTAGGAGGTGTCCATATAGATGATGAGGGTGTCCTATCTTGTCAGGGGGGCACAGCACCAGCCGGACCCAGATGCCCAAGAGGAGACAGAGTAGGATGAGTTTATGGTCGTGCTATTCGGCGAGGACGCTCCAGCCTTGGTACCACCTCCACCTCCAGGCCGAGCACCACGTCCTGCTCCTCGCACTCTAGGCGACTGAGTTGCCGGACTTGAGCTATCCATGACGAGTCTCCGTCAGGAGGTCTCCGATTTTCATCAAGGCTTGCGACAGGAGGTCACCGACCTACAACAAGAGATGCGGCAGGAGGTCTCCGACTTGCGACGAGACGTGAGACAGGGGATCTCCGACCTTCGACGTGACCTATCCAGCTCCCGAGAGGATGACTGGGCCCGTCATACTGAGCTGATAGAGTTGTTACGTTCCCTGAGGACCGGACGACCCTCCTCATCATCCCGATAGACTTGATCATCACTATTTGTATTTTATCATGACCGTTGTATTTTGACTTAGATATTGACTTATCTTGTTCTGACTTACTTCGACTTAGTTATATCTCGACTCCGATATTGACTTATCTTAATCTGATTAATAGACTAGGATTCTCAAAATTATTTTCAAAAATAGTTATTTTAACTTTTAGGATAAAACTTGTATATTTTCAAAATTTCCCATTGTTAGAATTTCAAAATCAGTTTTAACCTTAGAATAGGTCAATTCCTTAGAAAGAATGTTCCTATAGGACTAGAATTTGAGCATCTCACCAACACACTAGGACTACCTTGTTTGTGGTTGCTAAACATAGAAAGAGGTGAGATGCATAGGCAGATTGTCTGGAGTTAAGATGCTTATATCAGTGCACCGATGTAAGTGTGGGCATTAAATATAAAATAAATATCAATCAGGTTAAGTCATTCAGTTTAATCAAACACTAGCTAATTACAATTAACTTAACCTGACTAATCAAGTGAAAACTATTGTCCTCTAGCAGTTAGTAAGTAACTAATTGGTTAGACAATTTTTGTTATGACAGATTTAGGGGGATGATTAACTATTTTCATACTTATTTTGAAATTAGTCTTTGAATAATAATATTTTGTAAATCTATTTTTTTAAACTAACTTTTATTAAGTTCTTATTAGATCAATTTTTTTAATTGGTTTTGAAATCATATTTTTGAAAATTGATTTTGAAAATTAGATTTTACAAACTCAATCTTGAAAACAGATTTTTACTTAGTTTTAAAGTTGATTTTGAAAATTAGATTTTCTAAATTGATTTTTAAAATTGATTTTAAAAATTAGATTTTTCAAATATATTTTTGAAAATTGATTGTAAAATTAGATTTTACAAACTTAATTTTAATAAATAAATTTTGAAATTTTGATTTAAAAATTGGACTTAACTTTAATAATCTCCCGTTTATAATAGTATATTTGAAAATTATATTTGAAAGATGTTTTAAATTTGCAAAAGCTTATTTCGAAAATTAGGTTAAATTTACAAATTTTATCTTTAAAAATTACTCAAAAATTACAAAGTTATCTTTCTAAAGCTATCTCTCTAAATTTAAAAACTTAGACCCTTTTTTTTTAGAAAACTAAAAGCTAAAGTTTTTAAGTAAAATATTCTATGTTTTCTACTTTAGACTCTCCCGAGTCAATCTGACCTTAAAGTCTTTGCTGCATTGTCTTTTACTTCCTTAATCGTTTATTTTTCTGTGTTATTTTTTATGAATGTCAAAGGGGGAAGGTTAGGTGATTTAAGTTAGTTAAAACAAATCAACGAAATACCAAATAAAGACTAACTTAAAAACCTTATAAATGCTTATTTTACTTGCATATTTTTCACTAACTTAATCTAAGTTGTCATTGCATCAAAAAGAGGAAGATTGTTGGTGGGTTAGCACTAACGGTCTAATTCAAGTTTTGATAAATGACAAAGTAAGTTAAGTTAGTTTCATATTGATCTAATACTTTGGTCAAGTGTGAAGGAAAAGCCTAGACGGGTCGACGGGCTGACCTGACGTCTGGCACGAAATCCAGCTAGGTCGACGGGCTGACCTGATAGCTAGCACGAAGTCCAGCTAGGTCGACAGACTGACCTGATAGCTAGCACGAAGTCCAGACGGGTCGAAGGGCTGACCGGGCGTCTGGCAGGTAAGTTGAGATAAGTCATTGGAGGGGAGTGACTGTGAAAATGCGTTCCCGGGAAGGGAACATTATGCGTCGATCCAACTTAGATTTTCGAAATGGATCTAAGTTGAGATCATGACTAGATTCCGGTCTCGATGAGACGGACTCTAATTACTATTATGTTTAATTATAAACTGTGCTGAGACTCTATTTTGCAAGATATATAATTTGCATTTGCCTCTGGACTAACGTTTTCTTGTAGGAAGAAGATTGCTGGAAAACAAGGGTCCGGGCGCCCGGAAGGGATCCGAGCGCCTGGAGGTCCGAGCGCCCGGAAGTGATCAGGGCGCTCGAAGGCAAGTTTTATCCTCCAACGCACGTCGACACGTGGAGCTTCGTGATTAGCTGGGCTACGTCACATTCCAGACGCCCGGAAGGGATCCGGGCGTCCGAAGCCTCCTATATAAGGAGGGTGAAGGCTGGAGCAAAGACAACTGACAACACAAGATCTTCCATTGCTTGCTCTATTGTGCTCCTGCGACGCTGCGACCGACAAAGTGTTGTTTTTCTGTTTACTCTTTATTGTCGATATTTCTTTTTTTCTTAAAAGTAATTTTGTACTCTACTTTTGTAATATTTCGAATTGCTAGTGGATTGCCCAACGAAAGCACTCAACGAGTGCGGACCTTAAAGTAGGAGTCGACCAAGGCTCCGAACCAAGTAAAAAATTACTTGTGTTAGCGTTGCTTTAACTTTATTTTTTCTACTGTGTACTCGATCGACTTTCGACGTTTTATTTAAATCGATATTCACCCCCCCCCCTTCCCGCCTCCCTCTATCGAATTACACGATCCAACAGATACTAGGTAACGAAAAGTCCCAACGAATCACGGATGACTAGATGTTGAGCAAAAGAACCCTAAACTCGGGTTCCGGGTGATAGGGTTAGACAATCAATTAAGGTAATCAATTAGGATAATTAATTAAAAGAGTTCTCGCGAGAGCATAGAAGGTGCCGAAATCAATTGGAGCAATCGATTCAAGCAATGTCAATTGATTGGGCCAATCGATTAGACTGTATTTCTCTTATAAACAGAAAACCTTATAATCGATTGAGACAATCGATTAAGACTAAGTCAATCAATGACCCGATCAATTAATACTATGATTTTGCGATCACAGAAAGATATTGAATCAATTAGAAAATTGATTAGGTAACTTTTCTCTCGCAAACAGAAGCTTTGGGATTGATTGACTTAAGGTTATAAACAAGCTAAGCCAAATCAAACTTTGAGGTGTTCAAGCTTATTTAATAAGATAACCGAGTCAAGTCAAGTCGAACCTAAAATGAACCAAGCTTTTGAAATGATTGTTCAAGCTTGGCTTGGTTTATTTTTGATGGTTTGAACTTAGCATGAGCTTAATTTGTTTAGATGTTATCGAGCTTTCAATTCAAAAAATATAGATCCGCTATATTAACGACCCCCTAGTGTCAGTCCCATGGATATGGAGGGAGGTACATGCAGGTACACAGGTGTCAGACGCATGGTGGGGTAACCTCAGGTCGTCAATTCCTGAGAATCGATCTCTGTCCATTACACCAAAGATGTCATGCACTCACCGTTTGCTACGCCCTGGGAGCATCAAGCTTTCAATTCAAGCTTGACTTGAGCTTGGTTCATTAGATGTTATCAAGCTCTCAATTGAAACTTATTTGATTGTTTGAAACTTTTGCTTATTTGATTAGTTATTGAGTTTGATAATTCAAACTTGTTTGTTTATTTTAAAAATATTTTTGTTTATTTAGCATATTATAAGAGTTTTATTAGCGAACATGTTTCATGAATATTGTTCACAAATATTGTTAATGAACATTATTCACGAACCTTAACCAACCCAACATATATGTGTTCAAACTTGTTTGTTTAGTTTAACGAGTTGTTCAAGCTTGTTTATTTAATCGATCTTGTGTGTATTGAACGAATATAAACAAACTCTTACCAAGCCAAACAACAAACTTGTTTATGAACGTTTGGTTCATTTACAGCCCTAGATTGACTTAATCAATTAGAAGCTGTCACACTGATTTATTAGTAAGGCTAAAATAGTCATTCTATAGGTGTAGAATGATCGAGCTAGCATAACAATCAGTTGAGGTAAGTCGATCAATTAGAAGACGTGGAAGGAATTTTAGAAAAGGGATTTTAGTGGACATTTGAAAATTCTAATTCTTGATGGCTTAAAGGAGAAGTGTTACTGCACTTTCAACTACTAAGAGGCAATCTAAAGCAACAAACAAGCATCCAAAGCAAAGAATTCGTTGTAAAATATTGTTCTTTCATTTTCCATTCGTTTTTGATGGTTTTTGTATTTTGTTCTTGTGAGAATAATTTATATGGAGTTTCTCCGCTTCTGAAAAGTTTCTAACAAAAAGAGATTTCATAATGGACGAGATCATAAAAGTCGGATGATTGGATTAGTCATCTCAAAGAGGTGAAGATCAAGTAAATTGAAGATGTTAGGTTTGTGACGTGTAACTCCCTACGTATCCTAACACAGAATCTCTACGTAATTAAGCCAGTCACTAGGCGGAGATAATTAACTAGCTCATCTTAGACATATAAAAGAAAAGTCAATTGTCGGTTCTATGTATCACCATCAAATGGTTTAAAAAAATCGTTTCATTTGAAGGAAATGGTTAAACTAAAAAAGTTTTAGTTTCTATTTTAGGACCATCTTTGATGGAGGAACAAGTAAAGAGGGCTATGGGTCAACCTAGACCAGTGGAAAGAGACTTGAGACTAGCAACAATAATAGAATCCTTCCGAGATCCTCATAAGTAGCAAATCGGTTGTTGGCATAAATATAAAAACTATGTCCTTGACCCATCAACGAAAGTCGGTTCCACAATTGTATACCCCCCATTTGCCTCAACAAAGTAATCTAAATAGGTCTAGATGCTCTAAACCATAAAAGGGAAAAGGGAAGGGGATAATTGAAGTGTGGAAGATCCTTTGCCATAAGAGGTACTTTATAAAAATCATAAATTATTTGCAACTACAATGTGTTAGCATATTTGCTACGTAATGTGATGATTCAAAGTCTCACAATTTTTCTAATTTTCATTTTTTATTGCATGAATTTTGTATGACTTTATATCCTTGTGGAGGTTTTTCACCTTTTATCATAAGTTAGTTCTTGTCTTTTACTAGATATAGTAAATCTTAGTTGCGTTAACAATTTTTTCTGAGACTTACGTAGGTCGAGGTGCCTTTTAATGGAGACTTATCATGTGGGCCAATATGTAAAGTATGTCTTGAGGTATCTTAATGAATTTTCAACCTTTAGGTACATTCAGTATGTTTATGGACATTAGGCTTTGGCCTCATTAGGTATACTAATCTTAAGATAGATCATTTTTATTTTTTTTATTTTTTTATTTTTTTTATTTTTGACATTTAAGGCGATTGAGAGACCTTTGGTGGAGACTCAACCAAGCTCCCACTAAGTGCAACGTGCCTTAAGATAATTTGGAGAATTTTTAACTTAGATAAATTCATACACATTTTTTTTTAGAGAATCAATTAAGCCCTACAAGAACAATATTATTTGCTAAAATAGGCTAATGATTTTCTGTCAAGAATGTCAAGGGATCTTTTAATGAAGATGAACTCAAGCCATAAGGTAAATTGAGAACATTTGTTTTTTTTTCTTAAATCCAAGTATCCAACTCTTTTAACTAATTAATTTTGGTGGTAATCGATTCTATGAAAAATTTTCAGCGTTTACCAGGATAAATCGAGAAGTGCGAACGATTCATCGCTCTGCAATCATTATTCCAAGGTTGTCTTCCAACTGGAGGAAATTAATTCTATAATGTGTCGTAGTTAGGAATCAACATGTAGATGCCTACTTAATTATGGAAGCGTTTTACCGTTACACCATAGTCCTGGTGACAAATTGAGAATATTTGTGGTAGCAAAGGTGGGATCCGCCACCCTAGTGGTCTCATACGATCGGCCCCATGGCCATCTGTGAGGAGGTAAATCGAGAAGTTGTAATTGGCCAGTGTGGAGGAGGGTTTTTTTTCCCTCGACTTTGCCGAGATTCGAACTCTTGCCCTATATTAGCAACTCTGCTCCGCACTAACCAACTCAACCTTGCTCCGAGACCATTGAGAATATATGTGATCCTTAGGTTGGTTGAGTAACCTTTAGGTTAAAAGTTTGATTAGGTTATCATTATGCACATTATTGCTTATAATAGATAAAGGTTTTTCCCCCTTCCTTTAGAGAAGTTAAAGGATCCTTCAATGGAAAATCATTTGGCCCTACTAGTTAGGACAACATCACCAGGTGGATCATGAAATTTCATGACCCATAGATTGTCCTTTACATAATAAAGGACCTTGGAGGACTGTACAACTAGAACTTTGCCATATATCCTTTTCTAATCACACTTCATATTAGAGGGGCCTTCCCTCCTTCCTTTAAGTAAAAAAAGGGTATAATTATCATGAGTGATTTCTTTTATTCTACTTTGCTTGTTCATTATGTTCATCCACAATCATCACTTTAGGGATGGAAGATATTTCATTAAGAACCTACATCGACCATAATTTCCCCTTTGAAATAGTGGTATAATGGTTGGCTCTCACATGATCTCCTACATTAGGATTTATCATGAGTACTAAGGTCCCACCGCCATTAGTTGGCTGATAATGACATATTTGAGAGTTTAACAATATTTTCTAAAAGTAATATTTAACTTTATTAACGATAAGGTCTCCTTGACGACATGCCATGTGCCTAATTATCAGCTTCATGTTAATGTTTGTGACAACTAATACCTCAATGTCTCTTTATTAGGATTCATTATTATGATTAGGGGTAATAATTTAACAAATTCTTACACATGAGAAAATTTGATTCATAAATTTATGTATTAGAATTAGTTTTATTATCTCTTTGTTATTTGTCATTATGATTTATATAAATTCTTTTTATTTTTATAATTTTTAGTAACCGGTTAGGAATAAATTTAAATGTCTACTTATTCTTAACTTAGCATGCTTTGACAAATATTAAATAGCAACAAAATCTAGTATTGCAACAAAATTTTGTCATGTAATACAACTTTAATGTTATATCAATCATGTTAGGTGAATCATTTACATCTAAAGTATGTTTTATTTATCTTTTATAATTAATTACAATGATTGCATTTAAATCTATTGTGTTTTAGATATATATTCAAGATAGGCTTAAAAGGTGAGATTCTAACATTTGTAAATTCTATTTATCTTCTATGGTAGAAAGTACAATTTTTAACAGTTATAAAAAGATTTAATTATGTAGATGTTATTCAATTTGAACTTAAAAAATTGATAAATTTAAGGAACACATGTATGTACTACTTGAAATTACTAATGAAAAAGATGTCATAAAAATTACTAAGTTCATTATTGAACAAAAATTGTGTTATACATATATTCATTTTTTTCATCATCCAAAAAAGAATATAAGATGGAAAAAAGACACTTTTTAAGCATACATCCAATAGATATATTATGTCTAACAATGACCATCCCACCTTGTAGCCTTCTTTCTCATTAAATCAATTTGTAAATGAACAACTACATAGAAATACTTATTATATTGGAACCTTTTTAGTCAAAAACTATCAGTTCAAAGCATGTACCACGAATTGACAAAGTTTGTTTTTTTTTTAAGAACATTGTATCCATTTGCTTTTAACAAATCACTTGATCAAGTGGATTATTAATTGTGACATAAAGAGTGTTTTTTTATGTTTTATATTTCTCTTGAATGCAAACACATTATCTATGTAGAGGTGCATTGTTTCATTGCCCCAAAGAAGTTAGAACTTCCTCCTCACCATACACAATGAAGGTATGATGTGACTAGTTAGTGATAAAATAAATAATTCTAATAAATAATTTTCAAATAAATATGATTTGTTCACTTTGCTCTTGATGTGTAAAATGTTATCCATCTCAACCCTTGAAACTTCCTCCACGCCACTCTTTGAAAAGGGGTATGTTGTGACTAGATAGTGTGTGAGAGAAATGAGTATTGTATACAATTTTTGTAGGTCGCCTTGTTACAATTTTACACACGACAATAGAACTATAAAGAGCCTCGACTTCATTCAAAATGGAGAGAAAAGGAGGAGCTTGGAGAACTCTAGAAAAAGTAATGTAGATTGAATAGATACTCGAACAACTCAAAGACAAGCAGTCTACATTAAGGAGGAACTTAGACGACTCGAAGGCTGATAGCTTTAGATTGAGAAGGCACTCAGATTACTCTAGGGAAGGTTGATCAAAATTAAGGAGGATTTGAAGACTAAAAACATGTTAACGCTATATGTTTGATCTAGTATTTATGTAATAATAATCTTCTCAAATTTTAATTATTGGTTTTAGGGCAAAAATAAAAAAGGCGCCATTTTTCTCCAAATCATCAAATGAGAGCCCCACTTTACTTTTGCTCTCACTTTACTTTTTAATCTAAAGGGCGTCCCCACTGTTCAGTCATCTACATTTACCATCTAACCTCCAGTATTTTTTTCTATTATTATCTCCCGCCTAAATTCTAAACCGTGAGACACGTTATAGTAACTACGATTTTGTATCTATTATAAAGTGAATGTTAGGTGAATAGGTCAAATCCACGCTATAGCAGTTACAAACCATAGTTGTTACAACCGTTGTAACAGCAATGATTTTGTCGTTGCTATAGCCGTTGTACCAACTACGGTTTTATAGCTGCTACAACGTGAATGATAGATGAATAAGATTGAATATGTGTTATAGTAGCTACGAAATCGTAGCTGCTACAACGTGAATATTTTTGAACAAATTAAGTATGCATTATAGCAACTACGAACCCGTAGTTGCTACAACATATGTAATAGTTACAAAACTGTAGTTGTTACAACAAGCCTAACCAATTTAGGATTTAGACGGGAGATTTAGACGGAAGATAATAATGGAAACAATACTGGAGGATAAAAGGGTAAATGTACACGACTGAATAGATAAGAAATACCCTTTTGATTAAAAATCAAAGTGGGGCACCCTTTTAATAATTCATAAAAAAAATGGGAGGCCCTTTTAACTTTTGCACTTGTTTTTATATATGGAAGAAATATTTTAAGTTAATCTATTTCTCCTAAGAGGGAAAGAAAAAAGGAAAACTTTCAGTTGATTTATTTCACACTATTATTATACCCAAACTTGAGCACTTGGATAAATATTTAAAAGGCAAAAGATTATTGACGCAAATCATGCCGCAAGTGGTCAAAAGTCTAATCAAATTGGTTTTAAAATGGTTAGGTTTATTCTGTGATTGATGTATTTCTCTAGTGGGCAAGTGCAAAAACTTGTCAATAACCGTAAAAGTGGTGATGAATCAACAAGTGTAAAGGTGGCGAGTTGGAGCAGTACAAACAGTTCGAGGTTGACCAAACACTTAAGTAGCTAAAGAAGTCAGACATGTGTTGGTAGATGAAAAAGTTCAAGAGCTATGGAGAAACCCAATAGAATGACAATAGGAGTTAGTTGTTTGAAAAATTCAAGTGGTCATAGAAGATGGAGAATTACAATAGTTATTGATAGGATGCTCAAAAGGAGAGTAGCAAATGCCATTGAGGAAGAACTAGTAGATGAGTAAGACCAGGAAGAGACGCTCCTTGCCATCTAAAGACCTAGAGGTGAAGCTTTCAGGCATCTAGATAAAGATGTGAGGCTTCTAGGTAGTTAGATAAGGATCCAATGGCGAGACCTCTTGGAAGATGAAGACAAGTGAATCTTGACTCTTGAGATATTGCAAGGGACTATAATCTTGTATATCGTTGGGGTAGATGTCTACCTAGGAATGTACTTGACCAAGATATAGATGTTGGTGCAATAATACCTATAGAAGTTTAACTTAAGGAAGAGAATGCTAATACAATCATAGCCTAAGTACGGATAATTTTGATGTAATTAACAAAAGCTTTAAGTTAATATATGCTATTCTAAAAAGTGTAAGCATGTAGGTGTAGGGATTTGATAGGAACTATAGGTGTAGGTTGGAAAAAATTCAAGTGAGTCAAGGTGACTCATACTTAAGTAGATGGATGAAGTCTAAGTGAGATAGGGTGTTTGGATACTTTTTAGATTGATGAGGTCCTAGGATTACAACAAAAATAGGTAAGAAGAAGAATGGAAAGGAGGAATGACCATCATCCTTGTAATTTAAAGAAGGCTTAATTAGAGGATGGTGATTATGAGTTTGCAAATGAATTAGTGAATCTTCGAAGGAGGATAATTAAAGAGGTGCAAGCGCCTCAATAAGAAGGATGTCCATAGACGCTTTCAAGAGAGAACCAAGAAAGAAGGTAAAATTACTTTAAATAAAGTAATATATTTTAGGTGGCACAAGAAAAGTGACTACAAGAGTTGATTTCCAAGATACGAAGAAAAGGATAAAAAAAAAAACTCTTAATGCGACTTGGGATGACCAATAGACTATCAGAAGGCGAAGAAATACTACAAAAAAAAAAACACTTTTGGCACCATCTACAACATTGGACAATCATGTAGCACAGCACTATCAATGAGTGCTGGAAAGAAGAAGACTAACATAGCAACATTGTGGTAGAAGATTAGGTGTATCTTGAACATGTAGATAAACTTTTCAATACAATAGCGTCATTGGCAAATTCATAATTACTAACATAGAAAGGACAAAAAAACAAGAAAAACATAAAAAATAATAAATAATAAATAATAAATAAAAATAAAAAATGGAAAATTGAACTAGAATTTCATTAAAAGGAGAAAGCTCTAGTAACCTGTAATAATGAAAAATATGATGCTCAAAAATTGCAAAAGTTGAGGCCAAAAATGTCTCGTTAAAGGAACAAGTGAAGGGGCTAAAACAACTATCTAAATATGGTACCAGGGAACAAAACAAAACAAAACAAAAAAAAAGAATTATCATATGTATCATTGATTAACCATAATGTGTCTAAAGTGCCAATAAAAGTAGGAAAGTTTGGGTTCCTAAGTACTTGTCGATTAAAAAAGTCGGACCTAACTTATGTTGAGTTCCCAAAACAATGGAATCGTGATAATAAATAAATTCAACACGTGCTAATAGATTTAATCTTTTAATTCTAGTTGGTTGGCATATTGGGGTTGTTGCATAGTTGCTTAATATTTTTTATGATTTATTTGATTGAAATCTTGTCTATCATCATAGTTACTGCTATTTAAAATATTTCTTTGTTAAACATCCTCGCTTTCATGCCTAAATGTTCTTTGTGAACTAAATTTGAAAGTTTCTATGATAAGTCGATTGATAATTAACTAACAAGATAAGCACTTGATTCAATAAAAAAGTTAAGTCGACTGTCCACAATACAGAAAACCGATATTATTATTAATTTGCATTATCTAAATTGCATGAGTTGGCATGATTAGGAGCTAGTTAATTAACTTTGATCTCTTTGCATTTCTATTATATTTAGCAATCTGTTATTTGTAACTATCTATTCTATTTAAATTAAAATTAGCTATCTAGATGCTAACAAGCTATCTACACTAAAGTACCAAGAAAAGGTAATATGCCCTTTGAAAACAATGGGAAGGTAAAGGCAATAGGTCAAGGTAATATTGAACTTACATCTGATTTTTTATTCAAAAGGTCTTACTTGTAGAAGATTTGAATGTTAATCTAATTAGTATTAATCAATTATGTGCTATTAGGTATAAAATTAAGTTTGACTCAACCAAGTGTTTGATGTTGGAATCACCATGTATACACAATTGACCTTCTAAATATTTTAATCCATTAATTAAAACTTTAATTTAAAAGAAGAGGAACCTAGGTTACAACATCTATGATTTGTGTGCACTCTAACATAAGGCTTCTTTTGTAACTCTATAACAGAAATCTAGCGAAGGATTTGCCTAAAGTAAAGTGTGTCAAACACAGAGTATGTGATTTGTGTTGGGAAGGTAAACATGCTAAATCTTTTGACAAAAGCAAAAAACAAAGAAATTACTTAGAATTAATTAACTTAAATTTACTAGATCCTCATAGCATAACATCATTAAACAATATTAAAGATGCATTAGTTGTTGTAGATGATTTTAGTAGGTATATATGGATACATTTTATTAAGCGTAAATTCGATACTCTTAAAGCATTCATCAATTTTTGCAAAAAAGAAATAGAAAACAAAAAGGGACCAAAATCAATCAGATCCGACGCTATCACGGTGGGAATTTGTTATGATCGAAGAATGAAATACCTATGGATGGAAGAATGTTATGATCGTTCAGTCGCCGACGTCGTAGGCCAATGGGTAGCAGGTGTCCTCGCCGACGGTGCTCCAAAGGGCCGGCCTCGATCGCCTCCAAGAATGTTTCCTCGGCCGCTGTCAAATCGCTCCTCGCCGTCCACTGGGAGCTGGCGTACCGGCTCAGCGTCCGCCCTGTCAATATCGAATATATCGCTTCAGCGAAGGAAACTGATCGAGGGGTGGAGGAAAGGAGAGGTTTTGGTTTAGGATTTAGGGTTTAGGGGTTTAGGATTTTAGCGAGGAGGAAGGGGTTGTCGTGGTTCTGCGCCAGCGCCTCCTCCTACTTCATCTGCGTCCTGTGGTGGTCGGCTTGCTCGTCGTGCCCAGTCGTCGTCGTCGTCGTCGTCGTCGTCGCCGTCGCCGTCGCCTGCAACTTGGACGACAACTCCAAAAACCTTTCCTAATTTTAGGATTATATACTATATTTAATATTTTTTCATATAATATTTGGATAATTTGTATAAATATATTACTACGATGCATCGATAAGATATCAAAGAAAATTATTTTTTTCTTCTCTATGTTTTATATCAGAGTCAAATTTCCTTTTCTCCTCATTTTTTTTTTTATATAATCGGTTAATCCGGAAGATAACGATCTAAATTTATAAAAAAAAAAAAAACTTTAACCAGAAAAAATCTGGGAAGCACAAATGGTCCGGACAGCCAGAGCCGAACCACATTGTAACTTACCCCAGCTTTAGGCCGAGGCCGATGACGGTGAGAAAAAGTTGCTACTCAGATTTGTGATGAGAGAAACGAAGAACATGAGAGGGAAAAGAAGACAAACCAAGGGGGTTTTTATTTTCGATCAGCCCGAGATTAGCTCGGGTAGATCATCTATTCGGACTTCGCCACTACTTGATGGATGACTCAACGTCACGAATCGTTCGGATACTGTGTGCGTATGATAAACCCTACGAGAAATACAAAATTTCGTTACATGAGAGTCCGTTTTATCTTTTACCATCACACTAGCTCTATTCAATGGGCTTAATTTTTGTTAGGTAGTACCATATATCTGACTTATAACTAAATTTGTCTTTTTTTTTCCTCTTGTTACAAGTGCTTCTCTTCACATTCACTAATCACCACCTTTCCATTTATTTTTTTATGATCCAAAATCCACCTCAATCACCACTTAACATTGCTTTCGCCACTCTTTTCCTCTTATTTTTTTATCTAATATCTAATCACACTTATCTATTAAACTTCTATCGTCATAATACACTTAGACTTATATTGTTAAATATTTAATTAATCTTGATACACTTAATATCTTATTCGATCCTCAAACATATTAATTAAACATCAAAATTTAATTTAAATTTGGTCAACTTGATTAGAGATTGATCGAACTAACGGATTTATGAATCATCAAGGAATTTTATTAGTAAGATGTAAAAGCAATGTTGTATCGAAAAAACAAATGAGCTTAGAGGGACATTAAGCTCTAAAAAAAGAGTATAAAAATTATGATAAAAGCAAAGTGGAGTTGCAGAATGATGACTTTTTCAGTGTAGTAATAGTTGTTGATTGTGTTACACTTGTCCTTTTATTTATAGTTTCTTCAGGGGCAAGGTGTTGGTACGGCTCTTCAGTAAAAAAACAAAAAAAACAAAAGAAAAAAAAAATAGATATATGGAGGTTGAGACTTAGCTATAATATATTATAAAAGATTTTTTTTTTCATTTATGGATAGCGGATTGAAGAACGTTGATCAGAATAAACTTTCATTTGCACTTTCTTTATTTGTTTTTTATGGTGGATGAAAAATTTGAAATCCAACCTATTATTCTTAAATTAGTCGGGCCAAAGGCCAACTAAATAAAATAAAATAAAATGATATTAGATAAGCTTCATCGAGCTGTTTATTTAATTCAAGTTGAGTCAAACTCTAGCCAGTCAACTAAAAACATTGATTACAAAATACTTATTGTCAGTTGTTGTCGCTCATCCACAATCTAGTCCACTGGAATCTATTCTGGTCGATGAAATCCAATTAGTTAACTAGATTAGATAAGATCCTCTTTAAATAATCTCATTTTCAAATTCAAATAGTGGTTCAATCATTGCCATATCGAGTTGACTTAACTACTATAAATAGAAATTTTCTGTTTGTGTGTTGTACCTCCTGAGTTGATTACTTAGTCAATTTAATATATCAAGTAATCCATATTAACCCTAGTCGATGGAATCATTGATTATGATCCCAGAACACTTTTTTTTTATTAAATCCACACCTAAGTAAGAGTCTACCCTAAACCTAAGATTGTAGGTACTCATAATCTCTCACATACCCTTGGTCTTCTTCCATTTGCCAAGAGGCCTCACCTCTAGCACTTTTTCCACTTGCCAAAAGGTCTCACTTCTAAATCTTCTTCTGCCAAGAGGCCTCACCTATAGCACTACTTCTTCCATGGTTAGATATTTGATCGGAGCTTCTTAACTACCAACTCCTAATTAACTTCTCCATTTAGTCAACTTTAACTTATACTTCTCCATCTACCAACTTCAATAGGACTTTCTTATTTGTCAATGTTTTACTTAATTTCTCTATATTCAATCAACTTTAATCTATTTGGACTTCTTTAATTCACCTATTAAGATTTTTGCTCCTGCACATTTGATAAATCTCATAAGTAAATATTACATGAACCTAACTTAAATCATTTGTCAAACATATCAAAATCATTTGGTAGAACTGGACCACATGGAACATAATTGTACCAACATTTATAATTAGTTTCCCTCGTCTCTTCATGATATATGAATTGCATCAAAAGTTAGATATATGAATATTTTTAAACCAATCATTCATCACCGCACTACTTCCTATAGGAAAGCTCTTATGCCTTATAGAAACATCATCACTCAGTTTTTTTTTGTATAGCAGCATCAACGTCTCACACGTACTGTCCATCCTCTTTCAAAAATTAATGCGCAGATAGAAATCACATCAACATTTTCATACTGGTCTAGACATGGACCACAACACAATCATATGGAAGCAAGAACGGATATGCATGACCATTACCCCATGGACCACAACATAATCAGACGGTGCCCCCACGAGCTTAATTAGCTGAATTGGTAAATGGCAAGTTGATTATCATATGAGGTCTTGGGGTCGAATATTAAGGTTGACAGGGTGTGAATCCCTGCAATATGCATAAACTCACTACACATGTCACTTGTCTTCTGAGTCACCATGTTTTACCTCCTCCGTGTTAGTCTTGGGATGGACTGGCGGAGGCACTGGAGATGCTGAAAGTGAGCATATTCGCCTTTTGCCACAACATAATCATACAGAGCATCATGATGAAGAGAAGGGAGATGATGAGAGACCCCAACTAGCATGGCTAACATGACCACCACCCCATGGATTAGAGGACTCTCTCACACCCTTGAGGAGGATTTCACTACACGACAAGTAGATGGTGTACTTGATTATGGTGGCATTGTACTTTCACTACTATTTATTGTTGATAGTGGAAGCACCACATCAAACCTAAGTTTTAATGTGTAGCTAAGTTTAAAGTTAGTCTTGTGTTGATCTGATAGATTGTATCAAGTGTGTAGGTGTAGGTTACTTATCTGATAGATTGTATCAAGTGTGTAGGTGTAGGTTACTTAACAAGAGGTGAAGTCCTGATTGGAAATCGGGCAATGACTAAGTCCTAGTGGGACTAGGTAACTAAAGTCCTGTTTGGGAACTAAGCAGAGGCAAAGTTCTAGTTGGACTAAACAAGAAATTAAAGACATGTTTGTGAATTAGACAGTGGAAGTCCTAATGGAGCTCGACAGTGGAAGATCTCGTTGAAAATAGGCAAAGAAAGTCCTAGTTGAAAACTAGGTGACTCAAGTCCAAGGGGAGTTAGTTGGAAACTGAGATCTTGGCAGCAAGTCTGCTGGGAGCTGAGTCTTGACAACTAAGTCTAGATGGATCAATCAAGAGGTGAATATCTAGCTAAGGTACGTATGAGTAATGCTAATTTTTCCATCATACTCATTGCGTGTTACCTTTTATAGGGGAAGCATTTTCGACGATTCTAGGAGACTACAAGGGAGTCCAGGCGATTGGCTAGGGATAAACCTCGACTGACAAAGTCAGGAGTGTTGGTGCAATATCCCTTGGGTCAAGGTTGACCAGGTTGACTAAGCTTAAATTGACTCAAGCTTGAGTCGTAATATGTGAGTTTCAATGTTTGACAATATATGAAGATTGTTTTGACAATGTATGGAAATTGCATGAGCAATCGTCCGTTTGGGAGATTGGTCAAGGTTGACCAGGTTGACAAGAAGAAAAGTCAGGTATGTCAAGGTTGACTGAATACTTGACTGAGAAAGTCCTAATTAGAGGTTAGACAAGGATAAGTCCAATGGAAAGATTGGCAGAAGAGGGAAATCCAAGTGGGATATTGTTAACCGGACACTTGGTGTTAAAAGCCCTGGTGAGTGAAGCCAGACAATGAAAATCCAAGTGGGTCAAGGATGACCTGGCATCTGGTGATTAGAAGTCTAAGTAAATCAAAGGATCAACCGGATTCTTGGCACAAGAAGAAAAGTCCAAGTGGGTCAAGGGATTGACCGGACACTTGGTGAAGAAGTCCTAGCATATCAAGGTTGACCAGATGCTAGGCAATGAGGAGTCCCAATAGGTCAAGATTGACTGGATGTTGGGTTTGGAAACCATAAACTTGAATTAGGCAAATTATGATTGGTCAATCGATCAGGCAATCAATTGAACTAGAGCCCAATTGATCAGCTGATCGATTGGGAGTGTGCTGCGAGTGAAGGCAGCCCAATCGATCAGCTGATCGATTGGGGAGAACTTCTCACGATCACAGAAAGGTTCCCAATTGATTAGCCGATGATTGGGCAACGCCAATCACCAGTCGATCGATTGGGGCTAGATTTCTCACAAAGATGTGAGAAAAGCTGAATCGATTGGTTAATCAATTCAGGCTTTTTCCAGCGAGAGCACAGAGGCGCTCTGAATCGATCAGTCGATCAATTCAAGCCTCCCCAATCAATTGGTCAATCGATTGGGATATAATCGTTGCGCATGATGCAGGTTTTGGAAGGATGGGATCGCTAGGATCTGACGTGACAATCGATTGGGAGGAGACCTAATCAATTGGGAGCCCTAGATCGTGGAATATAAAGGCGACAGTGAGTTCAAATGAAGTAGCGCTTACACAAAGATCTTTCCCGATTCTTCTCCACCAAGCTCACGAGTCTTCCACCAGTTCTTGGAGCATCTTAAGGACAAGTGTTGCTACACTTCCAAGAGTCAAGAGGCATCTACAAGCTACACAAGATCGAAGAAGAGAGATTATTCATTGTATTGTTTACTTTTACTTCTTGTTTCAAGTTGTATGCTTGTATGAGTTTATACAAGGTTTCTCCACCTTCGGTAGTTATTGAGAATGAATGTTTTTCATAGTGGAAAGTGCTTGTGTGTGTGAATCCTTGAATTAGTCACCTCTTCTTGAGGTGGATACCAAGTAAATCTCGGTGTTAGTGTTGTGAGCTTGCTATGAGGTTTTTCGCTGCAACATCATCATCTACGAAACAAGCGAATGAGCGTGACGAGCTATTCACCCCCCTCTAGCTCCCGAAGTGACCCAACAGGGAGGTTCCAAGTGACCTCAGCAAGGATTGGGGAAACCTCAGCGTCAGGGCGACCAGAGATAGCTTCTAGGTGACCGGAGATGATGAGATTTAGTGATCTGGAGGAGTAGGTCAAGATCGTCGATTGACCATGCTCTAGGCGACCAGAGACCACAGACGATGTTATCTATCAAATAAAGTTTGCAATTATATTAGCATTGTTGAATCAATCGAAGGGATTTTAATCGACCAGAGACGTGCTAAGTCAACATCAACTCTAACTCTATAAAAGGAAGCTCGAGGCACCTATTTGAGGATCCATCTCTCTTGACTACATACTTTGTGCTCTCTAAAGTTCTTCTTGTGCTATGTGCTTACATGCTACGCTCATGAATAATAACAACGATCGACAACTAAGGATGTCTAATTGTAATATCTATTTATTGTCATTCATTTTTGTGCACTTAACTTTTTAGATTCTTTTTGAGATTTTCCCTCTCAAAGACTTTCTGGAAAGGAAGGATTTAAAATAAGAATCACATTGTTTTGTACTCTTGCATGCCCATTTTTACTTAGAATTGTGCTCAATACTTCAATTAACTCTTGCATGTTGTCTGTGCTTAATACTTCAATTAATTTGCGCATGATCTTTTTTTGCTTAAAATATAATTAATACTTGCATTTTTTTGCATTCAACATATTATCAATTTTCTCATGCTTATTATGTTAGTGTTGTTAGTTAGAGCCCTAGAGCTAATCATTTGATGATTGTATTATGGACTTGTTGTATCATATTCTTATATAAATAAAGACATTTGTTTTGATTATTATACTTACTTATATTGGTGCCAAATAAACTAAGTATAATAGCGTCCTTGAGTAGAAGGTTCTCACTTATATCAATCGGTTAGTTGAACTGATAGTGAGATGATATAGGGAACACTACTCTTAATCATTCCTAGTCGAGTATTAACATTTAGGGGCAATGTTAATGCAATAAGACTAGCATGTAGGTCAACTCGATGACTTGATCTCACAAGTCATGGATATAGAGATATCAAGTTGACACATGGATATATATTGGAGAATGTATACTGAATGACCCGCCATGAGAAAGTATCATGGATCGTTATATGAGTGTCATATACTTTCTCATGTGGCTATTAGTATGACTACTAGTCCTTGGACCTGAAGTCACCATGGATCCCTACATAAGGAGTTATGTACTTTGGTTTCTTCAAACATCACTCGTAACTGGGTGGACTATAAAGGCGATTACTGGTATGCACCGAATTATGCAGAGGGATGTGAGTGATGTAGATGTGATCTATCCCTCCTATATGACGGGAGCGACATCGATATTCTTGATAGAGTGAGACCACGAAGTGCATGGTCATGCCCAAATGAGTCAATATGAGATATTGAGCTCATTTGATTTAGTGAGTCTACTTGGAGTTCAAGATTTAGATTGGTCAGAGGATGGCACGGTCTATGCCTCACATTGATCAATCTAGATGTCTAGGATAGAGGGACACTTGTCATATATTGTGAGGAGTCACAATTAGTAGTCACAAGGTGATGTTAGATCTCAACATTCTTGTAACTTGGGTAGTAATGATGTGTTGCTAGATACCGCTCATTACTTATGCTCCTAAATGGGTTTAGGGGCATTGTCAATGTTACAAGAACCTATAGGGTCACACACTAAGGACAATTAGATGGAGATTATGTTCATGATCAACCAAGAGGATTAGATTCATGTGATGAATCAAATTGGATTAAGAGTAATCCTAATTGGGCTAATTGAGTTGGACTCAAGTTGATTCATGTGTTCAATGAGTCTAATTTAGATTATGACTCATTGAATCAATTTAATTAAATGAATTAGATTCATTATATTAAATTGGCTTGAATTAAATGGTTGGATTAGATCAATCATGAGAGAGATTAAGTGAAGTTTGATTTGACTTGAGAGGAATAGGAAGAGTTAAGTTTGACTTGACTTTATGCCACATCATTTGTGAGTTGGCATTAGGAGAACCAATGATGATGTGCCACATCATCAAAGCTAGCACATGTGTGTGTCATCTCATGGAGGTTACAAGTCTCCTTCCATTTAATGTGGTCGGCCACATTAAATGAGAATGAGTTACAATTGTGGCCGGCCACACTAATGCTAGGTGAGGGGTTTTCATTTTGTGAGTTATTCTCATTCATTCCATCTTCTTCCTTGCTCCAATTCTTCTCTCCCTCTCCTCTCCATTGTCGAGACCTTCTTGGAGTGCTAGCACACTCTAAGGTTCTCTCTCCACCTAGTTTGTTCGTGTGGATACTTCTAGAGGATCATATGCTTGACGATCTCGAGATCCGGCGAACCGTTGGACGAGCGGGATTGCGAAGGACATCGCATCGAGGGTAAAACTCGTACTCTAATGTAGATCTAGAGTTTGTAAACTCGTACTCGCAGTTTTTTTCTAAATTTTAATCTTCGCACGGATCCGGTGGCGGGGGTTTCGGGGTTTCCACGACGCGAAAAAGCGGTTTTCGCGGCCCGAAAGACCCAACAGTGGTATCAGAGCCACGTGCGAAGACTTGCACAAGTTTAGTTTGTATTTTTATGAAAAATATAGATTCTATAACATTCTGTAATTTTAAGTATTTTATGGTTTTTATGGGTATTTTTCTCGTAGAAGCGAAGCACAAGTGTTTAGACACTTATAGGCTTCGACTACCGAGAAGATTTTTTCGAAACGGCAAGGTTTCGCCCCAAAACTTTTTGGGACAGTGGGCTAAGGTGCTGTAGGATCGCTTAGGGACACTCGCGATGGTTAGATCGCGGGTAGGGGTGCTGCCCCTGGCCCCGCAAGGGGATTCGTTCCGCGATTGTGCCCGAAAATCGCTAATCGGGACCGCCGGGAATTTTTCCCATAAAAATTGTAAAAAAATAGTATTAAAATTACAGAAAATTATGAAAATTACATAATTTAGAATTATGTATAATTTGTGATGGTCATGACCCAAAAAGACCCAATTTGATTGGTATATTTGTGTTGTAATTCATAATACGGCCTACGTGCCGTTATGTGATTGTGTGTGCTGTATACTTGATACGTGACCTGCGCGTCGTGTCTTTCTCCATTTATTCTTGTTGTAAAATTAGTTTAGACTCGAATGTAACTCGAGTTTCAAAATTATAATGTACAAAATTGGAGTCGTGGAAGGTCCACTCGAGACGGAGTTACGAGGAGGGCGCGAGCAACACAAGGTGGTCAAGGGAAGGAGCTTGAGAAGCTGTTGACCATAGGTTGACCATCCGATCTTCTCATTGGCTTGAGAAGATCATAGTAGGGTCATGACTAATCACAAATAAATTTAATTAATTGCTTGTGTGTATGTGATGCATGATTAGTAATTAATTAGTGCCTAACGATTAGATTAGATCTAAATCGTGTACAAGATGCACCCTCTCGATTAGATTAGATCTCAATCGCATCAACTCTAATGTCTACCGTGTCGTGATACCTATCACTACCTCGATCACATGTGTTGTTGAATCTGCCAAAGCAGAGCAACACATATTATCTTGGTAGGGTACGGAGGGACAATCTTGGTCCCGTTTATCAATGCATGAGTGAGTACAAACTCAATTAGATTGAGTATTCCTAGTTTACTCGGTTGGATCGAGTACAACTATAGGCATTCTTCCAACGGTTGGAAAGATAGGACATAAATCACATTTATATTAATTCTTGGGCGTATTAGCCAAAGCTAACTCAAGTTTTAATATAACTGCGGATAATGATCCTATAAACAAGAGTTGCATAGAGATGTAATTGGTAAATTGTTACCTACCGATCATACTAAGTCTTGGGTGATTTAGCCAAAGCTAACTCAAGGCGCAGTATGATGTGGATCTCGTCCCACATGAGTTATAGAATTCAGTGGGAGCATCATTTAGTTAAAAGCCTAATTAAATGATTTAAAAGAATATGATATTTATTTTCTGCATTTTTCTGTTGTAGATAACCATGACGTCGAATACGAACTCTTTCTCCCTGCGTTCTGTCCTTAAGAAGGACAAGTTCAACGGAGCAAATTTCCTGGACTGGTACAAGAACTTGAGAATAGTTCTCACCCAGGAACGTAAACTGTACGTTCTGGAGCAGCCCATTCCGGAGGCTCCTCCTGCCAATGCCCCACGAGCTGACAAAGATGCTTATAAGAAGCATCAAGATGACGCATTAGATGTGTCCTGTCTAATGCTCGCGACCATGAACTCTGAGCTTCAGAAGCAACACGAGTTGATGGGCGCTTACGATATGGTTGAACATCTTCATCAACTGTATCAAGGGCAAGCGCGACATGAGAGATTTGAGATCTCAAGGGCACTATTTCAATGCAAGATGTCAGATGGGGATCCCGTAGGTCCATATGTACTCAAAATGATTGGGTACATAGAAAACCTACAGAGGTTGGGATTCCCGCTTGGCCAAGAGCTGGTCACTGACCTGATCTTGCAATCCTTACTGGATAGCTATAGTCAATTCATTCTAAACTATAATATGAACGAAATTGACAAGTCACTGCTCGAGCTGCTTAGTATGTTAAGAACTGCTGAGCTGAACCTTAAGAAGGCTAAGCCACACTCTGTTCTGATGGTTCAGAAACACAAGAGCAAGGGCAAGGGCAAGCCCAAAGGCAAAGGAAAGTCCCAAGCCAAGGGCAAAGGCAAGGCACTGAAGCCTAAAGGAGGGGTCGCCAAGGATGCTACCTGCTTCCACTGCGGTCAGACCGGGCACTGGAAGAGGAACTGCAAGGTGTACTTGGAAGATCTTAAGAAGAAGCGAAGTGAGACTTCCACTTCAGGTATATATGTTATAGAAGTCAATCTATCTATTTCTTCATCATGGGTATTAGATACCGGATGTGCTTCTCACATTTGTACTAATGTGCAAGCGCTGAGAAATAGCAGGGCATTGGCGAAGGGCGAGGTGGACCTACGAGTAGGCAATGGAGCACGGGTTGCTGCTGTTGCTATAGGAACTTATCATCTATCTCTACCCTCTGGGCTTGTAATAGAATTAGATGAATGTTGCCGGCGTCTATAAACTCCCCGAGCGGAAGACCGTCGAGCTCCGACGTAAAAAATCGAGAGACGAGCCGGCGTCTATAAACTCTCCGAGCGGAAGACCGTCGAGCTCCGACGTAAAAAATCGAGAGACGAGTCGGCGTCTATAAACTCTCCCAGCGGAAGACATCGAGCGCCGACGTTAAAAATCGAGAGACGAGCCGGCGTCTATAAACCCCCCGAGCGGAAGATCGTCGAGCTCCGACGTTAAAAATCGAGAGACGAGCCGGCGTCTATAAACCCGCCGAGCGGAAGGTCGTCAGGCGCTGACGGTAAAATTCGACGTTCAAAGGCGAGCAACCGGAGTCTATAAATCCTCCGGATGGATAACTTTTTGCAAGGTCCTGCTCCGTTGTAAAGGCCGACCTCAGATCGGGCCTGCCGATGAGGCAAGAATAAAGAAAGCGTGGGGCCGAGCGGCTCCTTTATAAAATGTACTTGGACGCGAGAAAACTGTGACCGAGACGAAAGTTAAAGATGGGACGTTGGTCGAACAAACAAATAACAAAAGGAGACAATCCACTTACGCCAAGCGGCGGACAGACAAAATTTATAATATTCGCCCCGAACGGCAGGCATACAAAAGATTGCACACTTAAAGAAATTTCATAAACCCCTCATTCACTATCATCAAAATTAAAGAGAGAGTCGGGGATGGAGCCCATCATGACCGCCAGATCTTCGGGGGGGATCGCCAGCTCGGTTGGTATGTGGCCCTTGATCTTCAGATATTCGACTGCCACTTTGATCGCCTCTTCAAAAGTTAAGGACAGCTTGTCGCTGAACTTTTCGCCAAATTCATCCGAGCGGACGAATGCTTGGCGTGCTTCCGCCGACCGACCGGGCTCCCCATCTTGATATTCTTTAAGAGTGGCTCCGGAAGCGTCAAGGTCCGCCTGAAGATCTTTCAAAGCCCCTTCCGCTTTAACCTGGTCGGCCGAGCGGCCCTCCCGTTCAGTCTTCAGCAAGGCGTCTAATTCCTTCACTTGCTGCTTTAGCCCCCGGTTCTCTTTCTTCATCATATCCATGTCGTCGATGGCTTGACGCTTCCGGGTGGTCGCGGTCTTTATCTCCTTGTCTCGCTGCTTGACCAAAGCTTCGAGTCGAGCCACTTCACCCGACAGATCGGAGGACTTACCCCGTTCGGCCTCCAGTAGCTTCTTGGCCTTCTCCAGAGCGGCCGTCGATTGGCCTCTGTTTTCCCCCGCAGCTTTGAGCTTTTTCAGCTCGTCCTCCAGCTCGGCTAATCGATTGCTGATGGCAATCTGCTCCACCCAGTTCTGCGAACGAATATGAACAAGTTAGAAACTAAATCCAAATAACTAACAAGGCAAAGAACATACCCCGGTCGCCTGTTGTAAATTGCTGTCGCCTAGCTGATCGGGAGTCATCATTACAATTCGAAGCCGGGCATCCTCCCAAGCTTTGGCAAGAGGACCCGTAAGGGTGATCTGCTGCTCGGGAACCGCTGGTTGATCAGCAGCTGCTAAATATTCCTCCGAAGGAAGGCGTAGGACAGTTTTTATCAACCTTGGGCTGCTCGGATCACCCTGGGACGCAGCGGCTTTACCGGATGGCTCAGCGGTGGAGGAAGAAGGACGGTCGCCCAGTCGCCTAAGACGCAGCAAGGTTCTGGGAGGACTGGAGGGCGGCACCTCAGAGGTAGCCCTTGGAGAGCCGAGCGGCGTGGGGATACTCTCTGTGGAGACTGTCCCAGAGATCGTTCGAGCTTCATCCCCCCGCTTGGACTGCGGTTCATCAGATGGAGTTGGTTGAGAGGCTGGCTCTGGCCATCTACGTTTCCGAGCTGCCAGGGGAACTTCGTCGGCCGAACGACTCTCTACCTCGACTTGAGTAGAGGGCTCTATATCGCCCGCAGCCTCGCCGAGAGAAGCAGAAGCGTCTAAGGCTTCGGGGACACCCTGAGTCCCCTCACCCTCTCCATTGGCTGGAGCAGCTGAGGCCAAGCTCCGCTCGGTGACCTCCCTATTCTTGGCCGCCTCGATCTCAGCGACTCTCAATTTCAGCTGCTCGGTAGCCTTGGCGCGCCACATGACTTCGGCTGCAGAAGCAAAGAATAAATCAATTAGAACAAAAGAAACGGGAAGATAAGAGAACTTACTCATGCTGCAAGGCAGATCGGCTGGGATAGAAGACAAGCCGAATATATCCAGTACTCCCGGAAGGAGCAGCTTGTCGATGTGATAGCGTTGGCCGACTAGCCGGTCGGCTGCATGAAGGTAGGCCAGATCGCCCCTAAACTTGCCGAGCTTCGGTTGCGCTGGCATCGCCGTCTGCCATTTGATACGGAAGGCCGGTGGCTCGGGGAAACGCACGTAGAAAAAATGCTCCTTCCAATGTTTGTTGGAGCTCGGCATGTTGTCAAAAAGGACAAAACCTATCCTACATTGAAAAATGAAGGTACCCCACTCAGCTTGCTTAGGGTAGTAAAAGTAGTGGAAAATTTTGGGGTCTAGGGGAATGCCGTTCAGTTTAAAGAGAATTACCACCCCGCTCAGCAGCCTTATGGAATTCGGAACTAGCTGGCCGAGCGGGATGCGAAAGTAGTTGCAAACTTGCAAGAAAAACTTATGGGGTGGAAAGCGTAGCCCGGCCAAAAATTGGTCTCGGAAGAAAAGAACGGTGCCGGGCGGCGGTTCATGAGGTCGGTCGGCGGAGGTGGCTAATACTATGTGGTGGTCGGCAGGGATTTCATAGGTCCGAGTGAGGCGCAGCGCGTCCTCCTCGTCAAACCGGCTCTCCATGGTCGTGTACCAGATACCAGGAGCACCGCCGGTCGGCTGTGAGGTACTAGTCATGGTATAGGGCAAGGAACGAACGCGGAATGAAAGGAAAAGGAAATAAAGCAAGGAAAGAAGGGGGCAGAATGATAGAGACAACTAACAGGAAGAAAAGGAGGGAGGAACCGAGGAAAAGAAAGGCTTACGAGCAAAAGGATGGTCACAAGGGGTTCCGGGATCGTCGGAGAAGCGAGGTCGTCGGAGAAGAAAGGAGCAGGGGGGCGTCGGGGATCGATGAAGCCGAAATGCGGCTAAGAAGAGAAGTCGCGAGCTTTATAACGTCGACCGCAAGCAGCTTCCACCGTCCGATTCAGGTCATGAAGAACGAGGTGATCATCCAACCGCTCATTTCAAACGGCGGTTGTCCCATCGGAGGTAACGCCACCGCCATACGCTGACAAAAGCGAGATCGCCACGTGTCAGCAGGACACGGGTCACATTTAATGAACGCCCCTTACTGCGCGCAGTGCACGTGCTTGGCAGTAGGGGAGAGGATTCAGCATGGATTCCAAGGGAATACAAGGCACGGGCAAGACACCGCCGAACGGATGAGCATCCCTAAGCCTGGCCGAGCGGACTAGTGTAGCGGTCGTTACTCAGTCAGATCGGCAGTCCAGTCAGTCGGACTTCGCCTCCTTCGACTAGACTTGAGGGGGAGGCAAGTGATCCGGCGGTTAGAACAGGGGACCCCCATTTTGAGGGGTCAACGTCATGTGGAAGTCAAAGGGCCAGGTGGTCCATCGGAGAAGGATGGGCCGACCTGACTCATGAGAGAAGGGCGGACCGATCGGCCGACCGGAGAAGGATGGGCCGACCTCCCGACCGGCCGACCGGTGAATAACCGATGGCAAAAGGCGCCCCGACAGGAGTCGGGGTTCCGGCGCTCGATTGAACAGTAACGAAGGGCCGAGCGGAAGTCATGCTCGGCCGAAGACATAAGGTAACATACTGCTAGCAGTCCCCATATAGCACCTTACCGAGGATCTCCCCAGCATACCAATGCATATGGAGGGCCGGACGTGATGTGAGTGTCGGCCGGCCGGACGTGAGATGAGTGCCGGCCGGCCGGATGCCCCGGCATGGAGTAGGGAGAGAAGGGCAAGGAACATCTTATGACAGCTGTCAAGTCCTATGACTAGGCCATACTCTAAATCTGGCGACAAGGTGTTCTGCTGTCCCATCGAAGACGTGCCTGGACTGTAGCAGTATGGTGTCAGGTAAGCTCCTCTGACAAGCCCACACTACGGTATGGGAAAGGACACGTGTACACCTCGGTATGTGTGCACTCGCTTCTCCACAGCCCTATATAAAGGCCCTCACCCTTTACCGGAGGTATGCGTTCTACAATATTTGGAACCACTTCTTCACTATTCGCTTGCCTGACTTGAGCGTCGGAGGGTCGTCGCCGGGAACCCCTTCCCGGCCCGACTTCTGTGCAGGTTCACCGGAGGTTCGTACGACCAGTCGTAGATCTACGTCAGCGACTCGGAGAGCGCCACGTGCCCAGCGTCCATTGATTCAGCTTTCGGACAGGATCAGTTTATTTAAAAGATATGTTCTATTGTAGTGCACCTCTGATGAACGGACTCTACATTCTAGACCTTGAAAGCCCTATCTATAACATAAATACCAAGAGGTTCAAGTCAAATGATATGAACCAAACCTATCTCTGGCACTGTCGCTTAGGTCATATAAATGACAAGCGCTTATCCCAGCTCCATAAGGATGGTTTGCTGGACTCATTTGATTTTGAATCTTATGAGACGTGCGAGTCATGCCTACTAGGCAAGATGACCAAAACTCCCTTTAGTGGACACAGTGAGAGAGCGACTGACTTGTTAGGTCTTATACATAGTGATGTATGTGGCGCTTTCAATGTCGCTGCTAGAGGCGGTTATAGGTACTTCATCACATTTACTGATGACTTCAGTAGATATGGTTATGTGTACTTGATGACACATAAGTCTGAATCCTTTGAAAAGTTCAAAGAATTCAAGAATGAAGTACAGAACCAGCTTGGCAAGAGTATTAAGATACTTCGATCAGATCGAGGTGGAGAATACCTTAGCCATGAGTTTCATGACTACCTAGCTGAGTGTGAGATTCTATCCCAACTCACTCCTCCTAGAACATCACAGTAGAATGGTGTATCCGAAAGGAGGAATCGTACCCTATTAGATATGGTATGATCTATGATGAGTCACACAGATCTTCCAACATTACTTTGGGGCTATGCTCTAGACACGACAGCTTTTATACTCAACCGAGTTCCATCCAAGGCTGTGATAAAGACACCATATATGATATGGAGTGGGAGAGATGCCCAGGTGTCTTTTATAAGCATTTGGGGTTGTGAGGCTTACGTTAGACGTCAAGTCTCAGACAAATTAGGACTCAAATCCGACAAGTGCTACTTTATTGGATATCCCAAGGAAACTAAGGGATATTACTTCTACATTCCCAGTCAGCACAAGGTAGTTGTGGCAAAGACTAGGGTCTTTCTAGAAATGGACTTTGTTTCTAGAAAGAATAGTGGGAGTACGTTCGATCTTGAAGAAGTTCAAGATGCGAATCATAGCACTGAAGCCTCGATGGAAATTGAACTGGAACCACAAAGTGTTGTGGATGATGTTGTTCCATAAAGAGTTGAGGAACAACAACCAGTTCAAGTAGACATACCTCTTCACAGGTCTAATAGGGTGCGTCGTCAGCCTGAGAGATACTCATTTCTCTTGTCTGACCATGATGACGTTGTGCTCATAGAGGATGAGCCTACCACCTATCAGGAAGCTGTGATGAGACCAGATTCCAAGAAATGGCTAGAAGCCATGAGATCCGAGATGGAATCCATGTACACCAACCAAGTTTGGACTTTGGTTGATCCACCTGAAGGGGTAAAACTCATTGGGTGTAAGTGGGTCTTTAAGAGAAAGACTGACATGGATGGACTTATCTATAAGGGTCGCTTGGTAGCTAAAGGTTTCAAGCAGATTCATGGTATTAACTATGATGAAACCTTTTCTCCAGTAGCGATGTTTAAGTCCATTCGGATCATGTTTGCTATTGCAGCATACCATGACTATGAGATATGGCAGATGGATGTCAAAATCGTGTTTCTGAATGGAAACCTGCTCGAGGATGTGTACATGACACAACCTGAGGGTTTTGTAGATCCACAACATACTAGCAGAGTATGTAATTTGCATAGGTCCATTTATGGACTAAAGCATGCTTCTCGGAGCTAGAATCTTCGATTCGATGATGCAATCAAACAGTTTGGTTTCATCAAGAATGAAGATGAACCTTGTGTCTACAAGAAGGTTGTAGGGGACATAGTTGTCTTCCTCATATTGTATGTGGATGACATACTACTCATTGGGAAAGACATCCCTTTGTTACAGTCTGTCAAGACTTGGATAGGGACATGTTTGTCAATGAAGGACTTAGGTGAGGCATCCCGCATTCTAGGGATACAGATCTATAGAGATAGATTTAAGAGATTGCTTGGCCTAAGTCAGAGTACATATATTGACAAGGTACTCCTTCAGTTTGCCATGCAGAACTCTAAGAAGGGATTTCTGCCGATGTCACATGACGTGAGTTTTTCGAAGGCTCAAGGTCCCTCTTTTAGAGAGGAGAGAGACCGCATGGATCAGATCTCTTATGCCTCAGTCATAGGATCTATCATGTACGTCATGCTATGTACTCGACCTGATGTCTCGTATGCTTTGAGCATGACGAGCAGATACCATTCAGATCCAGGTGAAAGTCACTGGATAGCGGTCAAGAATATTCTTAAGTACTTAAGAAGGACTAAAGAATATTTCTTGATATATGGAGGCGATGACGAGCTAGCTGTAAAGGGTTACAGTGATGCCAGCTTCCAGACCGATCAGGATGATTATCGATCGCAGTCAGGGTTCGTGTTTTGCATTAATGGTGGTGCTGTGAGCTGGAAGAGTTCGAAGCAGGACACAGTCGTTGATTCTACGACAGAGGCCGAGTACATTGCTGCATCAGAGGCAGCAAAGGAGGCAGTTTGGATCCGCAAGTTCATCACTGAACTTGGGGTGGTTCCTAGTATCGCTGACCCTATTGAGCTCTATTGTGACAATAATGGAGCTATAACACAGGCTAAGGAACCTCGCTCACACCAGCGGACCAAACACATACTGCGCATTCGAGAGATTATCGAGAGAGGAGATGTGAAGATTTGCAGAGTACCTACAGAGGCTAACATCGCAGATCCCTTGACCAAGGCTTTGGCACAGAGGAAGCATGATGGTCACACTAGGTCATTGGGGCTTAGAGCCTACACTGATTGGCACTAGTGCTAGTGGGAGATTGTTAGTTAGAGCCCTAGAGCCAATCATTTGATGATTGTATTATGGACTTGTTGTATCATATTCTTATATAAATAAAGGCATTTGTTTTGGTTATTATACTTACTTGTATTGGTGCCAAATAAACTAAGTATAATAGCGTCCTTGAGTAGAAGGTTCTCACCTATATCAATCGGTTAGTTGAACTGATAGTGAGATGATATAGGGAACACTACTCTTAATCATTCCTAGTCGAGTATTAACATTTAGGGGCAATGTTAATGCAATAAGACTAGCATGTAGGTCAACTCGATGACTTGATCTCACAAGTCATGGATATAGAGATATCAAGTTGACACATGGGTATGCATTGGAAAATGTATACTGAATGACCTGCCATGAAAAAATATCATGGATCGTTATATGAGTGTCATATACTTTCTCATGTGGCTATTAGTATGACTACTAGTCCTTGGACCTGAAGTCACCATGGATCCCTACATAAGGAGTTATGTACTTTATTTTCGTCAAACGTCACCCGTAACTGGGTGGACTATAACGAATTATGCAGAGGGATGTGAGTGATGTAGATGGGATCTATTCCTCCTATATGACGGGAGCGACATCGATATTCTTGATAGAGTGAGATCACGAAGTGCATGGCCATGCCCAAATGAGTCAATATGAGATATTGAGCTCATTTTATTTAGTGAGTCTACTTGGAGTTCAAGATTTAGATTGGTCAGATGATAACACGGTCTATGCCTCACATTGATCAATCTAGATGTCTAGGATAGAGGGACACTTGTCATATATTGTGAGAAGTCACAATTAGTAGTCACAAGGTGATGTTGGATCTCAACATTCTTGTAACTTGGGTAGTAATGATGTGTTGCTAGATACCGCTCATTACTTATGCTCCTAAATGGGTTTAGGGGCATTGCCAACGTTACAAGAACCTATAGGGTCACACACTAAGGACAATTAGATGGAGATTAGATTCATATGATGAACCAAGAGGATTAGATTCATGTGTTGAATCAAATTGGATTAAGAGTAATCCTAATTGGGCTAATTGAGTTGGACTCAAGTTGATTCATGTGTTCAATGAGTCTAATTTAGATTATGACTCATTGAATCAATTTAATTAAATGAATTAGATTCATTATATTAAATTGGCTTGAATTAAATGGTTGGATTAGATCAACCATGAAAGAGATTAAGTCAAGTTTGACTTGACTTGAGAGGAAGAGGAAGAGTCAAGTTTGACTTGACTTTATGTCACATCATTTGTGAGTTGGCATTAGGAGAACCAATGATGATGTGCCACATCATCAAAGCTAGCACATGTGTGTGTCATCTCATGGAGGTTACAAGTCTCCTTCCATTTAATGTGGTCGGCCACATTAAATGAGAATGAGTTACAATTGTGGCCGGCCACACTAATGCTAGGTGAGGGGTTTTCATTTTGTGAGTTATTCTCATTCATTCCATCTTCTTCCTTGCTCCAATTCTTCTCTCCCTCTCCTCTCCATTGCCGAGACCTTCTTGGAGTGCTAGCACACTCTAAGGTTCTCTCTCCACCTAGTTTGTTCGTGTGGATACTTCTAGAGGATCGTACGCTTGACGATCTCGAGATCCGGCGAACCGTTGGACGAGCGGGATTGCGAAGGGCATCGCATCGAGGGTAAAACTCGTACTCTAATGTAGATCTAGAGTTTGTAAACTCGTACTCGTAGTTTTTTTTTCAAAATTTTATTCTTCGCACGGATCCAGTGGCGGGGGTTTCGGGGTTTCCGCAACGCGAAAAAGCGGTTTTCGCTGTCCGAAAGACCCAACAAGTGTTCTAGAAGTCATGCATTCTAGCTTGGAACAATCATTCTAGCTTAGTACTTGATTATTGAATCTTATCTGATTGTTATCTAAGTTACATACATTTCACTTGATCGAATTTGTATTTAAGTTAGATTCTTTTATTATGCTATATACTTCAAATTCTTTGTTTAGTATTTTAAAAATTATCTAAATATTATTCACCCCCTATAGTATGCAATTAGATCTTACAAATTAATATCAGAGCGGGTTGAGCTGATAGTATATTAGAGAAACTTGATTAAGTGTTTAGACTAGATAAGACGTATCCTACTTGATGTATCTAGTTAAGCGAAACTAGCTAAAGCTACCTCAACTCATTCTAATCCAGTTAGAACAAAGGGTTGTATTAAAGTTAGTTAAGTTCTAGATTCTTAAATCAGTCTTGTCTTAGGAAATGATCGTTGATTTGATATAGAAGATCTCTATCTCTCTACAACTTAAAAGCAAATTTAGGAAACTTTTACTTAACTAGCCTAAAGCAAACCTGAATCTAATCTAAGGTCAAATTTTGTATTTTGAGTTTGATCAAACTCAAATAAATTTACAATAATCTTAATTCGAGCCTAGCTCAAACCAAAATCCAAATTGTAATTACAACCATATCAAATAAACCATAATCTTGACTTAACCCTAATTCAACTTAAACAATTTGATTATTATTTTTTGTGCAACTAACCAAAAATTTATAAAAGTCTTGGAGAAATATCTATGCAGAAAGGATTCAATACAACCTGTCCTCCTCTCTTCAATGGCAATAACTTTCCCTATTAAAAGCCAAGGATGAAGTACTATCTCATGAATGAGATAGAAAATTGACTAATCATTAAGGTACGCTTCGAGATACATACAAATCCAAACATCGAGATAGTTGATTTCAATCACTAGACAAACTGTAACACCAAAAGAAACGTCCAACCCAACTGTATTGCAATATGGTCTAATTCAAGAACAATTGGTCAAGGTTGGACCATTTAACAATGCTACAACTCTGAGAGAAGCTTATTGAGTTGCACGAAGGCTCAGTTGACTCACAAACAGCAAAGAAAGACTTGCTTCTAAGTCAACTTCAAATAATTCAAATGAAGGAAGGTAAGTCAGTTAGTCAGCTGCACAATAGATTCAAGAAAATCTTGAACAAAATCCAAACTATCGGTGAACAAGTCAATAATCATACTTGATCAGGTACACACTACTTTGTGAGCATCTATGGTTGATGTTTACAAAATATCTAAGGATCTTTCAATTATCAAATTAGATGAGTTTTTTCTGTAATTTTAAATTTCACGAGCAGACTAAACTTGATCAGAAAGAGAAGAATATGACTTTGATTGCATGTAAAACCAAGTCAAGACCCAAACCTAAGGAAGAAACTGAGTCAGAATACGAGTCCGGACCCTCAACTGATGAAGATGATCTATTTTTAGAAGTTTCCCATCTAGTCAAAAGAATGATCCGAAGGAAGAAATTTTCTTGGATGTTCATAAAGGACATGTCGAAGAAGGATCTTACAAATGACCAATATTCTTCGAATGTAACAAGAAGGGGCATTTCAAATCGGAATATCCACTTCTAAAGGAAAAAAACCCCGACAAGAACAAGAAGAAGAAGAAAAAGAAGAAAACTCAACGTGAGATGAGTAGATTACAACTCTGCCTCAAGTCAAATTAGTGATTCAGATGAGGCCACTAATAAGGTAACAAATCCTATTACAGAAAAATTGTATGCTACAATTTCTTACTTGATTAGAACATTTATAACATATTTGTTATATGCTGATTTATTCTTATATAGCAGTTTTAAGTATACATATAGATTTCAATCTAAAATTTTGAAAATGTTTGATTTGTGTTACCATATTGCAAAAATTATATGTTTTTATGATTAACATACATTTACTTGTCAAAAAAAAAAAAAAAAAAAGGGAAATACACCTTATAGATACTAACTACTAAGTTTTTAAAGCATTTTCAATTTACTATCATTTTTTAAAAAAATATGATGCATTTCTTTCCTAAGTTTTTTCCACGATAAATTCTAGCTGATTAACTGACTCTATAAAATTTTATGGTTTTCTTAAGATTTATGAAATTTTCAATAATTTTTTTAAATTAGATTGTTGAGCATTAAAGGAGTAGATTGAAATTGAGTTCGAGTTCAACTAATTATTTTGATGTAGTTGACAAAAGATCTACGTTAGTTCTTAACTTGTAATTTTGATGATCATAACATCATACGGTCAGACGATCATGAAATTATATGTCCTCGTATCCCTTTGCCGATCAAATGATCATGACATCCTTGAGATGTGTGCAACATCTTTGAGATGTGATTTGGTCCGTCTGATTGATGAGCAGAACATAAGGGGATATATGATTTCAGAATATAGGATCTGAATTCGATAATTAAGGATTTTTTTTTCACCTGTGAAAAAAAATTATATAGTATCTTACTTAAACCGTGTAAAATTTGTATATTATACGAAATTAAACTGCATTAAAATCAATTATATGTGTCATCTCTAATAAAGGAGACTTCGTATATGTGTTTATCCCATAGTTAAAATCAACAGAAGAAAATAAATTTATTCATACAAAAGTAAGAATAATCAGACAAAAATATTATGAAAGCAAAAAATAGCATGACTGTTATTGAAAACCCAATCAACCAATCTCACACAAGCTAAATTAAAGAAGACAAAATAGCGAACATATCCATGCCCCAAAGGCCCAAGCTTCTTCTTGAAATTGATCATCAATCCGAGCCGAGAGATTCAAGTTTTGTCTTTAAGGTCACACAATCATTGAGCTTGTGAAATCACTCCCTGTACAGTGTACAGATACGAACAGAAAGATTATACAATTTTACATATTGCATAAAATGCTAAATCATTTTCGAATGTTCATTTCTTTCCTATTGACAGAGTAGATAATAAATAATTTGATACAAAAATACATATCAGAAATGGGTATTACCTAAAATAAGGGGTGAGGGAATCTTTAGTGCTCTCATCATCCCAATCCAAGTTGTCCCACCAAGTTCGATCACCTTCAATCTCTTTTAATCTGCTTTTCAATATTTCAACCCCAAATGGTAATTTTTGGAGCCTTGGGCAATCATGCACACGCATATATTCCAAGTAGGAAAAACAGAGCGGTTGGTGTGCAATGCGATGCAGCTTTTTCATGTGACACAAAGTCAGCATCTTGATGCCAAAGTTAGAATTGGAGTTCCCAATATTACTTATTAGTTCCTCCATTTCCCAACAATCTGATATGTCTAGAAGATTAAGGCATGGGAGCTGGAGAACCCAAGAAACATTTTTCAACTTGTAACAACAATTGATGTACAGGTCGCGGAGGTTGTTGAACCCAACTCCATTCAACCAATTTTTTTCCAGTTCTTCTATTCTATCAAAAATGAGAGTCTTCAAACATCTGAAACTCGATTCACAGTCCACGCTTGCATTCATCATTAATTTGTCTCCCCGGACATTTGCAATAGTTAGACACTCGAGGTTGTCACTTAATCTGTGACTCCATTGTAACATCTGGAATTCTGAACTTAATCCGCTCATAGTGAGGTTCCATACGGAAACATTTGGTAACACGTTCAGACTTTCGAGGTTACTTGCATAAATGGCAATTCCCAGACTTAATTGGTGGCGTCCTTTGAAACGTACCAACTCATCCCACCATTGCTCACACACAGGAAATTGTTGTGTTATGTCCAACCACTTGAGCATTGGTAAATTGGAAATTATCCCATTGGGTACTGTCTTCAAATAAGTATCCCTTAGAAGCAAGTACTTCAATTTGCCGAGGCAACCAAATTCGAGCGGCAGTATAGGACAGGTTTAAATATTGAAGTTCAGTTAAGCTACCAATCTCCGTTGGAAGCTCGTTTATATCACAGTTGGAGAGATCCAAGTATGTTAAACGAGGCATGCTTGCGGACAAACTCGGAGGAATTGTTGTCAGGTGATTGTATTGGAGAATCAATATAGAAAGTTCTGAAAAAGTTGAAGCTTTGTACTCTGGTAAAGATAGAATGCGGTTCTTCATGAATGATGCTCGCTCTGCCTCCTGCCATTCCTCTTGTCTAGGCAAATTATGCAAACCAATTCCAGCTTTCACAATCCATTTCCTTTCGTTCCCCTTTAACTCAGAGACCATCAATAGCGCCATGTCTCGGATGATATCATGCATCTTCACATGATCAGCCTCGTAATAATTATGTGGTCTAGAGGAGCGCTCTAGCAAGGATGCAGCCATGAGAGTTTCCAAATAGGAGCATCCTTTGGCAAAAGCTTCATTGATTACATTAAATTCACAGATTATGCCACAACCTATCCAACATGGTATCAACTCCTTAAATTTGTGGATCTCATAATCCTCAGGCCACAAAGCGCAACACAAAAGGCATTCTTTTATCGAGTCATTTTCTAAACTGTCGTAGCTCAGCTTGAAGGCTTTATACATTACAATTGAATCTTCAGGAAGGCATACGGTTGTCCACTCATGTTCATCCCTTATTTGATGGAGAGCGTCCTTCCAAACTTCCCAAGACTTTTTCCCTGACATGGCCCGGGCGACGGTGATAAGAGCGAGCGGAAGACCTGCACATTCTTTAGCAAGGTCTTGAGCACAGGAATTGATTCCTCTATCTGAGCTGAGAACATCCTCGTCGCTATTCTCCTTAAAGAGTTGCCATGCTTGATTTGGATCCAGGCATTTGACTTTGATCTTCTTTTCTGCTTTCATTCGCCCACACAATGTCTCGCGTGAACACCACGGCTTTGCGCGGCTGCTGCTGTTGCTGCTGCTGCTGGCCTTGCTTAGTAGCTGAGTGTGCCATCCCCAACAGTTGAAGATCCAGATGTTCCCAAATGTCATCCAGAAGCAACAAACAGTTCCGGTTCTTCAAGTACTTAAACAGCTTGTCACCGCAAGTTGGTTCATCGTCACTCTTCTGCAGCGTGTTCAGTTCTAGACTCTTAGCAATATCCATTTGAAGCTTTTTCAATTGGCAGTCTTTGGAGGCCACAACCCAAATGACAAGATCAAATAATCTATGATTAGAATAGTATCTCTGGATGCTCTTGGTGGTCTTACCGACACCACCCATTCCGTAGATGCCTATGATGTCTTTTCCACCATCGATGTAGCCCACGGTCTCCTTCACATACGACTCAATCCCAACAGGCGGTCGGTGTGACATGGAAAGCATCACGGTGGGTTCTGGAAGCGCAACTGTGGCAATCGGATCCAGTGCGCCAGCTCGGCTCATCAATTCATTAGCCTCGCCGAGCTTCTTCGCCACTTTTCGGATGATGGAGCAGCAGTTTGATGACTCTCTGATAGGGATCTGATCTCCTGCTAGCTGTGTTTGACTCGACGTGCAGCCAGTTTGATTAAAGCAATTGCAACTGAAGCAACCTAACGAAACAAAGCAGGAGATGGAAACAACAACTTATATTCTCTCTCTTTCTTAGAGAAAGAGAAGGAGCAGGAGCAGGAGCAGGAGCAGGAGCTTGTAAAAGATAATTGTTCAATATGTCTGGATTATATCAAGATTCAAGACGTAATATTTCAATAAAGGTTATATAATATTAGAAATATCATGGTAATTTATTTTAAATTTATCAAAAATATATGTTATTTTAATATTTACAAAGAACGTGTATTTTTAAATATATTTTATATTTTATTCATATGATAATTATGTCGTTTTTCACTCTCTTCTCTATTTTCTCTCTCTTATGCATGCAATCAATCTTATTTTTCCTCTCTTTTCTTCTTTTTTCTTTTATTTTTTTACATGCGTGCATGCATAACATAGGTCTGATATACATATATATCATATCAGACCTACAATATTTAGAGTTTAGTTAATTTTTTGATAACATTTTAATATATTTTGATAAGTCGAAATAATTAATAAATAGCATATTTGAACTCTTTACAACCGTCAGAAATCGATACAACTGATCAATTATTTATTTGGACTTCCAAGGAGGTGTAAAATTGTAATAATGAAGAATTGACAAAAATTCTAATGCATGGGCTGATATGATTCATATCAAGCTCAATATGGAAGTTTTTTTACTAATTCTTTCTTACTATATTTTAACACCGTCTAGAAGTGTTAAAATAAATAATGGATAGTATATGTAACTCCTTACAACATCATAAATCCACAAGAACTGAAATGAGCGCAATCGAAACTTTTATACAAGATTTTTTTGTGACTAGAATTGTAGTTTGTGTGAATTATGTTTTTAGTCATATCTGAAATCACTGATGTAGGTGGTAAATATGAATTAAATTGTTACTGATATTTGATTTAAAAAAATATATTTTTATTGAGCAACATCATATTTTGGCTTCTGGAAGGTCTTAAAATTTAATCAAGAAGAATCGACAAAAATTCTCATGTGTGAGCCTAATATCAATCATATCAGGCCTAACGTAGGCTTTATATGATTCATTTTAGACCCAACGTAAGAGGATTTTTACCAATTATTTCTTATTATATCTTAACATCTTCTGGAAGCCAAAATAAATAATAGATAGTATATTTGAACTCCTTGCAATATCAAAATGTACATGAACTGAAACGCATGCAATCGGAGCTCTCTATGTCCATCAGTGGATTTCGATCAAAACCCACTAATGGACTTTGAGAGCTCCAATTGCACCTATTTCAGTTCCTATTTTTGAGGTTGTAATTAATTCAAATATACTTTCCATTATTTATTTTGGCTACTCGGATGAGTTAAAATATAATAAAGAAAAATCAATAAAAACCTCTACGTTGAGCATGATATGAAACCCAACATAGGCATAGGCATGATATAAAATAAAGTATATAGGGTATATAGTATAGATTAGGGTTCAATTTAACTAATCTAATTAATTTAATTTAACTGATCTAAGCCAACTAATTAATTTAATTCAAATAATATAATAATTAGATTAATTAAATAGAATTAATTAGATCATTTAGATTAGTTAGTTTACTTCAATTAATTAGATTAGCTAGGTTAATTCATTTAATTAGATAGGTTAAATGCTAAGTTTAATTTGGTTAATTAGAATAATTGAATTAGATTAATTAAAATAGTTAGATTGATTAGGTTAATTAGATTAGTTATGTTAAGTCGGTTAATTAGATTAATTATATTAAATTAATTAGATTAATTAGGTTATTTAAGGTAATTATATGGATTAGATTAGTTAGTCTAATTCGATTAATTAGATTAAATAAATTGAATTAATTAGATTAGTTAGCCTAATTTGAATAATTAAATTAATTAGATTAATTACAAATTAATGAGTTAAATTAGATTAGTTAGATTATTTAGATTAATTAAATTGAATTAATTAGAATCCTTAGATTAATTAGGGTAGTTTAGTTAATTAGGTTAATTAGATTAGTTAGATTATTTAATTAAATTAATTAAATTGAAATAACCCTTTAATATCATAATTCCATTAATCCCCTTAACACCATAATAAACTAGCGTGGGTCTGATATGAATCATATCAAACTTAAGGAGGTTTTTTTGTCGATTATTTTTTATTATATTTTAACAGAAGTCAAAATAAATAATAGATGGATGTTTGAACTCCTTGCAATATTAGAAATCTACAAGAACTGAAATGAGCACAATCAGAGCTCTCTAGGTTCATCAGTGGATTTTGACCAAAACTCATTGATGGACCTAAAGAGTTCTGATTGCTCTTATTTCAATTCCTGTAGATTTCCGATGTTATAAGGAGTTCAAATATATTATCCATTATTTATTTTGACTTTTAGAATGTATTAAAATATAATAAGAAAGAAACAACAAAAATCCACATACATTAGGCCTAATATGATTCCATATCAGGCATACATTGGGTCTGATATGATTCATATCAGACTCATGCATTGAGATTTGTCGATTCTTCCTGATTAAATTTTAAGATGTGATTCATATTTACCACCTATATGATGTGATTTCAGATCAGACTAAAGACATAATTTACACAAACTATATCTCCAGTCACAAAAAAAAATCCTTTGTATAAAAGTTAGATATACCTATCAGCACCTTTGCAAAAAAGAAATTTTTTTCCACTTGCACCATACACAATTACAGACATTCTCTTCCTTTTGTTGTTGAATTCCAACGGATTGAAAATCTTGAAATTTCTTTGTCAGAATAAAATATCAAGTCGCTAAGATCTTCATAAAAAATAAGACTTGTTGATTAAAACATACAAACTGAATTGTTACCTCTCAATAAGATATTCAAAAAATGAATATTTCTCCCTAATGAATATACTAGATTGAGTCCTCTTACAAAACTCAAAGCTAAATTCCATGGCTGCAACAAGAAATGCAACTTCATCTGGTGATTCTGCTTCATAAGTAAAGCTACCAATTTCTCATCGAGTTCAGGAATTGCACTGTGACACAATGCAAGGATCCTGAAGAACGAAAGAATGGTATCAGCTGTGGGTTCCTTTGCCCAATATCCATGCATAAGCATGTCATCTTCTAAACTAAAACCTTTAATCGTAGGTTTTCTTAGATTACCACTTTTAAAATTTATTAGCCCCATGTTGGGTCTGATATAAAATTATATCAGGCTCAACATGTGCCTGATATGAATTATATCATATGGGGATTTTTCCTATTTTTTATTATTATATTTTAACATATGTTAGAAGTTAAAATAAATAATGGATACTATATTTGAACTCCTTGCAGCATTAGAAATTCATAGGAACTGAAATGGACGTAATCGGGGCTCTCTAGATCCATTAATGAGTTTTGACCAAAATCCACTTATGGGCCTAGAGAGCTCTGATTGCACCCATTTCAGTTCTTATGGATTTCTGATGTTGTAAGAAGTTCAAATATGCTTTCCATTATTTATTTTGACTTCCATAAGGTGTTAAAATATAATAAGAAAGAATCGGTAGAAAAACCTCTACGTTGGGTCTGATATGATTCATATCAGGCCCACACATGAGGATTTTTGTCTATTGATTATTATTACAATTTTACACCTCCTTACAAGCCAAAATAAATAATCGATCAGTTTTTGTCGATTTCTAGGGTTGTAAAGAGTTTAAATATACTATTTATTAATTATTTCAACTTCTACAAATGTATTAAAATATTATTAAAAAAATCAACTAAACTCTAAACGTCGTGAGCCTAATATGATTTGTATATCATACCTATGTTATGCATGCACACATGCAAAATAAAATAGAGGAAAGAGAAGAGAGGAGAGAAAAAATAAGATTGGTTGAATGCATAGGAGAGAGGAAATAGACGAGAGAGTGAGAAACGATAGAGAAAAGAAAAAAGTCAGATTTGTCAGTAGGATAAAATGAAAAATGCATTTAAAAATGTGCGTTCTTTGGTAAATACCAAAGTAGCACGCACCTTTTGATAAATTTAGAAATCTACATACGTCCTTTGGTAAATTGTCAAAAATCTTGGCTATATAAAATATGTGCAGAGGCCCAAACATCAGAATGAATTATTTCAAGTGGAAAATTAAAAACATCATCGGATAAGGAGAAAGGTAACTTATGACTTTTAGATTCCATGCATACCCTACATGAATGAGATGGAGAGGAAATAAGGAAGTAGGTAAATTATATGTATTGATGATTGACTAAACAATACGAAGAAAATGATGATCAAGTCGAGCATGCTAAACTGATTTATTTGTGCGTTCACCAACAAAAACTTTGATTGAAGAACTTTGAAGATAATGTCATTTTTTATTTTCCTATAAAACATAATAGTATTTGTTCCTCTATCTTTTATAAGATAATGATTATAATGAAACTTAAAAATGACATTGTTATTAAGACAAAATTGACGTGTAAAAAGTAAATTTTTAATAATAGACGGAATATGAAAGACATTGCGCATGTGAACAGTATGATTGAATAAATGAATATATGTGTTTTCAAGATTAGCAATTTGTAAACCTAAATCATCATCTACTTGAACTGTATCTAAGTCATAATATGACATTGCGTCTCTAAAGATAGTATAATCTAATGTGACATGCTAAGTTGTTTCAGTGCCAATATACCATTCCGTAAATAAAGACTCTGGGGTTTACTATGAATAGGCACAGATGAGAGGGCTTTAGGATGGACTTATAAAGCAGTTGGTTGTCTTGAATCTATAGAACCATCAATGAAATTTGAGTCAAATCGTTTATAATATTGAATACTAATATGTCTGATTCTAAGATAAATTTAACATTTGATCCGAATATATGACTAATCAAATCTTTAGAGTATTGATTTTCAATATATCCAATGATATAATAGATTTAATATTGTTCTGAAGTTTATCTTTGGCCATGATGTGATTATTTGACATAGTAAAATAAAAAGAAAAAAAAATGTGAAAATGAGTGATACCAAAAAGTCGCGGAAACGTCTTCTTTTCAAATAACTTAGATAATGTACCAAAGAGAAAAGTACAGGACTAAATTACAAGAAAAGGAACTTAAGAGCTTAAAAGCTTAAGGACTTACAAACTTAGACTTCTCAGAGTAGAACTTGTACCGTGAAGCGGTGTGTGTTCTGCAATGAGCTAACTAGAGGGTTTTATAGAAAAGAGAAGGAGAAGGATAGAGATGAGCTGAGTGCACTTGTGGGCCTCGTCATCACTCATAGGTATCCTTATCTGTTCCTCTTTCTTATCCCTTTACAAGCTTTACAACGCAGCCTATAGTCTTTACAGCTAAGGCTAGATTCTTTTTCATTTGGACGGCTCCCCGAGGCTCAGTCCAATGTGAATTCGAATATGCTTTTATTAAAGCAAATCTACTTTGGATTTTCTTGGGCTCACCACGCTCTGTCTTCTTATGGTGGTGTGTCCACCATGTGTTGGATGGTGTCTTGTAGTTGCAGAAAGGCGGTGAATAAGGACTTCTTTACAGCTGAGACGCTGGGTAAGACATCTTTAAAGTAAAGTCCTTTAGGGTGTTCACTCCTGATGCTAAAGTCTGCTTCTTTGATGTCGTGGATAAGTTTGAGCTCCAGGATGTTGTGGATGAGCTGGTTTGCAACGGTCCTTTCGATGTCGGCCAAGTGTCTTCTGGCATCTTCTTCGAGGATGGTGCACACCCTTGGGCCGTGGCTGGAGGAGACTTCTTTGTACTGAGCCAAAAAGTGATAAGGCTCTTCAAATGTTGGGTAGCTTTGTTATTGGGCTTGGCTTGCAACTGATGAATTGTTTCCTCCCATTGTTGCATTATCAATTCGTCTTCGTTTGAAATGGTCCATGGGCCTGCAATAAAAGAAACCAAGCGAGATAATGTGTCATCCAGGGTGTTGTCTTTACCTTCTATGTGCTGAAAGTGGACAGGGATGCCCAGTCCAGTAATGAAGTCCGTAAATGCTATCCAACGGACTCGTGAAGGTTTGTTTTGCGCGGTTTGGTTAAAGAAGCTTATAATTGCCTGGCAATCAGTGCGAATAAGAAGCTCTTCCTTATCAAGATAATATATCTTGAAGCTATTCATGCAATTCATTATGGCATGAATTTCCGCGTCAATAGTGGATTTAAGTGGGGAAAACTTGCCACTTGCATAAGCACTTATTAATTCTGCCGACTTTGGATCATATTTTTGAGATTTCCATTTCAAAACTCCTCCCCATCCTTCCATGCAGCCGTCAGACTCAATTATAACATAGCAATTTGCAGGAGGTATTGCTAAATCTGGAAGGTCTTTAATCATGGATTTCACCTTATTAACTAGCGCCCAATCTTGAGAATTCATGCGCTTCTCCCCGTTTGGAGATGTCTTAGAATATAGGGGACTAAGGATTTTTCCCAGATTAGGGATATAAGAGCGGGCATAATTTAAGATCCCCAACCAAGATCTCAACCCTTTGGTGGTCTGCAGCTCTTCATTACTGAAATTAGCTACTTTGGAGATAATATGAGGTTGAAGTTTAATTTTTGAATTTCCAATAGTAGCCCCTAGAAATTCTATAGTCGGGCTGCCAATCTTCATCTTCGTTGGGCTTAATATCAGCCCATTTTTCTGGCATATTTTGAGAAGGGCCTTCAGATGTTCTCGGTGCTCCTCTTCAGTTTCTGAATATACCAAAATATCATCAATGTAAACTGCTATGAATTTTTCAGTACCTTTAAAGCAGTTGTCCATTTTGCGCTGAAAGATTGCAGGAGCATTTTTGAGACCGAAGGGCATAACGAGCCATTCAAAAAGCCCGTCAGGTACCCAGAAAGTTGTCCATGGCACTGAATCAGGATCCATGGCTACTTGATGAAACCCGCTTTTGAGATCAAATTTGGAAAAGATCTTGCTTCTCCCAACTCTATGTATTATAGTATTAATACCTGGGAGGCTATATTGGTCTTTGTGAGTATTGTCATTCAGTCGCTTGTAGTTGAAGACCATTCTTTCCTTTCCCTTAGTTTCCTTTCCTGTTTTAGGGTCCACAGTGGTACCTGAGTAGACTATAATTGCAGTAGTTCTGTGACGACTATTGCTCGGTCTGATTACCTTTAAGTCCAGCAGAGACTTGATATGCTTGCGGAAAGAATCTTGCATTTGAGGTGTAACATGCTTAAGTGGTCGATCCTCAATTATCAGATCTGGATTCTTAATCTCCAGCTTGCAGGTTACTAAATTAGACTCCCAATATTTCATTGGGTTGTCCCCAATGTAACCAGTGTTGGTTAATTCTGCAATCAGGTCTTGAAGATGCTGTCCAGGTTGCCATAAACATACTTGTTCTTGGATTTGATTAAATTCTTCTTCTTCTAGCTCTAGTTCTTCAATAATAGAGGCTGTAGGAACAATTTGTTGAGTATGTATAGTTGTAACATTTTTATAAAATGTTACCTCATTTCCCTCTATGCGAACTCCCCCATGCATAGCTCGAATGAAATTGCAACCTAGGATCATAGTAATGTTTCCACCCAATGTGAGTGGGAAAGCATAAGTGTAGGGTATCCTGAATTGATGATCCCCTATCTTCATATTACCGTACCTCAACTTCTTGTTGGCTGTTGTCTTTGAATTGATACCACTGAAATTAACAACAAAAGTATTATCTTCAATGGCAAGAGGAGGTATTGATACCTGATCTATACAGCAGGTGGTAGCGCCGGTGTCAAGGATGGCGTTTACTTTGAAGCTATCTACCCCCGGGATAGAAAGTTCTACCACCAAGTTGAAAAGGCCATTTGTTTTAGGTCTTGGTTGTCTTGCCTCTTCTATAGAGAAGACCTTCTCCTTTCCTGAATCAATCAGAACATGTATTTCTTCTTCAAATATTTCTTCATCTTCTTCTTCAGGATTGAAGGATTTCTTGCCTTTCTCTAATCTTTTTAGGAGATCTTTGTTTTCTAACTCCAGGCGGTCAAGCTTGAGATGAAGTTCTTCATTTTCAGTGTCAGCTTCTAATGTGTTGACCCTATTAATTCTTAGCATTTCTTCTTTTTCAGCAGCAAATTCTTTCTTTAATGTTTCGATCTGAATTTCTGCTAATAATTTGGTGCTGACAACTTCCTGCTTCAGTCTTTCAATTTTCGCTACTGACCATGCAATATAGTTTTGCTGTTCTTGAATTAATGTAGTAGGGGAAAAAGGAACTGGTACTGACCTTTCCACGGGTATACTCATGTCGAAGTAATTTCTTGTACACATAGCACATGAGGTTATATGGCAAGTACTGCAGTGCATACGGTGCCTTTGCATAGTCTCCCTCTTGCAACACGTACATTTTTGGTAGGGAGGTGCTATCTCTCCATTAATTTCCCATATGTGATTGCAGTCATGCTGTACCTTTGATATTTTCACCATAGGTTGCCACCCTTCTGTCTTTCCTATCATATAGGAGTTTGTCTGTTCTATAAAAACAAATAGAAATTCTTGGTTAAGAACAGTATTCACCTGGTGGTCTTCCCCTTCTGATATACTAAATATAGCATCTGAGGGCTCGTCTCCTTCTTGTACAGACAGGATTTCATAGTCATCAGGGATTTCCAATCCTTCAAAAAGAGCCACTCTTTTCGTGTTCTTGAATTCTTTGGGGCAATCTCGTGCGAAATGACCTTCTTCGCCACAAAGGAAACACTTGCATTTCTTATTTCGTAGTAGATGCTTCTTTTTCTCTACTCGTGCATGTGTTTGGTGAGGCTTGCCCTTATACGTAGTGGACTTTCTGAGTGCATACTTCTTCTTTGGGTCTTTATAATATCCCGGAATGGGCATTTGATTGTAGAAAGATAAGTCTTTGAGGGATCTGCTAAAGGCTGCCTTCTTGCATTCTTCCTCTAAGTATTTGTAGGTGAATATTACCCTGGGATGTACACCCATGGCATTGCCCAGGTATTTTTCTTCAAATGATGTTTTAATACAACGACCCAATTCTCCAGGAAGTTTTAGCCAGAATTTTTCAGATAGTTCTGGTCCAGTGAATAATCTCCCTGTTTTTGAAGCAAGATGCATATAATCAGTTAGAAATGGAATAAGATCTTTTACCTGCTGACAACTAAGTCTCTCCAGATCTCTATATGCCCTATCTTGCATGTCGGTTGATCCTTGAAATGGATCTTCTAGTAAGAATACCCTTCTTATCTGAGAAATTATATTTTGGGTACCATTTCTTCCGTCACTGGAATTGATTAACTCCTGATATTCATTTGGATAAGCCATACGCCACTGTATCCAAGTTAATTTTTCTGTTTCTCCAAGCAAATTCTCAATATAGTCAGCCTTATCTTGAGTGTCTGTGAAATTCTGTAAAGCTACTACATTCTTGGTAACTGCTTCCCACCTTAAGAAAACATCTTCTATTCTGTGTAACTGGGGTGGGAGTGTAAGAATTGCCCCAGTTTGTTGGTGAGCTGTTGGTAAATTCCACCATTCAGACTGGTCATTATGCTTGAATTTTGGCTTGCTTGTGGGTGGAACTGCCATACTTACAGGCTCATCTTTTGGAGCACGATTTGGGGGGTAACCAACGGGATTCATTGTAGTATCAGCAGGTGGTCTATATGCAGATTCTGCTTGAGAATAAATTTGCTCCTGTAGCTGCTGTAATCGTGGGTAATCAGAGACCCAGTCTTTTGCTGGTTTCGGAACATCACTAGTACTGCCGGCTGCTATTATCTCTACCCCACCATCTTCCGCGAATGGATTGATAAATTCATCATCAGAAGTTGGATAATGAGGTGAATCCTGCAAAGCTAGATATTGCAGATAATCAAGATAGTCATCATCAGTAGTGTTTACTTCTTTAAGCATACACAAAAACTGTGTTGGTTTTGATGAATCTTGTGAAGATGATAGTATGGCATCAAGTTCTGCTTGTAACTGCCGTCTATATTCCCTTGAGCTTCTTAATTGCCGATGCGTGATAGCAAAGCTTCGTTCCTCCAACACAGTTATAAGCAGAACTTGATGCCATACTATCATCTTCACAAGATTCATCAAAACCAACACAGTTTTTGTGTATGCTTAAAGAAGTAAACACTACTGATGATGACTATCTTGATTATCTGCAATATCTAGCTTTGCAGGATTCACCTCATTATCCAACTTCTGATGATGAATTTATTAATCCATTCGCGGAAGATGGTGGGGTAGAGATAATAGCAGCCGGCAGTACTAGTGATGTTCCGAAACCAGCAGAAGACTGGGTCTCTAATTACCCACGATTACAGCAGCTACAGGAGCAAATTTATTCTCAAGCAGAATCTGCATATAGACCACCTGCTGATACTACAATGAATCCTGTTGGTTACCCCCCAAATCGTGCTCCAAAAGATGAGCCTGTAAGTATTGCAGTTCCACCCACAACCAAGCCAAAATTCAAGCATAATGACCAGTCTGAATGGTGGAATTTACCAACAGCTCACCAACAAACTGGAGCAATTCTTACACTCTCACCCCAGTTACACAGTATAGAAGATGTTTTCTTAAGGTGGGAAGCAGTTACCAAGAATGTAGTAGCTTTACAGAATTTCACAGACACTCAAGATAAGGCTGACTATATTGAGAATTTGCTTGGAGAAACAGAAAGATTAACTTGGATACAGTGGCGTATGGCTTATCCAAATGAATATCAGGAGTTAATCAATTCCAGTGACGGAAGAAATGGTACCCAAAATATAATTTCTCAAATAAGAAGGGTATTCTTACTAGAAGATCCATTTCAAGGATCAACCGACATGCAAGATAGGGCATATAGAGATCTGGAGAGACTTAGTTGTCAGCAGGTAAAAGATCTTATTCCATTTCTAACTGATTATATGCAGCTTGCTTCAAAAACAGGGAGATTATTCACTGGACCAGAACTATCTGAAAAATTCTGGCTAAAACTTCCTGGAGAATTGGGTCGTTGTATTAAAACAGCATTTGAAGAAAAATACCAGGGCAATACCATGGGTGTACATCCCAGGGTAATATTCACCTACAAATACTTAGAGGAAGAATGCAAGAAGGCAGCCTTTAACAGATCCCTCAAAGACTTATCTTTCTGCAATCAAATGCCCATTCCGGGATATTATAAAGACCCAAAGAAGAAGTATGGACTCAGAAAGTCCACTACGTATAAGGGCAAGCCTCACCAAACACATGCACGAGTAGAGAAAAAGAAGCATCTACTACGAAATAAGAAATGCAAGTGTTTCCTTTGTGGCGAAGAAGGTCATTTCGCACGAGATTGCCCCAAAGAATTCAAGAACACGAAAAGAGTGGCTCTTTTTGAAGGATTGGAAATCCCTGATGACTATGAAATCCTGTCTGTACAAGAAGGAGACGAGCCCTCAGATGCTATATTTAGTATATCAGAAGGGGAAGACCACCAGGTGAATACTGTTCTTAACCAAGAATTTCTATTTGTTTTTATAGAACAGACAAACTCCTATATGATAGGAAAGACAGAAGGGTGGCAACCTATGGTGAAAATATCAAAGGTACAGCATGACTGCAATCACATATGGGAAATTAATGGAGAGATAGCACCTCCCTACCAAAAATGTACGTGTTGCAAGAGGGAGACTATGCAAAGGCACCGTATGCACTGCAGTACTTGCCATATAACCTCATGTGCTATGTGTACAAGAAATTACTTCGACATGAGTATACCCGTGGAAAGGTCAGTACCAGTTCCTTTTTCCCCTACTACATTAATTCAAGAACAGCAAAACTATATTGCATGGTCAGTAGCGAAAATTGAAAGACTGAAGCAGGAAGTTGTCAGCACCAAATTATTAGCAGAAATTCAGATCGAAACATTAAAGAAAGAATTTGCTGCTGAAAAAGAAGAAATGCTAAGAATTAATAGGGTCAACACATTAGAAGCTGACACTGAAAATGAAGAACTTCATCTCAAGCTTGACCGCCTGGAGTTAGAAAACAAAGATCTCCTAAAAAGATTAGAGAAAGGCAAGAAATCCTTCAATCCTGAAGAAGAAGATGAAGAAATATTTGAAGAAGAAATGCATGTTCTGATTGATTCAGGAAAGGAGAAGGTCTTCTCTATAGAAGAGGCAAGACAACCAAGACCTAAAACAAATGGCCTTTTCAACTTGGTGGTAGAACTTTCTATCCCGGGGGTAGATAGCTTCAAAGTAAACGCCATCCTTGACACCGGCGCTACCACCTGCTGTATAGATCAGGTATCAATACCTCCTCTTGCCATTGAAGATAATACTTTTGTTGTTAATTTCAGTGGTATCAATTCAAAGACAACAGCCAACAAGAAGTTGAGGTACGGTAATATGAAGATAGGGGATCATCAATTCAGGATACCCTACACTTATGCTTTCCCACTCACATTGGGTGGAAACATTACTATGATCCTAGGTTGCAATTTCATTCGAGCTATGCATGGGGGAGTTCGCATAGAGGGAAATGAGGTAACATTTTATAAAAATGTTACAACTATACATACTCAACAAATTGTTCCTACATCCTCTATTATTGAAGAACTAGAGCTAGAAGAAGAAGAATATAATCAAATCCAGGAACAAGTATGTTTATGGCAACCTGGACAGCATCTTCAAGATCTGATTGCAGAATTAACCAACACTGGTTACATTGGGGGCAATCCAATGAAATATTGGGAGTCTAATCTAGTAACCTGCAAGCTGGAGATTAAGAATCCAGATCTGATAATTGAGGATCGACCACTTAAGCACGTTACACCTCAAATGCAAGATTCTTTCCGCAAGCATATCAAGTCTCTTCTGGACTTAAAGGTCATCAGACCAAGCAATAGTTGTCACAGAACTACTGCAATTATAGTCTACTCAGGTACCATTGTGGACCCCAAAACAGGGAAGGAAACTAAGGGAAAGGAAAGAATGGTCTTCAACTACAAGCGACTGAATGACAATACTCACAAAGACCAATATAACCTCCCAGGTATTAATACTATAATACATAGGGTTGGGAGAAGCAAGATCTTTTCCAAATTTGATCTCAAAAGCGGATTTCATCAAGTAGCCATGGATCCTGATTCAGTACCATGGACAGCTTTCTGGGTACCTGACGGGCTTTTTGAATGGCTCGTTATGCCCTTCGGTCTCAAAAATGCTCCTGCAATCTTTCAGCGCAAAATGGACAACTGCTTTAAAGGTACTGAAAAATTCATAGCAGTTTACATTGATGATATTTTGGTATATTCAGAAACTGAAGAGGAGCACCGAGAACATCTGAAGGCCCTTCTCAAAATATGCCAGAAAAATGGGCTGATATTAAGCCCAACGAAGATGAAGATTGGCAGCCCGACTATAGAATTTCTCGGGGCTACTATTGGAAATTCAAAAAGTAAACTTCAACCTCATATTATCTCCAAAGTAGCTAATTTCAGTAATGAAGAGCTGCAGACCACCAAAGGGTTGAGATCTTGGTTGGAGATCTTAAATTATGCCCGCTCTTATATCCCTAATCTGGGAAAAATCCTTGGTCCCCTATATTCTAAGACATCTCCAAACGGGGAAAAGCATATGAATTTCTCAAGATTGGGCGCTAATTAATAAGGTGAAATCCATGATTAAAGACCTTCCAGATTTAGCAATACCTCCTGCAAATTGCTATATTATAATTGAGTCTGATGGCTGCATGGAAGGATGGGGAGGGGTTTTGAAATGGAAACCTCAAAAATATGATCCCAAGGCTGCGGAATTAATAAGTGCTTATGCGAGCGGCAAGTTTTCCCCACTTAAATCCACTATTGACGCAGAAATTCATGCCATAATGAATTGCATGAATAGCTTCAAGATATATTATCTTGATAAGGAAGAGCTTCTTATTCGCACAGATTGCCAGACAATTATAAGCTTCTTTAACAAAACCGCGCAAAACAAACCTTCACGAGTCCGTTGGATAGCATTTACGGACTTCATTACTGGACTGGGCATCCCTGTCCACTTTCAGCACATAGAAGGTAAAGACAACACTCTGGCTGACACATTATCTCGCTTGGTTTCTTTTATTGCAGGACCATGGACCATTTCAAACGAAGACGAATTGATAATGCAACAATGGGAGGAAACAATTCATCAGTTGCAAGCCAAGCCCAACAACAAAGCAACCCAACATTTGAAGAGCCTTATCACTTTTTGGCTCAGTACAAGGAAGTCTCCTCCAGCCACGGCCCAAGGGTGTGCACCATCCTCGAAGAAGATGCCAGAAGACACTTGGCCGACATTGAAAGGACCGTTGCAAACCAGCTCATCCACAACATCCTGGAGCTCAAACTTATCAACGACATCAAAGAAGCAGACTTTAGCATCAGGAGTGAACACCCTAAAGGACTTTACTTTAAAGATGCCTTACCCAGCGTCTCAGTTGTAAAGAAGTCCTTATTCACTGCCTTTCTGCAACTACAAGACACCATCCAGCACATGGTGGACACACCACCATAAGAAGACAGAGCGTGGTGAGCCCAAGAAAATCCAAAGTAGATTTGCTTTAATAAAAGCATATTCGAATTCACATTGGACTGAGCCTCGGGGAGCTGTCCAAATGAAAAAGAATCTAGCCTTAGCTGTAAAGACTATAGGCTGCGTTGTAAAGCTTGTAAAGGGATAAGAAAGAGGAACAGATAAGGATACCTATGAGTGATGACGAGGCCCACAAGTGCACTCAGCTCATCTCTATCCTTCTCCTTCTCTTTTCTATAAAACCCTCTAGTTAGCTCATTGCAGAACACACACCGCTTCACGGTACAAGTTCTACTCTAAGAAGTCTAAGTTTGTAAGTACTTAAGCTTTTAAGCTCTTAAGTTCCTTTTTTGTGAAGGGGAAAAAATTGAGGTGGAATTGCTAAGGTGAAGGGTTTTTTTCGGCAAAGAAAAAAAATTGTGGAATAGGAATAGGAATTGGATAAGAATAGGGAACAGAAGCGGCGATTAACGAACCATGGCAGGAATATGAATAGAGAAGAGTTGAGAAGAGAAAATAGCGTGAGAAAAGGAAAGCATGGGCGATTAACGAACCAAGATCCGATGGCCTCAGATAGCTTCGACGGGCTCCGGCGACGGCTGATCAGACGAAGCAATAGCCAGCTGGGCAGAGACAAAGGTGACGGACGAGCGGCGGTCGCGCTGTTGTGTGCAGGTAGAGGTGCAGCGGCTGTCACGCACGTGGAGAGGAGAACGGCGCTGATGTCGCCGTTTTCTACTGCAAAGCCGAGAGGCGACCTCGGTTGTATCCAGAGACAGCAAAGGATACTAGAGCAGCAGCTGAAGGTTCTTCCGGCTCTGAACCAGTTTACGTACGCGGATTTTGGATAGGAACCTCACGACAAATCTTTAAATTGGTTGTGAAGTATAGACATGAAGATCGAGCTGCAAAGAAGGAAAGGCTTCTGAAGAGGGCACAAGCTTATCGAATAGAACAAGAAGGAGCAGCTTAAAGGAAAAGAAGAAGAGAAGGAAATCAAGGGCCGGTGGTGTTTAGGTGAGGCAGGGTAACAAGGCTCTGATACCATGTGAAAATCAGGGAAGATATATAATGAAGAAAAGTGTTCGGCAAATAATTAAAAACATTGTAATCACTGGTTAAGGTATAGGTGGTATAATTTATAGCATATTTATAAGACAAATTATTACATCCTTGATTTGATCTGTTTTTGCTTGTATGAATTAAAAAGGTATGGGAGAATACTCACTCATGCTTTGGAAATCCTGGTTGATATCAGCCACTTGGCCTTCCAATTCCTCCACCTCCCGTAGCCACTGGTTCACTTCGTCAGTAGGAATTTTCCCCTCTCGCTCCGCCTCGCCGATCTTGTTCTTGATATCGCCTCTTTTGCTTCTCAATCTTGCCATTTCCTTTTCCAATTTCTGGATGCCAGATTTTGGCCTGCCCAGTCGCAGTGATGCCCACAGCCCGCTCAGGCAACTGTTGACGTCTACGTTGAGATTTATTGTGGCGAACGCCATGGACGCCGAGAAGCTAGCTTACAACAGCTAGCAACAAGAGATTTGTGTTTTTGCAGAGCAAGTAAGGCAAGCAAAACCAAGATGAAGGGAAAAAAAAAAAATCAAAAGATTGGTTCATTTATAAAAACTAGCAAATATGAAGCTCATGTGAATTTAGACAATATTATTAGTCCAAAGATGTCTCCTCAAGTGTTTAATGGATCAACAGTTAGTTTGATTCTTTCAATGATGTGAATGCACCACTTTACAACTAGCAAAAGGAAAAAGAAGAATTGTCTTTGCTTTGTATTATTGCTTTATATTATGGCTATATGACAATCACTTCAATTATATGACCTTTAGTTTAATTAATTAATTAAATACATTATATATATATATATATATATAACAAAAAGAATATGTAATTAAACTGGTCTAAATCATAAGCATTAATGCTAAATACAAATACAAATATTATTTTTCTATAAATTTAAATATTATTTAATTAATTGACTCAAAAAATATTCTTGGGCAAAATTAAAGAAGTCTCAAGTGCTTAATGATTCGGCTCTCGTTTAATTACTCTTTGCTAACATTAAACTCCCATTTTATAACTAGAAAAAGGCCAAAAAAAAGAACAGGGAAATAATTCATTATTTTTCCAATATAATTGCTCAAATTAAATTTTATTGGGCAACAATATTAAACTCGTCATAATTTCTCATAACAATTACGCATTGTCATCCAACCTAAGATTTTGATTGACTCCACAAGTGGCCCTCTCAGGGGTGATACAGTAGTTAAAACATAGGGTATTGTCATACGAGATCTTGGGGTTGAAATTCGACGTGTTCGAACATACCTCCCTATGTCCGCAAGTGTCCCGAGACTCTGGCATCAGCCAAGAACACTACTCTTAACTATTCTTAGTTGAGCATTAATATACAAGGATAATATTAATACGTTAAGACTTCAGACTAGCATGTAGGTCAACAGATGACTTAATCTCACAAGTCATGGATATGAGATATCAGGTTAACACATGGGTATATATTAGAGAATATATACTGAATGACTCGCCATGAGAGTGTTTCATGGATCGTTATATGAGTGTCATAAATATTCTCATGTGACTATTGGTATGAATAGTCCTTAGACCTGAAGTCACTACGGTTCCATATATAAGGAGTTGTGTACTTTGGTATCGGCAAGCGTCATCTGTAACAAGGTGGACAATAAAGTCGATCACTGGGTATACAATGAATTATGCGGAGGGATGTGAGTGATGTAGATGGGATCTATCCCTTCCATATGATGGAAGTGATATCTGTGGACCCTTTGATTAGTAGGACACAAGAAAGCATGACCATGCGTAAATGAGTCAATATGAGATATTAAGCTTATTTGATTGAGTGTGTCTACTTAGAGATCAAGAAACACAAAGGTTGATAAGAGGACGACACAGTCTATGCTTCATTGATCAATCTAGATATCAAGGATAGAGGGACCAAGTCATACAAGATAATATCCACGGACAGGTTAGGTCGGATCTCGATTTTCTCGTCACTTGGGTAGCAATGATGCCTTGCTAGATGTCACTCATTGCTTATGTATCTAAATGTTGATTTGGGTACATTGCCAACGTTACAAGAACCTATTGGGTCACACACAAAAAATAAGTAGATATGGAGATGGGTTCATTGGATTAAGTCTAATCCGAATTGGACTTATTGAGTAAGACTCAATTGGATCTAATTGTTGGATTAAGTCCAATTCAAATTAGACTCATTGAATCAATTTGAATGATTGGAATGGTGATTCATTGAATTCGAAATTGCATGAGAATCAATGAGTTAGACTCATTGGATGAACTCGAGTTCACCAAGGATTTAAATGGTCAAAATTGAACCATTGGATTGAATGGTTAATTTTGAGCCATTGTATTGGAAGATGAAAGGGCAAAACCCTTTTGTATTCATGAGATATATATATATATATATATATATATCATTTTGGATGATATTTTTCATTAGATAAGAAGGTGAAAAACCTTTGGTCTTCTTCTTCCTCCTTCCCTCTCTTGGCCGAAATCACCATTGTGGTTGCTAGCACAACCTTAAGTGATTTCCATCTCCATCTTGTGAGTTTGTGAGACAAACGAACGCAAGACTTGTTTGTGTGGATACCCTAGAGGCGCGAACGTGTGATCGTGCTGAGATTCGAGCCGTCAAGAGATCGTGTGCACGCATCAAGGGTATAATCCTATCATGTAACTTAGTATAAATTGTTTTTAGTAATGTTTCTTCCCTTCGCATGAATCTGCTGGATAGAGGATCTAGTTAATTTTCACTGCGCTTTTCGCGTGTTTAGCGCGCTAGATCCTAACAGGCCTCACAGCGAGGTCTCGCTTTGGCCACAACCTTGCAGTGAGGTCTTTCCTTGGTTGTGGCCTTGCAGTGAGGTGGCGAGGTTGGGCGTGACCTCAGTAGTGTGCCGTGGTCAATTTGAATTCGCCCCCCTTGAATGCAAATTCTGGCTACGTCACTGGCATCAGCGATTCGATTCTTCCACATAAAAATTAATTTAATTTTTTATATCATTTACTACCCTTGATCTTAGCCCAAAGGTTGACGTCGCCAACCTAAGGTATTTATATAAGATTCTCGGCTCACAGTATTGTCAATCCTAAGATATAGGACTAAAGAGAATCACGACCGTGCATATTTTTTATATAAAAAATAACTAGAGAAAATTACTAATAAGCCTTAAAATTAATTTTAGTGCGAAAAGAAAAAAAAAATTAATATAATTTCATTTTACGCTTCACCGAGATTAGTTAGTAAAGGTTCTAATAAATTTTAAGATCGATGACCTATCTAATTCAATGAAAAATTTTATTGACCATCCGAATAAAACAGAAAGCGCTCTTAGACTCTAGGGGGAAAATTCTATTATAATGTGCTTCAATATAGAGTTAAACCTTAAATTCTTTGATAATAGAGAATCTAACCATTACATTTCACGGAAGAATTTAATATTATTTATCGATCGAGCTAACTGAGCAATCAAATGGGAAGAAAATAAAAAATTGCACTGTCATGACCCGAAAAAGACGTGAGAAAGCAACAAAATTGTGACATATTTACCTTGATTTTAAAAATCCTTAGATCATACACTATACTTTCAATTTGCCAGAGGAAAATAATTATTTTTTAGAAAAAATAATCTTTTGCTCGTTGCAGCTTAGTAAAAAATTAAATTTTTTATTTAAGCTGAAACCGAATCAAAGAAAAATAATTATTCTATCAAGCATTTTTTTCTAAGAGTCATAATCTTAAAGATTTTAGATTATATTAAATTAATATTATTCACTCACCTCCTGAATGTATTCATAATTATTGATGTTCATTCAGTAATTTGGACTCAATAACTGTATAATTATCTTCTACTGTTGAAACTAATCCAAGCTGGTTCTTTATTGACTCTCTATATCAAGCTGATTGGCAAGTCACTCTCCTACCTCTGTTTTTTTTTTTTTCTGGGGATCGGAGAAAAAATAAAGGAAATTAAAAAGCAAGTCTAGACCAAATCTCAGTGGAAGTTTTCTCAGATCAACTGTTCGTTATGAAGCTTTCAGTGGTAACATGTACTTCCTCTGATCTTATCATTTGTTTTCACGTATTGAAGATGTTCAGTAAACAATGAAGATAGTGGAGTGTGGAAATGATTGATAACTTTAACACAAATGGAGTTTTGGAGGAACATTGATAAAAATACTAGATTCCCACTACAAAAAATACCATTATTACCGACTGAATATTCCGTCGGTATATGACATTACCGACAGAATACCGACGAAATTTCTGATATCGGAAGTATTTTGGTCGGCATTCACTTTACCGACAGAAAAGTATATCTGTTGGTACGTACCGACCGAATACGTACCGACTGAATATATAATTCCGTCGATATATTACCGACTGAGTTTCTTACCCGTCGGTAAAAAACCAAACGGTGGTAAACGGAGACTCCCGACGGAATCACTGTTTCCGTTGGTACACACCGACGGAAACAATGATTCAGTCGGTACACACTGACGGAATCACTGTTTCCGTCGGTGTTTACCGACGAAAACATTGATTCCGTCGAGAATATATCGTCAGAATACACTGTGCTTTTCGATAATATACCGACGGAAACTATAATTCCGTTAGTAAAAAACTGGAAAAAATTTGAAATCCAGCCCCTGTTTTGCTAGTTTCCCATATACAAATTTAATACAAATACAAACCATCACAAGCGATGGCATCACAAACACAATCCACACGATATATTAACAACATACAACAACAAGATCACAATATAAATCAATCCACGATCTCCAAAATACAACATACAACAAATATATAAACATAACCGAACGACAAATAAAAAATCTCCAAACTATAATAAAATCTAAGTATCAAGCTCTCACAATCAAAAGTATCTAAAAGTATACAAGTGAACGACAAATACAAAATATCCAAAATACATACCATGATACATCACTTATACATATATCCGAATATAATCCTGTAAAAGTCAAGTACAATAGATTATGACTAGAATAAATCGATGCAAATGTAATATAACTCAAACATTGTTATATATAACTAATTTTACTTGTAAAAAAAATACCTGGATTATATTTTGGATAACCAATAATAGTGGTGATAGTGAATGTATCAGTATGAACTCCTGAAAAATGTAAAACACTTTACATCTAATAATATCCCAATACAATAAATATATTTGACTTAATGAATTTCTAAAAAAATCTAAAAAAAAATCAAGTTATAGTTAAACATACCTCAACAAAATCTAATCATCAGCGGGGTCTGGGTCTGATGGGTCTGGGGTCTCCTCTGACTGGGGCTACTGTGATGGGTCCCATCGTGCAATGATTGCTTGCATATGGGCCAATGCCTGCTCCTGTGCAGCCCACTTCTTCTCCCACTTCTGAGCCATGGTAGTCATTTGAGTTTTCAAGTCTTGGTTTTCTTTTCTTAATGACTCCACCTCAGAAGAAGAAGAAGAGGAACTCGCACGGCCCCTAGGAGTCCTCAAGCGATTAAATACCACCTTGGCCTGGGAACCAAGGTCGTAGGGGGAGGAGTTCTTTGTCCTTCCACCCACAACATCATAATAAATTTCATTTATTTCCTGGGTGGATAGATCCTGTGACTCCCCTCCCTCTACTGGTGGCTGAGATGCCTGAGCAACCCTGCTTGTCATTTCCTCCTGTGTAGAAAAAATATACAATCTATATATTATACACAATTATTAAAGCTAATTAATCATTATTAAAGATTAAATATAAATTGCAAGTTAATAATTCAAACCCCAATGTTCTTTGATCGATCATCAATATATGTGCCATCCTTTCTCTGGTGAGTTTTGAGAAAGATCTCCAAGCAAGTGGGTTGTCTTTCTAAAGAACGCTCCTGCATGCACAAATAAATTTGACTAAAATTATACAAGTTCATTAATAAATAAAAATTTAATTTATATAACTTTAAATTAAAATCACCAGATCCATAGCGTGCTCAACAATGGATCGAGATCCTGATGTATGCCGAGCAGATCCGGTACTTGAGCCACCTGGCTCTGTATTCCTATTCGCTCGAGCTTTTAGAGCCTTTGTCTGCCATCTTTCTGCAGACCAAGTGGTCGTCCATGCACTCCAAATCTCGTCGGATACATAAGCAGGCCGTGTGCCATCTTTTCTCACATAGTATAATAGGTCTTTGTACAACTTGGCACAATAAATATTTCAAGTTTTTGCAAATTCTACCTCATGCCCCTCCCATGTATATTTTTTCTGCAATTTAAAAATAAAATTTTAGAATATTAAAGGATAAATATAATGTACATATTCAATTTACTTACCACAAATTCTTGATAATAGAAATCCTTAGTTCCAGCATCTACATGTCTCCATGTAGTCCCAGATATGCAGACTCTTTCCTTAAATTTCCGTGTGATATATGTGGATACTCGATGGCCGTCGGGAGTAAACCTACATATAAGCAATATTAAGACATAAGATATATGTTATAAATAAAAAACTTGAATTACTAATAATAAAAAAAATACTTACGACTCTCCAACAACCCTAAGTACGGTGGATCCACGGAGTGGTGCTGGAAGATCTGCCATGATACCTTATATCTACAAAAACATATTACAGCACATCATAATAAGTCTTTAATAACATGATAAATAAGCAACAAAACATGATTAAAGCATAACTTACTAGATGAATAATAATGCTAAAATTTAATCAATGCCAGACTCTGGAAGCATTTCTACTCAACATTAACAGTTTGTAAGTCGTCGTCGCTAGACTCTGTTAGTTCAACAAAATCCTCACTGCTGGATTTCTCTCCATCATCTATCTCCTCGTCAGTGGCATTACCATCTACAAGTAATTGTGATGTAGATTGGATTTGTGAATCAACCGAATGTCTCTCTACTTCGTCATTCTGAAATGCATCATGGTTTTGAGCAGTAATAGTGTTCGACATTTCTATGGTAGAATGAGACTTCAATCGACAAACAGACAACCATTCACTAGCTCTTCTTCTCTTCGTAGGATATTCAAGATAAACAACCTGGCCCGCTTGTATTGCAAAAATGAAAGGTTCAAACTTATTGAACCTTCTGTTTGCATTAACCTCTACTAAATTATAATTTGGATGTATTCTGGTACCTGTTCTTGGGGTTGGATCATACCATGAACATTTGAACAACACACACCTTTATATCGGTAATGCAGGATACTCAACCTCTATGATTTCCTCAAGTCTACCATAGTAATCAAACTCAGTGTTATTGGTGTTGATAGATCCTTTAACGCAGACACCAGAATTAAAAGTTAATCTCTGCGAATCTCGTTGTCTCACATGGAATTTGAGACCATTAACATAGTAACCCGAATAGACCATTATTTGGCGTAGGGGTCCAGATGCAAGATTCAATATTCTATCATCTTGTACATTAGATATTCTTCGGTCTTTCACCTATCAAAATAGTAATACAAAAAATTAGGACCGAATTTATTTTAAAAAAGAATTATGAAAATTTCTCTAACTCACATATATTTGAAACCATAATGCAAATTCGGTCTCTAACTTTTCAGCAACCTCACTTGCAGTCATTGATGGATTTTGAAGATGTAATTGTTGCTCATACAAGCTTTGAAAAAAGGTAATTATAAGAAAATTAGGATATCAAGCAATTAATTACAACGAAATAAAAGCTTGATTAGAAAAGTTAACTTACTTTATGTAGGGTTTGACCTCATCACAGTTTAAGAGTATGTATGTTCTTGCAGCATGGTATTCTTGTTGAGTTAACCATCTAGAAACAGATGCACCCATTGGTTTACCAGAAAATTTGAAAATAGAAAGCATCGATGGATCTATATTCTGAGTATCATCGGAATTTCTAGGACATTTGAGGTGTCTGGTTTTAACATTATCAGCAAAATAATAAGAGCAGAAAGAAGATGCTTCCTCCACCAGATAAGCATTACATATTGACCCTTCAACTCTTGCTTTATTACGAACATTATTTTTTAATTTTCTCAAAAACCTTTCAAATGGGTACATCCATCTGTACTGCACAGGACCAGCTATTCGTGCCTCATATGGTAAATGTACCGGTAGATGTTCCATTGAATCAAAAAAACTTGGTGGAAATATGCGCTCCAACTTACAAAGTATGAGAGGAATGTCAGTCTCTAGCTGAATCATATCAACCGTTATAATACACCTCGCTGTCAAATCTCTGAAAAAAAGACTCAACTCTGTAAGTGCTTGCCAAACATTATTGGGAAGTAAATCATGAAAAGATATTGGAATAAGTCTTTGCATGAACACATGACAGTCATGACTCTTCATTCCAAACATCTTTAATTTGTTCATGTCAACGCATCGAGCCATATTCGAAGCATATCCATCTGGAAATTTGATTTCTTTTAACCAACTACATAAAGCTTGTTTACCATCTTTGTCCAATGTATAACAAGTTTTTGGAAACTTATTGGTTGTTTCATTCTGATGCAATTCTGGTATGTTGACTAGTTCTTTTAATTCTTCACGTGATTTTATAGTGTCCTTAGTTCTTCCAGGTACATTCATCACAGTGTTGAAGATATTATCAAAGAAATTTTTCTCAACATGCATCACATCTATATTGTGTCGAATGAGTAGATACTTCCAATAAGGCAACTCCCAGAATATGCTCCTTTTCTTCCAACCACACTTGCACATCCTCACAAGATACTTATTTATCTCATCAGAATTAGGCTGAGATACTGGGAGGAATCCATAACTATCTATTTGTTCAATGATTTCTTCACCTGAAGCATGGACTGTTGGGGGAGGTTTTCTGACTACAACATTCTTTAGAAATTTTTTCTTATTTTGCCTAAAAGGGAGATCCATTGGTAGAAATTTACGATGATTATCAAACCAAGATACCTTCCCACTGCAAGGCAATGAAAATGCATCGGACTCTGTCATGCAATGTGGGCATGCTAATTTACCAGCCGTGCTCCATCCCGACAACATTGAGTATGCTGGAAAATCACTGATCGTCCGTAATAAGGCCGCATGCAATGTAAAATTAGTTTTACTTGCAATATCATAAGTAACCGACCCTACATTCCATAATTCATTAAGCTCGGCAATTAGAGGTTGCAAGAAAACATCTATCTTATCTTTTGGATTGGCTGGACCAGGAATAAGCAGGGTAAGAAACATAAATTCATCTTTCATGCACATCCATGGTGGTAAATTGTACGGTGTTAATATAACTGGCCAAGATGAATATTGTTGTCCCGACTGACCAAATGGTTGAAATCCATCTGCAGAAAGTCCCAATCTCACATTTCGTGGTTCCATTGTAAAGGAGGGAAACACAGTATCAAGATGTTTCCATGCAGAAGAATCACAAGGATGACACATTATACCTCCTTCATGCTCATGCTCATGCTCATGCTCATGCTCATGATGCCACAACATGTGGTTAGCTGTAGTTGCAGATGCATACAAGCGTTGAAGTCTAGGAGTTAACGGAAAATAATACATCGCTTTCCAAGCAATATTTTTCTTCTTCTTCCCTGGTATGCGATTACGATGCTTAAAACGAGGGTGAGTACAGATTTTACATTCATTCAAATCACTGTCTTCATTCCAAAATATCATGCAGTTGTTTATACAACAATCAATCTTCTCTACAGGCAAACCTAAACCTCTAATCAATTTCTTTATTTCATAGAAGCTATCAGTCATTATGTTATCAGTAGGGAGCAACTCTGACATCAATTGACAAATGTCATCGTAACATCTTTCTGAGAAATGATGTTCTGCTTTCATATTCAATAGCCTTGCTGTAGCTGATAGTTGTGAATGACCAGAAGGAATGCCTTCCCACACTTCTCTTTCACTAGACTTTAACATTTCATATAGTTGCTGATATTCAGGGGTTGGTATTTCATCTATATTCGAATAATCAACTGCATTCATCGCATCTTGAACCATTGATTGCATTGAAATATCAATATTATTTGATGCTTCAGGAGCTGTAACAGTAATCCCAGAATACGAACCACCAGATGACCCAATTGGTTCATATAAATAAGACTCTCCGTGGCAATACCAATTGTAGTAATTTGGCACAAATCCATTTCTACATATGTGCATTTTTACAGTATCCTCATCACGAAATGCTCTATTTTGACATTTTTTATGATTGCACGAACACCGTAACTCAGAACCATTCATACATTCTGGATGACTTTTAGCAAAAATCACAAACTGTTCAACTTCAGCAATAAAATCATCTCTGATAAAACCATTGTCTAATCTATTGTACATCCAAGCTTTGTTCATATACATTGTTATAACCTAAAGAGAATATAAATTGAAACATTATTAAACTTGTTGTATCACTTGAAATAAGTTTAAATAAAGAATTATGTGCACAATTTCATCTCACGATCATCATATCATATTACCATAAATCACCTCTACATTAGAACAATTAAATGAAACTATTATAAACATGTTGTTCCTTATAGCATTATCAAATGAAATAATCATACATATATGAGAAGCATCGATCAAACACCTGTTGGTCACTACATTTTATGCAAGTACAATAGCGAAATGGATCAAAATATGTCACGACACTTAAATTTTCTAGGGTTTACATTGTGCTCAGCTACGAACAGTAACAAAGCACTGCTATAATTGCGAGCAGGCTGCTGGCCGCGAGCAGAGAGCCACGAGCAACGAGCAGGCCGCCGCCCGCGAGCAAGCCACTGGCCGCGAGCAGGCCGCGAGCAGCGAGGCGCGAGCAGGCCGCTGCCGGCCACGAGCAGGCCGCCGGCCGTAAGCACCCTGCCGCCCGTGAGTAGGCCGCCGGCAGCGATCCGCGAGCAGGGCGCTGCTGCCGGCCGTGCGAAAACGAAAACGAGAGAGGAGAAGAGAAGAGCATACCTGAGAGATCACCTGAACGGGGTGAACGGGAGGAAAGGGCGCTGAGATCGCTGGAGAGAGCCGCCGGAATATCGCCGCCGCTGGAAAATCGAAGGAAAGAAAAAGGTCGCGCGAAGAGGAAAGGGCCAATCTGTGCCCTAAAACGTGATTTACCGACGGAAGTATGTTTCCGTCGGTAAGTCTCGACGGAACCCTACTTCCGTCGGTAATCACCGACGGAAATCTAATTCCGTCGGTGATTTCGGCTAGTTATCGGGTAAGGTTTAGCAAATGTAAAACAGAACGGGTACGGGCGGAAACTCACCGACGGAATTCGTCTTCCGTCGGTAAAATAAAACCCTAAACCCGTTATTTACCGACTGAATATCATTCCGTCGGTCATGTTTACGCCCGCACCCGCCTATTTACCGACGGAATAAGAAGTCCGTCGGAAATAAACAAAACCCTAACGGTAATATCATGGTACGTCCCGACGGAAGAGTGATTCCGTCGGCAATTACCGACTGAACTAAATCCCGTCGGTATTTACCGACAGAGTTATATTCAGTCGGTATACGCCGACGGAGTTGAGATTCCGTCGGTACTCCCATCGTTAAACACAGACATTTTTGTAGTGTCCACGCAGACAAAATGTAGTTTTCCTCATCTGCTAAGAGTGGCTCTTTCTTCGTCACCAATCAACTTAATGTAGCAAAAGATTATGTTACCCTAGGTGCCCCTCGTAAACCGTCTCCAAATCTTTAACTTAGGACATCTTCAATAATTAAACCTCTCGATAATTTTTTTTTGTAATTTCTAATATGCCACATCAATCGCACATCAAAAAGTAAAAAAACTTACTATTCTCTTCCCAATTAAAAAATCTTCATACAGTTTTTTTATGGATCCTACCTTACTAATCACATATCTTTATTTACTATTTTTTTCATTTAATATCTCTATATAATTTTTACTTAATATTTTAATTAATTTGGATCTTTAATTTAATTTATTTATAATTTTTTAATTAAAAAATTAATTAACTTATGATTTTTAATTTAATTTATAATTTTTATTTAATATTTAATTAACTTATGAATTTTAATTTAATTATAGTTATCTATATTTTTTAACTTGTCAAATACATTTATTTTTAAAAGAAAGAAGTACAACATTGACAATTCATGAAATAAAACATTATAATTAAATGTTTTATAAAGTTAACTTCATCTTTTATTGATTACTTTCGTCAAGTGCCCATATACGTTCAATCAAGTTAGCTCAAAATTAATAATGTATTTCACTATCACACAACTCGTAGTTTCTTAAGAGGTATTCTTGGAATTCGGGCATGGAGCCTTGTCTTACCTGTGTCGGATGATTTTCTTCATCTCTCATCCAATTGGATACTACTTCCCCCTCATCCTTAACAATCATATTATGTAAAATAATACATGTATACATGATATCTCTTAATATATCCCTAGACCAATATCACTTTGGACCTCTGACTATTGCCCAACGAGTTTGGAGAACTCAAAATGTTCGCTCGACATCTTTTCATGCAATCTCTTGTCTTTCCTTGAACTTTTTTCTCCTTGGATCCTTGAGGCATGGAAAACTCTTGACGGGGATAGCCCAAGTTGGGTAAATACCATCTGGTAGATAATATTATTTAGTATTTGTTGTGTCATTTATTGTAAAATAAACCTTTGGTGTACCTCCTTCCAAAACTTTATTGCATAGAGGTGATTCGTAAAGTACATTTATATCATTATGTGTCTTGCAGCTCCAAAAAAAATATATGTCATATCCATAAGTCAGTAGATGTGATTGCTTCAAGCACAATTATTGGGTGCCCATGATCGCCTCGAGTAAACTGGCCTCTCTAAACGACAGGATAATTGTTTCATTCCTAATGCATACAATCAAGGCTACCCAACATGTCAGGGAAGTCATGCCTTTGCTCATGTATTTCAAACAAAGGTTGGGTATCAGCTGCAGTTGGTCTTCTTAAGTATCGGTCCCCAAATACTTCATATACACATTCGTAGAAGTTGATCAAATAGTCGATGGCAGTTGTTTCAACAAGCCTTAGATACTCATCGGATTGGTCGGTAAGGGCTCCATATGGCAATTGACAGAGAGCTGCCATGCATTTTTGAAGTGGTGACTGTTAGATTATATATATATTTATTTATTTATTTATAGCTTTGAGGATAATTTGATCTTTTTTCTTTTTATATTTAGAGTTTAGGGTTCTTTAACTTAACTATATAAGACTTTATACTCTGTATTTTCATGTATCAATTTAGTGTTAGTTAGAGCCTTAGAGTCAATCATTTGATGATTGTTGTATGGTCTCATTGTATCATATTCTTGTATATAAATAAAGGTATTTATTTTTGGTTATTATACTTACTTGTATTGGTGTCAAATAACTAAGTATAATAGCGTCATTGAGTAGAAAGTTCTTACCTATATCAATCGATTGGTTGAATCGATAGTGAGATGATATAGGGAACACTACTCTTAATCATTCCTAGTCAAGTATTAACATTCAGGGACAATGTTAATGCGACGAGACTAGCATGTAGGTCAACTCGATGACTTGATCTCACAAGTCATGGATATGGAGATATCAAGTTGACACATGGGTATGCATTGGAGAATGTATACTGAATGACCCGCCATGAGAAAGTATCATGGATCGTTATATGAGTGGCATATACTTTCTCATGTGGCTATTAGTATGACTACTAGTCCTTGGACCTGAAGTCACCATGGTTCCCTACATAAGGTGTTACGTACTTTGGCTTCGTCAAACGTCACCCGTAACTGGGTGGACTATAAAGGCGATTACTGGGTATGTAACAAATTATGCAGAGGGATGTGAGTGATGTAGATGGGATCTATCCCTCCTATATGACGGGAGTGACATCGATATTCTTGATAGAGTGAGACCACGAAGTGCATGGTCATGCCCAAATGAGTCAATATGAGATATTGAGCTCATTTGATTGAGTGAGTCTACTTGGGATTCAAGATTTAGATTGATTAGAGGATGACACGGTCTATGCCTCACATTGATCAATCTAGATATCAAGGATAGAAGGACACTTGTCATATATTGTGAGGAGTCACAATTAGTAGTCACAAGGTGATGTTGGATCTCAACATTCTTATAACTTGGGTAGTAATGATGTGTTGCTAGATACCGCTTATTACTTATGCTTCTAAATGGGTTTAGGAGTATTGCCAACGTTATAAGAACCTATAGGGTCACACATATAGGGCAATTAGATGGAGATTAGGTTCATTTGATGAACCTAAAGGATTAGGTTCATATGATGAACCAAATTGGATTAAGAGTAATCCAAATTAGGCTAATTGAGTTGAACTCAATTTGGTTCATGTGTTAAGTGAGTCTAATTTGGACTTAGACTCATTTAATTAATTTAATTCAATGAATAGAGATTCATTAAATTAAAATTGACTTGAACCAATTGTTAGATTAGATCAACCAAGGGAGAGAAGTGGTCAAGTTTGACTTGACTTAAGTAGGAAGATGAAGAGTCAAGTTTTAACTTGACTTTGACTTGACCAATGCCACATCATCAAGGCTTCTTCATTTGGTCAAGTTTGACTTGACCAAATGCCACCTCATGGAGGAGATCAAGAGACTTGACTCTTGATATTCCATGGGGGTTACAAGCCATGAAGTGGCCGGCCACTTTTAGTGTGGAATGGATTGATTTTCATTCAAGGCAATTCATTTCTTCTTCTTCCTCTCAAGGTTTCTTCTCTCCCTCTCCTCCTCCTTGCGATGACCATCAAAGGTGCTAGCACACCTTTTGTGTGGTTTTCTCCATCTCTTGCTTGTGTGGATACACATAGAGGAGTATCTACTTTGATACTCTCGAGATACGGCGAACCTAGGACGAGCGGGATTATGCGAAGGGCTTTGCATCAAGGGTAACCTCTTTATCTTGTAGATCTAAAGTAGATCTAGGCTTAGAAACATGTATATGAAATTTTATTTCTTCGCACGGATCCGTGGCATGGGGATTTCGGGGTTTCCGCAACGCAAAAAGCGGTTTTTGCGGCTCGAAAAACCCAACATTTAGGATTCAATAATATGACTACTTTTTTATCCTTTTCTTATTTTCTACATTGTATCGGAACAGTTCTCCTTCTCTGACCTAATTTTTTTCAATCACCCTTGTTACTGCTTCCTATTGCCACTGCTATTTCCTACTGCTGCTGTTGATTTCGGCGCCAACGTTCTTTTCTGCCAATTTGACAACGACGCCCTATTCTGCCGATTTCGGCTCCAACGCTCTTTTCGGATCCAATGCTCTTTTCTGTCGATTTCAGTGCCAACATCATGTGCTGCCGATTTCAACATTGACACTCTTTTCTACCGATTTTGATGTCGAGGCTCTGTGTTGCCGATTTTGGCACAGACGTTCTTTTCTACTGATTTCGACATCAAATGCCCTGTGCTACTGATTCTACGTTTGATATCCTTTTCTCCCTCATAGTCTTTACATGACCACGAGTCATCCTTACACCAGTTTTTGGGATCATACAGATGCGTATCCTTACAGTTTAGTTATTCTGAGTATTATTCATTTTGTCATCATGGAAATGCTTTATGGAAATATGATCTGTATATGTTTGAGCAGTTTCAATAGTTCCTTACTTCACAACCCTTTGCCTGGTTGTACAGATGCTTCATGGAAATCTGATCTGTATATGCTGAAGCAATTTCAACAGTTTATTATTTTACAGCCCTCTACCATGTCATCTTCCTCTTATATAGGTTTGTCATCGTCTGATATTTCTGGTATATCTTCATCTTTGTGAATTTTGGATTCTGGTGTCTCCCATCATATGTCATCTAATTTATCATCTTTTATCTCTTTTTCTCCTTGTTCATCTTTATCTATTGTGACTACTGATAGTACTCCTATGTCATTAGTAGGTGTCGGTTCAATTATTATATCTTGTTTATCTTTTACTGATGTTTATTATATTCCGAGTCTTACTTTAAATCTTATTTCTATTAGTCAATTATCTGAGTCTGAATACCTAGTCTCTTTTTCTTCATCTAATTGTTATATTCAGGACCCGCAATCTCAGAGGTTGATTGGGACAGGCCGTAGATAATGAGGACTCTATGTTTTAGATCAACTTAAAGTACTAGAAGTTGTAGCTTCGAGTGTGGATTTATCATCTTTTCATCTGAGGCGTTAATCTTTTAAATTTTAGTTGTGGCACTATAGTTTAGGTCATGTTTCAGCGTCTCGTTTGTAGTTTTTAGCTTCTACAAGAGTATTAGGACCTTTAAAAAGTCTGATATTTCTGATTGTAGTGGTTATAAACTGCCCAAATTTTTTATCTTACCATTTTCTAAAAGTCTTTCTTTTTTTTCTTCTGCTCCATTTGATCTTATCCATTCTGATGTGTGGGGACCTTCTCCTATTATAAAAGGGGAGTCAAGGTATTATATTTCATTTTATTGACAATTACACTTGTTCTTGGGCCCTTCTTATGAAACACTGGTCTAATTATCTTACCATTTTCAAAAACTTTAAAGCTCTTGTGAAACCTCAATATTCTAGTATCATAAAGTGTTTTCATTGTGATTTAGTGGGTGAATACATTTCGACTCATTTTTTACATTTACTTACTTCTGATAGTACTATTCATCAAACCTTGTGTACAGATACTCCTGATCAGAATGATGTGACCGAACAAAAATATAGGTATATTATTGAAACAACCCATTCATTTTTATTGTCTGCTAGTGTTCCTAGAACCTTTTGGGTGGGGGGGGGGGGGGGCAATCTTTACCACTGCTCACGTGATTAATAGAATTCCAACATCACACAATTCAAGCTTGTCACCTTTTGAAAAATTGTATAGACATACTCCTCTCTATTCCTCTTTGCATGTTTTTAGTTATATTTGCTTTATCCTTCGTTCACATATCGAGTGTAATAAATTAGTCTCTCGGTCTGCTCTTTTTATCTTTTTGGGTTATGGTATTAGTAAAAAAGATATTGTTTCTTTGATCCTATTAGTCAAAAATTGAATGTCTCTCGTCATGTTATGTTTCTTGAGCATATTTCATTCTTTTCTATTCCAGCTAGTTCGCATAATATGACACCTTCATATCAACTTTGCATTGATCCTTTCAATATCGACACTGAGGAAGCTTCACCCATAACTCCTACTGGTAGTTTAACTGAATCTGGTACTTTGGTTCCCAAGATATCTGCTCTATATGCTCCTCCTTCTGTCAATACCCAATCATCTCCTGATGTTGTGGATGATCATTTTCTCCATCGTCGTCAATCTACTCGTGTTTGTAAGTCTACTAAACTACTAGATTTTGCTTGCTCTTATTATTCTCATTCTTTTACTTCATTTGTTGCATCTATTCATTATCTTTCTGAGTTTGTATCCTATAGAGAAGTTGTTTGTAACCTACTTTGGCAGAGTGCTATTGCTGAGGAACTAATTGCTTTACATCAGACTAATACATGGGATTTGTTTCGTTGTTATCAGGAAAACACACTATTAGTTCTCGTTGGGTATATAAGATTAAGACTAAATCTGATTGATCTATCGAACGATACAAAGCTTGTGTTATTGCTAAAGGTTATTCTCAGGAATATGACATGGATTATGAGGAAATATTTGCTCTTGTTGTAAAAATGATGACTGTTCATATTTTGATTGTTCTTGCTTCTATTTATCAATGGAGAATATCTGAGATAGATGTCAAAAATACACTTCTAAATGATGATCTTCATGAAGAAGTTTATATGACACCTCCTCCGGGTATTTCACACCAACCTGGTGAAATTTGCAAGCTTCATAAAGCACTTTATAGTCTCAAACAAGCACCTCGTGCTTGGTTTGAGAAGTTATGTACAATGATTATTTCGCTTGCTTTTCATCCCAGTAATCATGATTCAACATTATTTGTCAGATATACAAGTGCAGGTCATATTATTTTGTCATTATATGCTGATGACATGATTATTACTGATAATAATTTTGATGGAATTATTTCCTTGAAGTATGAGTTGGCTCATTGTTTTGCTATGAAAGAGTTGGGTATATTACACTACTTCTTAGGCATTGAGGTTACTTATTCCTCGAAAGGTTATCTTTTATCACAGTCAAAGTATATATCTGATATGTTTAAGCGTGCTTATCTTACTAATAATAGAGTCATTGATACTCCTGTGGAGATTAATACTCGATATTCTCCATCTGATGGCTCACATTTATCGGATCCTAATTTGTACAAAACTATTGGAAGCTTGGTTTATCTCACCATGACTCATCTAGATATTCGTATGGTGTTCATGTGGTTAGTTAATTTGTCGCTGCACCAACTACAATTCATTCGGCTGTTGTTCTTCATATTCTCAAGTATCTTCGAGGCACTCAATTTCAAAGTCTTTTATTTTATTCTACTTCATCTGTTAAACTGCGTGCATACTCTGATGTTAGATTGAGTTGGTGATCATACGAATCGCAAATCTACCACTGGTTTTTGTGTTTTTCTTGGTGATTCTTTCATTTTTTGAAAGAGTAAAAAGTAAAATGTTATTTCTAGATCTTCCACAGAAGCTCAGTATCGTGTCATGACCTCAACTACTTATGAGATAGTTTGGTTGCATTGGTTGCTTGTGGATATGTGTATCTCTCTTCATTAACCTACTCCGTTATATTGTGATAATCAGAGTGCTATTTAAATTACACGTAATTTAATTTTTCATGAGCGGACGAAACATATTGAAATTGATTGTCACATTACTCGTCACTATCTTCAAATTTGCACCATCACATTACCTTTTGTTCATTCAAAGCTACATATTGTTGATATGTTTACTGAGTCACATTCCACTTCACAGTTTCATTTCTTATCTGACGAACTCTCAATGCTTCTAGCTATAACATCATGAGTTTAAGGGGAGATGTTAGATTATATATATTTATTTTTTTATAGCTTTTAGGAACATTTGATCTTTTTCCCTTTTATATTTAGAGTTTAGAGTTTCTAAACTTAACTATATAAGGCTTTATTCTCTGTATTTTTATGCATCAATTTTGGATTCAATAACATGACTAGTTTTTTTTCTCTATAGCGACAAGCCCATCCTTCCCGCTGCATCGATTCTTCATTGAAAGTACTCCGAATAATTTTACAATTTTTCGACAATGCCCAAAAATAACTCTCTTCGCATTCGAAATCTTCACCGAACATTTCATCGGTATAAACTGGTTGATCATAGTGTTGGTGCAACCTTAGGTCAAGGTTGACCTGGTTGACCAGACTCGAGTTGACTTGACTCGAGTTGTGTTTTGATGTTTGACGAGTTATGTTTGAAATGTTTGACGTGAACAGAAAAGTTGTATCTTGATGATTGACAAGGATACAAGCTTGGGAGATTGTGGGAGCACCCCGTGGTCAAGGTTGACCTGGTTGACCCGAGGTGAGTTGACCAGACATCTGGTGAAAAGTCTAAGCAGGGAGCTTGGCACGGGAAAAGTCCAAGTATGGAGACTTGGCACGGAGAAGTCCAAGTATGGGAACTTGGCAAGTGGAAGTCGGAGAGGGCTCGATAGCTCGTTCTCTGGACCGGAAGTGGGAAAGTCCTGGTGAGTGAAGCCAGGCAGTGGGAAAATCCTGGTAAGTGAAGCCAGGCAGTTGGAAAGTCCTGGTGAGTGAAGCCGGGCAGATTGGAAATCCTGGTGAGTGAAGCCAGGAGAAAACCCTAGTGAGTGAAGCTAGGTGAAAGTCCTGGTGAGTGAAGCCGGGCAAGGGAAAATCCAGATGGATCAAGGGTGATCGGACATCTGGTGTTGAGAAGGTCAAGTAGGTCAAGGGAGTGACCGAATACTTGACACGAAGAGAAAAGTCCAAGTGGGTCAAAGGGATTGACCGGACACTTGGTGGGGAGTCTTAGTAGGTCAAGGGAGTGACCGGATGCGAAGCATGATGTACTAAGAGGTCAAGGTTGACCGGATATTGGTTTGGACTTGGTTTGGGCAAAAACCAAGACCTGGATCGGTCTGGAGACCGATCAGAAAGCGATCAGTGTGCCTCTGTGAGCTTACTGATCGGTCTGGGGACCGATCAGCAGGAAGCCTGTGCTACTCGGAAAGCCTAGAGGTTCCACTGTACAAAAATTTTGTACAAAGGTCTGAACCTTTTCCTAGCTACCATGTGTTCTTTTAAATTAAATTTTGGATTGCCTGCGGAACTTAACACGTTTGATCCAAAACTTAATCTATTTGTTCTTTTAGGTTTTGACTTGGATCTCCTGCGGAACTTAACACGTTCGACCCAAATCACCTTAAGTTATTAATTCCATTAAATATTAATTTCCATAATCGGTTCCCAGTACTGACGTGGCGAGGCACATGGCCTTCTTGGATATGGGAGCAACCACCACCGACTAGACAAAACCTTTTATAGAAATCTAATATTTAATTTCCTAAATAACTTTAGGTTAACCAAAGAGAACAATCAAATCACAAGGAAAAGAAAAAACAAAAGAACACAACATCGAAAAACATATTCGAAATTCTAGAACGTAAGCCTCTTGTATTTGATATTATTTCCATAAATAACTAGTATGATGCGGAAAGAAAAATTACTAGTTATACCTTGTAGAAAAACCTCTTGATTTTCTACCGTATTCCTCTTCTAACCTCGGACGTTGTGTGGGCAACGATCTTCCAAGATGAGAAACCACCAACCACCTTCTTCTCCTCCTATCTAGGTTCGGCCACAAAAGAAGCTTAACCAAGGATGAAGAACAAAACACCAACCAAGCTCCAAGAGATGCTAGCTTTCTCTCCTTCTTCTTCTTCTTCTTCTCCAAGTAGTATCCGGCCGCCACAAGAGCTCCAAGCCTTTGAGAGATTCGGCCACCATAAAGAGGGAGAGAGGAAGAGGATGGCCGGCCACTCCAAGGAATAAAAGAGGGAGAGAAATAATAGAGGTTGTATCTCATGAAGGCACCCTCACCCCTTCTTTTATATTCCTTGGCCTAGGCAAATTAGGAAATTTAATTACAATAAAATTTCCTTAATTCCCTTGACATGATTTAATTGAGAAAAATAAAATAAAATTTCCCCAATTAATCTCTAATGGCCGACCACATCAAAGGAGTAAAATTAGACAAGTTTTAATCAACAATTAAAACTTCCTAATTTGTTTCCGGAAATTTTAAAATTAAAATTTCTCTTTAAAAATCTCTTCATGGTTGATAAAAGGAAATTTCTATAATTTTAATTCTATCAACATGTGGATAATTTTAAAGAGAAAATAAAATATCTCACCAATCTACAAATAAGGAAAGAGATCTAATCTCTTTATTTAATCTTTTGTAAATCTTTTACAAGAGAGATATTTTAATTTTAATTCTCTTTAATAAATTATTTCTTCCACATAATAAAAATTAAAATTAAAATTCCTTTTTAATTTAATTTGGCCGGCCCCCACTAGCTTGGGTTCAAGCTAGGGTCGGCCACCCCAATTTATACCTAGGCCGGCCCTAGCTTGGTTCCCAAGCTAGCTTGGTCGGCCCCCTATTGGTGGGTATAGAAGGTGGATATAGGTGGGTATAGTACTCCATAAATAAGAGGCTACGATAGGGACCGAGAGGAGGAATTGGTTTTGGTCTCCCGATAAAATTAAGCATCCCGTGTTCGCCCCGAACACACAACTTAATTTTATCAATAATAATTCATTCCACTAGAGAACTATTATTGAACTACCGCACCAATCCCAAATTACATTTTTGGGCTCCTTCTTATTATGAGTGTGTTAGTCTCCCTGTGTTTAAGATATCGAATGTCCACTAATTAAGTGAGTTACTGACAACTCATTTAATTAATATCTAAGTCCAAGAGTAGTACCACTCAACCTTATCGTCATGTCGGACTAAGTCCACCTGCAGGGTTTAACATGATAATCCTTATGAGCTCCTCTTGGGGACATTATCAACCTAGTATCTCTAGGACACAGTTTCCTTCTATAATCAACAACACACACTATAAGTGATATCATTTCCCAACTTATCGGGCTTATTGATTTATCGAACTAAATCTCACCCATTGATAAATTAAAGAAATAAATATCAAATATATGTGCTTGTTATTATATTAGGATTAAGAGCACACACTTTTATAATAACTAAGGTCTTTGTTCCTTTATAAAGTCAGTATAAAAGAAACGACCTCAAATGGTCCTACTCAATACACTATGAGTGTACTAGTATAATTATATAGTCAAAATAAACTAATACCTAATTACACTACGACCTTCTAATGGTTTGTTCCTTTCCATTTTGGTCGTGAGCTACTGTTTATAATTTATAAGGTACTGATAACATCATCTTCTGCATGTGACACCACATACTATGTTATCTACAATATAAATTAAATGAACAACTACAAATAAATGTAGACATTTGACCAAATGTGATTCTTTATTCATAATGAATGTTTACAAAGCTTAGGATTTCAGTATACACTCCAACAAGGGTCCTGGTAAGTGAAGCCAGGCAGTTGGAAAGTCCTGGTGAGTGAAGCCGGGCAGATTGGAAATCCTGGTGAGTGAAGCCAGGAGAAAGCCCTAGTGAGTGAAGCTAGGTGAAAGTCCTGGTGAGTGAAGCCGGGCAAGGGAAAATCCAGATGGATCAAGGGTGATCGGACATCTGGTGTTGAGAAGGTCAAATAGGTCAAGGGAGTGACCGGATACTTGACACGAAGAGAAAAGTCCAAGTGGGTCAAAGGGATTGACCGGACACTTGGTGGGGAGTCTTAGCAGGTCAAGGGAGTGACCGGATGCTAAGCATGATGTACCAAGAGGTCAAGGTTGACCGGATATTGGTTTGGACTTGGTTTGGGCAAAAACCAAGACCTGGATCGGTCTGGAGACCGATCAGAAAGCGATCGGTGTGCCTCAGTGACGTCTGGGGACCGATCAGCAAGAGCCTGATCGGTCCCCGGACCGATCAGTACGCATGCAGAGTTGGGCAACTCTCAAAGCATTCGATCGGTCCGGGACCGATCAAGATAGAGCCCGATCGGTCCCCACGACCGATCAGATCATTTCTGCACCGATCGGTGATGCCCGATCGGTGCCCCAGCTTGAGAGACAACGCCAGATTCTTCTCATCTTTGGCCTCTGCTTCTCTCGGTGGAAGCAGCTATAAAAGGGCCGAGGGCTTCTACAGTGTCTCTCTCTTACTCTTCTTCTTCTTCTGCTCCTTCTTCTCTGCTACTATTTCTCTAGAGCTTTGTTGAGCTCTCGTCTAAGCTTCGCGTGAGCTTCCTTTCGGCCGGGTTCTATTGTTGTAGGCGCCGCTGAAGTCAGCTTCATCCAGTCGAAGAGAAGGCAAGTAAGCGAAGGTTTTACAGTTGTATTGTATTTTGCTTCTTGCTGTACTTGTACTCCTTCTTGCTGTTGTAAGTTTTTGTGGCGAGGTTTCTCCACCCATAAGGAGTTTATATTAGCCGGTTTTCCGGGGACTCATCCACCGACGGATTGATAGGCTTCGTCCACCTTACGGACACGCCGAGGAGTAGGAGTATCATCTCCGAACCTTGTTACATCTTCGTGTTGAGGTTTGCTTTTCTTTTTCCGTTTCTATTTGTTATTTCCGCTGCACTAACCCTAATCGTAGGAAGAAACGAAAGAATTTGAGGTCGGCTATTCACACCCCCCCCTCTCTAGCCGCGACCATCGATCCTAACACATAGAAGTAATTATTGAAAAGATGAGTGTGTCCAACTTCACGCTCTCAATCTAAAAATATTCTCGTCTGTGTCCCACCCGCTAGATAACTCATACCTACTTCCATCAACATTTGGTGTTGCTGCATAAGCATTAGCATGAACCTTTCATCAACATCATCCATTAGTTCATCATACAAGAATTGATGGATACTATTAATTATAGCTAAATTGTCATCGTTTGACATTAGGAGGATTGTATAATGGATGATTAGAGCTTTGCCGATAGTTTGAAGGATTCTATCTATATTACTCGTATATATAGATTAGTTTCTAACGGCTAATTTTTAACGGATGATTTACAACAACTAATTTATAACGACTAGTTTCTAATATAAAATTTAATCTTGTTTCAATCATTTTTCTCATCTGTCCCAACCTTTACCATTACCAAAATTATTTAATGCCACACATCGGTTCAAGATGTGATACAGTTGTTTGATAGTCTCAATCTTACACGTCTTTGATGGTTGGTCTAATCCATATAATGATTTGATTCAATTGGCCTTACCGATCAATCTGGCTCGAGTAGTGGAGTTTAGCATGTGGCTGGAGTGAGAAGTGAACCCAAGAGGAGTGGCTAGACTTTTGGTGCTTAAGTTAATTAACGTTTGATAAAGCAAGTTTGAGCATCAAAATTAGAGGTTGAGGTGTGATTTCAGAGGAAAAAAATCCACAACGAGAAATATCAAGTACAAAAAAAGACAAAATCCACACTAGTAATGAATATCTATCTTCTATTGACAAATTCATTTTTCAATCTCCTCAAGCTTTATTGCCACAAATAAGCACACTTTTAAGAGATTGAGAAGTGAGCATGACACATCACAAGCTTTAGGATAGAAATTGTCCATTACCATCTCCTCTTTCTAGCAGGATATTTTGAAGTGCTATAATGAAAACCATCCAACTATCCAAGACGGAAATTACAAACAACAATAAGATAAACTAAACTACATCTTATATAGGACTACAAATACACTAGAGGTGAATAGCATTTTTCAAGAATTGTAAATTAAAATGAGTTACGCAGCCTAATAAAAAATATGGAAAAAGAAAAATCAAGTGTTAACACAAGTAATTTTTTACTTGGTTCAGAGCATGTGGCGACTCCTACTCCAAGATCCACGATCGTCGATCGCTTTCATTAGACAATTACTATCAGTTCGAATAATTAATAACAAATATTGAGTACAAGAACTGAAATTAGTTGTTTACCGACAAACAGAAAGGAAATTAGAATCACTCGTTCTTTAAACTTCGGAGCACCCTTTCAGTGTCATCGGCACCTTTACGGAGCAACATGCAAGAATGAAACTTGTAGTAGTTGATATTTTGAAGTTGCTGGTCAAAGGCCCTTATATAGGCGCATTCCGGGAGCTTGGAATCCCTCCGAGCGCCTAGACCATACTAACGTGGCTCAACTAGTCGACGCGCTCCAACTTAACTCCTGGATAACTTTCTTGGTCTGAGTGCCTAGATTGTAAGCCTAAGCTTTGTAAACATTCATTATGAATAAAGAATCACATTTGGTCAAATTATCTACATTTAGTTGTAGTTGTTCAATTAATTTATACTGTAGATAACATAGTATGTGGTGCCACATGCAGAAGATAATGTTATCAGTACCTTATAAATTATAAACAGCAACTCATGACCAAAATGGAAAGGAACAAACCATTAGAATGTTGTAGTGTAATTAGGTATTAGTTTATCTTGACTGTATAATTACACTAGTACACTTAGAGTGTAATGAGTAGAACCATTTGAGGTCGTTTCTTTTATACTGACTTTATAAAGAAACAAAGACCTCGGTTATTATGGAAGTGTGTGATCTTAATCCTAATATAATAACAAGCACATATATTTGATATTTATTTCTTTAATTTATCAATGGGTGAGATTTAGTTCGATGAATCAATAAACCTGATAAGTTGGGAAATGGTATCACTTATAGTGTGTGTTATTGATTATAGAAGGAAACTGTGTCCTAGAGATACTAGGTTGATAATGTCCTCAAGAGGAGCTCATAAGGATTGTCATGTTAAACCCTGCAGGTGGACTTAGTTCGACATGATGATAAGGTTGGTGGTACTACTCTTGGATTAAGATATTAATTAAATGAGTTGTTAGTAACTCACTTAATTAGTGGGCATTCGATATCTTAAACACAGGGAGACTAACACACTCATAATAAGAAGGAACCCAAAAATGTAATTTGGGATTGGTGCGGTAGTTCAATAATAGTTCTCTAGTAGAATGAATTATTATTGATAAAATTAAGTTGTGTGTTCAGGGCGAACACGGGATGCTTAATTTTATCGGGAGACCAAAACCAATTCCTCCTCTCGGTCCCTATCGTAGCCTCTTATTTATAGAGTACTATACCCACCTATACCCACTTTCTATACCCACCTAATAGGGGCCGGCCAAGCTAGCTTGGGAACCAAGCTAGGGCCGGCCTAAGCATAAATTAGTGTGGCCGGCCCTAGCTTGAACCCAAGCTAGAGGGGCCGGCCATATTAAATTAAAAAGGATTTTAATTTTAATTTTTATTATGTGGAAGATATAATTTATTAAAGAGAATTAAAATTAAAATACTCTCTTGTAAAAGATCTACAAAAGATTAAAGAAAGAGATTAGATCTCTTTCCTTATTTGTAGATTGGTGAGATATTTTATTTTCTCTTTAAAAATTATTCACATATTGTTAAATTAAAATTATAGAAATTTCTTTTTATCAACCATGAAGAGTTTTTTTGAAGAGAAATTTTATTTTTAAAATTTCCGGAAATAAATTAGGAAGTTTTAATTTGTTAATTGAAACTTGTCTAATTTATTTCTTTTGATGTGACCGGCCAATATTGTTTTAATTGGAAATTTTATTTTATTTTTATCAATTAAATCATGTCAAGGAAATTAAGAAAATTTTATTGTAATTAAATTTCCTTATTTGCCTAGGCCAAGGAATATAAAAGAAGGGGTGGGGGTGTCTTCATGAGATACAACAATCTCTATTATTTCTCTCCCTCTTTTGTTCCTTGTTGTGGCCGACCATCATCATCCTCTCCCTCTCTTCCTCTTGTGGTGGCCGAAACATCCCTATTGATTGGAGTTTTTGTGGAGGCCGGATACTACTTGGAGAAGAAGAAGAAGAAGAAGAGAAAGCTAGCATCTCTTGGAGCTTGGTTGGTGTTTTGATCTTCTTCCTTGGTGAAGCTTCCTTGTTGTGGTCGAACCTAGCTAGGAGGAGAAGAAGGTGGTTGATGGTTTCTCATCTCGGAAGATCGTTTCCCACACAACGTCCGAGGTTAGAAGAGGAATACGGTAGAAGATCAAGAGGTCTTTCTAGAAGGTATAACTAGTAGTTTTCCTTTTCCGCATCATATTAGTTATTTATGGAAATAATACCAAATACAAGAGGCTTACGTTCTAGTATTTCGAATATGTTTTTCGAAGTTGTGTTTTTTTTGTTTTATTTTTCCTTGTGATTTGATTGTTTTTTTCGGTTAACCTAAAGTTATTTTAGGAAATTAAATATTAGATTTCTATAAAAGGTTTTGTCTAGTCGGTGGTGGTTGCTCCCATATCCAAGAAGGTCATGTGCCTCGCCACGTCAGTACTGGGAACCAATTATGGAAATTAATATTTAATGGAATTAATAACTTAAGGTGATTTGGGTCTAACGTGTTAAGTTCCGCAGGAGATCCAAGTCAAGACCTAAAAGAACAAATAGATTAAGTTTTGGATCAAACGTGTTAAGTTCCACAGGCGATCCAAAATTTAATTTAAAAGAACACATGGTAGCTAGGAAAAGGTTCAGACCTTTGTACAAAATTTTTGTACAGTGGAACCTCTAGGTTTTTCGAGTAGCAACCAACAAGTGATATCAGAGCTAGGGTTTTGCCTCTGTGTATTTGGTATTAATTTAATTATACACATGTCATACATAATTTAGACAGGATAATAGTAGGATGTGCTAACTTTGTGGATGCAGGATCCAACTATTATGGCTTATAGTTTTATGTGTGTGATTGGACCCTTGGACATGTCAAGGGCATTTATATGTGTGTGCATGATTGTATTAAAAATACAGCAGGAGTTGTATTTAGTTTTAATTAGGATTTTGTTTTTGATCTAGATATATGTACATTCCTTTTATGGAATATAGGATCAAAAGTGTAAAATTATATTTATGTCGCGGATCAAATCTTGCAAAGAGTGGAACCTTCTAAGGACCAGAGGCGCAGCGGAACTAGGAGCAAGATGGATGCGACAGCTAGACTCGGTGGCGATGGCCAAATATGGCAGCAGCTTGGGATGACAACACACGGAGGACAACTATAGATAAAAGCTATAATAGTTGAAAATTAGATTTTCTATTTATTGCTTTTATATTGTGCTGTGTGTGCATGTTAGTATACATGACTAGTAGGCTAGCATAGTTAAAATTCCTCATTTATAAATAACCAAGTGGGAGAGAGATTTTTAAATAAATCCCATGGTCTCCATTACTGGTTTGTAAGTGATGCAAACAAGCTTGCGCGTTGGCTCTGAGTGTCTTCCTCCATAACGGATGAGCTTGTTTGTAGATCACTAGAACAGACTTCCATTTTTGGATGACTATAGAAAGTTAATTAAGAGTGTGTGATCTTCCCCAACGGAAGGGGCATAATCTTATTAATGGACTTAGTGTCAAGTAATGGTATACACTTAGACACATCTAATAGTATCCTCCCCATCGGAGTCACTGCTATTATTTGTGTGACCAAAAGACACCAACTATTAATTTTATTTGTCAAAAAGTTAGGTTGACAAGATAATAAAATTAATGGGTTAAACCCCTCCTTTTACAAATGTTGAATTTGTATACGTCCACACTAACGTGGCATACAAAATTCACGGTGTTTTGAGGTGTTGGTTAATTTAAAATAGTATTGTTTGAGGAATCAATATTATTCTAAATTTAGAGTTCTGACCAAAAGTTATTTGTGATTCTTAGGATGACTTTCAACCCACTGTCCATCATACTTCAATAGAATAGACTTACTGGACCTAATTACATAGATTGGAAAAAGAACCTGGGCATTGTTCTTACTGCTGAAAGCTATAAATTTGTACTGACTGAGTCTTGCCCTGAAGCACCTACTGGTGAATCTACCCAAGAGGAGATTGAATATCATAAGAAATGGGTAAAAGCAGATGAGATGGCACGGTGTTACATTTTGGCTTCAATGTCAAATGTATTGCAACATCAACATCAAGATTTACCAACAGCTTATGATATTATGAACAATCTCAAGGAACTCTTTGGTCATCAAGATAGGGCTTCTAGGCAAGAAGCCATGAGAAAGATAATGACAGCCACCATGCAAGAGGGTACTCCTGTAAGGGATCATATCCTAAAGATGATGGCTTATCTGAACGATATAAAGATCCTTGGAGGAGAAATTGATGGGGAAACCCAGATCGATATGATCCTCCAAACGCTACCGAGAAGTTTTGAGCAGTTTCTCCTGAACTATAATATGAATAAGAGGATTTATTCATTAGAGGAACTACTGACAGAACTTCAAGCAGCAGAAGGATTATTTCGTCACAATGCTCAAATTCACTATGCTGAAAATGGTTCTACTTCTAAACCGAGAGGAAAGAAGAAGAAGAAACAAGTAGGTTCAACAAAGAAAGTGAATAAGTCTCAGAGTACGGGATTTAAAGCTGGAGTGAAGAAGCCGAAGGGCAAGTGCTTCATCTGCAAGCAGGCAGGACATTGGAAGGCGGACTGTCCTCGTAGGAACCAAAACAAAGGTATATCTCATGCTCTAGTTGTTGAAACATGTTTAGCGGTGTTATCTACCAGCACCTGGTGTGTAGATACGGGAGCCACTGATCATGTCTGCAATTCCTTGCAGGGGTTCCAGGAAACCCGACGACTATCTGAAGGAGAAATTATCGTCTACATGGGCAATGCTACTAAGGTGGCAGCTGTTGCAGTGGGAGACGTCTACTTATCTTTTAGTAGAAATAGAAATTTGGTTTTAAGAAATTGTCTTTATATACTCAGTTTTAGAAAGAATTTAATTTCAGTTTCTAAACTGTTTTTAGATGGATATTCAGTTTCTTTCAGTAACGATGTAGTTATTAAAAGAAATAAAGTGATTATCTGTTATGGTACATTAGTTGGCAATTTGTATACTTTAAATCTAATTTCTTCCACAAAACAAAACATGGAAATTTATAACTCATCTTCTAACTCTAATAAGAGAAAAGAACCTTCGGAAATAAACCAAGCATATCTTTGGCATCTAAGGCTTGGTCATATTAACTTAAGTAGGATTCAGAGGCTTATAACTGATGGACTTTTGAGTTCGGTAGAGTTGGAAAATTTTCCAACTTGTGAATCTTGCTTGGAAGGAAAAATGACCAAGAGGCCGTTCAAGGCCAAGGGGTATAGAGCCAAAGAAGTATTGGAATTGGTTCATTCTGATTTGTGTGGTCCTATGTCTGTCCAGGCAAGAGGTGGTTTTGAATATTTTGTCTCTTTTATAGATGATTATTCAAGATACGGATATATTTACCTAATGCGCCGCAAGTCTGAGTGCTTTGATAAGTTCAAAGAATACAAGGCTGATGTGGAGAAACGATTAGGTAAAAGTATCAAGACACTACGATCTGATCGTGGTGGCGAATACCTCTTAGGAGAGTTTAGGAATTACTTATCAGAGGTCGGGATTCAATCCCAATTGTCTGCACCTGGAACACCCCAACAGAATGGTGTAGCAGAACGAAGGAATAGGACTCTTATGGATATGGTTAGATCGATGATGAGTTATTCAGAATTACCAAATTCGTTTTGGGGATATGCTCTGGAAATAGCAGTGTATGTTCTGAACTTAGTACCTTCTAAATCAGTTTCTTCTACTCCCATAGAATTGTGGAATGGGCGAAAACCCAGTCTAAGACATATTCGGATTTGGGGTAGTCCAGCACATGTGCTGAAACCAGATGCTGATAAGTTAGAATCCCGTACAGAAGTTCGTGTGTTTGTAGGATATCCCAAAGGAACGAAAGGTGGTTTATTTTATTGTCCTAAAGACCAGAAGGTTATTGTTAGCACCAATGTCCAGTTTTTAGAAGAAGACTATATAATGGATCACAAGCCCAGTAGTAAAGTTGTTTTAGAAGAACTAAGAGAGGACACGTCTACTTTAGTACCAACAGTACAAGATGAAGTATCATAAGAGACTGCAACACGTGTCACACATGATACACAACCACAGACAGTGCCTCGTCGTAGTGGGAGGGTTGTGAGGCAGCCTGAGAGATTCATGTTTTTGGGAGAGTCTTCGGACGTGATCCCGGGTAAATATGAACCTGATCCCCGGACATATGACGAAGAACTCCAAGATATAGATGCAACATCTTGGCAAAAGGCGATGAATTCTGAAATAGGGACAGAAGTGGATCTACAAAAGGTCTAGGAGCTTGTAGAACCACCTGATGGTGTAAAAGCCGTTGGATGTAAGTGGATCTACAAAAGGAAAAGAGGGACAGACGGGAAGGTAGAAACCTTCAAAGCTAGGCTTGTTGAGAAAGGGTACACTCAGAAAGAGGGAATCGATTATGAGGAAACCTTTTCACCGGTAGCCATGCTTAAGTCTATCCGGATACTCTTATCCATTGCTGCTCATATGGATTATGAGATTTGGCAAATGGATGTCAAGACAGCTTTCCTTAATGGAAGTCTTGAAGAGAACATCCATATGAAGCAACCAGAAGGGTTCATTGAAAAGGGCAAAGAGCATCTAGTGTGCAAGCTCAATCGGTCCATTTATGGACTGAAGCAAGCTTCAAGATCTTGGAACATCCGGTTTAATGAAGTAATCCAGTCATATGGATTTATTCAGTGTCCGGATGAGTCTTGTGTATACAAGAAGTGTAACGGAAACGTGGTAGTATTTCTTGTACTATACGTAGATGATATTTTGTTAATTGGCAACAATGTCAAGGTATTATCAGACGTAAGGGTATGGTTGTCCAAACAATTTGATATGAAGGACTTAGGAGAGTGTGCACACATTCTTGGGATCAAAGTAATAAGGGATCGCAAGAAAAGAATGTTGTGTCTGTCCCAAGCTTCATATATAGATAAAATCCTTGCTCGTTTTAGCATGCAGGATTCCAAGAAAGGTTTCTTACCTTTTAGGCATGGAATAGCTCTATCTAAAGAGATGTCTCCTAAGACATCAAAGGAGATAGAAGACATGAAAACAGTTCCTTATGCCTCGGCTGTAGGAAGCCTTATGTATGCAATGCTATGTACGAGACCTGATATTTGTTTTGCCGTGGGCATGGTCAGCAGATATCAGAGTAACCCTGGACAAGGACATTAGACTGCGGTAAAACATATATTAAAGTACCTGAGAAGGACTAGAGATTATATACTAGTTTACCAAGCAGACGATTTGCTCCCTGTGGGTTACACGGATTCAGATTTCCAATCAGATAGGGACAACAGTAGGTCTACATCAGGCTATGTGTTTACTTTAGGAGGTGGAGCCATTGCATGGAGGAGTGTTAAGCAGAAATGCGTTTCGGACTCAACCATGAAAGCCGAGTATGTAGCAGCCTCTGAGGCGGCTAAAGAAGCAGTATGGCTCAGGAACTTACTAATGGACTTAGATGTGATTCCTGGTTTGCCCAAAATCATCACAATTTATTGTGATAATAGCGGTGCAAACTCGAAGGAACTACGAGCTCATAAGGCAAGTAAACATATAGAGCGCAAGTACCACCTGATACGAGATATCGTGAAGCGAGGAGAAGTTGTCATCGCCAAGATTACATCAGCGGATAACCTGGCAGATCCTTTCACTAAGGCCCTTCCGGCGAAAGCTTTCGATCGGCATGTGGAGGGAATGGGAATCAGATGTATGGTAGAAGATATGACAGCTTAGTCATTAGTATAAGTGGGAGATTGTTGGAGTGTATACTGAAAGCCTAAGCTTTGTAAACATTCATTATGAATAAAGAATCACATTTGGTCAAATTGTCTACATTTAGTTGTAGTTGTTCAATTAATTTATACTATAGATAACATAGTATGTGGTGTCACATGCAGAAGATAATGTTATCAGTACCTTATAAATTATAAACAGTAGCTCACGACCAAAATGGAAAGGAACAAATCATTAGAAGGTTGTAATGTAATTAGGTATCAGTTTATCTTGACTGTATAATTACACTAGTACACTTAGAGTGTAATGAGTAGGACCATTTGAAGTCGTTTCTTTTATACTGACTTTATAAAGAAACAAAGACCTCTGTTATTATGGAAGTGTGTGCTCTTAATCCTAATATAATAACAAGCACATATATTTGATATTTATTTCTTTAATTGATCAATGGGTGAGATTTAGTTCTCAAGAGGAGCTCATAAGGATTGTCATGTTAAACCCTGCAGGTGGACTTAGTCCGACATGATGATAAGGTTGAGTGGTACTACTCTTGGATTAAGATATTAATTAAATGAGTTGTTAGTAACTCACTTAATTAGTGGGCATTCGATATCTTAAACACAGGGAGACTAACACACTCATAATAAGAAGGAGCCCAAAAATGTAATTTGGGATTGGTGCGGTAGTTCAATAATAGTTCTCTAGTGGAATGAATTATTATTGATAAAATTAAGTTGTGTGTTCAGGGCGAACACGGGATGCTTAATTTTATCGGGAGACCAAAACCAATTCCTCCTCTCGGTCCCTATCGTAGCCTCTTATTTATAGAGTACTATACCCACCTATACCCACTTTCTATACCCACCTAATAGGGGCCGGCCAAGCTAGCTTGGGAACCAAGCTAGGGCCGGCCTAAGCATAAATTGGTGTGGCCGGCCCTAGCTTGAACCCAAGCTAGAGGTGTCGGCCATATTAAATTAAAAAGGATTTTAATTTTAATTTTTATTATGTGGAAGATATAATTTATTAAAGAGAATTAAAATTAAAATATCTCTCTTGTAAAAGATCTACAAAAGATTAAAGAAAGAGATTAGATTTCTTTCCTTATTTGTAGATTGGTGAGATATTTTATTTTCTCTTTAAAAATTATTCACATATTGTTAAATTAAAATTATAGAAATTTCTTTTTATCAACCATGAAGAGTTTTTTTGAAGAGAAATTTTATTTTTAAAATTTCCGAAAACAAATTAGGAAGTTTTAATTAGTTGATTGAAACTTGTCTAATTTATTTCTTTTGATGTGGGCGGCCAATATTGTTTTAATTGGAAATTTTATTTTATTTTTCTCAATTAAATCATGTCAAGGAAATTTTATTGTAATTAAATTTCCTAATTTGCCTAGGCCAAGGAATATAAAAGAAGGGGTGGGGGTGCCTTCATGAGATACAACAATCTCTATTATTTCTCTCCCTCTTTTGTTCCTTTTGTGGCCGGCCATCATCATCCTCTCCCTCTCTTCCTCTTGTGGTGGCCGAAACATCCCTATTGCTTGGAGTTTTTGTGGAGGCCGGATACTACTTGGAGAAGAAGAAGAAGAAGAAGGAGAGAAAGCTAGCATCTCTTGGAGCTTGGTTGGTGTTTTGATCTTCTTCCTTGGTGAAGCTTCCTTGTTGTGGCCGAACCTAGCTAGGAGGAGAAGAAGGTGGTTGGTGGTTTCTCATCTCGGAAGATCGTTACCCACACAACGTCCGAGGTTAGAAGAGGAATACGGTAGAAGATCAAGAGGTCTTTCTAGAAGGTATAACTAGTAGTTTTCCTTTTCCGCATCATACTAGTTATTTATGGAAATAATACCAAATACAAGAGGCTTACGTTCTAGTATTTCGAATATGTTTTTCGAAGTTGTGTTTTTTTGTTTTATTTTTCCTTGTGATTTGATTGTTTTTTTCGGTTAACCTAAAGTTATTTTAGGAAATTAAATATTAGATTTCTATAAAAGGTTTTGTCTAGTCGGTGGTGGTTGCTCCCATATCCAAGAAGGTCATGTGCCTCGCCACGTCAGTACTGGGAACCAATTATGGAAATTAATATTTAATGGAATTAATAACTTAAGGTGATTTGGGTCGAACGTGTTAAGTTCCGCAGGAGATCCAAGTCAAGACTTAAAAGAACAAATAGATTAAGTTTTGGATCAAACGTGTTAAGTTCCGCAGGCGATCTAAAATTTAATTTAAAAGAACACATGGTAGCTAGGAAAAGGTTCAGACCTTTGTACAAAATTTTTGTACAGTGGAACCTCTAGGTTTTCCGAGTAGCAACCAACACCCTCAACCAGGAACGCGTCCTCACTGGATCTTTCCTTCAGTTGCTTACCTCTTAGTTACAAACTACAGTCGCTTGACTTATCTTTGACTCACCAGATCTTTTTGCAAGTTGTCATGTTCGCAGTCCAAACTGGACTTCTACTGCTTGTCAGGTCTCGCAGACCCAACCGGATTTCCCGCTATAAATCGGGTCTTACGGGCCTATTTGGACTTCCCACCAGCTATTGGATCCCACGACCTAGTTGGATTTCAGCCTGATGTCAAGTCCTTCAGGCCCGTCAACTCCTACACACTTGGTAAAATAATTAGCCTACAAAATACTCTAACTTTAATCCATTTGTCATTCATCAAAACCTGAATCAGATCATTAGTACAAATTGCACCAACATCTAAGACTTCGATCTTAAAAATATAGATAAAAAATGAAAAGCCATCTAATAAGGTATTCCCCATCTTTTGGATATTATTTCACATGCTTGTTTATGTATATCCTCTTGTTGCTTTGTCATTCTCAAAGTATCCCTCATTAGGATTTCATAATCACATCGAAATGCTTCAGATTCTGTAACTTTCTCACTATTATGGAATTCATCTATCTTCCTAACTTTGTCTTGTTGAATACCTTTGAATTCCTTCCACATGTTGCTCATGTTGCCAATGCTTTATTCCATTATTTCTACCACTGTATGATTGATTTTACCCTTCTTCTTTGCCGCCTTTCGCCTAATTGGCCGGTTGCACACTTCAAAGTCATCTGTATCAACACTAGCATCCAGGTTGGACGAGGATGTGTGTGTCCCTGATTCAGATGTCCTTGCTTTCTTTCCAATACGATGACCCTCTTATTGTGGAGCCCATTTCACTTGCTCTTTCAAAATCCTCCACACATGTTCATACTTGAAAGGTTGTTCTTATGTGTGTCCTTCCACTTCATATGTGTTTTTACAAGTATATCCTCGTCACTCTCACCACTTTGACGATTCTCCCAAAAATTATTGTGCATTGAACCATATTCGTTTGCCAACGAATGGTACCCATAGAAATGTGACTTTAGCGCTATGAAATCCCTTTCTTAGTTCCGTATGGCTGAGTATCATTGTAGTAATCTTTGATATGTTTCCAAAAAGCTTTATCCTTTTGGGAATTACTAATTGTTGAGTCGGTGCTAATATTGATATATGATTTTGTAAAATGTTGCTCTTCTTCTACTGTCCAAAATGTTTGTTTGCTACCCATCTTTGTATCAACATTAAAATCAATTTTTCCCACCTCAATTTGAGTCAAATGTGGTGGAAACTAAGACTCAAGGGGAGAGGATGGTGTTACGAGTTCTTTCTCGACTCCGAATGCACCTATACTTGTTTTTCTTGATTCATCGAAGACCATGGCCGATGGCGATGGAGGAAGATGCATATAAGGAGGATATTGATGAAGATATTGAATATTTTAGAAATTTAGAGAGTATTGCATGTGTAGGATATGGAAAATTTTGTGGATATTGTGGAGCATAAGGAAGATTTTGAAATTTTGATGGATATTATGGAGAAGAGGATGTTGGATCAATTAATTGTATGGGCTTAAATGTGAGAGATTATATGTTGTGTGTTGTTCGGTAAAGTTAAGCTCGAATTAAAGTGATCATCTAAAGCTTTGGTTATTGGGTTTTAATGTATCTAATAGGATATGAGTCTTTTATGGGTAGAGGACAAAAGTAAAAAATTTTGCTTTAATAATGGGTTAAAATAGAAATAATAGAAGGTAATTGTTGAATTATCTATTTAAAGGTGATGGTCCCAATCTTGCGTATCATGTTCCCATATTCTAAATATCATTACTAGAATAAGATCTAGAGAGGATTGAAAGAGCTCTCGAGGAAGAACACATAGATCTAGAAGATCAATCACTCGTTCTCACATATTACAGGATTATGAATTCAGGTACGCTTCCGTTTTGGTAACAGTTAAAGATACATCAATATTCTTGGTGATTTGGCATGATGATTCTAGATATAATTTATATGAATTTATTATTTAACAATTGATATTAGAGCTTGTATTCATGTTAAATAATTAAGAATTAGTACATATTATTCGATTTCAGTAGATCGAAAAGATCAATTATAGCTTTGGGATTTGGAGCTGTTGGAAATCAGGCAAATCAACTGTCATTCGGCCACTGTTAGGCGACAGTGGTTGGAGGAAAATTGTAACACCCCAAATTTCATGATTTGGAGTCCTAAAAGACCTTATTAAAATCTATAAATGTTTTAGAAAACTTCTAGATATTTTTAGAAATTTTTAGAGTATTTTTATGTAATTTTTGGAAGTCGTTTGGTATTTTTACCAAAAGAAAGAAGTTTTGACAAAAAAATGTCCAAGCTGAGGCTCGAATCGGCAACCTTTGACCCGAGCAAAACCCAGCTGACCAGGTGGGCAAACAGATTTTTCTGTTTAGAATTGATAGCAAAATTATTTACCAAGTTAACAGAACACCAAGTTATAAAAGAGGAACTTAGGGCTTGATTTACCCGAAACAAAAACCTTCTCCTCTTTCTCTCACGACGGCGCGCGGCGTTTTTGTTCGGGCGAAAACGAAGACGACGAAGCCCCAGCTAGGGCTCATCTCCGGCGGCCGGCCAAGGACCAAATCCGAGAGGGTTCTCTACCATCGTGATCACCTTGTCGAGGAGAACAAATGGAGGTGAAGGAGTTACCGAGAGCTTGAGTCCTCCGCAAGCCCTAGAAGTATTAGAAGCCACCTTCTTTGGCTCTAGGTCCTAGAACAAGAGGTAAGCGCTTACTCACCTGCGGTAAGATAGTTTCGAGCCTTTGATTTAGAGTTTCTCTTGTCTGTGAATGTGCCGTGAGTTTTATAAAGAAGATTGTTCTTCCCTTTTTAAGCTTTCGGATTTGTTGTAAAGAATTTCGGAATTTCTAGGGATTTAGTTTCTTCTTGCTTCAGAATTTTTGTTGTGAAGATTGGGTTTAGGGCTACTGCCGTGAGACTCAAAGTAAGGATATGGAAGAGTTAAGTATGTTGAGTTGTTGTTTGCTGCCGTGAGTTAAGGTTTCATATCTGGTTTTTCTTTTTCTGGTATGCCGTGAGTTTCATAGAAAAGGTGGAAGGGATTTGATCAGATTGAGTTTTATGATACTTGCAAGTTGTTGCATTAGTAAATTTAATGTAGATACTTCACCTAACTTCTTAGGAGTTTTGGAATTGTGGAACAATTAGTGATGTAGTATATATTTTATCATGCACTAATAGATTTCATATTCATTAAGTGCAGATTTAGTTTAGTTTCATTAAGCAAGGTTTAGTTTAGTTTTTAGCATGTACAGCCTTAGTTTTGGGAGTATTCAGTAGAGCATGTGTTACTAGTTTTTCCCATGAAATTTTAGAACAACCACTTTGTTTTTACAGATTTCATTAAGCAGTATAGTGCAGATTTGTTAAGCTTAGGATGTAGATTTGCCTAAAGTATTCAGTTTCTTTAGAAGTACGGATTCAAATTTAAGTTTTCATTCTATAGATTAGTTTTCGGTTTCAGTTTATGGTTTAGTAAACCAGTTTAGATTATGTTGAAGCATGCTTAAAGAATTCAGATTTTGTTTCCCTTTGATTTATATATGTTGTAGCATACTTGAAGAAGTCGGATCTGCTTCCTTGCTTTGGATTTCCTGTACAGCATTAGAATGGCTAAAAGTTTAAGAGTAGCTAGTGTGTTTTGTTTTCCTTGCTTCGGATTATATGTACAACATTCTTTTAGTAGATGACATTTCTTTCGCTTAAACTAAATGACTTGTCTATATTAAGAGGATTTAACGGTTCCATTTAATTCTGTTGTAGCAAGATTTAAGGTTTTAGTTCTAACAAGTTTTAGATTTAGTTTAAGCTTGTATGATATGCAGATTTTCTAGTTTTCATTTGCTATTTTAACAAGCATGAACAACCATGTATTATAGTAGAAGAATAAGAGTTCTATTAAATTCTTTTAGAAGTATTAACAAGTATAAGACATATAAAGAAAAGAAAGGAAAAGGCCAAGGCTTTAAGTAGATCCCGAAGTCAAGACTTTAGGGATTTTGGCACACAAGGTGCTAAAGAAAGTGCCGAGGCATTATATATTAGAAGTATTAAAAGATAACAAGTATTTTACTTTTATCAGTGGCACTGTACTGGACTCTCAGTAGTCCTTGGGCTGGGCTCCCATAGTCGTGCCCTAGGTTTAGATAACCTAGTATGCAGGACTCTCAGTAGTCCTTGGGCTGGGCTCCCATAGTCGGTCCTTAGGTTTAGATAACCTAGTATGCAAGACTCTCAGTAGTCCTTGGGTTGGGCTCCCATAGTCGGTCCCTAGGTTTAGATAACCTAGCAAATCCTACTAGATTCGGGACTAGCTATCTCGGGTCTAGTTAGGGATGCGCGCATAGTAAGTACAGTTGCCGGGCCCAAGAAGAAGTTGATTATTATTTTGAAGTATTATAAGTATAAGTTTTTTTGAAAGTTTTACATAAGTATAAAGTATTAAAGAATAAGTCTTTAAACAAGTGGAATAAGATTCAGAAGGTGTTTAGAATTCAGTAAGTTTAGTTCTTTATTCTACCATGTTTATCTAGTGGATGAGTAGTTTTCATATTTACCTATTAGATGAGTAGCATGATTAGCGAGTAGAATTACATGAGTAGATTTCTTAGCTTTTCTTTGCTATTAGTTTGACATGAGCAGTTATGTTTATGCTTTATTTCTTTTTAGAGCATATAGTTTTTAGTTCTTTTCGTATACATGCACATTTGTATTTTTGTGAGTTAGATAGCGCTTACTAAGCAAATTTTGCTTATAGACTACACTTCCTCTTACTGCAGATACAGGAAAGGAAAAGATATAGAAAGAAAGGCGACAAGGTGGCGCGGATGGTGTGTGATGCCAGGACTATGGACGCCTAGGGACTTAGTTTAAGAATTTATTAAGATTGTCATTTATTAAGAATGTATTAGAGGAGTCATTTAGTCTTCCGCTGTTAGTTAATTGTATGTTTTATTTTGTTTCCGCTATTCATTACTTGCATGATTTGATTTCATTAAACTGCGTGGTGATGTTATTCCTTTTGTATGTTTGATATGTGTTCCAGCCGCCTGTGACTGTGTATAGTATGTTATGTATGTCAGTTTAAGGTCACCGGTACAGGAGAGACTCTGTCGAAATTTTTCGGTAGAGTTTCTATGTGATTTTTAATCATACCGGTTAAGTAGAGTTAGTAGTTAAGTAACGGTCATCCTTAGAGAGTAGTAGTAGTAAGAAGGGTGGTCGTTACAAAAATATTGCCCAGTGGTGACATTACAGTCTTTTATGCTATATTTAATTTATAATTTCTTACCATAGAAGTTTTTTTTATGATTTCCTTCATATCTTTCAACCACCTAATTTTAATCTTCACATCATGGCTTTAGAATTCCAAAGTTTTGTTGTTTCGAATTGCAATCGGCTTCATGGTTTTGGCTTTAGGATTTCAAAGGTTTTGTTGTTTCAAATTCCAATCGATTTCATGGTTTTAGCTTCAGAATTCCAAAGGTTTTGTTTTTTTTCAGAATTCCAAAGGTTTTGTCTGTTCAACTCCCTAACTCACCACATAATTTTGGTACAATCTAAAATTTGAATTTTCAGTTTCTTCAAATAATGACATGATTATTTTATATATATATATTTTAAATGAATTAGTTGAAACAAAATGCCACCAAAGTGACCTTTTTGTAGATATTAATTTATTTTTTAAAATATAACAAGTCATACGTATGTAATTTATATAAATACTAGTCGGCCTAAAGGAAGATGAATATTTAATAGGATTACATGTACACTTGTGGTGATAAACATATGATGGTTATTTGGTTATTTACATATGAATAATTCACCGACCCAAAGGAAGGTTATTATTTGACATGCTATTTACTATTAATGTTTAATTGCTACACTAGGATATCACTTGCAAGTTAATAATTTCGGTCTAAAGATAGATTATTAATGGAGCTTTCAGTATTCTATTATAGGATTTACATTATTTCAATTTATTGATTATTAAATTTTATGGATAATTATTGAGCAGGTATATTGTTTTGGCTATTTGTTCTCTGTTCAAATATGATTCCTACTAATATCAGTTCCAACATCAATTCAATTCCAATGTTAAATGGCTCAAACTTCAAATCATGGAAAGAAAACCTACTGATAGTTCTTGGAGTCATGGACTTGGACCTTGTGATAAGGGTTGATTGTCCTCCTGCCATTACTGATAAGAGTACCTTTGATGAAAAGAGGGAGTTTGAACAATGGGAGAGGTTGAATCACATGTATCTCATGATCACGAAGAAAGTCATTCCAGAAACTTTTAGGGATACAATGTCTATGGACATTACTACAGCAAAAGAGTTCCTTCAAAAGATTGAAATGAGGTTTGCTAAGAGTGAAAAGTCTGAAATTGGTACACTCTTGGCGAATCTAGTTTCAATGAGACATTGGGGTAAAGACAACATATAAGAGTACATTACGAAAATGTCTCATCTTGCTTCTAGGTAGAAAGCACTCAAGTTTGACCTCTGTAACGCCCGCCCTTCTTACCTTATGGCAGACGTTACTCTTTTATTATAAATTTTAAATTTTTTGTTTCTATTAAATGACGAAGGCATGTAAAAGCCTTGATTGAGTACTTAAAATTTCAGTGATACATATATTCTTTAACAATTCTAAACATGGTTTTAAAGGAGTCAAACAAGCATTGCAAGCAACTATTTGTATGCAAGTATTCAACACATAATGTTGTTGGTTGGTCCTAGGAAGATCGTATAGGTTCCACTGTACAAAATTTTGTACAAGTGTCGAACCTTTCCTAAACAACCTATTGTGTTATTTAGAAATTAAATTAGGAATCGCAAGCGAAACTTAACATTATTGATTCCAAATTTAACTTATCTGTTCTTAATGGTTTATATTTAGATTGCAAGCGGAACTTAACACTATTGATCCAAATCCACCTATGTTATAAAATTGATTAAATATTTATTTCTAAAATCGGCTCCCAGGTCAAACATGGCGAGACACTAGGCCTTCTTAGGTATGAGATCATCCACCACTGACTCGACAAAGCCTTTAATAGAAATTCAATATTTAATTTCCTAAAATAACATTAGGTTTAACCAAAAGGAACAATCGAATCACAAATTCGAAAAACAAAAAAAAACACAACTTCGAAACAAATCTGAAACTCTAGAATCATATGCCTCTTGTGTTTGGAATTTGTACAAAGAAGAACTAGCATGATGCGGAAAATAATTACTAGTTATACCTCTTCTTTGTATGCTAACAACCTCGAGATCTTCTGTCGTATTCCTCACCTCCTCTTGGATGTCGTGTGGGTGACGATCCTCTAAGATGAACACCACCCAAAGTCTTCATCCTCCTTCTCTAAAATCCGGCCACCACCACCACAAAGAAATAAGAGAGCAAGGGGAAAAGAGAGGGAGAGAGGGTCGGCCACAAGAGAGAGCACAAGCAAGAGAATAAGAATTGATATCTCATAAGGTCTCCCCTCCCTTTCTTTTATATTACTTACCCAAGGCAAATAAGGAAAGATTTTTACAAAAATTAAAAATTTTCCTCTTGTTTTTCCTTTTCCCCTTTTATTTTTCCTTTTGTTTCCCTTGATTGATTCAATCATTGATTGAATCATTGATTGGATGATTGGTCGGCCCCTTGATTGGGTACCAAGCAAGGGTGGTCGGGCCTTTAAAGGAAGGAAATAATCTTGTAAAAAATTTTATAAGCAAAGAAGGAAAGCTCTTATAAAATTTTACAAGCTCTCTTTTAATTTTCTAATGTGAATGTTAAAAAAGAAAAGTTTTAAAAATTAAAATCAAGTTTTAAAATTTAAAACTTCTCTTCTAAAATTTCCTTTTTTAACATAGTTACAAAAATAGAAAGTTTCAAATTTAAAACTCCCTTCCTTTTTTCTAAAACCATGAGGATGGTTAAAAAAGGAAAATTTTAAAACTTTTAAACTTTCTTTTAAACCATGTGACCTAATTCAAATAAGGAAAGTTTCATTTTAAAATCTCTCTTTTAAAACTTGTAGATATCTACAAAGAGAAGATTTTAAAAATTCAAAACACCCCTTCTAGTTTGAATTATGTGGTCGGCCCCCTTAATTTTGCTAGTGGTCGGCCCCTTTTGAGAAGGTAGTGGCCGGCCCTTGGCTTGGTCACCAAGCCTTGGGCGGGCCCCCTCTTGGACACCAAGATGAGCTTTATATGGATGGATTTGAGGCTTCATTGAGGCTGCGACAGAGACCTAGAGGAGAAATTAGTTTTGTCCTTCCGACGAGCTTGAGTATCCCGTGTTCACCCCGAACACACAACTCAAGTTCATCAATAATAACTCATTCCACTAGAGAGTTATTATTGCACTACCGCACCAATCCCAAATTACATTATGGGCTCCTTCTTATCATGAGTGTGTTAGTCTCCCTGTGTTTAAGATATTGAATGTCCATTAATTTAATTGAGTTACTGACAACTCACTTTAATTAATGTCTTAGTCTAAAAGTAATACCACTCAACTTCATTGTCATGTCGAACTAAGTCCACTTGCAGGGTTTAACATGACAATCCTTATGAGCTCCTCTTGGGGACATTCTCAACCTAGATTACTAGGACAAAGTTTCCTTCTATAATCAACAACACACACTATAAGTAATATCATTTCCCAACTTATCGGACCTATTGATTTATCGAGCTAAATCTCACCCTTTGATAAGTCAAAGAAATAAATACTAAATATATGTGTTTGTTATTATATTAGGATTAAGAACACACACTTCCATAATAACTAAGGTATTGATCTTTTATTAAGTTAGTATAAAAAGAACTTACATTAAATGGTCCTACTCAATACACTTAGAGTGTGTTAGTGTAATTTATTAGTCAAGATAAACTAATACTTAATTACACTACGACTATTCCAACGGTTTGTTCCTTTCCATCTTAGTCGTGAGCAACTATTTATAATTTATAAAGAACTGATAACACGATCTTCTGTGTGTGACACCACACACCATGTTATTTACAATATAAATTAATTGAACAACTACACTTAACAAATAAATATAGACATTTGACCAATGTGATTCTTTTATTTCAAAAATAAATGTTTACAAAAGCTAGACTTTTAGTATACACTCAAACAAATGCTACTTAACGTGAGCAACATTTAGCCAATTTCAAAAGACAATTGTAACTCAAACTTTTAATCTTGTGAAAGCAAAGATTAGGACTATTAGATTGCTAACTCTTCAGGCATTCTAATTACTGTCAAACTAGTAAGTTCATCTTAAACAAATCATGGTAGTAATTCATGCAGAACGGAGGTAAGACAACACGATAGCATAAAGATTTAGCACATTATAAGTATTAGCAAGTTCTTGTTGGTTGCTACTCGGTACACCTAATGGTTCCACTGTACAAAAATTTTGTACAAAGGTCTGAACCTTTACCTAGCTACCATGTGTTCTTTTAAATTAAACTTGGATCGCCTGCGGAACTTAACACGTTTGATCCAAAGTTTAATCTATTTGTTCTTTTAGGTTTAGACTCGGATCTCCTGCGGAACTTAACATGTTCGATCTAAATCACCTAGGTAATATTTCATTAAATATTAGTTTCCAAAATTGGCTCCCAGTACTGACGTGGCGAGGCACATGGCCTTCTTGGATATGGGAACAACCACCACTGACTAGACAAAGCCTTTTAAGGAAAGTTAATATTTAATTTCCTTAAATAACTTTAGGTCAACCGAAAAGAACAATCAAATCACAAGGAAAATAAAAAAAACAAAAGAACACAACATCGAAAATAAATTCGAAATACTAGAATCGTATGCCTCTTGTATTTGGTATTATTTCCAAAAATAACTAGTATGATGCGGAAAGCAAAAATACTAGTTATACCTTTTAGAAAAACCTCTTGATCTTCTACCGTATTCCTATTCTAACCTCAGACGTTGTGTGGGCAACGATCTTCCAAGATGAGGACCACCATTACACCTTCTTCTCCCCCTTGCAAGGTTTGGCCAAGTCAATAGCTCCTCCAAGGATGAAGAGAAAACACCACCAATGCTCCAAGGGATAAAGCTTTCTCTCCTTCTTCTCCAAGCTTGAATCCGGCCACCACTTGATCTCCTAGAGGAAGAGAAGGTTCGGCCACAACAAAGAGAAGAGAGAACTTGAAGGGGCCGGCCACACCAAGGAAGAAGAGAGGAAGAAGAATAATAAAAGTTGTGTGTCATGAAGGCACCCCAACCCCCTCTTTTATATTCCTTAGCTTTGGCAAATAAGGAAATTTAATTATAAAATTTCCTTAACTTTCCTTGACATGAATTAATTGAGAAAAATAAAATAAAATTTCCCAATTAACCTTGTAATGGTCGGCCACCTCATGGAGATCAAACAAGACAACTTTTAATCAACAATTAAAAATTCCTTATTTGTCTTCGGAAATTTTAAAAAATAAAATTTCCCTTTAAAATCCCTTCATGGTTGATAAAAAGAAATTTCTATAATTTTAATTTTTCAACATGTGAATAATTTACAAAGAGAAAATAAAATATCTTTCCTATCTACAAATAAGGAAAGAGATCTGATCTCTTTTCTTAATCTTTTGTAGAAGAGATATTTTAATTTTAATTCTCTCCAATAAATTATATCTTCCACATAAGAAAATTTTAAAATTAAAATTCTTTTAAATTTAATGGGGGACGGCCACCTAAGCTTGGGTTCAAGCTAGGGTCGGCCACCCATGAACCAAGGCTTGGCCGGCCCTAGCTTGAACCACAAGCTAGCTTGGCCGGCCCCTACATCATGGGTACGAAGGTGGGTATAGGTGGGTATAGTACTCTATAAATAAGAGGCTACGATAGGGACCGAGAGGAGGAATTGGTTTTGGTCTCCCGATAAAATTAAGCATCCCGTGTTCGCCCCGAACACACAACTTAATTTTATCAATAATAATTCATTCCACTAGAGAACTATTATTGAACTACCGCACCAATCCCAAATTACATTTTTAGGCTCCTTCTTATTATGAGTGTGTTAGTCTCCCTGTGTTTAAGATGTCGAATGTCCACTAATTAAGTGAGTTACTGACAACTCATTTAATTAATATCTTAGTCCAAGAATAGTACCACTCAACCTTATCGTCATGTCGGACTAAATCCACCTGCAGGGTTTAACATGACAATCCTTATGAGCTCATCTTGGGGACATTATCAACCTAGATTACTAGGACACAGTTTCCTTCTATAATCAACAACACACACTATAAGTGATATCATTTCTCAACTTATCGGGCTTATTGATTTATCGAACTAAATCTCACCCATTGATAAATTAAAGAAATAAATATCAAATATATGTGCTTGTTATTATATTAGGATTAAGAGCACACACTTCCATAATAGCTGAGGTCTTTGTTCCTTTATAAAGTCAGTATAAAAGAAACGACCTCTAATGGTTCTACTCAATACACTCTAAGTGTACTAGTGTAAGTATATAGTTAAGATAAACTAATTCCTAATTACACTACGACCTTCCAATGGTTTGTTCCTTTCCATTTTGGTCGTGAGCTGCTGTTTATAATTTATAAGGTACTGATAACATCATCTTCTGTATGTGACATCACATACTATGTTATCTACAATATAAATTAATTGAACAACTACAAACAAATGTAGATAATTTGACCAAATGTGATTCTTTATTCAAAATAAATATTTACAAAAGCTTAGGCTTTCAGTATACACTCTAACAATCTCCCACTTATACTAATGACTAAGCTGTCATATCTTCTGCCATACATCTGATTCCCATTCACTCCACATGCTGATCGAAAGCTTTTTCCGGAAGGGCCTTAGTGAAAGGATCTGCCAGGTTATCCGCTGATGTAATCTTGGCGATGACAACTTCTCCTCGCTTCACGATATCTCGTATCAGGTGGTACTTGCGCTCTATATGTTTACTTGCCTTATGAGCTCGTAGTTCCTTCGAGTTTGCAACTGCACCGCTATTATCACAATAAATTGTGATGATTTTGGGCAAACCAGGAATCACATCTAAGTCCATTAGTAAGTTCCTGAGCCATACTGCTTCTTTAGCCGCCTCAGAGGCTGCTACATACTCGGCTTTCATGGTTGAGTCCGAAACGCATTTCTGCTTAACACTCCTCCATGCAATGGCTCCACCTCCTAAAGTAAACACATAGCCTGATGTAGACTTACTCTTGTCCCTATCTGATTGGAAATCTAAATCCGTGTAACCCACAGGGAGCAAATCGTCTGCTTGGTAAACTAGCATATAATCTCTAGTCCTTCTCAGGTACTTTAATATATGTTTTACCGCAGTCTAATGTCCTTGTCCAGGGTTACTCTGATATCTGCTGACCATGCCCACGGCAAAACAAATATCAGGTCTCGTACATAGCATTGCATACATAAGGCTTCCTACAGCCGAGGCATAAGGAACTGTTTTCATGTCTTCTATCTCCTTTGATGTCTTAGGAGACATCTCTTTAGATAGAGCTATTCCATGCCTAAAAGGTAAGAAACCTTTCTTGGAATCCTGCATGCTAAAACGAGCAAGGATTTTATCTATATATGAAGCTTGGGACAGACACAACATTCTTTTCTTGCGATCCCTTATAACTTTGATCCCAAGAATGTGTGCACAATCTCCTAAGTCCTTCATATCAAAGTTTTTGGACAACCATACCCTTACGTCCGATAATACCTTGACATTGTTACCAATTAATAAAATATCATCTACGTATAGTACAAGAAATAGTACCACGTTTCTGTTACACTTCTTGTATACACAAGACTCATCCAGACACTGAATAAATCCATATGACTGGATTACTTCATTAAACCGGATGTTCCAAGACCTTGAAGCTTGCTTCAGTCCATAAATGGACCGATTGAGCTTGCACACTAGATGCTCTTTGCCTTTTTCAATAAACCCTTCTGGTTGCTTCATATGGATGTTCTCTTCAAGACTTCCATTAAGGAAAGCTGTCTTGATATCCATTTTCCAAATCTCATAATCCATATGAGCAGCAATGGATAAGAGTATCCGGATAGACTTAAGCATGGCTACCGGTGAAAAGGTCTCCTTATAATCGATTCCCTCTTTCTGAGTGTACCCTTTCGCAACAAGCCTAGCTTTGAAGGTTTCTACCTTCCCGTCTGTCCCTCTTTTCCTTTTGTAGATCCACTTGCATCCAACGGCTTTTACACCATCAGGTGGTTCTACGAGCTCCCAGACCTTATTAGAGTACATAGACTCTATTTCAGAATTCATTGCCTTTTGCCAAGATGCTGCATCTATATCTTGGAGTGCTTCGTCATATGTTCGGGGATCAGGTTCATGTTTACCCGGGATCAAGTCCGAAGACTCTCCCAAAAACATGAATCTATCTGGCTGCCTAACAACCCTCCCACTACGACGAGGCACAGTTTGTGGTTATGTATCATGTGTGACACGTGTTGCAGTCTCTTGTGGTACTTCATCTTGTACTGTTGGTACTAAGGTAGACGTGTCCTCTCTAAGTTCTTCTAAAACCACTTTGCTACTGGGCTTGTGATCCATTATATAGTATTCTTCTAAAAACTGGGCATTGGTGCTAACAATGACCTTCTGGTCTTTAGGACTATAAAATAAACCACCTTTCATTCCTCTGGGATACCCCACAAACACGCGAACTTCTGTACAAGATTCTAACTTATCAGCATCTGGTTTCAGCACATGTGCTAGACACCCCAAATCCGAATATGTCTAAGACTGGGCTTTCGCCCATTCCACAATTCTGTGGGAGTAGAAGAAACTGATTTAGAAGGTACTAAGTTCAGAATGTACACTGCTATTTCCAGAGCGTATCCCTAAAATGAATTTGGTAATTCTGAATAACTCATCATCGATCTAACCATCTCCATAAGAGTCCTATTCCTTCGTTCTGCCACACCATTCTGTTGGGGTGTACCAGGCGCGGACAGTTGGGATTGAATCCCGGCCTCTGATAAGTAATTCCTAAACTCTCCTAAGAGGTATTCGTCACCACGATCAGACCGTAGTGTCTTGATACTTTTACCTAGTCGTTTCTCCACATCAGCCTTGTATTCTTTGAACTTATCAAAGCACTCGGACTTGCGGCGCATTAGGTAAATGTATCTGTATCTTGAATAATCGTCTATAAAAGAGACAAAATATTCAAAACCACCTCTTGCCTGGACAAACATAGGACCACACAAATCAGAATGAACTAATTCTAACACTTCTTTGGCTCTATACCCCTTGGCCTTGAAAGGCCTCTTGGTCATTTTTCCTTCCAAGCAAGATTCACAAGTTGGAAAATTTTCCAACCCTAATGAACCCAAGAGTCCATCGCTATAAGCCTCTGAATCCTACTTAAATTAATATGACCAAGCCTTAGATGCCAAAGATATGCTTGGTTCATTTCCGAAGGTTCTTTTCTCTTCTTAGAGTTAGAAGATGAGTTATAAATTTTCATGTTTTGCTTTGTGGGAGAAGTTGGATTTAAAGTATACAAATTGCCAACTAATGCACCAGAACAGATAATCACTTTATTTCTCTTAATAACTACATCGTTACTAAAGGAAACTGAATATTCATCCAAAAACAGTTTAGAAACTGAAATTAAATTCTTTCTAGAACTGGGTACATAAAGACAATTTCTATTTCTATTAAAAGATAAGTAGACATCTCCCACTGCCACAGCCGCCACCTTAGTAGCATTGCCCATGTAGACGGTAATCTCTCCTTCAGTTAGTCGTCGGGTTTCCTGGAACCCCTGCAAGGAATTACAGACATGATCAGTGGCTCCCGTATCTATACACCAGGTACTGGTAGATAACACCGCTAAACATGTTTCAACAACTAGAGCATGAGATATACCTTTGTTGTTTTGATTTCTACGAGGATAGTCTGCCTTCCAATGCCCTGACTGCTTGCAGATGAAGCACTTGCCCTTTGGCTTCTTCACTCCAGCTTTAGGCCCTGTACTCTGAGATTTATTCACTTTCTTTGCTGGACCAACTTGCTTCTTCTTCTTCTTTCCTTTCGGTTTAGAAGTAGAACCATTTTCAGCATAGTGAATATGAGAATTATGACGAAACAAACCTTCTGCTGCCTGAAGTTTTGTCAGTAGTTCCTCCAATGAATATACCCTTTTGTTCATATTGTAATTCAGGCGGAATTACTCAAAACTTCTAGGTAGTGTTTGGAGGATCATATCGATCTGGGTTTCCCCATCAATTTCTCCTCCAAGGATCTGTATTTCGTTCAGATAAGCCATCATCTTTAGGATATGATCTCTCACAGGAGTACCCTCTTGCATGGTGGCTGTCGTTATCTTTCTCATGGCTTCTTGTCTAGAAGCCCGATCCTGATGACCAAAGAGTTCCTTGAGATTGTTCATAATATCATAAGCTGTTGGTAAATCTTGATGCTGATGTTGCAATACATTTGACATTGAAGCCAAAATGTAACACCGTGCCATCTCATCTGCCTTTACCCATTTCTTATGATATTCAATCCCCTCTTGGGTAGATTCACCAGTGGGTGCATCAGGGCAAGGCTCAGCCAGAACAAACTTATAGCTTTCAGCAGTAAGAACAATATCCAGGTTCCTTTTCCAATCTATGTAGTTAGGACCAGTAAGTCTATTCTGTTGTAGTATGATGGACAGTGGGTTGAAAGTCATCCTAAGAATCACAAATAACTTTTGGTCAGAACTCTAAATTTAGAATAATATTGATTCCTCAAACAATACTATTTTAAATTAACCAGCACCTCAAAACACCGTGAATTTTGTATGCCACGATAGTGTGGACGTATACAAATTCAAGATTTGTAAAAGGAGGGTTTATCCCATTAATTTTATTATCTTGTCAACCTAACTTTTTGACAAATAAAATTAATAGTTGGTTTCCTTTGGTCACACGAATAATAGCAGTGACTCCGATGGGGAGGATACTATTAAACGTGCCTAAGTGTATACCATTACTTGACACTAAGTCCATTAATAAGATTGTGCCCCTTCCGATGGGGAAGATCACACGCTCTTAATTAACTTCCTATAGTCATCCAAAATGGAAGTTTGTTCTAGTGATCCACAAACAAGCTCATCAGATATGGAGGAAGGCACTCAGAGCCAACGCGCAAGCTTGTTTGCATCACTTACAAACCAGTAATGGAGTCCATGGAATTTATTTAAAATCCCTCTCCCACTTAGTTATTTATAAATGAGGAATTTTAACTATGCTAGCCTACTAAACATGTATATTAACATGCACACACAGCACAATATAAAAGCAATAAATAGAAAATCTAATTTTCAACTATTATGGCTTTTATCTATGGTTGTCCTCCGTGTGTTGTCATCCCAAGCTGCTGCCATATTTGGCCACCGCCACCGGGTCTAGCTGTCGCATCCATCTTGCTCCTTCTTCCGCTGCGCCTCTGGTCCTCAAAAAAGTTCCACGCCTTGCAAGATTCGATCCGCGACATAGATAGAATTTTATATTTTTTGATCCTATATTCCTCGAAGGAATGTACATGTAAACTAGATCGAACATAAAATAAAATTTTACATCCATCGATCCTATATTCCATAAAAGGAATGTACATGTAATTAGATCAAAAATAAAATCCTAATAAAAACTAAATACAGCTCCTGCTGTATTTTATAATACAATCATGCACACACATATAAATGCCCTTGACATGTCCAAGGGTCCAATCACACATAAAAAACTATAAGTCATAATAGTTGAATCATGCATCCACAAAGTTAGCACATCCTACTATTAAACTGCCTAAATTATGTATGACATGTGCATAATTAAACTAATACCAAATACACAGAGGCAAAACCCTAGCTCTGATACCAATTGTTGGTTGCTACTCGGTAAACCTAATGGTTCCACTGTACAAAAATTTTGTACAAAGGTCTGAACCTTTACCTAGCTACCATGTGTTCTTTTAAATTAAACTTGGATCGCCTGCAGAACTTAACACGTTTGATCCAAAGTTTAATCTATTTGTTCTTTTAGATTTAGACTCGGATCTCCTGCAAAACTTAACACGTTCGATCCAAATCACCTAGGTTATTAATTTCATTAAATATTAGTTTCCAAAATTGGCTCCCAGTACTGACGTGGCGAGGCGCATGGCCTTCTTGGATATGGGAACAACCACCACTGACTAGACAAAGCCTTTTAAGGAAAGTTAATATTTAATTTCCTTAAATAACTTTAGGTCAACCGAAAAGAACAATCAAATCACAAGGAAAATAAAAAAAACAAAAGAACACAACATCGAAAATAAATTCGAAATACTAGAATCGTATGCCTCTTGTATTTGGTATTATTTCCAAAAATAACTAGTATGATGCGGAAAGCAAAAATACTAGTTATACCTTTTAGAAAAACCTCTTGATCTTCTACCGTATTCCTATTCTAACCTCAGACGTTGTGTGGGCAACGATCTTCCAAGATGAGGACCACCATTACACCTTCTTCTCCCCCTTGCAAGGTTTGGCCAAGTCAATAGCTCCTCCAAGGATGAAGAGAAAACACCACCAATGCTCCAAGGGATAAAGCTTTCTCTCCTTCTTCTCCAAGCTTGAATCCGGCCACCACTTGATCTCCTAGAGGAAGAGAAGGTTCGGCCACAACAAAGAGAAGAGAGAACTTGAAGGGGCCGGCCACACCAAGGAAGAAGAGAGGAAGAAGAATAATAAAAGTTGTGTGTCATGAAGGCACCCCAACCCCCTCTTTTATATTCCTTAGCTTTGGCAAATAAGGAAATTTAATTATAAAATTTCCTTAACTTTCCTTGACATGAATTAATTGAGAAAAATAAAATAAAATTTCCCAATTAACCTTGTAATGGTCGGCCACCTCATGGAGATCAAACAAGACAACTTTTAATCAACAATTAAAAATTCCTTATTTGTCTTCGGAAATTTTAAAAAATAAAATTTCCCTTTAAAATCCCTTCATGGTTGATAAAAAGAAATTTCTATAATTTTAATTTTTCAACATGTGAATAATTTACAAAGAGAAAATAAAATATCTTTCCTATCTACAGATAAGGAAAGAGATCTAATCTCTTTTCTTAATCTTTTGTAGAAGAGATATTTTAATTTTAATTCTCTCCAATAAATTATATCTTCCACATAAGAAAATTTTAAAATTAAAATTCTTTTAAATTTAATGGGGGTCGGCCTCCTAAGCTTGGGTTCAAGCTAGGGTCGGCCACCCATGAACCAAGGCTTGGCCAAGCTAGCTTGGCCGGCCCCTACATCATGGGTACGAAGGTGGGTATAGGTGGGTATAGTACTCTATAAATAAGAGGCTACGATAGGGACCGAGAGGAGTAATTGGTTTTGGTCTCCCGATAAAATTAAGCATCCCGTGTTCGCCCCGAACACACAACTTAATTTTATCAATAATAATTCATTCCACTAGAGAACTATCATTGAACTACCGCATCAATCCCAAATTACATTTTTGGGCTCCTTCTTATTATGAGTGTGTTAGTCTCCCTGTGTTTAAGATGTCGAATGTCCACTAATTAAGTGAGTTACTGACAACTCATTTAATTAATATCTTAATCCAAGAATAGTACCACTCAACCTTATCGTCATGTCGGACTAAGTCCACCTGCAGGGTTTAACATGACAATCCTTATTAGCTCATCTTGGGGACATTATCAACCTAGATTACTAGGACACAGTTTCCTTCTATAATCAACAACACACACTATAAGTGATATCATTTCCCAACTTATCGGGCTTATTGATTCATCGAACTAAATCTCACCCATTGATAAATTAAAGAAATAAATATCAAATATATGTGCTTGTTATTATATTAGGATTAAGAGCACACACTTCCATAACAACTGAGGTCTTTGTTTCTTTATAAAGTCAGTATAAAAGAAACGATCTCTAATGGTCCTACTCAATACACTCTAAGTGTACTAGTGTAACTATATAGTTAAGATAAACTAATTCCTAATTACACTACGACCTTCCAATGGTTTGTTCCTTTCCATTTTGGTCGTGAGCTGCTGTTTATAATTTATAAGGTACTGATAACATCATCTTCTGTATGTGACACCACATACTATGTTATCTACAATATAAATTAATTGAACAACTACAAACAAATGTAGATAATTTGACCAAATGTGATTCTTTATTCAAAATAAATGTTTATAAAAGCTTAGGCTTTCAGTATACACTCTAACAGTTCCAATGTCTTCTTCCACTGTTCCACCACACACACACCCAACACTCACTATGTGAAAATCGGGTATAGACTTCGCCACAAGTTACTTCGGTGATTTATAAATACAAAGTAATATATAATAATCTACTTCGATAATAAATTTAATGAAGTATATTTTATTTTAGACTTTATAGATTAAAAATCGTGGGTCTCACTACTAATTTTTATTGATATTTTACTTCATAATATATATTTGTTGAAGTAATAAGTCTCAAAATAAAATTCATATGTTTATATGCTGAAGTAATAACTCTCAACCGATTAAAACATTTTTCTATTTATTAATAAATTAATCAGTTTATTAATTTTTCAATTAATCATGTAATAAAATCCTAATAATTTATTAATAAATTATACGCTAAGTTATAACTTAGCGTTTTTGTTCACGAAAACCTCTTCACCGCCGCCCCGATCGACAGTGCTAGGTTTCATCATCGCCTTTGTCACGGGAAGAAGAGGAAGTGCTTTCTTCACCGCCCTAACCCTCCCTTTCGGTCACGCGCGTCTTCCCTATCCCACCCCCTTCGTTCCTTTCCTTGCAGCGCCGTGTCTTCCTCTTTGAGGTTTCTTGGCCACGGGAAGAAGAGACAACTGCCGAGTTTGAGGTCGTCGTCTCTAACCGATCCAATCCTTCAGCCCCATCAGCTCGTCAACCAGGTTGGTTTTCTACCCTATGGTTTCTAACATCTCCTACTCTAGGGCATCTCCTTCCCTATAGTTTATGGCATCTCCTCCCTATGGTTTCTTCTAGTTTTCCATAAATCTATCACTCAATTGACATTTTGGTTGTTACACTCTGTTACTGATGTTTGTTGCCTTGCCTAAACCATTTAATTAGTTTTACAATCGGATTATGATCAAGTTTGGACCTTTGCTTCCATTGACTAGACTATCTTCCTAAATCATTTAAGTTGTCAATTTGGTACAAGATTGCAATGCATACATAGGATATTCTGATATGATTCTTCTAGCTAACACTTACAATTTATAAATTGAGTGTCATAATTGTGTAGTGTCATTGTTGATACATTAGAATGGTAGAAAATTCATTTAAAGTCACATCTTAATCATTAGAGAAATCTTGTGCAATGCAGGTGGTCCATCTTTGAAAGTTTGGTATAGTTTGTTTGTTTGTTTGCAATGTAGTGAGGAAAAGAAAGAGATCTAGTACACTGCAGTTGTTTGGTGAGCGAATTTGATTTGAAGAATTTTGTTGCTGAAAGTTAATTACATATTCAAGCAAACCTTTCATTTGTAACTACAAATTGAGCTAGACAATGCAAGGCATCCTTCAAAAGATATATGAAAAGCGTATAAGAATATATAGAGGAATTCTTTTACCACACACCACGCTTACATTAGAACTATACTAACCTTTTTAATTGTTAGCATTCATAGCCCCTTGAGCACGTGCATGCAATTAGTTCCTCCTATACCTTGCTTTTCTAGGTCCATCATTTGATGAGAGATTGTTGTTCCATTGTTTCACAACCTCTGTGACTTTGGGCTTGTGTTTGGAGACAAAATCACTTCATGCCTTATTCCTTTTTACAATTTGTGTCTATCTCAACTTTAAAAGAGTATATATATGCAATTATATGTTCCTATCGAAGTAAAAAATAAAAATAAAAACATAAAATAAAGGGTGTCTTGTCTTTGTGTGTATGTTTTGGAGTGTGGGGTGTCTTGTCTCTATGTGCATGCCTTGTCTTTGCGTGCATGTTTCTGAGAGTTGATTAAAATCTGACAAAATTTACTTGTTTATGGAAATATTTTGTATAATTGACTTCCTAAATAGTCTGATTAATCTTACTCTTTATATTTTCTGAGAGTTGATTTCCTAATTTTATTGAAGCTTATATTTATCTGAAAAGAACTTGCGGTTACATTAGTAAATGACAGAATTATATAAACAAAATCTGTTTCTTTGCTGTAATTGTATCTTATATATTTATTGAGGAAGATGTAATCAAAATCTGTGTCACTATCTGATTTTTGTGTGTTTTAATTTTATTTTTGTGTGTCACATGACTTTTGGAATTGAGTCATGACTTTTGGAATTGCAAGGTATTAATTTTAATTTTATTTTCTTTCTTCATTACTTTGCCATTACCTTGCAATTAATACCTTGCAGTTACCTTTACAAATACATGAAGAAAGAAAATAGAGCTGAGTATGTGTCATTTGTGGATCCTGGTCACATACCTACATGCGGTGTGGGTGAAGATGGTAGTAAACTATTACAACATATTGCTGCTCAGTTGGGAGCATCAAACAGAGATAGCATATGCTTCATCCCATATAACACCGGGTAAGATTTTAATTATTTATTTTTTCCTACTACATGCTAGTCAATGTTATATTTTTTTTGTGCAGGTACCATTGGATCTTGACTATAATTAATGAAGATAAGAATATGATATATTTATTGGACTCTTTGAGTAACAGGAACCGAGATCATGCTTGGCAAACTATTGTGACCAAGTAAGTCGTAACTTATGCTAATTTTGAATGCATTCAATTCATTATAGGTTAAAAAACTAATTTTCTATTTTTACAATGTAGTGGGGTCAAGATATACAATGCATCAAGGGGTATTTCAAAAGGACCAGGTTTTAAACAATTGACAGTATGTATTGTGACTATGTATTTAGACATCAATTAATAATTCTTATTATTTGGATTGTGACTTCTTGCATGACATTTTCAATTTCATTAGGGTAATCTTAAACAAAATGGTGGTGTTGAATGTGGATATTATGTGATGCGGTACATGAAAGAGATAGTCTTAGATGAATATCCACAATTGGAAAGAAAGGTGAATTTCTTCTTTATGAAATATTTTATTTATAAAATATTAAGTTATTTTTCATTGATCCTCAAATTTTTGTTAATGATTCAGTTTGCAGCATCAAAGAACAAACATTATTACAATCAATCTCAGTATGATGAAGTCAGAAGTGAATGGAGCGAATTTGTCTATTTCTATGTGGGTGCCTAAGTGTAGGCTATGATATAAAGTTTAGATTGTATTTAGAGATTTATGGATACAAAAGTTTTAGGTTATGCTTAAACATTTCTTTTATGAATACACTTTTAAATTGTATTTGACAGATATTTGTGATATTTTTGTTCAATTTTGGTGATGAAAATTATTGTGTTATAGCAAAATATTTGATATACACTTTTGTCAATTAAATTTGTATTGTAGTAAAATATAGTCAACTACTTCGATACTATAAGTAAAAATGATGAAGTAATACAATACATAAGACTTCGGTATATTTAAATGTTGTCGTAGTTAAAGAAAGTATTTACTTTGTCACTGATTAAAATTGTTGAAGTCGTTCGTATGTATTACTGCGTTAACGTAAATTGTTGAAGTGTAGTAAAATATGCTTTCCTACTTCCATACTACGATGAAGTATTACAATAACAATTACTTCGATTAAGCTAAAATATACAGAAGTAATATTAACTATTTACTACACCATAATATAAACAATTGTGAAGTCGTACCTTCTTTACACTTCGTTAGACAATGTTACCTCTGCAGTAATATATCATCAATTACTTTGGTAATTTTATTGGTCTTGATGAAGTAATAAAGGTTTTTTACTTCGAAACCGGTCTGATTTTGAACCGGTTTTGGACCGGTGATAGACTTCGGTAATCATGTGCCGAAGTAAAATAATAACCCTTTTACTTCACGTGCGTCTACTTCGGTAAATATCTACCTATTACTTCGGATAATATCCGAAGTCTATTATCGATTTTCACATAGTGACTACTCTTGCTGCCTCCTCTTACTTGAGCTTTCCATTACCTTTATCTGTAGTATAAGGAAATACAAATCTATAAGAGAGAATACTTAGTAAGTACCATTTACTCATAAAACAGTGCATTAAAAAGGAAACATGCTTTTCAAATGCTTGTAGGAAAACACATGCTTGCACTTGACAGTAATTCATGCTAAAACGCATAATTCAAAAATATGTGCATGGCATGCCTTTAAATAAATTTGTCATGCAAAACATAAACTTTAAACCATGCTTGTACTGGAAACATATAATCTTGCCATACTTTTGAGTTCATGAATGCTACACTTTATAACCAAAGTTCCCAAGCTTAGGAATGCTTCCACTTAACAAACAACGAATTTTTGAAACTTTATAATAGATAACTATTGAAAATAATAAACAACTTACTTTGGGCCCGACATTCTACCACTTTGCGCGCATCCTTAATAAGATTTGAGGTAGTTAATCTCGAACCTCCTAAGGTACTATTAGACTATCTAGAGCCTAGAGGCGATCTAGGAGCCCACCCATGGACCTTGTGTCCAGTACATGCCAATTTAAAGTAAAATACTTTCTTTTTTTTAATATTGTCATTTAAACAAGCACCTTGTGCGCTCTTAATCCCACACTTTTAGGGAAGCACTATAGGGCACTTGAATATGTTTCTTAGCCCTAAAACTAAATGGGAAGCAATTCAAGATACTCTATACATGCTCTTAATCTCAAAACTTAGATGGGGAGCATCTTACATTCCATATCATGTATCTTCTTTAAACATACATAAAATCATACTAAAACTACTACAAGAACGTTTACCTATGTATAATCAAAGTAACTTATACTGCAGGTAAATAGTACTTACATCCTTTCGCTATATCTTACTATTATACCACTAGGGTTTAGGAAAGAGCAAAGCCCCTTTTGTATGCCTTAATCTCCAAGTTTCTCTTCACGCGCGTACTAATCCTCGTGAGAACCCTCTCTTAGAATCTCCTCCTGAAAAGCTTCAAAAGGTGGAACCCTAGGGTTCTTGGTCGAACATGAGAAAAGTGTTGGTTAGTCCTAGGAAAATCGTACCGGTTCCACGGTACAAAAATTTTGTACAAGTGTCGAACCTTTCCTTAAATAACCTATTGTGTTCTTTAGAAGTTAAATTAGGAATCGCAAATGGAACTTAACATTATTGATTCCAAATTTAACTTATCTGTTCTTAATGGTTTAGACTTGGATCGCAAGTGGAACTTAACACTATTGATCCAAATCCACCTACGTTATAAATTTAATTAAATATTAATTTTCAAAATTAGCTTCCAGGACTGCATGGTGAGGCACATGGCCTTCTTGGGTATGGGAGCATCCACCACCGTTTAGACAAAGTCTTTTAAGGAAAGCTAATATTTAATTTCCTTATATAACTCTAGGTTTAACGAAAAAGAATAATCGAATCACAAATTCGAAAAACAAAGAAAAACACAAACACGAATTACTAATTCGAAAGACTAGATCTAATGCTTCTTGTGTTTGGAATTCTTACAAAGAAAAATAACTAGTATGATGCGGAAGAAAAATACTAGTTATATTTTCTCTTTGTATGTTAAAGACCTCGAGATCTTCTGCCGTATTTCTCGCCTCGCCTTGGACGTCATGTGGGCGACGATCCTCCAAGATGAACACCACCCAAAGCCTTCTTCTCCTTCTTCTAATTTTCGGCCACCACCACCACAAAAGAAAAGAGAGCAAAGGGAAAGGGAGAAGAGAGAGGGTCGGCCACACCAAGAGAGTCTCCACCAAGAGAATAAGAATTGTTATCTCATGGGCCTCCTCACCCCTTCTTTTATATTACTTGCCCAAAGCAAATAAGGGAAGAATTTTTACAAAAATTAAAATCTTCCTCTAGTTTTTCCTTTTCCCTTTTATTTTTCCTTTTCTTTCCTCTTGATTGAATCAATCACCAAATCATTGAATGATGATTCTATTTTTTATTTTTATTTGGCCGCCCACCTTGCTTGGGCACCAAGCAAGGGTGGCCAGCCCCCTTAAAGAGGAAGAAAATATTTTTTATAAAATTTTATAAAAGAAGAAAACCTCTTATAAAATTTTACAAGCTCTCTTTCTAAAAGTGGTGTTAAAAAAGGAAAGTTTTAAAAATTAAAACCATGTTTTAAAATTTAAAACTTCTCTTCAAAAATTTCCTTTTTTAACATGAATAGAAAATTTTAATTTTTAAAACTTCTCTTCCTTTTTTTTCTAAAACCATCAAGATAGTTAAAAAAAGGAAAGTTTTAAAATTTTTAAAACTCTCTATTAAACCATGTGACCTAATTCAAATAAGGAAAGTTTTATATTTTAAAAACTCTCTTTTAAAACTTATAGTTTTCTACAAAGAGAAAATTTTAAAAATTCAAAACACCCCTCCTATTTGAACTAACCATGGCCGACCCCTACTTGCTTGGTCACCAAGCAATAGGGTCAGCCCCCATAGAAGAGGATGTGGCCGACCCTTGCTTGGTCACCAAGCATTGGACCGACCCCCTTCTTGGACACCAAGATGGGCTTATATTTGGATGGATTTGAGGTTTTAATGAGGCTACGACAGGGACCTAGAGGAGAAATTGGTTTTGGCCTTCTGATAAGCTTGAGTATCCCGTGTTCGCCCCGAACACACAACTCAAGTTCATCAACAATAACTCATTCCACTAGAGAGTTATTGTTGCACTACCGCACCAATCCCAAATTACATTTATGGGCTCCTTCTTATCATGAGTGTGTTAGTCTCCCTGTGTTTAAGATAACGAATGCCCACTAATTAAGTAAGTTACTGACAACTCACTTAATTAATATCTAGCTCCAAGAGTAGTAGCACTCAACTTCATTGTCATGTTGGACTAAGTCCACCTGCAGGGTTTAACATGACAATTCTTATGAGCTCCTCTTGGGAACATTCTCAACCTAGATAACTAGGACATAGTTTCCTTCTATAATCAACAACACACACTATAAGTAATATCATTTCCCAACTTATCGGGCCTATTGATTTATCAAGCTAAATCTCACCCTTTGATAAGTTAAAGAAATAAATACTAAATATATATGTTTGTTATTATATTAGGATTAAGAGTACACACTTCCATAATAACTAAGGTCTAGTTATTTTATATAACACCCCAAATTTCATGATTTAGAGTTCTAAAAGACCTTATTAAAATCTAGAAATGTTTTAGAAAAATTCTAGAGATTTTTAGGAATTTATAGAGTATTTTTATGTAATTTTTGGAGTTCGTTTGGTATTTTTACCAAGAGGAAGAAGTTTTAAAAAAAAAAAGAAGAAAGAAAAATGTTGAAGTTGGGTTTTGAACCCAAGACCTCGGGCTTGAACCGAGTCTTAACCGAAGTCAGCCAACCAACTGAGCTAAGCAAGTTTTGTTAAATATATGGAACAAATGGTATTTAAATAATAGTTGGGAACATTTAAAATAAATTAAATAAAAGGGGCGCGGCTGAGGAATCGAAGCCCGGACCTTGGGTTCGGTTAAAAGCCGGCTGACCAAGTGGGCTAGCAGTCGGTGCTGAGCAAATATGCAGAGAAATATATTTAAGGTATTATTGATAATAAAAAGGTTTCGAAAAATGGCCGAGCCGAGGCTCGATCCGGCAATCTCCGGCTCAACCCGGGATTTAAGCGGAGCGGCTGACCAGCTGATCCAGCGGTTGGTTTTGTTTAGAAAAGGTAGGAAAATTTCTTAAGAAAGATAACAGAATATTGGATTATAAAAGGGATGAGTTAATGTTGGATTTGCCGTGACCTAGTTTTCCCTCTTTTCTCCTTCTCGCTCGCGACAGCAGAATCCGGGCAGAACGGCAGAAAGCTAGGGCTTCTTCCGACGACTGGCCAAGGTTCTCCAAGGGGTCTTCTCCACCTCCTTGAGATCCTCTAGTCGAGGAGAGTCTGTGAGCACAAGAAGAGACCGAGAGATCGAGTTATCCGAACCCTAGAACCTTCCCTCTTCGGCTGTGAGTCCAAGAACGCAAGGTAAGTTGCTACTCACCTGCAGTAAGATAGCTCCGACGTTTAATCCTTGATTTTCTCCTAGTTCTCGAAGCTTTGCATGAGTTTAGGGATTTTTGGCAAGGCCTTAAGTAGATCCTAAAGTCAAGACTTTAGGGATTTTTGGCACACAAGGTGCTAAAGAAAATGCCGAGGCATTATATGGAAGTATTAAAAGATAACAAGTATTTTACTTTTATCAGTGGCACTGTGTTGGACTCTCTGTCCTTGGGCTGGGCTCCCATAGTCGTCCCTAGGTTTAGATAACCTAGTAGTAACGGCTCGGCCGACGGTCGACGGTCGACGACCATAGGGTCGCCAAATGGGCCGCCAAATGGGCCGCCGAATGGGTCGGGTCGTTACAAAAGTAAAAGCACAGTTGTCGGGCCCAAGAAGAAGTTGATTATTATTTTGAAGTATTATAAGTATAAGTTTTTGAACAAGTAAAGCAAGTTTTTCATAAACATAAAGTATTAAAGATTAAGTTAGAACAAATGAAATAAGATTCAGAAGGTGTTTAGAATTCAGTAAGTTTAGTCCTTTATGCTAGCATGATTGTATAGATTTACTTTACATGTTTAGCCTTTCAGTATGTTTCTTTCACTAGTAGATGAGCATGAGTAGATTTCCTTTTGAGCATTCAGTGTTAGATTTCAGTATATCCTCATGCATATCGAGATTTTGTGAGTTAGATAGCGCTTACTAAGCAAATTTTACTTATAGACTACACTTTCTCTTACTGCAGATACAGGAAAGGAAAAGATATAGAAAGGAAGGCGACAAGGTGGCGCGGATGGTGTGTGATGCCAGGACTATGGAAGCTTTGGGACTTAGTTTAAGAATTTATTAAGATTGCCATTTATTAAGAATGTATTAGATGAGTCATTTAGTCTTCCGTTGTTAGTTAAATGTATGTTTTTATTTTGTTTCCGCTATTCATTACTTGCATGATTTGATTTCATTAAACTGCGTGGTGATGTTATTCCTTTCATGTGTTTGATATGTGTTCCAGCCGCCTGTGGCTGTGTATATTATGTTATGTATGTCAGTTTAAGGTCACCGGTACAGAGGAGACTCTGTCGAAATTTTTCGGTAGGGTTTCCATGTGATTTTTAATCATACCGGTTAAGTAGAGTTAGTAGTTAAGTAACGGTCATCCTTAGAGAGTAGTAGTAGTAGTAAGAAGGGTGGTTGTTACATTTTATTAAGTCAGTATAAAAAGAACTTACTTAAAATGGTCCTACTCAATACACTTAGAGTGTACTAGTGTAATTTATTAATCAAGATAAACTAATACCTAATTACACTACGACTATACTAATGGTTTGTTCATTTTCATCTTAGTCGTGAGCAACTGTTTATAATTTATAAAGAGATGATAACATGATCTTCTGTGTGTGACACCACACACCATGTTATCTACTTTATAAATTAATTGAATAACTATATTCAACAAATAAATATAGACATTTGACCAATGTGATTCTTTTATTTCAAAAATAGATGTTTACAAAAGCTAGTCTTTTAGTATACACTCTAACAAAAAGGGGAGGCGGAGTTTCAGATGGAGAAGGAGAAAGGAAAATGAGAAGTTGTGTTTTGCCTCTTCCATTTCCTTTTTATACTAAGTGGAAGTTGAAGCATCTCATCATGCATATCCTACATATAATGAATAGTTCTCTATTCCCAATGTGATGTTTTACCACCACCCTAATGACAACTTTAACCAATTTCAAATAAAAGTTCTAGGGTTCAAATCATATATGCATGTATTTAAAAAAAAAAAAAAAAGAGGTAATTTATAGGTGTTACAACCTCTATGAGGACTTATTGGTGCATCTGGTTTTGATATCTCTTCCACCATAATTTAATCAGTTTAAAGTAAGCTACAATTGTCAAAAAGAGACTTGGTCTCTAAATGAGCTCATATCACACTGTGTTTAGGAAGAGGAAAGAACAAAGCCAGATAAGACAGAAAGTGCTCATTTTGCCTCTACTTCAAAACGGAAGGGACTAGTACAAAAAAAGAAGGCTAAGGAAGTTGTATTATATACACCGTCTCTGAAGAAACAACTGAAGGCTCCAAGTGATCCACAGAAGGGTCTAATTGATCCTCAAAGCTCTACTTGTTTTTTTTGTGGTGGTGATAGACATATGAAGAAGTAATGCAGTAATTATCATGCTTGGCGTGCTAAGAAAGGTATGCTTCTCAATATGGTTTGTTCTGAGGTTAATTTAATTTTAGTGCCTAGACACATATGGTGGATAGATTTTGGTGCAACAACTAACATCAGTGTGTCTATGTAAGGTTGTCTGAATTGCCAAAAACCAAATGATGTTGAAAGATTCATCCATGTTGGTGATGGCAACAAAGTTCAAGTTGAGGCAATTGGAAAATTTAGATTACTGTTAAAAGTTGAAATTTATTTGGATATGTTTGAAACATTTATTATACCGTCATTTCGACGGAATTCGATTTCCATTTATGCTTTGGAAAAATTCGATTTTATTTGTTTTTTGGAAATGGGATATTCAGTTTGTTTCATGATTTAAATTTAGTTTGTTCTGGTTCTTTATTAAATAATGATAATCTTTATTCATTGGATACTATTTCCTTATTTAATGAATCCTGTAAACCAGTAAAGGTACTAAAAGAAAATTAATGAACGAGAATTCAACTGCATTATGACATAAGAGATTGGGACATATCTCCGAAAGGAGAATATAGAGACTCATGTCAAACGAAATTCTCAATCCTTTAGATTTCACAGATTTTAATATTTGTGTTAATTGCATAAAAGAAAAACAAACCAGTAAGAAGAGATTTGAAGCTAACAGGACTTCGGATGTCTTAGAACTTATATATACTGATATTTGTGGGTCATTCCCTTTCGGCTTCTTGGAATGGTCAACAGTATTTTATAATGTTCACAGATGATTTTTCAAGATATGGCTTCATTTATCTCATTCATGAAAAGGCACAGTCATTGGATAGGGAAAAAACCCAGTCTTAAGCATTTGCACATTTGGAGATGTTCAGTTGAGGCAAGACCTTATAAAGCTTTTGAAAAAAAAACTAGACTCAAGGATGGTTAGTTGTTATTTTATTAGATACTCTGAAAGATCTAGGGGGTATAAATTTTATGATCCCACAACTAAATCAATTTTTGAGTCGGGAAATGCTCGGTTCTTTGAGGATGCTGAGTTTACGAGAGGAGATACGGTTAGAGATATTGTCTTTGATGAGGAATTTGTCAATATTCCCATAAGTGTTTTGGGAATTGATCAGGATCTCGTTCTTGACCTTGACCAAGACACAATACATCAAGACAATGTTGGAAATCTTCCATTCAAGACAATATCCAAAATGAACAAACTCAAGCACCTCCAAAACTGATGCCATTAAGGAGATCCACTAGAGAGAGAAGAAATGCAATGTCAGATGATTACATTGCATTTCTTCAAGAACATGAGGTAGCCTTTGGATTGATGGAGGATGATCCTATCAATTTCCGTCAAGCCATGGAAAGTTCTAACTCTCTCAAGTGGATATATGCCATGAATGAGGAAATAAAGTCCATGGACGATAATGACATGTGAGATCTTGTCCCATTTCCTAAAGGTGCAAAGCCCATTGATTGCAAATGGATATTTAAAACCAAGAGAGATTCGAAAGGCAATGTGGAAAGGTATAAAGCTCGTCTTGTCGCAGAAGGCTTTATTCAAAGAGAATGCATTGACTATAAAGAGACTTTCTCTCCAGTTTCTTCGAAAGACTCTTTTAGAATTATAATGGCATTAGTCACACATTTCGACCTTGAGTTATACCAAATGGATGTAAAGATAACATTTCTCAATGGTGACATTGATGAAACAATTTATATGATGCAGCTAGAAAGTGTTGTGTCTAGAAATCCAGACAACATGGTTTTCAAACTCAAAAAATCCATCTATGAACTCAAATAGGTGCATCGACAATGGTATTTTAAGTTTCATCAAGTGATCATATCGTTCAGTTTTGAGGTGAATATGGTCGATGATTGTGTATACCATAAGTTCAGTAGGAGTAAACATATTTTTCTGGTTTTATATATTGATGATATACTTCTTGCTAGTAACGATATAGAACTATTGCATGAAACCAAGAGATTTTTAGTTAAGAATTTTGAGATAAAAGATCTTGGTGATGCATCTTTTGTATTGGGTATCCAGGTACATTGAGATCACTCTCAAGGTACTCTTGGTTTATTACGAAAAAGATATATCAAAAAGGTTCTTAAGCATTATGGGATGCTAGACTGTAAACCAGGTGATACTCTTGTAGTTAAGGGAGACAAGTTTAGTCTCAATTAGTGCCCTAAAATGATTTTGAACAAAAGGAAATGGAGAATATTCCCTATGTCTCGGTAGTGGGGAGTCTGATGTATTCTCAAGTCTGTTCACGATCAGATATTACATACGTGACAGTGATGTTGGGAAGATATTTAAGCAAACCAAGAATAGAGCATTAGAAAGCAGTCAAGAGAGTTTTATGGTATTTGCAAAGAACAAAAGACTACACGCTCATGTATCAGAGGTTGGATAAGCTTGAGATCATTGGTTATACTGACTCTGATTTTGCTGGATGCCAAGATAGTATGAAATCTACATTGGGCTATATCTATCTCCTTGCTGGAGGTGTCATTTCTTGGAAGAGTGATAAACAGTCTCTTGTAGCATCTTCTACCATAGCAGTTGAGTTTATAGCGTGTTATGAGTCATCTAATTATAGGATATGACTGCGAAATTTTATCACAAGACTACACATTGTTGATGGTATTGAAAGATGACTAAAGTTACGTTGTGACAATAAGTTAGCAGTTTTATATTCCAATAACAATAGGAGCTCATCAAAGTCAAAGCATATTGACATTAAATTCTTAGTTGTTAAAGAAAGAATTCAGAATGGTCAGTTGCCTATTCAGCATATTGGTACAAACTCCATGGTTGCAGATCCATTAACAAAGGAACTTCAACCCAAACTGTTTCATGAGCACACTGCTCGTATGGGTGTTTTGTCATTTGAGAATTTTCAGACTTAAGTGGGAGTTTATTATTCTAAATGCTTTTATGTAATAGATAGTTTTAGTTATATATATTTATGGTTACTTTCTGCAGAAATAAAGTTTCAGTTTATTTACATTCTGATTATGATTAATGTTTGATCTCAATATTTAGGTTGAACTAGTTGGCAATAGGCACGTTATGATCACATTGCGTGAAGTTTCTTTTCTACACATCCATATCATAATCTATGTCGTTCAGTTGTTTTGGCACACGTGACCATTGATGGATCGAGTTACCATGCGTGTAACAAAGGTTGTTTTGATCCTATGTTGGCATGATTGATGTACGGGATTGGTAGTAAATATATTTCAGTAATACTTTTTGAGCTTATAAGGTTATTTTCACAACACATAATCATAAGGTTACACATATAGTCCAAGCGAGAGATTTTTGGATCAATTAATTGTATGGGCTTATATATATGAGAGATTATATGTTGTGGGCTCTTCAGTAAAGTTAAGCTCGAATTAAAATGATCATCTAAAGTTTTGGTTATTGGCTTTAATGTATCTAGTAAGATATGTAGCTTTTATAGGTAGAAGCCAAAAGTATAATTTCTTCTTTAATGATGGGCTAAAATAGAAATAATAAGAGATAATTACTGAATTATTTATTTAAGGATGATGGTCCTCGAATTTTGCTATCATGCTCCCATATTCTAAATCTCATTATTAGAATAAGATTCAGAAAGAATTAAAAGGGCTCTCGAGAATGAATGCATATATCTAGAAGATCAACCACTTGTTCTTTCGGATTATAGGATTATGGCTTCAGGTACGCTTCTGTTTTAGTTACAGTTAAAGATACATCAATATTCTTGATGATTCAGCATGATGATTTTAGATATATTTTATATGAATTTATTATTCAACAGAGGAAAATTGAAAATTAGAACAAGTATGGTTATTTCAAAGCATTGCATTTTCTGAGATTATGTGAATTCAAAAAAATGCTAAAAGAACCACTAGAATTTTAATCCATTTCGGATAAAAATTAGAATTGTAAAATCAAATTAGTTTGAATGAGAAATAACAAATGATGGATAGTTGTAGTTTGAATTCAAAAATAAGAAGCTCATCACCTATAAATAGTGAAAATTTTAAAAAATAAAATAAAATAAATATATTGATGTAAATATAGAACGGTTAGTTAATTAAAGTGCATCGACGTTAACATTGTAAATTGAAATCCACGCACCGTTGCTTTGTAAAGGAAAAATTATTTTAAAAAATTATTTTTAATTGTTTAAAAAGTTAAGCATGTAATATTTGTTTTTCAATAATTAATGGCTCTATCTCTAAAAGAAAAAAGTAATTTTAGATTAAAAATCTCAAACCTCACCTCCACCCTCATTAAAGTTTTTTAAATTTTATAAAAATTTTAAAAAACTTGCATTAGAGATGCTCTTAGCTTATGACAAAAGAAGATGATTCAATATCTTAAAATACAATTGAAAAAAATGGCAGTGAAGAAATTGCATAATAGAACAAATAATTGTAAAATGACTAGACAATGGCGAGAAGGATTCATCTGTCACAATCAGACCCAATTTGACTTCAATTAGACATTTAAAATAAAAATTTATCAATTCGGTTCAACTTATTTTATCATCTATTTTTTTTAAAAAAAAAACTTAATTTATGACATTGAAAAATCGAATAGGATAAAATAATTAGATATATCTAGCTAACATCTTCGACAAGATATACTCATCATCCATCGCCTTCCGCATGTGCATTTTGAAGAAAGCAAAACATATTGGATCAAAGATCTCTGACTGTGTCAGATCAAATGAACACTAATCATCTTGTATTGTCTAAAAATAGAATTAATTAAAACTCATGATAAAAAAAAAAGACAATTTAATAGATCAAATGAAACTACATAACTAGCTTGAAAATACCAAACATCAAAATTTGTTGATCATCCATTCATTATATACTGAAAACTACCAAATTTATTTAAATCAATCCTACGATATGAAGCAAAGTGAAGAAGACAGAGAATGGATGATCATGCAGATTTTGAAATACTGAACAGATGGCCAAATTTAATTAGGAGCCAAATAGACTCCGATGCCATTTAGATACCTGCCGAACTGGCCAAAGAATCCAACAATGCGACCGTCCACGACTGGAACACTGAACTCCACACCTCCTCCTTGCCCAAAAGGCCCATGCTTCTTCCCCAAGTTGGTTGTAAATCCGAGCTTAGCGATACAAGTTTCGCCGCAAAAAGTTTTGAAGGACCCAACCATCGAGTTGATATATTCTCCCGGAAGTAGTTCAAACTGCAAGATCGATCGATCAATGTATATAATAACTTGTAAAATTCGCAGTGATAACCAATATAGAATTAATGTTGGCGACTTCACAGACATGGTAATGGAAATCACCGCCTTGGCCTCCTAGTCGATGTGTTTCAAGTTTCAACGTTGTTCCGATCAACAACATAGGAGAGCTCCAAACTGTCGACGATTATTCCTGTGTGGAGCCCGACCCTTGTGATTCGGGAGACAGATCCACCAATATTGTCAAAGCTGCAGGCTCTGGTGGCTCCCCATGGCCCGATCTTAACGCGTCTCCGTGACACGCTGAAGAACTCATTGACGTCTACATTACTGAGAGTTATGCTGGGGCTGGCCATGGCTAGCTGCAGGCGGAGGCTTTAGAGGCAATGGAGGATTGGCAAGGGCTGAAGGAGAGATATGTCTTTTATAGACTCTAGAGACAGAGACACGATTAAAGACGAAATTAAGGGGGGAAATAAAAAGGAGAGGTCTACTTTTTTGCTCTCCTTTATTTCTAGTATTATTTTCTCATATTTAGTTTTCTTTTATTTCTATTTCGGTTCTTCTCATTGGGTGCGGAAGCCTAAATAATTGAGAAAATGAAATTATAGATTGAAATGGAAGAGTTGCAAGTGCAAAATGGAATCATCTAGAGTACATTAAAGTTAGTCAACCATATTAACGCTTGACAACTTTTCAAAGTAATTTTCAGTTTCCAAACTTTCATCATTCTTTCCAATGCATTTTAGAATAATGTGCTTAAAGTAGATTTCGATTGGTGAGTCAAAGATTATGAATTAATATCATTCAATAGTTGTTTCCTACTCTTTCTCTTTTGTTTTTATTTATTCAAGTTAAATTATAATAAAAGATGGTTATACTCATCTTAAACATCTCCTCACAGTCCATCTTCATATTACGTGAAGATGGTTATACTCATCTTAATATCATTCAATAGTTGGCTGCCTGCAATGCCACGATCACTTAGCAGTGAACTTGTGGTCGTCAAGATGCGATTTTGCGGTCGCCTACCTCTTAAAAGCTTGCAACATGGTTACAATTTTGTGGCTAGACCATGACCATTTGTGGCCGCTAGAGCTAGACTCTGGAAAGCATACAACGACAACAATTTTTTTTTTCCCATAGCAAGGGAGGGAAAAAAAAATTAGAATTAATTCGGGCTATAGAAAAGCACACTAAGTATTTTATGAAATAAGCGTGTTCTTAATAAATGTCAAAGTTAGATATAAGTTTGTCATAAGTAATCTTTACTTCATTGCTACAATAGTTTAACCATCCTATCCTATGAAATTGATTATCCTTTCAAATCTTTAAACACCTTTAGAGAGAAGACTGATCTATTCTAAGAAAACTATTATTGTCATAACCTTTGATATGTCTTTCACAAAGCTGCCTTTGTCAATATCTAGGAGTTGTGCTGCCCAAACTATTTTTTTTTTATTTACTTCATTATAATTTTATATTTGTGTTTATTTCTGGTTTTTCTTATATATTTGACATTATTATTTTGACATATTGTTCTCCAATGGTTGTAATGCAAACTTTTAAAGTATGTATTTGATTAATTTAGCTAACTTATATGCATATTTTTGCTCTAACAGAGCAAGAATAGTTTTATAGCACGCTTAACTCATTTAGGGCATGATACAAACTCAATTTGACATTAATTCAACATCTAAAATCTAATGTACCAATTCAATTTTACTTATTTTATCATCTAAAGAATCATACTCAGACATCACCTTCTTCATTCTGATGAAAGCAAAATATATTCGGTCAAAGTTTTTGATTTGTGTTAGATCAACTGAAAAATGCCCATCTCTTCTCTTGTTGAAAAAACAAAGACAATTTATTTGAGCAAATGAAACGAGCTTGAAACACACAAAACTATAAAGTTGACTTATTTGAAAGATGGGGAATTCTCAAATAGCTTTCAAAGAAAAGAAGAAAAACTCACTAAAATATATAAATTATATTTCTAAATAATTTTATTTTTAATTTCACATATTATTTATACTACTCAATAGAAATATCTAGACTTCACTTTATTAACTAGATATATATGCCCCCATGATCTGATTCAGTTGGTTCATGTAAGAGTGTTATTATTAATAGGTCTAGGTCAATTTCCAATTGATGCGGAATATTCCACTGGTTGACTTAACCTCTCCTTGCATGCGTTATTGTTGCTTGGTGAAGCCCCCTATAATATAGTTCCCTTTTAGATAGTTGGGGATCACCCTTAAGGGGCCGGTGAAGTGACGATTTCACTTTTTCCTGCCAAGTAACTGGATATATATAATTATTATGGTAGGATCGAAACTGATGCTAGAGGAAAGGTAAACAGTATTATGAGTTTAAAAAATGAGTATATAGACATTAAAGCAGTTGAATCAAGTAGAAATAAATTAAACTTAGACTGATTCAATCAAGTAAGACAAAAACAATAAAAACACATGCAATAAATTTAGCTAGCAGTTTAAAAATATAAGTTGATTAATCGAACCAGAAGTATAGACACACAGCAGATATAAAATGTGAATATTATTTCTAATTTATCATAGGTGGAGAAACCTTATAAAAAAAATCTAAAAAGTTTAAGTATAATACAAACAAATAAGGCAATACTAAAACAAAATAAAAATATTATTCTAGGTGTTGTTGATCAGAAATGAAGCGCAAGTCGTAACACAATAGAGGAAGGAGCACAAGAGATTAAGAGAAGAGTGAATGAGTGATCTCCAATAAAAAAAATATAATATTACCCACACTTGATTAGATTTGATCCATTTAATCCAGTTTTACCAAACAATCAACTTTTAACTGATTCGATTCACTTGGACTTTTTGCCAAGTAATTAGTTTTCAACTGAATCCACATACTTAGACTTAATTCATCTAGCACTCCACTAATAATTTTGTCAACCAAACCTTAATTACTTAGATTTGAATCACCTAGCATCCAGTTAGGAATTTTAACTGTCTAGCATTAATTTTCATTCTATAAAAATTAGTTTTCATTAATTTTAGTAATCATGAAACCATCAAACCATGAATTCCGAACCAAATCTAGGTCAAACTAAGTATAATTTATAAATCAATTTTCATTCTATAAATTTAAGATTTTTAATATTTTTGTAATGATAAAGTCCTATTACAACAAATATTAAAGCTAAACTAAGAATTCAACAAATACATAACTTTTAAAAGGTAGATCCGCTATCCTAGTGATTCTCTTAGTGTCGGTTTCATAGATATAGAGGGAGGTACATGTAGGTATATAAGTTATAGGTGCATGGTGGGATAAACCCCAGGTCGTTAGTTCCTGAGAATCGATCCATGACTATTACACCAAAGATATCATACGCCCACCGTCTGCTCTACGCTCTAGGGGAAAATACATAACTTTTAAAATTTTAACTATAAGTTGATTTGTAAATTAACTCAAGGTCATTGTATGTCATGAAAAAATTAAGTTTCAAGTACAAAATTGATTTATAAATTAGCTTACACTCTATAAATTTAAATTTTTATAAATAAAATTTCTAACATAAAAAATATTAAAAAATTTAAATTTACATAATGCACATTTGAATTTAGCATTAAACTATTATCAGGACCGGCTCAAGACATAGGCCATTATTATATTAGGGCACATCAAATTTTATATATATATATATAATAATTTAAAAATATATATATGAAGTTGTATATTAAATATTTAAAATTATGACTAAAATAAATTTAGCCGAGATTTATTTTCATTAGTAATTTTAATTTTTTATTAGTCAAATTATATTTAGTCATTAATTTTTAATTTTTTAATTTAATCAATAATTAATAATTTTTATTTTTGAATAGATTAAAGTCTACATAGTTTTTATTTTTTTTTACACTTGTTAAATTTAATTGATAATTTTAATTTCTTACAATTAAAATTAAATTTGGTTAATAATTTTTTTTATTTTTTTAATTAAAATTTAATTAGTAATTTTTAACTTTTTACTGGTAAAAATTTAATTTACTAATCAAAATTAAGTTTTGTTAATAAAGTTAAAATATTTATGAGTTATATTTAATTGATATTTTTTTATAAAAATTTAATATTAAACTATTATTTTTTTCTAAATTTTATTTTTTAATCTACTCCTTCGTTATCATTTTTTAAAAAAATTCCTTTCAATTTTTTAATAATTCACGGTTGATGTTTATTAGTTAACTATTTTTGGTTAAATAAATTTTCTTAATAGTTTATCAAAATTAAAATTGATAAAAAGATAATTTGATTTATAAAGCCCCCTCCAATACAAGATTTCAAGAATGAGTATATTTTAAGTAATGACTATATCTTGTACTTGAACCTATTTCTCTAGATTAGGTACAATAATTTTATTGTTATGTACTTTCTTTCCTCAAAGTTAAAATTGATTGATATTTTTTTAAATAGCAATTAAAATGCATATTAATAATATTATAATAATTTATTACTCGTTTCCAAATTAGTTAACATAAATACTTTTTATTTTTTAAATTTTACTAATAAAGAAGTGAAGTTTGACACAAGACAAAATTATTGATACGTGACATAGTTTGTCACTACTTTCAATTGTATAAATTATTATTGGCAATATATGAAATTGCTCTTTTAAATTTTACTAATAAAATTAAATATCACCCGTCCTCCTCTCTTTGAAACAAGGGGCGCTTTCGGTTCTGTGCGTACTTCAAATAATTTTGTCTTCTCCATAATACCATATATCTAGAGTCAATAATTTTTTGGACATGGTTGAGTTGGCTAATGCACAATGGGCAATGGGTTGAATCTCGGTAAAGTCGAGAAAAATGCTCTTCCTACAGTAGTCAACTACAGTTTCCTAATTTACCTCCTAATAGATGATCGTAAGATTGACCGTGTTAAGTTGCTAGGGTGACAACTTCTACTTTTTACTATAATTAATAAAATTAAATATCTCTAATAATATTTATTTAAAAAAATATTAAAATTTTATAAAAAGGGTGGAGATGATCCTGACTATTATATATTTATTTGCAAATCAACTTGCGAGATTATAAGTTTTTTTAACCTTAACAGTTAACACGAATCGTAACAAAAGTCTGACTTAAGAAATTTCAAAAACACATGCGGCAAGAGAGATAAATTCAAAAATCAACTTACGCTTTAAACACGATCGAAGTCATAATAGTGAATACCTCCATTCCCTAACTTCACCCTGAAATCATTTCTTTCATATTGACAGAGTAGATAATAAATGATTTGATGTGAAAATATATATCAGAAATGAATATTATTACCTAAAATAAGGGGTGAGTGAATCCTTGTTACTCTCGTCATCCCAATTCAAATTGTCCCACCAAGTTTGAGCACCTTCAATCTCTTTTAACCTGCTCTTCAATATTTCAGCTCCAAATGAAAATTTTCTTAGCCTCGGGCAAAAGTGCACATTTATATATTCCAAGTAGGAAAAATGGAGTGGTTGGCATGCAATGCTATGCAGGTTATCCATTTTAAACAAACCCAACATCTTGATGCCAAAGCTAGAATTGGAATTCCCAACATTACTTATTATTTCCTCCATTCCCTGACAATTTTTAATGATTAAAAGATTGGGTATTGCTAAATGACCAGAATCTGGCCAGCTAGAATATATGCATGCATGCATATGTATGGGTATTTTAATAATTTCATATGGCCACATTAATTATATGCATGTCCATGCATACATTTTAATTGGGAGATAGAGATTTCTAGCTGGCCAGATTCTGGCCAGCAAGATTTACTTTAAAAGATTAAGGCATGGCAGTTGTAGAACCCAATAAACATCCTTCAACTTGAAGCAATTAGAAATGTATAGGTCACGAAGGTTGTTGAACCCAACCCCATTCAACAAATTGATTTTCGATTGATGTAGAAAATTAAATTTGACAGTCTTCAAACATCTGAAACTTGATTCGTCGTCAACGCCTGCATTCACCATTAATTCGTCTCCTCGGACATATGAAATAGTTAGACTCTCGAGGTTGTCATTTACTCTAAGACTCCATTGTAACATCTGAAATTCTGAACTTAATCCGCTCATAGTGAGATTCCATACAGAGACATTTGGTAACAAGTTCAGTCTTTCGAAGTCAGTTGCAGAAATGGAAATTTCCAGACTTAATTGGTGGCGTCCTCTGAAACGTACTAACTCATCCCACCATTGCTCACATATAGGAATCTGTTGCGTTATATCCAGCCACTTGAGCATTGATAAATTGGACATTATCCCGTCGGGTACGATCCCAAGGCAATTATCCCTTAGAAGTAAGTACTCTTATTTGTCAAGGCAACCTAACTCGAGCGACAGACTGTTAATATCGTTGTAGGACAAATTTAAATATTGAAGCTCAGTTAAGCAACCAATCTCCATTGGAAGCTTTAGTATGAAACATCTAGAGAGATCCAAGTATGTTAAACGAGGCATGCTCGGGAATAAACTCGGAGGAATATCCAGCGGAGGATAATTAAAAAAAAGAATCTAACATAGAAAGTTTTGGAAAAATAGAAGCTTCTTACTCTGGTAAAGCTAGAATATGGTTCTCAATGAACAATGCTCGCAGTCTAGGTAAATTATGCAAACTAATTCCAGCTTTTACAATCGTTTTCCTTCTATTCCCCTTTAACTCAGAGACCATCCATAGCGCCATGTCTCGGATGACGTCATGCATCTTTACATGTCTAGCCTCGTAATAATCCCGACGTTCAGAGACTGCTCTAGCAAGGATGCAGCCAAGAGAGCTTCCAAATAAGAGCATCCTTTGATGAAAGTGTCGTTGATTACATTAAATTCATGGATTATGCCACAACCTATCCAACACGGTATCAACTCTTTAAATTTATGGATCTCATAGTCTTCAGGCCACAAAGCACAACACAAAAGACATTCTCTTATCGAGTCATTTTCTAAACTGTCGTAGCTTAACTTGAAGGCTTTATACATTACGACTGAATCTTCTTCTGAAAGATCAATGGTTGTCCACTCATGTTTATCCCTTATTTGATGGAGAGCGTCCTTCCAAAGTTCCCATGAATTTTTCCCTAACATGACCCGGGCAACGGTGATAAGAGCGAGCGGAAGACCTGCACATTCTTTAGCAAGTTCTTGAGCACAGGAGTTGATTCCTTTATCCGAGCTGAGAACATCCCCGTCGCTATTCTCCTTAAAGAGTTGCCATGCGTGATTTGGATCCAGACATTTGACTTTGATCTTCTTTTCTGCTTTCATTCGCCCGCACAATGTCTCGCTGCGGGTTGTGAACACCGCGACTTTGCACGGCTGCTGGTCTCTCTCAGTAGCCGACTGTGCCATCCCCAACAGTTCAAGATCTAGATGTTCCCAAATGTCATCTAGAAGCAGCAAGCAATTTCTGTTCTTCAAGTAGCTAAACAGCTTATCACCACACGTTCATGGTCACTCTCCTGCAGTGTTTTCAGTTCTAGACTCTTAGCAATATCCATCTGGAGCTTTTTCAATTGGCAGTCTTTGGAGGCCACGACCCAAATGACATGATCAAATATTCTATGATTATAATAGTGTCGCCGGATGCTCTTCAATATGGTGGTCTTACATGTAAGAAGAAGAATATGGAGAGAGGAAGGAATAAGATGAGAATAATAAAATCTATTGTTCATTGATATTTGTCCTAAGAACAATACAATATATAATGTTCAAAAGTACTTGGTCAAATAACTAATTAATAAATAACAGAATTATTCTAAAAATAATTCTGAGAATAATTATAACAGAATTATTAGAATAATCCAAATACTAATATGATTTGATTTGGTAATTTGATCCGGTCAATTTGGATAATTCTGTTATATCTCTTTTACCCCCCGACAAACTCAGAGGGAGATCTCTGACGTTGAGTTTGCTTGCTAACTTGTTGAAACGTTGTCTGGATAGTGGCTTAGTAAAGATGTCAGCGATTTGATCTTCAGCAGAAATATAAGAGACGGATAACTGCTGAGTTGCCACACGTTCACGAACAAAATGAAAATCAATTTCCACATGTTTTGTACAAGCATGAAAGATTGGATTTGCTGTAAGATATGTTGCTCCAATATTGTCGCACCAAATTTTTGGTGCAATATCTGATGCAAGATGAAGTTCAGAGAGAAGTGATTGAAGCCAAATAATTTCTGACGTTGTATTTGCTATAGCTTTATATTGCTTGAACGAGATACCGTCAGTTGCTTTTTCGAATTCCATGAGATAAGATTTCGTCCAAGAAATATTGCATATCCACTAGTAGAGCGTCTATCTTCAGGAGAACTTGCCCAATCCGCATCACTATATGCATGTAAATCTCGAGATGATTGGCGATATAAAACAAGACCATATAGAATAGTGCCTTTGAGATAGCGAAGTATTCTTTTTACATTATCCCAATTTTGTTCGGTTGGAGCATGCATGAATTGGCAAGCACGATTTACCGCAAAAGTAATATCAGGACGTGTGATAGTGACATATTGTAAGACCCCAACAATACTTCGATAAATTTGTGGATCAGATAGAGCAGGAGAGGATGAAGTTGGAGAGTTGTTTATAGCAATTGGCGTAGAGACCGGACATGCTCCATCCATTTTGGCTTTTTAAAGAAGTCCAGTAATGTATTTGCTCTGAGAGAGAAGATAGCCATCCTCATGTGGAATAAGCTCAATATCAAGAAAAAAACGAGCAATACCCAAATCTCTAGTAGGAAATTCTTGATTGAGAAGATTTAATAAAGTTGTGATACCCTTGTGATCATTGCCGGTTATCACAATGTCATCCACATAAATAAGAAAAAATATCATATTTTCATCATTATATTTGTGAAATAGAGACGAGTCAGTCTTTGATCCAAAAAATCCTTGAGCTTGTAACCAATTAGATAGTCGATGAAACCATGCACGAGGAGCTTGTCGAAGACCATATAAGGATTTCTTGAGTTGACAAACATGAGATGGAAATTGTGGATGAATGAAACCAGGTGGTTGCTCCATAAATATAGTTTCCTCAAGATGACCATGTAGAAATGCATTTGAAATATCCAATTGTCGTACAAGCCAATTAGAACTAACAGCTATTGATAATAATAGTCTGACAGATGTAATTTTGATGACTGGGCTGAAAGTGTCATTAAAGTCAATACCTGGCTGGTTGACTATATCCTTTAGCTACAAGTCGAGCTTTGTATCTTTCAAGAGAATCATCAGCTCGATGCTTAAGACGGAATACCCATTTAGAGCCCACAACATTCATTGAGTAAGTGCGCAGAACTAGAGTCCATGTTCCATTGCGAAGAAGTGCATCAAATTCTGTAGCCATTGCACTACGCTAGTTTGGATCCTTGTTTGCTTGTGTAAAACAGGTTGGTTCAATAGATTTGGAAGAAACCACTAGAGCTCGTGGAAGGGGATATCGAGTTGCATTTGGTGGGCAACGCTCATAAATATCACTAATGGGAAGCATGCGACGAGGAGCATTATCATCTGAATCACTTGTTGATGACGACGAGGAAGTAGGCTGACATGGTGATGTAGATGACGGACTTGCATTATCCGAGGAACCAGAGAGCATATTATCTTCGATCGGCGAGACTTCTAAGATTGAAGCAGCAAACGGAGGTGATTCTGATGGTATAGGAGAGTTATTAGAGAGCTCCGGAGCAGGACCTAGAATTCCATCACTTCTGATAATATTAGGTGGCATTAAGAAGGTGTCACTTGTATCTGGAGGAGAGATTGAAGAAGCTACCGAAAAAGGGAATAAAGACTCATCAAAAGTAACATGTCGTGAAATATAAATTCGTCCTATTGGTATATGCAAGCAACGATAACCATGGTGCAAATTGCTATAACCAAGAAAAACACATTGTAGTGAACGAGAGTCAAGTTTGTATTTAGAATAGGGGCGTAACCATGGATAACATGCGCAACCAAAAATTCGAAGGAAAGTGTAATCAGGGGTTTGATTATAAAGTTTTTCAAAAGGACATTTATGATTGAGCAATGGTGTAGGAAGTCGATTTATGAGATATACTGCAGTGCTAACAGCTTCATCCCATGAAGAAGAGCTAAGGCAGTTTCAATTATATGTCTATGTTTTCTCTCAGCAGAGCCATTTTGTTCTGGAGTGTGAGGACAAGAAACTCGATGAACAATTCCACAAGAGACAAAATGACGATGGAGAGCTTGATATTCGCCTCCCCAATCAGAATGAAAAGAGAGTATTTTACGATTAAAAGATCGTTCAACTTGAATTTGAAAATTACAAAATATATCAAATAAATCAGATTTCCTTCTCATAGGATAAAGCCAAGTATATTTACTAAAATGATCAATGAATGTAACATAATATTGGAAACCTTGATTAGACAAAATAGGTGCAGGGCCCCAAACATCAGAATGGATTATTTCAAGTGGAAAATTAGAAACATGATCAGATAAAGAGAAAGGTAGCTTATGACTTTTAGATTCCATGCAGGCCCTACATGAATAAGATGGAGAGGAGGTAATAGAAGTAGGTAAACCATACCTATTGATGATTGACTGAACAATACGAAAGGAAGGATGACCAAGTCGAGCATGCCAAGCTGGTTTATTTGTGCGTTCACCAACAAACGCTTTGATTGAAGAACTCTGAAGACAATATAGGCCATTTTTTATTCTCCCATAAAACACAATAGCATTTGTTCCTCTATTCTTTATAAGATAATGATTATGATGAAATTCAAAAATGACATTGTTATCAAGACAAAACTGGCGTGTAGAAAGTAAATTTTTAGTGATAGATGGAACATGAAAGACATTGCGCATGTGAAAAGTTCGATTAGATAAATGAACATATGTGTTTCCAAGATTAGCAATTTGCAAACCTGAACGATCGCCTACTTGCACTGTATCTGAGCCATAATATGGCATTACGTCTGTAAGGATATTATAATCTGATGTGACATGATGAGTTGCTCCAGTGTCAATATACCAATCAGTAGATGAGAACTCTGGATTTTTACCACAAGTAGGCACAGACGAAAGAACTTTAGGATATACTTGTGAAATAGATGGTTGTCTTGAGGCTGTAGGACCACCAATGAAATTTGAATCAAATGGACTAGGACATTGAATACCAAAATGTCTAATTCCAAGACAAATTTGACATTTTACCCTAGACCAATCAAGTCTTTTAGGGCATATATTTCCAGTATGACCAACGATGTGACAAATTTGACATCGGTCTGGACTTTGCTTTTATCCTCTTTGATGTCGTCGAGTATTTGACATCTAAAGTAAAAAATAACTTGTCCGGTGGTAGTGGGAAAAAAAATAGAGATTAAGAAAGAGGAAAGAGAAGCAAAGGGGTTGGCAGCGGAAGAAAATAAGTATTTTTCGTTTGTTCTGAAAAATAGAGAAGAATAAGAAAATTAAAACACGTAGAAGAAAATAAGAGGCTTGAGGGAAAAATTTAAAATTCGCCGTTTATACGATCTCCGCCTCAAGAAATTGAGGGAAGATAAAAAAAAAGAGAGAGAGAGAGAGATAGCTCTGATACCATGTAAAAAGAAGAATAGGGAGAGAGGAAGAAATAAGATGAGAATAATAAAATCTATTGTTCATTGATATTTGCCCTAAGGACAATACAATATATAATGTTAAAGTACTTGGTCAAATAACTAATTAATAAATAACAGAATTATTCTAAGAATAATTCTGAGAATAATTATAACAGAATTATTAGAATAATCCAAATACTAATATGATTTGATTTGATAATTTGATCCGGTTAATTTGGATAATTCTGTTATATCTCTTTTATTATCGACACCACCCATTCCATAGATGCCTATGATGTTGCCTTCTCCACCATCGATGTAGCCCACAATGTCTTGCACGTACGAATCGACCCAATAGGTGGTCGGTGTGAGATGGGAAGCATCACGACGGGTTCCGGAGGCCCAACTGTGACAATCGGATCTAGTGCACCAGTTCGGCTCATCAATTCATTAGCCTCGCTGAGCTTCTTTACAACTCTTCGATTGATGGAGCAGCAGTTTGATGATGACTCTGTGATAGGGACACGATCTCCTGCTTGCTGTGTTTGACTCAACGTGCCGCCATTTTGATTGAAGCAATTGCAACTGAAGCAACCTACACAAACAAAACAGAGTAGACGGAATCAACTGCTTTTTTTCTCTCTCTCTTATAGATAAAAGCAGTAGTAATAACTTGAATGGATCAAAACACAAAGACTTGCAATTGAATTGGCGTGAAAAGGCAAAAAGGTATATACGGGAGAATTGGAACACTCACTCATGCTTTGGAAATCCTGGTTGATATCAGCCACTTGGCCTTCCAATTCCTCCACCTCCCGTAGCCACTGGTTCACTTCGTCAGTAGGAATTTTCCCCTCTCGCTACGCCTCGCCGATCTTGTTCTTGATATCACCTCTTTTGCTTCTCAATCTTGCCATTCCTTTTCCAATTTCTTGATGCCAGATTTTGGCCTGCCCAATTGCAGTGATGCCCACAGCCCGCTCAGGCAACTGTTGACGTCTACGTTGAGATTTAGTTTGATGAACGCCATGGATGAGGAGAAGTTCTAACTTGCCAATTAACAATATGGATAAGAGTTAAGCAGAGAGGGAGATGTATATAATATAACAATAACAAGAGATTTATTTCTTGCAAGGAGCAAGAAATAATAATTAATATCGGGCAGAGAAGACTACTGTCCATTATGTTTGTTTGTGGGCGTAAAGATGAATTGGCAGCAATAGTTGGTTGCATTTGTATATTTATCCAATGGTTGGTTTGTTTGTTTGTAAAGAGAATTTAAAAATAATTTATATGAAACCTTTTTTTTTATTATTTTTGCAAAGAAAAGTAGTTTCATTTCATTGTTTGATTCATAAAGAGGAGCTGGTGGACTGTAATGGGAGATGATTCAATTTATTCTCACTCAATCAACTTAGTTGGTTCCTCTGTTAGAGTGTATACTAAAAGTCTAATTTTTGGTATAAATATTTATCTAGAAATAAAAATCACATTGGTCAAATGTCTACATTTATGATAAATGTAGTTGTTCAATTAATTTATATTGTAGATAACATGGTGTGTGGTGTCACACACAGAGGATCATGTTATCAGTACCTTATAAATTATAAACAGTAGCTCACGACCATAATGGAAAGGAACAAACCATTGAAAGGTCGTAGTGTAATTAGGTATTAGTTTATCTTAACTATATAATTACACTAGTACACTTAGAGTGTATTGAGTAGGACCATTAGAGGTCGTTTCTTTTATACTGACTTTATAAAGAAACAAAGACCTCAGTTATTATGGAAGTGTGTGCTCTTAATCCTAATATAATAACAAGCACATATATTTGATATTTATTTCTTTAATTTATCAATGGGTGAGATTTAGTTCGATGAATCAATAAGCCCGATAAGTTGGGAAATGATATCACTTATAATGTGTGTTGTTGATTATAGAAGGAAACTGTGTCCTAGTGATCTAGGTTGAGAATGTCCCCAAGAGGAGCTCATAAGGATTGTCATGTTAAACCCTGCAGGTGGACTTAGTCCGACATGACGATGAAGTTGAGTGGTACTACTTTTGGAGCTAGATATTAATTAAGTGAGTTGTCAATAACTTACTTAATTAGTGGACATTTGTTATCTTAAACACAGGGAGACTAACACACTCATAATGAGAAGGAGCCCAAAATGTAATTTGGGATTAGTGCGGTAGTTCAATAATAGTTCTCTAGTGGAATGAATTATTATTGATAAAATTAAGTTGTGTGTTCGGGGCGAACACGGGATGCTTAATTTTATCGGGAGACCAAAACCAATTCCTCCTCTCGGTCCCTGTCGTAGCCTCTAGTATATAGAGATTTATACCCACCGCATACCCACCTTCTTACCCATCCAATGGGGCCGGCCAAGCTAGCTTGGAACCCAAGCTAGGGCCGGCCAAGACCAAGTGGATGAGCCAAGTTGGTGGTCGGCCAAAGCTTGGGTCCCAAGCTTAGGTGGCCGGCCACTAGAATATTAAAAGGGATTTTTATTAAAATTATTTCTTATGTGGATATCATGATTTTAAAAGAGAGTTTAAAAATTAAAAATTTCCTTTTATAGCTTTCTACAAAAGATTAAGAGAAGAGATTAATCTCTTTCCTTATTTGTAGTTTAAAAGGATGGTTTTAATTTTGGTAAAAACTTTCCTTATTTGTAAATCATCTACATAATTAAAGAGAGTTTAAAATTTGAAATCTTTCCTTATTTGTTGATTAAAGGAGGATTTTAAATTTTAAGAAAACTTTCCTTTTAAACATGTTCATGATTTAAAGAGAGTTTAAAATTAAATATTCTCTTTTATAAGTTTCTACAAAAGATTAAGAAAAGATTTGATATCTTTCCTTATTTGTAGATTGAAAGAGATTTTAATTTTAGAGATAACTTTCTTTTATCCACATGTTTAAAAGAAAGATTTTAATTTATTAAATTTCCTTTTATAAACCAATCATGAAGGGATAAAATTATTGGAGAAATTTTATAAATTTCGAAACAAATTAGGAAGTTTTAATTCTTGTTTAATTAAAACTCTCCTTGATTTGAGGAAATAAGTGGCCGGCCATGTTTTAGTGAGAAGAAAAATTATTTTAATTAAAATAAATTTTTCCTTTTCATGGCAAAAGAATTAAGGAAGTTTTTTATTAAAATTTCCTTATTTGCCAAGACCAAGGATTATAAAAGAGGAGGTAGAGGAGCTTTCATGGGTGAACAACCTCTATTATTTTCTCCCTCTTTTCTTCCTTGGTGTGGCCGGCCTCTTTCCTTTCTCTTCTCTCCATCTTGTGGCCGGACCTCTCTTCCTCCTTGAAGATCAAGTGGTGGCCGGATTTTAGCTTGGAGAAGAAGGAGAGAAAGTTTACACACCTTGGAGCTTGATTGGTGGAAAAAGATCTTCATCTCTTGGAAGCATAGTGCTTGGCCGAAACTTGAAGAAAGGAGAAGAAGGTGCTTTGGTGGTTTCTCATCTCGGAAGATCGTTGCCCACACAACGTCCGAGGTTAGAAGAGGAATACGGTAGAAGATCAAGAGGTCTTTCTAAAAGGTATAACTAGTAATTTTTTCTTTCCGCATCATACTAGTTATTTTTGGAAATAATACCAAATACAAGAGGCATGCGATTCTAGTATTTCGAATATGTTTTTCGATGTTGTGTTCTTTTGTTTTCTTTTTCCTTGTGATTTGATTATTCTTTTCGGTTAACCTAAAGTTATTTTAGGAAATTAAATATTAGCTTTCCATAAAAGGTTTTGTCTAGTCGGTGGTGGTTGCTCCCATATCCAAGAAGGCCATGTGCCTCGCCACGTCAGTACTGGAAACCAATTATGGAAATTAATATTTAATGGAATTAATAATTTAAGGTGATTTGGGTCGAACGTGTTAAGTTCCGCAGGAGACCCAAGTCAAAACCTAAAAGAACGAATAGATTAAGTTTTGGATCAAACGTGTTAAGTTCCGCAGGCGATCCAAAATTTAATTTAAAAGAACACATGGTAGCTAGGAAAAGGTTCAGACCTTTGTACAAAATTTTTGTACAGTGGAACCTCTAGGCTTTCCGAGTAGCAACCAACAATTGGTATCAGAGCTAGGGTTTTGCCTCTGTGTATTTGGTATTAGTTTAATTATGCCCATGTCATACATAATTTAGGCAGGTTAATAGTAGGATGTGCTAACTTTGTGGATGCAGGATCCAACTATTATGGCTTTTAGTTATTATGTGTGTGATTGGACCCTTGGACATGTCAAGGGCATTTATCTGTGTGTGCATGATTGTATTAAAAATAGAGCTGTATTTAGTTTTATTAGGATTTTATTTTGATCTAGATACATGTACATTCCTTTTATGGAATATAGGATCAAAATGTAAAATTCTATTTATGTCGCGGATCGAATCTTGCAAAGCGTGGAACCTTCTAAGGACCAGAGGCGCAGCGGAACTAGGAGCAAGATAGATGCGACAGCTAGACCCGGTGGCGGTGGCCAAATATGGCAGCAGCTTGGGATGACAACACACGGAGGACAACTAGAGATAAAAGCCATAATAGTTGAAAATTAGATTTTCTATTTATTGCTTTTATATTGTGCTGTGTGTGCATGTTAGTATACATGACTAGTAGGCTAGCATAGTTAAAATTCCTTATTTATAAATAACTAAGTGGGAGAGGGATTTTTAAATAAATCCCATGGTCTCCATTACTGGTTTGTAAGTGATGCAAACAAGCTTGCGCGTTGGCTCTGAGTGCCTTCCTCCATAACGGATGAGCTTGTTTGTGGATCACTAGAACAGACTTCCATTTTTGGATGACTATAGGAAGTTAATTAAGAGCGTGTGATCTTCCCCAACGGAAGGGGCATAATCTTATTAATGGACTTAGTGTCAAGTAATGGTATACACTTAAACACATCTAATAGTATCCTCCCCATCGGAGTCACTGCTATTATTTGTGTGACCAAATGAAACCAACTATTAATTTGTCATAAAACTAGGTTGACAAGATAATAAAATTAAAGGGTTAAAACCCTCTTACAAATGATTGATTTTGTATATGTCCATACTAACGTGGCATACAAAATTAACGGTGTTTGAGATAATTTTATTTGTCATAAAGATACGTTGACAAGATAGTTAATGGGTAAAACCCTCCTTTTACAAATGTTGAATTTGTATACGTCCACACTAACGTGGCATGCAAAATTCACGGTGTTTGAGGTGTTGGTGAATTTAAATAATATTGTTTGAGGAATCAATATTTTATTTTAAATTCAAAAAGTTTTGACCAAATATTTGATCAAAGAAAGATCAACTATTAATTTTATTCGTCATAAAGTAAAGTTGACGAGATAATAAAATTAATGGATAAAATCTCCTCTTTGATTTTGTATACGTCCACACTATCGTGGCATACAAAATTCATGGGGATTTTAAAGAATTGATCTTGACCAAATATTTTTGTGATTCTTAGGATTTAAAATGTTTGTCAATCCCCTAGTTGTTATACTATAGAAAAGACTTAGTAGTCCCAATTGTAATGATTGGAAATAGGACTTGGACATTAAGGTAGACTGTCTTCTTAGAACTAAGAACAACATAGGTGTATTTAATTCATTAGTTGAAACATGTTTAGTGGTGTTATCTACCAGAACCTGGAATGTAGATACAGATGCCATTAATCATGTCCGCAATTCATTGCAGGGTTCCAGGAAATCCTACAACTAAATGAAAAGTAAATCACCGTCCACATGGGCACTACTGTAAAAGTGGTAGCTGTTGCAGTGGGAGATGTTTATCCTTTGATAAGAATAAAATATGGATTATAAGTAATTGTCTTTACGTACCAAGTTTAGAAAGAACCTGATTTCAGTTTCTAAACTATTATAGAATAGATATTGTGACTATTTTGATAACAAAGTTGTTATCAAGAAAAATAGGGAAGTTATCTATTCTGATGGTTGACAATTTATAATCCAATAACTCCCACGATGCAACAAATGGAAATTAGTAACACATCTTCTAATTTTAAGAGAAAGCAACCTTCGGAATTGAACCAATTATATCTTTGGCATCTAAAGCTAGGTTATATTAACTTAAGTAGGATTCATTGGTAGCTGATGAACTTTTGGGTTCATTAGTAGTGGAAATCTTTCTAACCTACGAGTCTTACTTGGAAGGAAAAATAACCAAGAAGCTTTTAAGTCTAAGGGATATGGAATCAAAGATATATTGGAATTGGTTCATTCTGATTTGTGTGATCCTATAAGCATCCAGGCAAGAGGTTGTTTCAAGTATTTCGTCTATTTTATAGACAACTATTTGAGATACGGATATATTTACTTAATGTGCCGCAAGTCTAAGTGCTTTGATTAGTTCAAAGAGTACGAGGCTGATGTGGAGAAACATCAAAAGTAAAAGTATCAAGACACTACGGTGAGATTGTAGTAGCAAATACCTCTTGGGAGAATTTAGGAGTCATTTATCAGAAGTAGGGATTCAATCCCAACTAACTGCACCTGGTACACCCCAACAGAATGGTGTAGAAAAAGGAAGGTATAGGACTCTTATGGAAATAAGTAGATTGATGAGTTATTTAGAATATTACCAAAATCATTTTAAGGATATACTCGAAACGAAGTGAATATAGTACCTTCCAAAGTCGAACTCTCTACTCATATAGAATTCTTGAATAGGCGTAAGCCTATTTCAAGCATATTCGGATTCGGGTAGTCCACATATGCGTAAGAGAGACAATGATAAGTTGGACGAGAATTCACTTGTTTGTGGGTTATCCTAGTGAAATGAAAGTAGATTTATAGTCTTAAAAATCAGAAGGTCATTGTTAGCATCAATGATCGATTTTTAGAAAAGGACTATGTAATAAACCATGTGCCCATAAGAAAATTTGTTCTTAAGGAAATAATAAAAGACATGTCTAATCTAGTACCAACTGTACAAGATGAGATACCACAAGGAAACTGCAACACGTATCACAAATGATACACAATTACAGAAAGTGTCTTGTTGTAGTGGGAGGGTTGTTAGGCAACCTAAATAGGTTCATGTTTTGGGAGAGTTTTTGGACTCGATCCCTGGAGGACATGAACTTGATCTCCGGTCATATAATGAAGCACTCCAAGATAAAGATGCAGCATCTTGGCAAAGAGTAATGAATAACAGAATTAGAATATTTGTATTCTAATAAAATCTAGAAGCTTGTAGAATCACCAAATGGTGTAAAAGCCGTTGGGTGTAAAAAGATCTATAATAGGGAAAGAGGGATAGACAGGAAGATAGTAACTTTCAAAGCAAGGCTTGATGAAAAAGGAAACATTTTCGCTGGTGGCCATGCTTAAGTCTATCCGGATTCTTTTATCTATTTGGCAAGTGGATATCAAGACAGCATTCCTTAATGGAAGTCTTGAAGAAAGCATCCATATAAAGCAACCAGAAGGGTTCATTGCAAAGGGCTAAGAGCATCTTGTGTGCAAGCTCAATCAGTCTATGGACTGAGGCAAAGCTTCAAGGCCTTAGAACATCCGGTTTATCAAATTCTATAGATTTAGTAACCGGATAAGTCTTGTGTATACAAAAGGTGTGATAGAAGCGTGGTGGTATTTCTTGTACTATACGTAGATAACATTTTTGGTAGTTGGAAACAATATCAAAATGTTGTCAGAAGTAAGGGTATGGTTGTCCAAATAATTCGATATAAAGGACTTGGGAGAATGTATATATTCTTGAGATCAAAGTAATAAGTGATCGCAAGAAAAGAATATTTTACTTATCCCAAGCTTCATATATCAGAAAAATCCTTGCTCGTTTTAAGCATGCAAAACTCCAAGAAAGGTTTCTTAACTTTTCAGGATGGAGTAACTTTAGACATCAAAGGAGATAAAGGAAATAAAGGCAGTTCTTTATGCTTCGACTGTCGGAAGCCTAATGTATGCTATGCACGAGATCAGAAATCTATTTTGCCAAGGGCATAGTTAGCAGATATCAAAATAACCCTAGACAAGGACAGTGGATTGCAGCAAAGCATATATTGAAGTACCTTAGAGGCACTAGAGAATATATGCTAGCTTTCAAGGCAGTTAATTTGGTCCTTGTGAGTTGCATGGATTTTGACTTCCAATCGGATAGGGACAATAATAAGTCAACATCGGGGTTTTGTGTTTACTTTAGGAGGTAAAGTCATAACTATGGAAGAGTGATAAGCATAGGTGTTTTTCTGGACTCCACCATAGAAGTTTAGTATATGACAAGCCTCTGAGGTAGTCATAAAAGCTGAATGACTCAATAACCTCAAGATAGACTTGGATATGATTTCTGGTTTGTCCAAAGATTATTACAATTTATTGTAATAATATTGGTGCAGTAGCAAACTCGAAGAAATCATAAGTCTATAAAGGCAAGTAAACACAATAGAGCGCAAGTACCACCCAATACGAGAAATCGTATAAACGAGGAGAAGTTGTTGCTGCCTAGAATGCATCAGATGATGATCTATAGATCTTTTCACTAAGGTCCTTAAGGCGAGAGCTTTTGATGGACATGTTGAAGGGTTGGGAATCAGATGAATGGCAGCAGATATGGCAGCTTAGTCTTTTAGTATAAGTGGGAGATTGTTAGAGTGTATACTAAAAGCCTAGCTTTTGGTATAAATATTTATCTAGAAATAAAAATCACATTGGTCAAATGTCTACATTTATGATAAATGTAGTTGTTCAATTAATTTATATTGTAGATAACATGGTGTGTGGTGTCACACACAGAGGATCATGTTATAAGTACCTTATAAATTATAAACAGTAGCTCACGACCATAATGGAAAGGAACAAACCATTGAAAGGTCGTAGTGTAATTAGGTATTAGTTTATCTTTACTATATAATTACACTAGTACACTTAGAGTGTATTGAGTAGGACCATTAGAGGTCGTTTCTTTTATACTGACTTTATAAAGGAACAAAGACCTCAGTTATTATGGAAGTGTGTGTTCTTAATCCTAATATAATAACAAGCACATATATTCGATATTTATTTCTTTAATTTATCAATGGGTGAGATTTAGTTCGATAAATCAATAAGCCCGATAAGTTGGGAAATGATATCACTTATAGTCTGTGTTGTTGATTATAGAAGAAACTGTATCCTAGTAATCTAGGTTGAGAATGTCCCCAAGAGGAGCTCATAAGGATTGTCATGTTAAACCCTGCAGGTGGACTTAGTCCGACATGACGATAAGGTTGAGTGGTACTACTCTTGGACTAAGATATTAATTAAATGAGTTGTCAGTAACTCACTTAATTAGTGGACATTCGACATCTTAAACACAGAGAGACTAACACACTCATAATAAGAAGGAGCCCAAAAATGTAATTTAGGATTGGTGCGGTAGTTCAATAATAGTTCTCTAGTGGAATGAATTATTATTGATAAAATTAAGTTGTGTGTTCGGGGCGAACACGGGATGCTTAATTTTATCGGGAGACCAAAACCAAATCCTCCTCTCAGTCCCTATCATAGCCTCTTGTATATAGAGATTTATACCCACAACATACCCACCTTCTTACCCATCTAATGGGGCCAGCCAAGTTAGCTTGGAACCCAAGCTAGGGCCGGCCAAGACCAAATGGTTGAGCCAAGTTGGTGGCCGGCCAAAGCTTGGGTCCCAAGCTTAGGTGGCCGACCACTAGAATATTAAAAATGATTTTTATTAAAATAATTTCTTATGTGGATGTTTTAAAAGAGAGTTTAAAAATTAAAAATTTCCTTTTATAACTTTCTACAAAAAGATTAAGAGAAGAGATTATTCTCTTTCCTTATTTGTAGATTAAAAAGGATGGTTTTAATTTTTGGTAAAAACTTTCCTTATTTGTAAATCATCTACATGTTTAAAAGAGAGTTTAAAATTTGAAATCTTTCCTTATTTGTTGATTAAAAGGTAGATTTTAAATTTTAAGAAAACTTTCCTTTTTAACCATGTTCATTATTTAAAAAAGAGATTAAAAATTAAATATTATCTTTTATAAGTTTCTACAAGAGATTAAGAAAAGATTTGATATCTTTCCTTATTTGTAGATTAAAAGATATTTTAATTTTTAGAGATAACTTTCTATTTATCCACATGTTTAAAAGAAAGATTTTAATTTATTAAATTCCCTTTTTATAGACCAATCATGAAGGGATAAAAATTATTAGAGAAATTATTTTTTTTCCGGAAACAAATTAGGAAGGTTTTAATTCTTGTTTAATTAAAACTCTCCTTGATTTGAGGAAATAAGTGGCCGGCCATGTTTTAGTGAGAAGAAAAATTATTTTAATTAAAATAAATTTTTCCTTTTCATGGCAAAAGAATTAAGGAAGTTTTTATTAAAATTTCCTTATTTGCCAAGACCAAGGATTATAAAAGAGGAGGTAGAGGAGCTTTCATGGGTGAACAACCTCTATTATTTTCTCCCTCTTTTCTTCCTTGGTGTGGCCGGCCTCCTTCCTTTCTCTTCTCTCCATCTTGTGGCCGGACCTCTCTTCCTCCTTGAAGATCAAGTGGTGGCCGGATTTTAGCTTGGAGAAGAAGGAGAGAAAGTTTACATCCCTTGGAGCTTGATTGGTGGAAAAAGATCTTCATCTCTTGGAAGCATAATGCTTGGCCGAAACTTGAAGAAAGGAGAAGAAGGTGCTTTGGTGGCTTCTCATCTCAGAAGATCGCTGCCCACACAACGTCCGAGGTTAGAAGAGGAATACGTAGAAGATCAAGAGGTCTTTCTAAAAGGTATAACTAGTAATTTTTCTTTCCGCATCATACTAGTTATTTTTGGAAATAATACCAAATACAAGAGGCATGCGATTCTAGTATTTCAAATATGTTTTCGATGTTGTGTTCTTTTGTTTTCTTTTCCTTGTGATTTGATTATTCTTTTCGGTTAACCTAAAGTTATTTTAGGAAATTAAATATTAGCTTTCCATAAAAGGTTTTGTCTAGTCGGTGGTGGTTGCTCCCATATCCAAGAAGGCCATGTGCCTCGCCACGTCAGTACTGGGAACCAATTATGGAAATTAATATTTAATGGAATTAATAACTTAAGGTGATTTGGGTCGAACGTGTTAAGTTCCGCAGGAGACCCAAGTCAAAACCTAAAAGAACGAATAGATTAAGTTTTGGATCAAACGTGTTAAGTTCCGCAGGCGATCCAAAATTTAATTTAAAAGAACACATGGTAGCTAGGAAAAGGTTCAGACCTTTGTACAAAATTTTTGTACAGTGGAACCTCTAGGCTTTCCGAGTAGCAACCAACATCCTCTTTGTCCGGTTTAATCTATGAAGGTAAAGTTATGGTAATGAATTCCTTCCATCCGACCTTAATCAACTATTCTTGTCTAATCGAATTGTTATGGCAAAAGGTGAATACATTTACCCCTAGTGTTCCCGTCAATTCGTCTCAGGACCAACACGGAAGAGGTAAATCACGGACGGCTACTAGCCTTTAGAATAGTGATTAGCACATAATGGAGGTATTTACCTCGGCTTTGTCGAAATTTGAATCTCAGACCTCATTATGACAACACCTCATGCATTAACCACTAGATCCATCCGAAAGAACTTACTTAATCGAATTGTGCTCATTCAACCAATGGACAAGTTTAGCCAAATCGCTACAAAATCATTATCGTTAGCGCCTTACTTGTTTCACTACCCAGGCTAATTATTTCATTTAATTAATTTGTTAGACTTTGTGACAACTAGGGAGTACTTGGATAAAATTAAAGTAGAATTTAATTCAATGCATTAAGTAGCTAGGTATTTAATTTGTATATTCAGCTTCCAATTTAAATTTTTTTATTATTTGAAATTATTAATTATTTAATTTTATAATTTAAACTTATTTATTTATTATATTTTATTAATTATTTAATATATTGAAAAGAATTTTATTAATTAATACAGTTCGTGAACATATAAATATTAAAAAATTAAATACATATGTACTTAAATTTATTTATTTAATTAATTTTATATATATTAAATGAATATTAAAAATTCTTACCCAACGCCGAACACCGAACACTAAGGCTGTGTTTGGTAGGGCGTAATCTGCCTTGTAATGTAATCCTGATTATATTACAAGGTAGATTATTTTGTTTGTTTCACTTTTAAACTTGTAATGTAATATAATCTGGATTACAAAATGTAGTGAAGTTTTGTAATATGGATTACAAAGCAAATGCTATGTAATCCGATTACATTACGAGGTCACCGTCCCACCAAAATTTAAATACCGAATATACCCTTAGTCTACCGTCGACCCCCGCCACCCACCGCCGACCGCGGCGGGCGGCGGCGATGGTCGACGGCCGGCGGCGGCGGCCGGTAGCTGCCGTCAGTAGAGGTCGTAGGACATTTTTGTCATTTTATAATAATACAAATTACATTCCTGATAAAAAATAATAGATACCAAACAAAAGAATGTAATCATCCTTATAATCAAATATTACATACATTATATTTCCAAATGTAGTAATGTAATCAAGATTATATTACATTACATTACAAATTTAATTACATTACAAGTTAGATTACATTACATTCAACCAAACGTAACCTAAATACAACCTACTGGGGTTGTACTGGTATTAAAGTCATGTGATATTTTCCTCCAGCTGACATCTAGAATATAATTCGAGGTGCAATAATTGGTTCATTAACTATGGCAACAAGTGTCCATTTATTTCATGTAGATAATAAATGTACGATTTCCTAGGAAAATATAGAACAAATGAGCATTATCAGCGAGGAAAAATAATAAAATGAGAGGTGAGTAAATTCTTGTTAAACCCTGCGAAGAAGACCTTGGTACATAACATGGTTATTTGAGAAAAAAAATTATCAAATCACTTATTCAACTTTAAAAAAATACTTAAAATGCGTATTTAATTTACCAAATAACCTATTTGTTTCCTTTAAATTAATACTCTCCCACATATTGCATTGATTTTTTAAAGATCTGAATTAAACCCAAATTTTTCTCAGAATAAATTGTCTATTAAAGTCTATTAATTTAGCTTGCTTGAGTAAGCAAAGAAGAACTCTCAAATGCTACTTTGACAATGTTGCGGGCAGTTATAATAGCTGGTAGATTGAATAATTTTATATTATTAATGGTAAAAAATATATAAAATACAAGTTTAAGTACAATCATCTGAATTGGTCTACACGTTAATATATATCAACCATGAGACCTACTCCCTCCCCTCCTCCTGACACCCTCACCACCCGGCCCCACTCATTTTTGACCTTTATACCCCTAGCCCTTATTAAGTGTCCGTGTTTTTTTTATAAATTTTTATTTCTTTTTAATCAATTTTTTATCAATTTTTTTTTAACAGTTTTGTTTTTTAATCAGTTTTTATCAATTTTATTCTTTTTAAATAATTTTTTATTATATATTTGTAATATTTTATTTATTTTTTAGTTGTAGATTTTCACATTTCACACATTCGCTCCCAGCTCCATCATATTATTTACTTTTATATTATGTTTTATTCCATTTATTTTTGTTTTTTTTTATTTTTTTATTAAGTATTTTTTTGGTAAGAATATCATATTGTTTTTATATTTGTAATATAAAATCGGATCCTATGTCCCTAATTTTCTCTCTCCCCGTGTTCCACTCGTCGCCTCCAGCTCGCTACCGACGGCCTTTGGTCGTCGCCCCGACCAAAACTATACCCTAGGAGGAAGGTAAGCCGAGGAGGATCGCCATCGACACGATCGACATCGGAATTTGGCCGAATTTGAGCAGGGACTCAGATCGATGGTGAAGGAAAGTGTGTTCAAATCTGGCCAAATTTCGGCGCTGATCGCATCGATGCGACCCCACTACGTTCACCTTCCTCCTAGGATATAATTTTAATCGAGACGGCGACTGAAGGTCGTCGGTGATGCCGCTGATGGTGGGTTAAGGTAACGAGTGGAAACAGAGACAGGTGATATTGGAATAGAGGATTAGATTTTTTGTAATCTTTTATTTTTTTAATAGTAAATTTCAGGGGTTATTATTTATAAAAATTTTAAAAGTAAAATATAGATAAAAAATGAAAAAATTGCTAAAAAAAAATAATAAACAAAATTTATTAAAAAAATAAAACTAAAGAAATAAATAAAATTGAAAAAAAATTAAAGAAGTAAATAAAATTAGAAAAACATAACTTGTTATTTAAAGAAGAAGGGTTAAAAGGTCATTTAATAGGGGAGAGAGAGGGGGTGGACTGTCAGAATGGGTGGAAAAAGCAATTACATCAGCCGAGACATATCGCTACAAAACCATTGACATCATAGCACCCTACTTATTTGACTGTTAAGGCTAATTATTTCATCTGATTAATTTGTCTAATTTAATGACAACTAGGAAAAGCAATAGCATAAAATTAAATTAGAGTTTAATTTAAAGGGTTAAGTAGATATTTAATTTGACTGCCTATATTAAAATGGTCATATTACAATAAATACAATGTTTGCTGATGAAATAAGACGCTATCAAATATTCAAATATCAAGTTAAATCACTGATAGTCTGTTTGGAATGATATGGAATTCAATTCCTTTTAGAATTGGAATTGAATTCCATGTTTTGGAATGATTTTTTAGCTAAGAATTGATATGGAATTCAATTCCAATTCCATCAAACAAGGCAAAAGTAAATCACACCTCTTTATATGTGATTTAGATAGGGAATTCAATTCTCCTTATTATGTCCATTGTGCCCTCATTCTCTCTTCTTTGTAAAAAAAGAAAAGAAAAAAGAGAGAAGGATAAAATGGTAAAACATAATAATTCCATAACTTAAGTTACAATTCATTCCAAACATGAGAATTGAATTCAATTCCTTATGGAATTCAATTCATAATGGAATTCAATTCAATTCCATGACTTAAGTTATTTCGGTGTAACTGATCCTCATAATTAATTTTTTGGGCCCATAAATTCTCCACGAGATGTAAAAGATGCCGAGCAAGATTTGCAGAAAGAACCTCCTTCGGATCTCTATCGTTCATTTTATGATCCAACTACTAAAAAATTAGGTATTCCGGGATATATACAACATTTTTGGTAAATATATAACATTTTTGGTAAATATAACATGCAAAGTTTTAAGGTAAAATAAAAGCATAGAAGCAATTATAACATGCAGAGGAGATTCTCTAGACCGAATGGTCTCTTTGCATACATTAATGAGATGGATGATCTTCACTTATAAAATAGGTGGAGACCATTTATCTTCATCAATACATGTAAAGAGATCATCCTCTGGACCGCAAAAAGCGGTCCATAGGATCCAACCTCCTATAACATGACATGCAAAAAAATCATAGCATAAAACTTAATAGGTAAAGACTTACTTCCTTCAATATGGATTTACCATTCCTATTCGAAACAAATTAACAATATTAAAAACATAAATATAAAAAACAAACTCAATCAAATAATAAATATTGCTCATACGATAAAAATTCATGAAGAATCATCACCATCGTCATCATCGAAATAAGGATGAATCTGACTTAGAGCAAAACCTAACTAAACATGTCACAAAATCAAATCCTGTTGTCAATGCATTTATTTCATTTCTTGATCCCTTTCCAATATAATGCCCTTCAAATGAGTAACCTCTTTAGTCAAGTTATGCATATGAGTCCTTATTGCTAGTGAGGAGGAGGAAGATGCACAAGTAACTCTATAGGTTCTGCTCAAAGAATTCACTCCCAATATTCTTTCTCCCCCTTTTAGTCTCTCATTCGCCTGTAGCCATAAATCCAAATCATTACCAACAGACACCTTAGACCCCTCAATATTATCACTAGCATCACCTGAATATCTCTGTACTACCTCTAGCTCATCATATTTGTCCTGTATTATAATAAAAAACTTAAAATAAATTTACAATAATAATATTTTAGGAACGTAAGAATATAAAGTTAGAGAAGGTACATAACTAATAGAATATAAGTTATAAATTAAGATCCAAAATTTATCCAAACCTTGATTACTTTAGCTCTCTCCCCGCTCCAAGTTTTATCCTTTTTCTGAAAGGTGCAGGTGAAAGTATCTATAAATGCAGTCACCTTTTCCATTTTTTTGGTCTAAAAAAGATGATTTGAAATAATGAAATAGTGTGAAATAGATTAAGAAAATAGCTTGAGAGTTAAAAATTACTAATCTGCGTCTATACTCATCGTATTGATGGAGTCTATACGATGAGTCTCTTGCATATGTCGCAGACATATCTCTAGAATTAAAAGATTGATTTGTTTTATTCTGGTGACTCCTTTGTTTACACTCCTCGGTTGCCAAAAAAATTAGAGATCCTAGTCCTATTTTCCTCGATGATAAATGATGGTTTTCCACCTTGTCTTCGCATGATGTATATGGTGAATGTGATTGTCACATTTTTTTCTTGAAAACTCTCTTTATTTCCAACTTATCACTAGGGTCTCAAGTGAATCATCGCTACAATAGAAAAAAAATAATTGTTTATATATTCACTTTTATTTAAGATATAAAATGAATGAGATATACCTTAAACTCGCTCTACTATAGCTCTCTTGTCGGTGTTGGAGTGCTTGTATAAGTTATCGAGTTCCCTCTCCAATGGTTATTAACGCGTTTAAAAAGAAAAATAAAATAATAGAAACATATGAACAGAAGAATGCAAGAACAGTGGGTGATTTATGCGCGGAACAAGGGGTGATATCCTTTATCTTTGTCGGTGGAACCTTATAATATTAGGCAGAGACGGATCCAAGAATTAGAGATAGATTGAATTAGATTTTAGGTGTGAAAGGAGTGAGTTAAATACCAAAATAAAATGAACAAAAAAAAAGAAAGAATCCACCATCAATTTTCTTTGAAGCAAGTTGTAGATTACAAATATCTATGCCATTTTTCTTAGATTTGTCTCTGCATGAAACCATACTCTGTTAAACTTATATTGTTCAGTCGAGTTAAGTTTGTGATCGACACTTTTGAGACTGTTTTTTATTGCTTCCATAAGACGACTATAGTCCATTCTATAAATTGAGTATCTGAGATTTAGGTAATTACAATTGCACCTATAACTTAAATAACTTTAATACTTTAGTTTTTTTAATGGATGAAATCTCTTTATTCATCATATTGCCTTCGTTCCTACTAACAATCTCAAATTTATTAAAGATTATATGATATAAGGTCAAAAGATAGATGGTTTCTCCGCCACCATGTCGCTAGCGCCTAACATTTTTTTTTTTAAAAAAAATACTTCTAAATTGTATACCACATTTTTTTAAAACAAAAACAATAATAAAAAAAAGGAATGAATGATATTAATGAGAAACAGAAACTAATATGCGTGTCAATTAAAGCCAAGCTATTAATTATTATGACTTTCATTGTCCTCTTACAATTTTAGAGCTGGTTAATCGAACGACAATATTTGCTTCGGCATAATAAATAAATCCTTATGTAAAAACATTAACTTTTTTTTCAAAAAAAAATAATGATGTGATAAGACAAGATCACGAGTCTACCAAATCTATGGCATTGTATGGGTTTAACAAATCATTTAAATTATAAATCGAATCACCAAAAAAAAAAAAACGAATCAAGAAAAAAAAATGAAAAATATTTATGCAGGTGGAAGTTCGTCGTAGGCGCAGGGATTTCTGGATCAATCTTAGACCCTTATCCATTTATTGGTAGGGGTGTATGGACCTCACCTATTTAATAGATGGGTCCAATTCACCCCCAATGAATTTAAAGGGTCTATTAAAATTTAGGAGATCCTGGACTTGAGGATCTGACCTCAATCCGTAGAAGCCACAACAACGCTATCCAATCACAATCATAGCTATCGTTTCAAGTTCTTCTTTGTATCTCGAAAATATTAAATCTAAAGGAGCATGACTCATTGGAACTCACTCATTAATTATTGTCATCAATAAATAAATAAATAAATATATATATATATATATATATATATATATATATATATATATATATATATATATATATTAAAAATTAGTACAAAAGAAATACCAACAATTTATTTTTTTACGCCAACAAAAGCAAAGGAACCACGAATGAGGCTGCGACGCTCACCACAATACAAAGGAAGAAATCGAAAATGAGTATAAGAGTAAAACCTATGTGATTACTGAATGGAAATATGCACTCCAGCTTACATAGTATGAGAGGAATGTTTGTTTCTAGTCGAAACATATCATCTATCATAATATACCTCACTGTCAAATCTCTGAAAAATAAATTCAATTTTATGAGTGTTTACTAAACATTATGAGGAAGTAAATTATGAAAAGCTATTGAATAAGTCTTTGCATGAATATATGACAGTCATGACTCTTCATTTCAAACATCTTTAACCTATTCATATCCACACATCGAACCATATTTGAGGCATACCCATCTAAAAATTTGATTTCTTTCAACCAATTATATAAAACTTGTTTACCATCTTTGTCCAATATATAACAAGCCTTTGGAAATCTATTGGTTGTTTCATCCCAATGCAACTCTGGTCTATTAACTAGTTCTTTTCATTACTCACATGATTTTGTAGTGTCTTTAGTTCTTTCAAGCACGTTCATCATAGTGTTGAAGATATTATCGAAGAATTTTTTTTTCAATATGCATGACATCTAAATTATATCGAATAAGTAGATACTTTCAATACGACAATTCCCCAAAAATACTCTTTTTCTTCCGACCACACTTGTATATCCTAATAATATATTTATTTAACTCAACGGAACTAGGTTGAGATACTGATAGAAATCCATAACTATTTATTTGTTCAATAATTTCTTCACCTGAAACATGGACTGTTGGAGGAGGTTTTTAGACTATAACATTCTTTAGATTTTTTTTTTATTTTGCCTGAAAAAATGATCAATAGGTAAAAATTTACGATGATTATCAAACCAAGATATCTTTCCACTAGAAGGTAATGAAAATGTATCAAAATCTATCATGTAGTATGAGCATGCTAATTTACCAGCTGTGCTCTATTTCGACAGAATTGAGTATAATGGAAAATTACTGATCATCTAGAATAATACAACATGTAATCTAAAATTAGTTTTACTTGCAACATCATAAGTAATCGACCCTACATTTCATAGTTCATTCAACTCGGCAATCAGAGGTTGTAAGAAAACATCAATTTTCTATTTGGGATTAATTGGAATAAAAATTAGTATAGTAAGAAATATAAATTTATCTTTTATGCACATCTATATGATGATAAATTTACGGTATTAATATAACTGGCCAAGATGAACATTGTGTAGGGTCATAAAGACGCTAGAGGAGGGTGAATAGTGTCTGTCGCTTTTTTGGAAATCACGAGAATACGCAACGGAAAACAAACAAACTTAAAACACTAACACAGTAGTTTTTACTTGGTTCGGAGCCTTCGACAACTCCTACTCCAAATTCCATAAACGCTGAGTGTTTTCGTTAGGCAATCACTATAATCACAATTGATGAATACAAAGATTAAGTACAAATTGCAGGAAATAAAAGTATACCGACAATACAAAGTAGAAAGGGCAAGCGTAGTTTGTCGGAGTAGCTTTTTGGTATCTCGAAGGTCTTTTAGGAGTAGTGTGTGAGTATGAAAGTTGTAGAGAATGTTGTGTTGAAGCTGATGTCTGAAGGATGCTTTTATAACCCCATCTGGGCGTTTAGATCCCCTCCCGAACATATGGAGTGTGCTGACGTGGCGAGCTCTTGTCGAAACTTCTTCCTCGAAGTTTATCCACGTCCGGGTGCCCGGACCCCCTCTAAGCAATTAGACCACTGACGTGGGTTGGCCAATCGTCACGCTCCAACTCAGCTTCTGGATGAAATTTCCCTTGTCCGGGCACTTGGAGTACCTCCAGGCACCCGGACCGCCCGGGTGCCTAGCCAAGCACCCACCCAGGGGTGCTCCCTTTGTGAAGCTTACTAAGGCGCTTGGAGTAATTTCGGGCACCCTAGACCACATTTTTTTCTAGCTCGATTTTTTCTGCAAAAAAGAGTTAGTATAGACAACAATATATAAAGAATAAGTTTTGATAGCCTTCAAATTGTTTGTTCATGACTTTGAATTTTGTTGAAACTTTAGGTTAGACCAATGTCTACTGTTCCCTCAACCGGGAACGCGTCCTCACTGAATCTCTCCTCTAGTTACTTACTTCCACTTACCAATCACAGACTTCCTTGATGTTAGGTCCCTTGACCTACTAAAACTTCCTACCAAATCTCAACCAATTTGGATTTCAACCAGTTGTCAACTCAACTGGACTTCCTTCTACTAGATCTTAACTAATCTTGATTTCATGCCAGCTATCAACCTAGCTAAACTTCCTTTTTCCAGATCTCATCCAATCTGAATTTTGTGCCATCTATCAACCTAGCTAGACTTCAGTCTGGTGTTTCGGTCCTCTAGACCCATCAAATCCTGCACATTTGGTAAAAGGCTAGACAAACAACACGTCTAACTTTAACCTATTTGTCATACAATAAAACCTGATTATTAATGCAACCTGCACCAATATATTGTTGTCCTGACTAACTAAATAGTTTAAATCCATCTGCAAAAAGTCTCAATCTCACATTATATGGTTCCATTGCAAAGGAAGGAAATAAAGTATCATGATGTTTCCATACAAGGGAATCACAAGGATGACACATAATATCTCCTTCGTGCTCATGTTCATAATGTCACATCATATGGCAAGCTGTAGCGGGAAATGCATAAAAGCGTTAAAGTCTAGCAGTTAAAGGAAACTAATACATCACTTTCCAAACAATATTTTTCCTTTTTTTCCCTTGTATGTGAGTATGATGCTTATAATGAGGGTGAGTACAAATTTTGCATTCACTCAAATCGTTGTCTTCATTCTAAAATATCATGCAATTGTTTATACAACAATCAATCTTCTCTATAAGCAAACCTAAACCTCTAACCAATTTCCTTGTACTGTAAAAACTATCAGTCATTATGTTATCAGCAGGAAACAACTCTAACATCAATTGATATGTCATCATAACGTCTTTTTGAAAAATGATATTATGCTTTCATATTTAATAACCTTGCAGTAATTGATAGTTGAGAATGACAAGAGGAAATGTCTGCCCACACTTCTCTTTCACTAACCTTTAATATTTCATATAGTTACTGATATTCAGGTGTTGGTATTCCATCTATATTGGAATAATCAATTGCAGCATTCATCACATCGTGAACCATTACTTGCATTGGAACATCATTAGTTGATGATTCAGTCGCAGTAAAGTTGTGCCAGATGACAAACCATCAAAAGACTTAATTAGTTCATACAAATAAGATTCTCCATGACAGTACCAATTGTAATAATTTGACACAAAATCATTTCTACATATATGTACTTTTATGATATCCTCATCACAGAAGGCTTTATTTTTACATTTCGAATGATTATACGAACACCGTAACTCGACACCATTCATACATTTTAGATGACTCTTATCAAAGTTCATAAACTCTTCAACTTTAGCAATAAAATTATCTCTAATAAATTCATTTTCTAATTAATTGTACATTCAAACTTTGTTCATAGATATTGTCATCTATGATAATACAATTTAAAATACTATTAAACTTGTACAATTTGATTTAGGCTTACATAAAGCGATCAAACATAATATAGTGTGACTAGTTTCCATTTAACAATCTAATATGTTAGATCAGACATAATGTTCACTTTCTATTGAACATTCAACTTAAGAAACCACAAGAAACCTAGATTGTTTTTCCATATATTGAACTTGTAGTATTTATCAACCTAAATCACAAAAAACATAGATTTTAGATTAGACAAATAACAAACAATGCTATCTTTTAGAGTATATTTGAATTCAACCATGTAAAATAACATATATTTATAGTTTATTAAATTATACCCGAAAAGAATAGTCTAGCTAGAAAAGTGCAGCAAATGTAGTATACTACACAAAAACAAAAAAAATAATGAAATTTAATCACAAACAAACATAACAAAAGAGTATGTGGCGAACTGAGCTTGTAGTCGTGAGCTTACGACAAGGCGAGTTGACGGCCGACCAGTCTGCCAGCAGTTGCCGGCCTCATTCTAGAGGCCGACACAGTCGCTGGCCTCATGATGGTAGCCGGCAAATCCGCCAGTATACGGTTGGCGGCCTGCACATCCTCTAGCACGTGGCGTATGTTGGCAGCCAGAAATGCCATTAGCCGTGTGTTGGCAGTCGGAAATGCCGCCACCCATCGGAGATCAGGAAAAGGTGAAAAAAAAAAGTAGGGAAGGAGATATTACATGAAGATCACCGGAGAAAATTATTGTTGGAGACAAGAAACACACATGTGAGGGAAGGTAAATTCCGTCAGGAATATCAATATTATTACTTTCGTAAATCAATATTATTACTGACGGAAGGTAAATTCCATCAGTAATATCGAAAAATAAATCGACAAAATAATATTTCGTTAGTATATTTTATCAGTAAACCTAATAAATTTTATAGTGTAACTACCCATTTTTTTTATTGATTTAGAATTAAATATAATCAAAAGTATTGGATATAAAAATTTACTAGGTTTTAATTTTTTTATATATTTTTTCATTTATATTATTAATTTTATTACATTAAATTATTTTAATGGTAAAATTTAAATTTTCACTAAATTGTTCTAAAATCCCTAATAGCAAGTTTAACTCCCTTTCAACTTCCTAATACACACCGATTTACCTTATTACCCTCATTTTGAAAAAAAAAATTAAAATGATATATAATTTCCCTAAATTCAGCATCATTTAACTATAATCTAATATATTTTCTATCAATTGGATAACTCCGATTGATTGAGAATCAATCAGCAATCGATCGATTTATCGTGAGAGAACAGAAATCCTCATTATTTTTTATAAGTACAAAAAATCTAAAATAAGGTATAATTCTTTCTAAATTTAGTATCATTTAACTAGAATCAAGTATATTTTCTATCTAATTAAATATGATTTTTTCCACTGATCAATCGATTGAGAGTCATACTAATCGATTAGATTAGGCCGAATCGATTGAGTTAATCAATTATCTTAAGTTAATCGATTGGTATGAGCTTCTAATCGATTGATCAAATGAAAAAAGAAACATACTTAATTTGATAGAAAATATACTAAATTTTATTTTAAATATACTGAATTTATTAGAAATTATACCTCATTTTAAATTTTTTGTATATAAAAAATTGATGATAATTAAATAAATTAGTATATATTAGGGAGTTAAAAAAGAAATTGAAGTAAAAAAAAATTTACATACAAGAAGTAAGAATATTTTTTCAGAAGAAGTTGAGTTTGAATGCAAAGATTTAGTCAATTTCCACTTAAAATTTGTTAACCAGTCATTCTTTTTTATAAAATTTAAATATTTTTTATTAAATATTATTAAATTTGATCTAATATGGGCCAGATCAAACTCAAACCATGTGCGCTGGGCCGGACCGTGGCGGCATGGCCGAGGTTGTCAACTCTGACCCAACCCCATGCGATTGAAACCCTCCACGCCTTCCCGATGGGCGCTGCCGCCGTCATTCGGCTCACGCTCTTCCCAGACTCTCTATCACGGCTAGGCCCTCGTAGTCTTGTGCAGCTCCAGCACCAGGCTGAATACTTCTCTCTCTTCCCTTCTTGTTTCCGCATCTTTGCCTTCTGTACTTGAAAAACTTGACTGGGTGCCGAAGCTCCTCCATTCCTTGGTGCATCTTTGAATCGCACCTACTTGATCCACAATAGCTGTGTTGTGCCCGGGTTGCTTAAAGATGGGACTTTCAGAGAGAAAAAGTGAAAAGGGCAACACCCAGTGGAACACGGCTATCTGTTCTGAAAGAAATTGTTCTCTGCCCAAAGTTTGTATCGTCATTTTCCCCATTGCTGTATGGCATCTTCACACATACATACATACATACATAGTTCTTGTAAATCAAAATCTTCATCTGTTTTATGTTTTATTTCACTGCGATGTGCTACTACTTGTGTAGCACTAGATCTGTTACTGCGTAGAAATGTAAGCATCAAAGTCGGTTATCCAATTTTGGCAATGTAAAGTTTTTGCCAGAATCATGACTAGATGCAAAAGAAACTTTAGCTTGTCTATCAGACTACAGGAGAAAGAACTTTCTGTGGTTTATTCAACATGCTACATTTCACTGGAGTATTGAACGTGTTCCATTGCAATAACAAAAAATGAGATCTTTTCTCTTTACCATTTTTTTTTTTTTTACAATGACATGTTATTATTGCATATGAACTGAAAAGGCAAACTCACAGGAATCAAGCCCATTGCTGATGATAGTTCCATCCAAACAAATTTGAGCATATCTCAAGTATCTTCATGGACTATCTGAATGTCATCTTGATAGGTATTTGCCTTCTCAGTAAGATAACTAAATCATTTTCATGTCTTGAAAAGTTGTTATGAGGAGCTAAATCTGTTCAATCAGCCCTTTTTCTGTTAGTGCTCACTTTTCTTTCAATTGGCTACTGAATATTAATGAGTGGTACATAGATACTTATATTGGTTGATTTGATAAATAAAGTATTTGACTGAAATAGGAGGGTCGGTAGGGTAAATGCTTATATGATTTGACTGTTAGATAAAATCATCATTGCCAACCAAGTCTAAATGAAAAAAAAAAAAACATCGAGGGTCGCATTAGGCTTTGACATCCAATATTATAGGTGTTTTGAACCTTTATAGTTACTCAAGTTGAATCACTCAGAGTTGAAGATATGAAGGGTAGAGGAGGATCAAGGAAAATTATAGTTGATGTAATTAACGTGATTGAAAAGGTATTTATATTATTAGTGATTTAGATTTGTGTAGAGCTCACTAGAGGTATAAGATCCATGTAACCATTCTCAAGATGTTGTGATGTATACAACTTAGTGATGACAATGATTTCAATTTCAACTTTTAAATTAATGCCCTGTTTGCTTCGAGGTGTGGAAGAGAGAAAGGATGGATTGCAATGAAATCAAAATCCCTTCCTTTGTTTACCATTGTAATCCGTTTGCAGATAAATTTTTTAGCATTTTTTCATTCACCAAAAATCGGACGAAACGAACTTTCCTTCCCTTCCTCGTGACAATTCCGTGGCCTCGCTCAAATCTCTCTCGTAGTGGTGCTGCGAGGTGGATCGTGGTGGCCGTGAGGTAGATCTTGAGGTCAATTGTAGTGGCTGCAAGCTTGATTGCGACGGCTGCAAACTACCTCGCTCATTTCCATGAGGTTCTGCGAGGTTGCTTGCACTAAGTCCGCCAAATTTACTTTTTCTGTCTCCTTTTTTCCCTTTCCCTCTTCTCTCCCATCTTTTCCTTTCCTTTTCCTTGGGGATTTTTTTCCATGTTGGATTCCTTTTCTTCTTCAATCCACACCTCCGAGTAAACAGAGCATAAAGAGTTAGTGACAAAGTTAACATGCAAAGTTGAAGATTATCTCTACGATTGTCCCGGAAAGGATAAACATACAGAATCCATATGCTAAGGCTATTGAAAAATCCAAGAATTCTGATGCAATATGTTATTATTCTACACTTTTATCCACTGTATGTATTTTGTCAATGTTACTTTTTGTTTTTTTAAAAAAAAGGGGTACAAAAAGGACATATCTAAATTAATCCAATAGTGGATATACAAACCAAAAAAGATGTTGTAACCTCGTCTCTTTATCTACAACCATTTTAATGTGAATTTTATATTGCATTAAACAACTCATGTTAGATCACCTCTTCTCAACAACTATTACCTTTTTTTTTTTTTTTTTTTTTTTTTACTTTTTTACCTTTATTGGCTACCATTGAACTAATAATTTGGTTGTATCTTAGAAGTAGATAAGATGCGACACTCTACACTTGATGAGGCTCATGGTATTAAATCTTCTATCTTTACTTAGCTGTCATGAAGAGATTGCTATTGTCAACTGAAACCATGGTTGGACTAAGTTGTATTGCTCCTCTCTTGGCTGATACTAGCTGAGACAGAAGCTTTGGTTTTCAAAAGGGGGAAATGTGGAAGCATTGGTTAGCTGGCTCATGAGGATGGTGTTAGTGCAATGATGCTCCCAAGTGGTCAGGTTTGATAGGGTTGACCATGCTATTGTGATATGTTTGGCAAAAGGTTAAGTTAGGTTTATCTTGTCCTTTTGATGTGTGCATCAAGTGTACAAAGACTCAACAGAGCTCATGACTTAACATGGTTGAGTTATGATAGAAGACTTGATGTAGTCAAGCTAGTTAGATGGTTACCTTTGATGGCTCAAAGGTCCGTAACGAGACATCTGAGGGATTGAAATTGGTAGGTCCACACAAGAGGGAAATGCCTGGAACTGGAGTTTGATATTGCTGTTCCGTCTTTGACATGTCAGGGGATTGCAACATCTATGTGGCTTACAAAGTGTTTATGCCTTGTGCTGAACTGGTGAACTATGGAACGCCTGGATACTGATCCATAAATATCAGTATCCAACATAAGTGTGGATTTATTTATGCGACATGATTGTTTCTAAATTCTTTACACGGTTACAATAAGTGTTTGGACAAGTGTCTACTCAGAGTGTCGTGTACACGAGCAAGGATTTGTAAATCATCCTTCTAATTCACAAATCCTGTGTTTGCCATTGAAGGACATAAGTGAAGATTCCGAGCACCTGAGTGTGTGAATTAACTTTATTTTTTTTTTCCATTTTCATCCATTTTTCATTTCTGTATGTAGGAAAATTGCTGAACAGGCATCTAGAGTTAGTCTACCATAACGTGTTGGATCAAGGTTATTTTTCTTTTCACCTATACTTTCACATTTTGCTGTTCTATTTCAGTGATTGATTATGAACATTGTTTCAGACTTCAGTTAGCTAATGAGGATCTAGGTTGTGAACACTTCCTGCCTTTACCATGCTTAAGAACAAACTACTTGGGTCATTGTTATAGAATCTTCAAAAGCTCTTTTTATGAATGCAGGTATAATCAGTTATTGCAAACAACAATCTCGAAAAGGAAACCTAGCCTATTGAATTCAGCTGCTACTTGTGAAAGATCTTCCAGCCTGTTGAGTCACAGCCAATGGCCTGAACCACTGAACATTAATAGTTAAAGGTATGATTTTTTTTTTCACAAGCCCATCTAAAAGCAACTTAGCATTGAGATTTGGTGGATCTAACATGTATCATTGTGCCGAGGGACTCGAGATGGATGATAAGAAAGGAAACGTGATTGTTCATAGTCAAAGTAACAGTCGCTAGATAGGTTGTTCCTATATCATTAGTCTTTTCCCCTCAACATTAAGGATTCACAAAAGGTTTAAAATCCTAAGTCGTTTTGAAGTTTCGGTTCAAGATTGAAATGAGTAGGGGTGAGCAATCAGTTTAAACTGAACCGATTAACTGACTGAACTTTTTCCGAACTCATCGAACTAGCCAAACTTTTCAAAAAAATCGAACCGACTGAACTGGTAAAACATTGGTTAATTTAGTTTTCGACCAAAATAATAAAATTTTTTGGTTTGGTTTGGTTTGGTTCCGGCTTAATTAGGTTTGATTCCAGTTTAATTCGGTTCAACTCATAATATCAGTTTGGTTCAATTCAGTTTGATTTCGTTTGGTTCAACTCATAATATCGATTTAATCGATTTTGATTTTCAAAATTAAAATTGAACCGATTAAATTGATATTTTTTTAAAAAATAAATTTTCAAATTAATTGAACCGAACTTTTAACTTCAGAAAATTTGGTCGGTTAATTTTGTTTAACTGAACTTTTCTTCATCCTTAGAAATGATATAGTTTTGGTACCGTATCGGTTTGTGTCAATATAATTTTAATAATTTTTAAAATATAAAATATATTAATTAAAAATAAAATTTTAATTTAGATATTTGAAAATAAATTATATATATAATATGAGATAATATTATTAGGTTTTAATTAAGTATATTTAAATTATCTTAATATAGTTAGAAATTTATTAAAATTATTAACTTAAGTTATTTAATTAAATATAAGTTAGAAACCTTATCTCTAGCAGCAGCGGGCTAGTGCGATGAGTCCGGATCCGTTGTTAGGCTACTGCGATGAGTCCGGACGTGTTGTCGAGCCAGCGTGATGAGTTTGGACGCATTGTTGGACCAGTAAGATGAGTCCTGATGCATTGCCGGCCAGCATGATGGGTCCGGACACATTGTGGTGTGCCGGCACCGGAGGCGTACTTATGTTGATGTCGGTCTGCAGTTGGATCGAGATGTTTTGCTTGTATTAATGTTGGTGTCGGTCTGCAGTTGGATCGAGATGTTTTGCTTGTATTAGACAAAATGACTCGAGATTTTAAATTATGGATCCATCATGGTATCCTGGAAATCGGATAAGTTATATTGGTTGATACTGCAGACTACCCAAGAATAAGAGCATGGATCCACCCATTTACTATCCCTTTTCTTTTACAGGTTGTCCTTTTAAGAGGGCAAAGATTTACCTTCAAAGTTCATATGTAGTTTATAAAGGACACTCTTTTCTTGCTAGGATTCGAAGAGTCGAACAAAGGAGCACAAAACGTGCATTCATTGTTATATTAGTCAACGTAATGTTTCTGCATTGAATTGTACAACTGTTTTAACTTTTTAGGTATCTTAACGTTCTAAAGCAAGACTGTAAGGTGTTTTAAATTTTTGTGGACTGTAAATGAACATGATATTGAACAAATTCAGTAGGTTGGATACTAGCAAGTTTAGTGAATTAGACTTATTAATATTTAATATTAATAGATTTATTTAAATTTCAATCAAAGTTTTTTACTTAAATACATAAACCGGACTTTGAGTTAGATTTTGTTAAACAAAATTAAGTTCTGCACCTTTGCGCTCTTATTCTTTCTAATTTTACTTGTTCTTGCATTTGCTAAGAATTTTTTTTTTTCACATTTTATTATTTAGAATTTAAAAATTTTATCATTTGATTCTTCCAATGGTTGAAGGTCACTTGGAGCACAGATGGCGCTTTGGGACAGATGAAAGAGAAAGAAGATAGTGACACCAAGTTATGGGCACTGCACGCAGCTGGGAAGAAATGTTGTTGTGTACTTGAGTGGATTGGCAAGGCTTTTTCAGTGGAATTCCCTTATCTGCAGGCAATGGAGCAGCCACCCCGTAATTATTGACCAATTTATATCTGTATGTTCTTGTCAATTTCGCAAAATCAAAATACAATTTAACAGACAAAATGATCACCTTGACACTGTAGATGAAATTCGACTGGAAGCTTACTTTAGTTTAATTGAACCATAATAATCTACAAACCAATTCTTTGATTAGAAATTTCCTCTTAAAAAATAATAATAAAAGAAGCTTTCTTTGTATGCAGATCTCCCAGCAGTGGCTGAGCAGGCATAAATTAAAGCAGGTGGAAGAAGCAATCCATGGCCATAAATGCACATTTCTGCCTCCTCTGCTCCTCAGTCGTCTCTTTCCGCTCAGCCTCAGCTCTTTATCTTCCCTATTCCAGAGGTCTCCTACTCCGAGAACCGGGAAATCTGGAAAAAGGTGGCATCTTGCACTCTCTCTACGCGCCAGGGCAGCTGTTTTGTATTCCGTTTCTTTGTTACTCAATGTGCGGTTTTGTTGACTCCTAGCTCGATACTCAGACGTTTCTAATCGTCCAAGTTCACTGTTCCGTTTTGTGTTCCTGATCTTCCAACTTCCAAGGTCTCGAATGGAAATCCTTACTCCGCGTTACTCCTGCTGCAATTGGTTCGTCACTGAGAAAAGAAAGGGTAGCAAAGGAACTGGCACTTGGACCCAGGATGAGAACAAACGCTTTGAGGATGCCTTGGCAAGGTTCGACAAAGAGACCCCTGACCGCTGGGTAATGGTGGCTGCTTCTGTCCCCGGGAAGACTCCATGGGAGGTGGAAAATCACTACCTGGATTTGGTGGATGATGTGAGGCAGATAGAATCTGGGAGAATTCCTTGTCCTGGTTATGATCGTTCTTTTTCTCTGGAGTGGGAGGGAAATCATGGCTTCGAAGGTCTGAAACATGCACACAGAATTGGCGGTAAGAGACGAACATCCCATCAGGAGAGGAAGAAAGGAGTCCCTTGGACTGAAGCGGAGCACAAGTAAGTCCTAACACTAACTTTTGCTGCACAATCTACCCTTCTTGTTTTAGATTGGACCAGCTTTTCATTCTCTCTCACTTTCTTAGTTCATGCTGTCTGCTTGACATTTTGTTGCATAGTTTAGATGATACTTCTAGGCTTCAAAAAGTGTGTTTGTTTGATCTCAACGATTTGATATTGATGGAGCATTTGACATGTTTGTTGTCTTTCTTTCTATGTTGTTGGATTTGTGGAAAGCTGTGGGTGGCACTGAGAAGATTTTTTTGTTGTTGTTTCTGCAGGCTTTTTCTGCTTGGTCTCAAAGAACATGGTAAAGGGGATTGGAGAAATATTTCTCGAAATTTTGTGATCACAAGAACCCCTGCTCAAGTGGCGAGTCATGCACAGAAGTACTTCATTAGACTTAATTCACGTGGCAAAGATAAAAGAAGGTCTAGCATTCATGACATTACAACTGTGAATCTATCAAATAATAGGCCTCCCCCAATATCACAGCCGTCTACTCTAAATACTGAGCCGACCACAGCTTCTGCACCGTCATGGATTATCGATTCATATCAACATGGTGAAACAAACGGAGTGTTTAGCTCATCGGCACGAAGGAGTCGATTCGTGAACGCACATCATGTGGAAGTTCCTTATAGTTGAAGTTGGAAGCTTGTGCACCTCACAATGACATTGTGCAGGAACTCTAAACCACTCCAATTTGGACTTCATTGTTAAGGTTTGGAGTGACTGAATGGGTATCACACGTTGTCACTTTAATTGCCAGCAAGCTGAAATGTGATTAAAGAATTAAAGTTAGTGCGAAGTGAAGAAATGTTGCACTCTGATGACGACCACAAAATGAGTTTCAGCAATCACATTCTACACTATTGGTTCTTGCAAAGTCATTCTCAAAGATGATGTTTATAAATTGGTCCACTGTGGCCGAGTCAGAGGCCACTCTCCTACTTTGTTACTGTGAATGACTGTGAATGGTGATACCAATTTTGTTAGCTTTATCAATCAACTTAGGCTTCACTACTGCTTGCTTATCTCAGCTTGGTCACTAACTTTAGTTGGGAGTTGGGACTTGTCTGTATTCCACTGTCTTGGCTTGTCACACTTTCATATTTCTCTTGCATTTTGCCTTTTCTTTCCTGCAGATATCACTGTTATGTAGCTCAATGTCTATCCTTGGTAGATTCAGATGAACCCGTGTTATCATAGATATATTTGAAACACATTTTTCTTTCTTCCCTTTTATCTCATTGAAGTATAAGTATAGTTGTTTATCATCAATTTTTGTAGATTCATACAATAGTGCAAAGTGCCCACTTTCTTTTCATGTAAACAGTTATATCAAATAGAGAACAGTAAGTCAAATGCTTTATCCCAGACAATGCACCATGATGCATTGTTTTAGACATTTTTTCTTCTTAGTTTGAAATAAACAATGTTTTGTATAAAATGAAGGACTGTGATACTCTGTGCGAAATATAAGTTCATGATGTTTTTGTATTAAAAAACATTGCACATTCACCCTACACCTCATCTTTATATAATCTACAAGGTCATTTGGTAATGATGAGATAGGTCGAAACAAGTGAGCAACGTTTTGATGATTGTCATAGATAGAGCATATCTAATTCAGAAGATTTTTTGATCGAGAATGGACTATAGGTTGTGACTTTATTCACATGCGAAAGTCTACTTTATATATAGTAAAGATTATTATCAAACATATAAAATTAATTAAAAGATATAACTTATATAATATATATATCTCATTATACTAAAATATAATAATATTAATGTTAGGTAATAAAATTATTAGTATAAAAAAACTAAAGATTTGTTCAAAATTTAATATAATTCTATTGAACGAAAGTTATAAAAATAAACAAGAGAAATACAACTTTTATAGGATGAAGCAGATCATTTTAAAAGGTGCTCTTGCAATATCAAAAATTTACATGGCGCCCTTGCAATATCAAAAATTTGAGCTCCGAGGGTGTCTGAGAGGTGCTCGACATAAAAATCGAACCATCGCTTTAGAGTTTATATTCCCTGATCTCTTGTCGTTGCATAGTGCCCTGATTCATTGTTCCTCATGATTCATATGTTTTTCATGCCTAATTGGTGCCCTTTTTTATTTATCTTTAAAAAGGAGCCATCAGTTTTTTAAAAATCAAATTTACTCCGTACGCCATCCTTATCCACTAGTCCATGCATCCGTACCTACAAGTCCAAGAAAATCAAATTAGTCACCTAACCAGTTTATTGTGTGTATAAGTAGAAAAAAATAACAATTTTAAAATATATAAAGAACAATTATTGAGTCACAACGGTTAGATTTCTTTTTTGTCTTCTTCACATGTTGATATAAGGTGGAGGGCCTATTGGGACTACTTCTTGACTCTTCCTCCTTGCGATCTGAGCTTTGCTGAACTCTTCATCCCTGAAGCTTCGTGTGAGCTTCCCTCGGCTGAGTTTCCAACTGAACAGTTGCTGCTGTACTGTGGTTGGCATCCGTGAAGTTGTTGCTTCATCAACAGTCGACAAGAAGGCAAGCAAACTAGTGTTTTTTACATTCATATTGTTCTTGGCTTCTTGCTGTATTTCCTGTACTCCGATCTTGCTGTTGCAAGAGAGATTGTGGCGAGGTTTCTCCACCCAGAAGGAGTTTTTATTAGCCGGTTTTCCGGGGTCTCATCCACCGACGGATTGATAGGATTCGTCCACCTTACGGACATGCCGAGGAGTAGGAGTATCATCTCCGAACCTCGTTATATCTTCGCGTTTGAGGTTTGTTCTTCTCCATTTTTGTTTCTACTCTTTATTTCCGCTGCGCTAACTCAAATTGTAGGAAGAAACGAGAATTTGGGGTCGGCTATTCACACCCCCCCTCTCTAGCCGCTATCCGAAGGTCCTAACAAGTGGTATCAGAGCGAGGTCGCTCTTCGTCGGATTAACACCCGGGGGAGCACGAGCTAGAGAATGGATCAACTTGGAGAAGACGTCACGATTCCACCCTTCTACGATCGCGACGACTTCGCATTTTGGAAGGTAAGAATGAAGTATTTTCTTATGACTAACCTAGTAAATTGGAATTGTGTACAAGTAGGTTTTATTCCTCCGGTGGATAAAGAAGGAGAACCTCTCGAGAAGAAGAAGTGGACGAAGGAACAAATCCACCAATCCGTAATCAACGACGAGGTAATGAAAATCTTTGAATTTTCATTACCTAATGATATCTTGTGTAAGATAGGTAGATACAACAATGCCAAGGAGTTGTGGAACAACTTGGCTAAGTTCCATAAGGAGAGCTCCAATTCAAGTCATGAAGAGGAGTCAAGTGAGCCAAGTAGCTCACATCATGGAGGTATGGAATTAGAAGTTGAGGGCTACTCAACATCTAAGGAAGAAGAGGAGGAGAGTTCTTCTTCAAGAATGGAGCAAGAAGAAGAAGCCTCTATCTCCGGAAGGGATGAAGGAGAGAACTTATATCCATCCTCAACCCTAGGTAACTCAAGCAACTTAATTTCAAATAAATTACATATAATATGCTTTGAGTGTAGAGAATATGGGCATTACAAAAGTAAATGTCCAAAGAGAATTAGGAAGACTCCACCAGTACCAAAAGTCAAGGAAGCCGGAGTCCCGATACGCAAGGGCAAGGAGCACGTGGTGTGCTTCCAATGCAAGCAAAGGGGACATTATAGGAGTCAATGTCCAAGGGGGAGGCAACCTCACAAGAACAAAAGACTAAGCACATCTATGGGGGGAGCTAAGGAAAACCCTAAGGTATCCTTTAAGGCACATTCTTGCAATTCTAATAAGACACATGCTAGTAGTTTTATTGCAATTGTCAATAATAAGCATGATAACCATAGAAATCGATACATGTGCTTAGGTGTCAAACATGTTAGCCTAGATAAGGACAATGCTAGAAATGCCAACCCTAGAGTTAACTCATCTAAGGTTAAGGAAAACCTAGATAGGAATCCCAAAACAACTAGATATATGCCTAGGAATACCTCAAAGAAAAATGGAAAATTAAAGCTTGAGGTATTAAAGAAGGAAAATCAAGTCTTGAGGTCAAGACTTGACACTTTAGAAAATGCTCTTAAGAATTTGGAGAAGTCAACTCTAGGGTCTAAGGGTCAAAAATCAAAGCCCAAGGACATGAGAGGTTTGAGTCACAAACCTAAGTCTCAAGTGGTCAAGCCCGCTTATCATAATGTTCCATTTGATTATGGAACAAGACCTGGGGCTAAGAAGACCATCACCAAGGTCACAAGGGGAGTCAACCCTAGAGTTGATCTTGATGAGTCCCAAATGACCAAGGTTTTAAAGCCTAGGAGGGTCATTAGGAGGGTTGCTAGGGAAGTCATCCCTAGTGAATATTTAGTGAACCCAATGAGCTCAAATAGGTATTGTTGGAGCGTGATTCCTTCACGCTAGATGGTTTAGGGTGTGCCAACCTTAATTGGATAGGTAGTTAACCTACTCATGGCAAAAGGTGGCATTTTAGGAATTTTCAAGGTGTAATCAAGCCTTGAAAATGAAATTAAAATTATTCCTAAGGTGATTAGGATGTGCCAACCACATTTGAGGAGTTTTCTAGGGTCAATCTAATTGGCACATAGTGATCTAAAAATCTTTAGTATATGATTTTTGGTCTATTACACTTAGGAATATAGAATTTATGATAAAATGATCAAAATTATCAAAAATGGCAACTAAGGCTAGAATTAGGTATTTTCTATACCTTTATATGTTATTTGCCATACATTGTTTGTCATATGTCATGTCATGACATCATATTTATTTTATTATCATTTGAAATGTCATGATAATGCTTAGGTTAGTTATATGTCATGTCTTATTTAAGTTTCATACTTTATGCCATGACATCATGACATTGGCACATATTTTCACTTATGATATTATTTTATGCCATGTCATCATCTCTTGCATTTATGATCAATTAAATTGATTTAAGGATAGAAACATAATTTGACATGGAGATCAAATTGTTGTTTAGAAAATGCATGAGAACTTAGCTTAAGATGACCTAAACCCATATCTCACATCAAAATTGACTTGGATGTGTTTGATACACCTTAGATGTGTGTGAGATATTAGGATGATGAGTTAGGATCAAGGTGCATAGTTCTTGTACCTAGATGAGCCTAATTCGAAATTGAGGATCATAGGGAAAACTTGTGTACAAGTCATGTACATTTAGTCCTAAGATTGTGGTCCTAAATTGAATGGTTTAAAATCATTTCAAAATTGATTTGAAAAACCTTGATGAAGCTTTTCTAGTGATAGCATTCATCATTGAGCAAGTTGATACAAAGATGGATTAACCTTGAGCTATTTTAAAGTCTTTCGAACTTTGTATCAAGATTTAAAAATGGAAGTTATTTTCATAGAAAATTATTTTTCCATGATAATATATGTCATGAGGAATGTATCCTCAAAATTTTACAATTTTTGGAATTTTCTGTGATTTTTTAGGGGTTTCAGAATTTCGGAAGAAAAATCAGAAATCCTTATCAGAGAGTTGTGGACCGATCAGAGGGGATCCTGATTGGTCCAGGGAAGTCTGGATCGGTCACTGGACCGATCCAGGGAAGTGTGGATCGGTCTGGTGACCGATCAGAGCGTGCCAAAATGCTGATTTTCGACTGTTGTCTGAAATTTCAGCTATGGAAATTGGTGCTTTAGATTTCTAAAGGGTTGAAACTCTCCAAGACATTGCTGGTGAAATGGTCAGGGAGGAGTTGACCTTTAGGGGGAGTTTTACCTAATGGTCAAGGAGGAGTTGACCTTTAGGGGGAGTTTTACCTAATGGTCAAGGGGGAGTTGACCTTTAGGGGGAGTTTTTACTCGTCAAGATTTCTGAGGATGAGTGACATGAGATTATCACTAAGTTGATTGTTGATTTTAGTATCAAGGGGGAAATTAAGGGTTTCAATGAAAGGTATGAGACTTTCATTAGGAAGAAACTCTTGACTTTGATTCACTCTTTTTGATGTGTGTCAAAAAGGGGGAGAATGTCCAGAGAATGTTCAAGGAAGAACATTGGAGTTTGAGGAGAATGTTCAAGGAAGAACATTGGAGAACTATTGGAAAACCTGAGTTAGGTTATCGAGTTAACCTAACTTGATTATGGTTTTTGTCAAACATCAAAAAGGGGGAGATTGTTGGTGCAACCTTAGGTCAAGGTTGACCTGGATGACCCAACTCGAGTTGACCTGACTCGAGGTATATTTTGATGTTTGACAAGAATAGAGAAGTTGTATTTTGATGTTTGACAAGAATAGGAACTTGGTGGATTGTGGGTGCAACCTTTGGTCAAAGTTGATCTGGTTGACCCGACTTGAGTTGACCTGATTCGGGAAAAGTCCAAGTATGGAGACTTGGCACGAAAAAGTCCAAGCAGGGAGCTTGGCACGGGAAAAGTCCAAGCAGGGAGCTTGGCACGGGAAAAGTCCAAGCAGGGAGCTTGGCACGGGGAAAAGTCCAAGTATGGAAGCTTGGCATGGGAGGTCGGAGAGGGCTCGGTAGCTCGTTCTCTGAACTGGATGGAGTCGGAGAGGGCTCGGTAGCTCATTCTCCGGACTATGTCAGAGAGGGCTCGGTAGCTCGTTCTCCGGACTATGTCAGAGAGGGCTCGGTAGCTCGTTCTCTGGACCGGATGTGGAGGTCGGAGAGGGCTCGGTAGCTCGTTCTCTGAACTTGATGGAGTCGGAGAGGGCTCGGTAGCTCGTTCTCCGGACTAGGTCAGAGAGGGCTCGGTAGCTCGTTCTCTGGACCGGACGTGGAAGTCGGAGAGGGCTCTGTAGCTCGTTCTCCGGACTAGATCAGAGAGGGCTCGGTAGCTCGTTCTCTGGACCGGACGTGGAAGTCGGAGAGGGCTCGGTAGCTCGTTCTCTGGACTAGGTCAGAGAGGGCTCGGTAGCTCGTTCTCTAGATCAAGAAGGCTTTAGGTTTAAGGCTGGGTAATTGGATCGGTCTGCTGACCGATCCAGTGAAACACTGGGTTATCTGATCGGTCTGTGGACCGATCAGTAACCACACAGAAACCTTCTGTGAGTTATCTGATCGGTCTGGTGACCGATCAGTAAGAAGGCTGATCGGTCCACAGACCGATCAGGGATCGCAACCAACTCTCTGTGAGAGTTGGGATCGGTCTGGGGACCGATCAGCATAGGGCCTGATCGGTCCCCTGACCGATCAAATCCACCCTGGACCGATCAGGGTGGAGCCTGATCGGTCCAGGTCTAGCCGTTGAGTCACAACGGCTAGATTTCTTCTTTGTCTTCTTCGCAGGTTGATATAAGGTGGAGGGCCTGTTGGGACTACTTCTTGACTCTTCCTCCTTGCGATCTGAGCTTTGCTGAGTTCTTCATCCCTGAAGCTTCGTGTGAGCTTCCCTCGGCTGAGTTTCCAACTGAACAGTTGCTGCTGTGCTGTGGTTGGCATCCGTGAAGTTGTTGCTTCATCAATAGTCGACAAGAAGGCAAGCAAACTAGTGTTTTTTACATTCATATTGTTCTTGGCTTCTTGCTGTATTTCCTGTACTCCGATCTTGCTGTTGCAAGAGAGATTGTGGTGAGGTTTCTCCACCCAGAAGGAGTTTTTATTAGTCGGTTTTCCGGGGTCTCATCCACCGACGGATTGATAGGATTCGTCCACCTTACGGACACACCGAGGAGTAGGAGTATCATCTCCGAACCTCGTTATATCGTCGCGTTTGAGGTTTGATCTTCTCCATTTTCGTTTCTACTCTTTATTTCCGCTGCGCTAACTCAAATTGTAGGAAGAAACGAGAATTTGGGGTCGGCTATTCACACCCCCCCTCTCTAGCCGCTATCCGAAGTTCCTAACAAAGAATACGTTGGACTAGCCCTGATGGCAGACCATCAGAGGGACGCTAAAAGTTCCTCAGAGATGAACATCAATGAAGGGAGAGGATCTTCAAAAGAAAGCAGTGACGAAGGATAAGTGAGGTACGTGCACTATCTCCTAAGCAGTCTTCCAAATTTATTAAAATACTTTCAAAGAATATAGTACAATTAGAAAAAGATAATGCTAGGTTAAAATTAAACTTAGCAAATTCATGCCCCTTAGATATGTTTGATAATTTTAAAATAGAAAATGAAAAACTCAAAGCATAAATAGAGAAACTAGAAAATGATTATGCATGTTTAAATTCAAATTCTTTCCAAAAATTAAAATTTAGAAATTATAATAGAATCAACAATCAGGAACTATAGGAGTCAAATTAGAAAAGTCTTTAGAAATTATGTTTCACCAAAATTCTTGATTAACCTAGTAGGAAAAATTTTATATTAGATTCTTAAATCATGCTTAGTATAATTTAAACTAATATTATGTATGCTTTAAAAATTTAATGTGTTTTATCTTCCACATTATTTGAGTTGGAAATTTTTACTATATTGTCTGATGATTTAATCTATAAATAGAAAATCATTTCAAAATTTTTTAACTGTTATATTATTTGTTTTATTTTTTTTTTCAAAATTTGTAATATTAAAATTAAAAAATGTTTCACAGATCTATTTTTGAAAATTTTTCTTTGATAAAATATAATATTCTCTGTCAAAAAGATTTTTTTACCGTTAAGTTATTTTCAAGGAATTTATTAATAAAAATGATATTTAAAAATTAAGAATATTTTGCAAACATTTTTTTGAAACTTTTTATTTTTTGTGATAAAACATAGAGTTTTAAATCTCAATAAAAATTTTTGACATTTTTTTTTGAGTATTATATGAAGTATTACAAATTATTTTCTGAAAGTTAATTTTTAATATTAAAAATTTAAGAAAATAAAAATTTTGAAACTTTGATTTTTTTTTTTTTGGAATAAAACTATATGTTTTACATATCCAGGAAAATTAGCAAAATTCTTAGAGTTGAAAATATATTTTCCAAATTTTATTGTTAAAAATTGGGTTATTCTAATAAAATAAATAATCTCTAGCCGATTAAAAAAAAAATTTGTGATTTTTTTTTCAAATATAGTTTATTCTATTTAACTTTAACTTTTGACAAAAAATTTTAGGATTTTTTGGAACCATAAAGTATTTTTTGAAATTATTTTTGTAAAACATACGATTAATTAGTAAAAATAGAATATTTTTTAATATTATTTCTGAAAAATATTATCTTACTAGTAATTTGAATGTAACCCTAGAAAATTATTTTAAATTTGTTTAACTATTTATTATGTTATTCCCTATTTTTTGATGTGATCAAAGGGGAGACATAGACACAAGTTAAGAGGGAGTTAGGATATTTTTCAGATTCAGAATTTTTATCTTTATACTGATTTTGCAAACTTCCTTAAGTCATTTAATTACAATTTTTATCTACTTTAGTTATTTTATCATATTTTTAATCCTAACTTTAACTTGAGTTGATGCACATCAAAAATGGAGAGATTGTAAGTACCCCGAGTAGTTTTGATGTGGTCAACCAAGTTAAGGTAGGTCCTGTTGTGTTTGATCCTTGTGTCTAATTGTGCAAGAGCTTAGGAACACAAGAAGTCGAGCGGAAAATGCAGCTAGCGAGAAGGATGGCACGGAAAGCGAGTCGACAGGCTTAGTGCATCCAAAGGATGAGGTGCTACGGAAGAGTACACCGGCGGACGAGAAGGATGCACGCGACAATTTGAGGGACGAGAAGCCGGGGAGGAAGGCTACTCGAGAAGAATGTTAGAGTTGGGTTCGGGTGAGCTCAACTCTGGTTAGACGGAGCATCACCTAAGTGAAGAATGATCAACTAAGGAGTTGATCTGCCTCTTGGAAGACGTCTTCCATGGCTTGGAAGGCGCATTTGATGAATAGTGTCAAAGGTTCCTTTCAGGCTATTGAAGGTGCCTTCCCTAGCTGTTAGCCGAAGATAAAGTTTTATCTTTGGCGATAAAACTTAACCGATTGAAGGTCCCTTGCCCTCTTAAAGACACTTTCTACCTTTGGATAAAATTTTCGAAGAGATATAAAAAGGTCCATAGAGCTAGAAAATATTCAACAACTTGAACTACAACTATTGTAACACTTTCTTAGCATTTTCTTGAGCTTTTCAACGATTATAAGAGGTTTTTTCGCCTATAATGGAGGATATCTTCTAATGTCTTTCACTGTCTTGGATTAACAACTACCTAGATTGTAACCAAGTAAAACTCTAGTCTCTTAATCTTTCTTTTAATTTGTTTAATTTAGTTTTATTATTGTTATTTTAATTGTGTTACTAATCAAGTCCAAAGTACAAGAAGGGTTAATTTTAATTTGTAGGCAATTCACTCCCCCCCCTCCTCCCTCTTGCCGGTTGCACCGGGATCAACAGATACATCCTACACTTCATCCACCAAAATACAAAAGTTAGAATCTTCAATTTCATCACGAATTTTATTTCTGACTCTATTACCAATAATATACAAGATTTCTTTTTGAACTTTTGGTGAGGTATTGTTTCATTTCTTGGAGCTTTCTCTAAGATAACATTGTTAATACTAGTATTCCATTTTTCAAAAGTTTTAGTATCTAAATGAAATTGCCATAATTTTGGGAATATGAAGATTCATTATGGCCTCTCAATCCACATGCTTGTAAACTAATTTAATAGACACTCTCTATTGTTGTTGCAAACCTTAATCAATTCTTTTGAATCTTTTTAGAAAAGTTTTCATTCATAACTTTATCTATATGTCGAGTTACATTCATCACATCAACAATATATTTTGCAGATTTATTATCCACCGAGTTAAAACTTTCCATGTGAGACAAAAATGCACACTTGACTCCATCATTAATGTCTTTCCAACTTTTAAACCCATCAACTGTAAATGTAGATTGTTGTATTTCACTTAATTCAAAAAGATAACATGAAAAATAAAATATTACATCCTTTGAAAGAGTACTCTAACCATGGAAAATTTCTAAACCATATATATTGAAATTAATGACGTTGCTTTCCTCATTCAGACTGTGGGTACTCTTGCAATTTAGGTTGTATGTTTCTATTTTGATATAAGCTGGTCTAATTTCATCATGATAATTAATAGAACGTTCCCACATTGAAATACGCAATCTAAGATTTTGTTCAAGTGAAGTTTCATCAAACTCAACTCTTTGAGATTTAGAAGAAGGTTCAAATTCCTCGTTAGGAATGGATGTATTAGTCTTGGTCCTCTCGGATGATGAAGGATTATTAATTCTTAGCTTAAAGAATGATAGAATATTATTTCCTATTTTTTTCTCTTGATTTGACATTGAAATAACCTAACACAAACAAATTTTGACATGATCATCTTAGAATCTCATAAATTTTAAAGAATGATTTCTAATTCAATTTCTAGTATAAATCTCACCTTCGCCAATATAGATTCAACAACAACAGTAGTGATAAAAATTCAATATTATTTATTGAATTAAAAAATATTAAAATATTTATAATTGTGTTATTTAATATTCCACATAAGGACAATTTAAATTAGTAAAATTTTAGAGGAGTGAAAAACAATTAAGAAATTGGCTAGTTAAATTCTACATAAAAACAATATTAGTAAAAAAAATAATTAGAAATAAAAGATAGAAAATCCCCCTCTCTTAGTATATAAAAAAAAAATCCAAACCTAGATGGATGAGAGTGTTGTAATTTCGTGTAGACAGAGAAACAATCTTGATGATCAAGGAAGTAATTGGTGGCTTCCTCCTTGTCAAGCTTGAACCCGTAGGGTATAGCTTCACAAAGAGTTGATTGTTCTTCTCAACTGCAAGGTACCTGTTTAACGAATTTAAAGAGATCGCTGGAAGATTAGGTTTTGTCTATCTCAACCACCAAATATGATATCAATTCATGGAGTAAAAAATAAATAAATTCCAAACTAGAATAAGAAAGCATAATGTAGTAAATACAAAGCAGGAAGCCAAAAACATAGAAATGCCCTAAATGGTAACAATTTTTTTTCTTCAAGAAAATTTCTACTCGGGCAATCGAGAGAGGAACGGAATAGTTGCATACTCACAGAAAAGAAAGAGGGATCAACCATTGGGCGTCAGTCGCTCCAAATCGAGCGGATGAGAAAAAGAGGGGTTAGGGATTTTTTTTTAAAAAAAATTTCTTCTCTCCTTCCGTCCGATTTGAATGCCCCAGGTAGCATACTAAAAAAAATGGGCCCCTGAGCTATATTAAAAGAGGAAATATAATTTTAACTTGGAATTAAGAAAAAAAAGACCCCGGGCTACATCCCGGGCAATTCGGATCCTCTGTCCCTAAATTTCTCTGTCCCCGTGTCCCCTGCCGATCGGATGTACCAGATTACATCTCAAGGCATCATGGCATCCTTAAGATGTGTGCAGTATTCTCGTGATGTGCAATGTATCCTTGAAATGTAATCTGGTCCGTCCGATCGGCAAGGGGATACGGGGACAGAGAAATTTGGGGACAGAAGATCCGAACTCCATCCCGGGTAACTTACTACTTGGCTCCGCCCATGCCCCCTTGGATTTTTTAAAAAATATCAAACCCTCACTCCCACTTTGACTAGCCAATTCACCACTTCATCGATGAAAAATTAAAATTGATGATATATTTTAAAATTTCTTGACCCAAGCTATCAATTGGTATCTCTTTTAGGAAGAAATATCGCAACTTGGAATGTTAAGTATTGAATTTTTTAAAAAATATATATAATAATAATTAAATGAACTAAATCATATAACAAGAAGTGATAATGTTAAATTAAAATTGGATCGAGTTAAATTAAATCCAATGGGTAGGCACGGATAGGGATTACATTGGTTCAAACCGAGATTGATTTGGTCAAATTACTATTGAACCAAGTTTAAGGTTTAAACGAATTCGATCGGTTTAAAATGAATGAGGGTATTTTTAAGGAAACATTCTCTTTCCTTTTTTTCTCCCTACACAACTAGTAGCCCCTATCGTGCCATACTCAATCGCCATATTTGCGTCTATCCCTCTCTTTTATTTTTCCTTCCTCTTTTTCCTCATTTCCTTATTCTCCTTCCCTTATCCAATGACAATAAATTTGTAGTTTTTCATGTCATCTTCTCAAGCACAAAAACTCTCTTTTCTTCTCCTTTCTCTTTTCCAGCAAGTAAGAAATGCAACATTAGTTACTGCCCTCTTCCAACAACAAGAGCAACAATCTCATCTTCTTTCTCTTCTCGTATTTTCTAGGGTTTTGTTGGCACAACAATAATAACCCTATTTTGTCTTGCCTTGGTCTCTTTGTATCATCGCCAAGCTTACAAAAACTAGTTGAGGTTGCTAACAGAGAAGATAAAGTTCTTCTCTTTTACTTTTTCCTCCATATATTCTCTTCTCTATATTTATCAAAAGCCGTGATCTTCCTTTTATTTTTTTCCAACGAGCAACCATTTACAAATAGCTCTTTTTCCCCTTTGTCTAACAAAAACAACAACAAGAGGAGTTACTTGTTCTTTCTTCTTTCATGTTTCACTAATTGAAGAAGAGTTAAAAAGTATAAACTTAATTTATTTTAGTAGGTTACTAGTTGGAATGATTATTTAAATCGGAATGGAGGTCCCATATAATATTATGAGGAAACAAGAACACAAATAATTCTTCGATTTTAAGTCATAGATAAGCTACGGGGATTGACAGATCATTGTTTCAACTAGAACCAAGGGCTAAGGTTTGAATTTTCGAATCTAAGTTCGTTTTCATCTCCTTAAATTTGAAATTTAGATTTTTGGATTGTGAAATTGACTTATACTAATATTTAAAAAATTTTAAAATTTCAACTTATATTTTTTAAAGTATTTTTTTAGTTTTCAAAGTTGAATAATTCAATTTTATGTTGTATTAATTTATTGAATTCTCTCTTAGTTGAAAATCTTGATTACACCATTGTCAATAGATTCATAAGACTCTCATGATTTGTCCCCAGGGCGTAACACAGCTGGGAGCGCATGGTTTCGTGGTCGAAAGGTCTAGAGTTCGATCCTCGGGGTGTCATTGCCTGGGGTTAGCGTCCCGGCTATGCGCTTTTAGCTGTGTACCTGCATTTACCTCCCTCCATATCCGTGTGATCGATTCTAGGGGGACCATGTGACGGTTCCACATTTTATAAGACTCTCATGATTTAAAAAATATTAAACTTTTAAATTTATAAATAATATAGATTCATCAATTAATTTTATCTAAAATTAATTGATAAAAAACTATGAACTATTCTAAATTAAAATTAATATATTCCTATAATTCTCTTTAACATATCTATTATCTCAAATCTAAATTTCATAACACAAATTAAAAATAATAAATTTTTAAATAGATAAAATAAATATTTAAAAATGCACACATACAAGTTTATATAATTATTTCGTGAAAAGAAGGAATATAATTAGCCTGTGATGCTTATTTTTTCAAATTACGAAATTTAGGTAAAGTCAAATGCGGTAAATTGTGTTTTAAATTTATAGATAAATAAGGAACAGATCGTGTATTTTTTAATTAATTATAAAAAAATAAATAAAACCTGCATCGATGTCAGAGCTGAACAGAGGAGAGCATGTGACAGCAGCCTGCTCCACCTGCCAGCGGCCATTGCTTGGTCAATGCTCAACCATGCATTAAACGCGCCTCCTCTCCTCTCTGCCCTTCCCTCACCCTTCGCTTCCTCCTCCTTCCTCCTTTCTTCATTCTCCTTCCTCATCTAAGTTCTGACTCACAGCCATGGCTGAGAAGCCAAGCCGCCACCAGAGGAGGCAGTCACAGACCATCTTTTCCCTGCCAAGCCTCGAAGCCCCTCCACCACCCGAACCAGGCGACGCCAAGACTGAACTCAAACACGGCCATCCCTCACCAGATCCCGCAGCTCCACCTCCTCCATCGCCCATGGTTTCTCCTCAGCTCAAGGAAGCAGCTCTTTCCAACAAGCACAAGCACTAGCTCTGTTTCTGCTACCTCTGTTCCACGAGCTACCTCTTCAATTGCTAAGCTTAATTAGTTTCAGTAGTGCTAGTTGCCATATCTCTGTTTTGCTCCATTATCAATGGAAGCGAGTTTTGCAAACCTGTTCTAGTTTAAATCGACTAGATTCATTAGCTTGCTTGTTTCTGCTTTGAAACTCCTCTGTCAATGGAAGAAGAAGAAGGTGGAGCACTCTGTTTCTACTTTGTTGGAACTGCACTAGAAACCAAAGGAAGAACAGAGAAGAGAATCAATAAACTCTGCCATTGATCAATGCGTTAATCATTTCAGTTAGTTACATGAACATCTAGATGATTATGATTACATTAAAAGAAAGAAAGGTACCTAAATATTCATGCAAGAAAGAAAGCACTATCGTGCAGCGGCAAGTGTCAGATCAAGTTTTTTAGACATCGTATACTAACGGATGATTTTTTTTTCACGGTTAATCTAAGAACGTACGTTAGATTGATAGGCTATTTATTCGGATAGTGGATGGAAAATTTTCAGATTTAAATGGAATATTTGATACCAATTAAAATAAATAAAATAAAATATAAAAACAAAAAAACAAAGCAGCATCATCTCCTTTATGTCTTGTAGATAGAAATAGTAATGAGTTTTCTAAATTTGACTACATCTCAAGATTCATACTGCCCTTTGTAATGTTGTGGATCCTCAGCTATGAGGAATGAAGATAAAGAAAAAACCAAAAACCTTACAAAAGAAAAAGCTTAGAAAATCATCGGAAGGGCTTAGGAGTAGAAGAAACGATGTATGTTGATGATTGCTTATTGATTGATAGCGATATTTTTAGGTATCTTTATTCTCTATCTCTAGCCTTGAATGGGTACATAGATAAGATTTGATAATTATTTATGCTCAACTTTAGTGACTCAAATCTTCTTCATTCGATTGAAATTCAAAAGCTAAGGTGGAGATCTTATCCTCCAATAGCTAGCTTTCTAGTCAACTAAACACTAGTTTAGTTGGTTGCTATAGCTTCTGGTCATTTGAAAACTGTTTCAGTAAACTTCAATGGATAAAGCAGTCATCTTATGCTTCAATGGCTAGCTTTCCAATCGACTAAATAACATATCAATCGATTGAAAATTATCTCAATCGACTCTAAGGGATACGATAGACTCTTATCCTCTGATGATCATAGTTTGACAGTTGATTGAATCACTCTCCAATTGACTGAAGCACAACAAAGAGCATCTTATTTTTAAATAGTCAATTCAATAGGTTCAAACATCCGAAACCCTTTCTCTAGTTGATTAGGGCAAAATTTTTTTTTATGATTCTTGAGTCAAGTCAACACTTCATTCAACTAATGATAATCATTAGTCGATTAAATTTTCTCCAAGATCCTAACTTAATTCGAGATTGAGTGGATTCTCCTAGGAAAAACTCAATATTAAGGTCTTTCATAATCACTCAACTTATATATCTTCAAGTCTTTAATGTCGTTGATGCTTCTTGCCTTTAGTCCTTCTCACCAAGCCTTTTGTAGTCTCTTGGATGCAGCAAGCCCTTCAAGCTACTTCATGTCATCTTTTGCCTTATCTTCAAGTCCACCTCATTTTGAGCCTCCAAATCATCCAACCAACAATCCACTGGATCATGCGAGCACAACTTGACCATGTTGAGTCATGATCTTGTATGATCCACAAGCAACTTGTTAAGATTACGGCCAACCTTGACCTCTTAGTCTTCCAACTCATCCCTATCAAGTTATGAGCAAGCTGCCAAGCTCCTGGTTGACATCAACCTTAGGAACATCTTGCTAAGGTTGTGGTCAACCTTAACCTCTTGGACTTTAAATCTTCCAACTAGTCCTTGTTGAGGCTTGAGGTTTGCAACCTGTCAAGTTCTTATTCAAACTCAACTGACAAGCTCTCCTTTGCAAGCTTCAAAAGCTACATGTAACCTGTCAAGTTCTTATTCAAACTCAACTGACAAGCTCTCCTTTGCAAGCTTCAAAAGCTACATGTACAACCTCTTAAGAACCTACACACTCAACACAATCAAAGCATAAGATGAACCTACTTAAGCCCTTTGCAAGCCACACTAAAACAACCTAGTAAGAGTTGACCACTTGAACTACGTGGAGGATCATAGAAACACTAGAGGGGAGGAGGTGAATAGAGCGCGCCACTTTTTTTGTTTAAAACTTGTTTTTCTCATTTCCAAAATAAGCAACGGAAATGTAAACAAAAGGCAGAAGACTCATTTATTTTTACTTGGTTCATAGCCTCAGACTACTAATTCAAAGCCGACGATTATCGATCGCTTTCGTTGGGCAATCCACTAGTCATCTCTTTCTCAAAAAAAAAAAAAAAAGAAACTTATCTTTTACAAAGAATGAGAAATTGTAACAAGTTTACCATTCCTTTAAAAAGATGAAGGCAAGAAAATGAAATTAAAAACAATTATACTGACAAAAAAATTCTAGAGTTTGAGCATGGTTGTCGGAGCAACAATTTGGCATAGCGTTAGAGTTTCAGAGCAAGTCGAGAGCAAGAGGACTTGAGCAATTTATATTTCTAAGCCTCTGGTCGAGCTTTTCTTTTATAGGTCTAGCTTGGTCTAGTGATTAGCCTAATCGGTCTACTGATCACCTCAAAAATCAGATCTAGATCCGATTGATCAGTTTACCGATCTATAAGATTGATCTATTGATCCGACTCTCAACCAATGTCTTCCCTCCATGTCAACTTCTCGAAGCTGATGTTCTACCACATCAGCTTCGCAGTCCTTATCGTTGACTGCTCCTTGTGCCATGCCAGTTGGTCAACTTTTATTTTAGTTCCATGTCACTCAAATGAACCTTATCCCGTGACACGTCAGCCATTCGAGACTTATCTTGCCCACCTCGGATGCCACATCAATACCAAGGATATCTCGACTGACACCTCAACATACGATCGATCGAACTTAGTTGTTTGATCTACCAAACTGTTCGGTTTATCGATCAGGCCGATCGGTCTACTAATCCTTGTAAAATAAGATTAACACAAAATATGATAATTTATGCATAATAAAGTTTGGTAGTTACCTAACTGTTCGATCTCAACTTCGAAATTCAAGTGAACCTTTAGTCGAATCATAGCTTAAGGCGGCCCCCATAACGAGGACTCTTCGTTACCCATTTTTCTTTCCAAAAGAACCACTCCACTCCCGGAGCCTACCTCAACTTACTATTTGTCAAACATCCGATCATCTATGCCTATTAGGGCTTCCTCTGCTCATCATCCGATCACTTGACTCACTAGGGCTTTCTTCTAACTCGATGTCATGTCCAATTGACCCATCAAGTCTATCTTGCTAGATGTCTGGTCCACTGACCCATCTACACTTTTGTACCTGGTGTCTTTGATCTGTTAAGACTTCTGCTGCTTAGTATTAGGTCCAACTAACCTATTAGGGCTTTAACTTGCCCAGTACCCACTTGCATACTTAATTAAGTCATTAGATCACAATATGACTTAACTTTAAATTTTTATCAACATCAGATCTCAAGTTCAATTATATAATATTTCCTGCACTAAAAATCTCCTTCTATTTGATTTATGACAACTTGATTCAAAGTTAAGGAAATTAAGTTATAATTTTCAAAAGCTCCCTCTCAAATTAAACTCTCCCTCTAAATTTAACATCCTTGAGCTTTTTGAAAATACTTAAACTTTTTAGTGAAAGTATTTTAATTTTAACCTCATTTCTCTCCCTTTCAAGACAAAATAAAAAAAACAAAAAATAGGAGAGAAAAAAAAACCTGAAACAACATATTTTAGAAGAGATTTTAAAAATATATTTAAAAAAAGATAACAAATTAAGTGTATGAAAATAATTTTTTAAACAATATTGAAAGAATATTTACAAAAATTTACTAGCCTTTTGAAAACACTTGGAATATTTTTAAACCACTAAAAATGTTTTCAAAAAGTTTTACAATTAATTTGAAACAATATTTTCTAAGTATTTAAAAGATTTTTCAAAATTTTTCTAAGTACTCAAAAATGATATTTTTCAAAAATATTTTGAATTTGTAAGAGATAATTTTTTCAAATAGATTTTCAAAAAATTTAGAAAATAAATTTTAAAAAAATATTTTGAATTACTAAGCATAATTTTTCAAGTACAAGAAATATTTTGAAACAAAATTTTTTAAGAGGTTTTTCAAAAATATTTCTGCACTCTCGAAAAAAAGTTTTCAAAAATATTTTAAGTGTAGAATTTTCACAAAGATTTTTCAACAATGTTTTGAAGAATAAAAAAAGGATATTTTCAAAAGTTATTTTGAAATTATAGAAAGGAATTTTGAAGTAAGAATTTTTTTGAAATTCTAAGTAAGATTTTTCAAATAGTAAGAGAATTTTCAAAACCATTTTGAAATTAAGAAAACTTTTTCAAATAAGAACATTTTTAAACAATGTTTTAAAAATCTAAACAGGATTTTCAAAGTAATTTAAACCTATGCTCAAAAATATTGAAAGTTGAACACATGGAAAACATACCCGTGCTTGCAATTAATTGGAATTAAGTAATTAAAAGGAATATAATTAACCAAGAAACTTATTAACGTTGGTGGGTCCTTTAGAGTCCAAGTATAACCCTCAAGATGTAGAGATGATGAGCACATGACATCTCTGGTGTAATGATAAGGGATCGATTCTTAAGAACTGACAACCTGAAGTTTACTCCACCATGCGTCTAATACCTATGCACCTACATTACCTCCTATATTCATGAGGCCAACACTAAAGGATCGTTAAGATAACAAATCTAACTTTTTTTTAGAGTCATTCCATTTTGAATTTAAGCATTGCTAAAGTATGACTAAAGTATTTTAAAATAAATCATCTAATTAAATAATTGTCCTTAAAAGGAATATTTAACTTGACGCAAATCATATTGAATGCTCATTAAGTCTAGTTGGAAGTTAGTCATCTAAGTGATCAATTTGGATTTATATTCCTTGATTCATTTTAATGCACTTAGTCTACATCTAGAGTCGGGAATCAGGTTCTAACATTTCATGCCCATCTGTATGATTTAGTACACAATCAAGTTAGACTTAAGTGTTGTGAAATACAATGACTCCTTAAATCTATAGGTACATGATTTCTAATGAAAAGACCTATACATGTTCCAAAAAAATATGAAAATAACATAATAATATAAAATATTTCTATTCTATTTATCTATCTATCCAAATCATAATTCCTATAGATTGAGTAATCACATTTTAAAAAGGAATAGCTGGTTGATTTTTGCTTAATATCTCACTCAATATAAATTATCAAACAAATTAGTTATATAGGTTATGTGAGATAGTTCTTAATTTTACTTGATTACAATTAATTTAAATTTTGAAGGTTATTTGATCTTGGATTAAACTCCGCCCATGATGACCAGTCATGGTCGGTCCCAAGCCCGGATAAAGGAGGAGGGTTGCGTTAGGTTGCCAGCCAGCGTCAAACTATGGCAAAATTTCATGAATGAATCCATTAAACTATTGTGCTAATGCTAGGTTGTTCCCCGGAAGGAACGCGTTGCAGGGTCCGACTGTAACGTCTCGGCAAGGACCGCTACATCTCCAGAACTCGGGTGTAGTGATAAATATGCAAGAGTTCGCGTTACAGGGTCCGACTGTAACGTCTCAGCAAGGACCGCTACATCTCCATGAGAACTTGGGTGCAGTGTTAAATAGGCAAGAGTTCTCACACCATAGGTTAGATAAGAACAAATATGATAGGAAAACTAATAATCTAAGATTTGGAACATGGAATATAGGAACTCACTGGTAAATCAATGGAGATAGTAGATATGATGATTAGAAGAAGAATTAGTATTTTGTGTGTACAAGAGACAAAATAGGTAGGCGAGAAGGCAAAGATGATAGAGAACTCGGGTTTTAAGTTATGGTACACTGGAAAGAGTAAAACAAGAAATGGAGTGGGTATCATTGTAGATAGTTTGTTAAAGGATGAAGTTGTAGGAATAGTTAGAAAAGAGGATAGAATTATAACCCTTAAGATAATAGTGGCGAAAGAAACTATTAACATAATTAGCGTATATACACCACAAGCAGGATTAGATAAAGCTACCAAATCAAAGTTTTAGGATGACTTAGATGAAATATTACAAAATATTCCACCAAATGAAATGATTTTAATAGGAGGTGATCTAAATGGCCATGTCGGAGTGAAAAATGAGAAATATGAGAGAGTACATGGGAGTTATGGGTTTGGAACGAGAAATGAGGAAGGGAAAACTATATTAGATTTTGCGATAGCATATGACCTTATATTAGCTAATACATTTTTTAAGAAAAGAGAAGAACACTTAGTCACTTTCAAAAGTGGGAATAATAAATCGCAAATTGACTTTCTTATGGTTAGGAAGAATGATAGAAAGATTTGTAAAGATTGCAAAGTCATCCCTGGAGAAAGCTTAACTACCCAACATAGGGTAGTAGTGTTGGATATACGCCTCAAACATAGTATCAATAGAAAGAAAATATATACAATTCGTAGAATTAAGTGGTGGAAGTTAAAGGATGGGAAGCAACATATATTTAAAGAGAAGGTAGAAGTACAAGCATTAGGTGAAATATACGATAACTCTAATACAACATGGGATAAGATGGTATCAAAGTTGAAAATAGTAGCTAAGAGTGTCCTCGGTGAGTCAAAGGGGCATGCACCGCTAAGTAAAGAATCTTGGTGGTGGAATGAGAAAGTACAAGAGAAAGTGAGGGGAAAACGAATAGCTTATAAGGAATTATATATTTGTAAGAACGAGGAAAACTTTAAAAATATACAATAGCCAAGAAAGAAGCTAAGAAAGTAGTGAGTGAAGCAAAGAATGAAACTTTTAAACAATTATATCAAAAATTGGATACAAAAGAAGGCGAAAAAGATATTTATAGAATAGCTAAAATGCGAGAAAGAAAAATAAGAGATCTTAGCCAAATAAAATGTATTAAAGATGAATGTAATAGGGTATTAGTAAGCGATGAAGAAATAAAAGAGCGGTGGAAGAGGTATTTTCATCAACTTTTTAATGAAGGTTCAGGAGACCAACTTAACTTAGGTAATTTAATTAGGTCAAATGAGCATCGAAATTTTAATTTTTATCATAGAATTCAAACTTCAGAAGTAAAACAAGCTTTAAATGAGATGCACAATGGAAAAGTCATTGGACCAGATGATATTCCGATAGAGGTAAGGAAGTGCTTAGGGAAACAAGGTATTGAATGGCTTACAAAATTATTTAACATGATATTGAAAACGAAAAAAATGTCTGATCAATGGAGGATAAGTACTCTAGTTCCCTTATATAAGAATAAGGGAGACGTACAAAATTGTGCAAACTATAGGGGTATTAAACTAATGAGTCATACTATGAAACTTTGGGAAAAAGTAATAGAAAAAAGATTAAGGAAGGAGACCATAGTGACAGAAAATCAATTTGGGTTCATGCCTGGAAGGTCGACAATAGAAGCTATACATCTTCTTAGACAATTAATTGAAAAATATCGAGAGCAAAAATAAGATCTACACATGGTATTCATTGACTTAGAAAAGGCATATGATAGAGTCCCAAGAGAAATTATATGGCGAATTTTAGAAAAGAGAGGTGTTAGCGTAACATATATTGAACTAATTAAGGATATGTACGAGGATGTAACGACCAGAGTAAAGACTTCAGGCGAAGTAACTGAAGCATTTCCAATAAAGATAGAGTTACATCAAGGATCAGCTTCCCTATCTTTTTACACTAATTATGGATGAACTCACTGCGCACATTCAAGACATAGTACCGTGGTGCATGTTGTTTGCAGATGATATTATTTTGGTAGATGAGACACGTGAAGGAGTAAATGCTAAGCTAGAATCTTGGAGGGAAACACTAGAAGGGAAAGGTTTTAAGCTTAGTAGATTAAAGACAGAATATATGGAATTTAAGTTTAGCAATATTAGAAGTAATGAAACAATTGTTAAGATAGGAGAGGACGAGTTGCCCGGAACTGAGAGATTTAAATATTTAGGATCATTTTTACAAAATGATGGAGGGATTGAGAGAGATGTCTTACATAGAATACAAGCAGGATGGGTGAAATGGAGGGGAGCGTCGAGTGTTTTATGTGACCGTAAAGTACCTCTTAAACTTAAAGGTAAGTTCTATAAAACCGCAGTTAGACCTGCTATGTTATATGGAGCTGAATGTTGGGCTATGACTCGAGCACATGAGCAGAAGATGAGAGTTGCAGAGATGAGGATGTTAAGGTGGATGTGTGGACATACGAGGATGGACAAAATAAGAAATGAGAGCATTAGAGAGAAAGTAGGAGTTGCATCTATTGAGGAAAAACTCAGAGAGACACGTTTAAGATGGTACGGACATGTACTTAGACGACCAATAAATGCTCCAGTTAGGCGATGTGAAACTATGATAAACATGCATATAAAACGAGGAAGAGGAAGACCAAAAAAGACTTGGTTAGCAACAATAAAACAAGATAAAATTTATTTAAATATAGATGATGATATAATAGGAGATAGAGCTTAATGGCGTAAAAGGATTCATACAGCCGACCCCACTTAGTGGGAAAAGGCTTGGTTGTTGTTGTTGTTGTTGTTGTATTTGATCTTGGATTAGATTCAAGTTTAATCTTTAGTCAACTAAGTGAATATTTTCAAAGTTGGTTTCCAGATCATGACGAGATACAAGGGTCTTTTTAATCGAAATAATGACCACTTTCTAAGACAAAGTCAACTCTAGAAATATACACTTAGCCAACTTAATGACAGATCCTGATCTAACTAATTTAGGATGTGGTAAGGTAACTTCAATTAATTCCTCTTAGCTGAGTGCACCAAGTAAGATACTCCTTATCAAACTCAAATACACTTAGATTGAACATCCCTAACGTACTATCATCTTGTCACATCCTGATACTATGTTCTCAAGAATCAAAATAGTCTTTTTCGTATCTATCCATTCTAAATTAAGCATAAATTAAACTAACATTCATAAAGAAAAAAAAATATAAATCAATCAAGCATGCAATTTTATCTAATAGAAAACACAAATTTTCTATTAGCTCTCCTGGATCACGACTTTGATAAGATTGGTCTAAGTAATGAACTTGATCCTAAGAGATTCAATATTAGTTTGGTCCTACTTGATTAATCAAACTAGATTTCGAGACCCATGTTTGGACTTGTTTTCTTGCATTCTGATTAAGTAAAGACATGTGCAACTTGTAAAAACTTTGAATCCAAGTTTGGATTTATTGTATATGACTTTGAGTTTCAAGTAGCATGTTTAGATACTTGGAGCCTGAAGTGAACTGTTCAAACGATCCCTTAAATTCTTTGACTTGACTTTTCAGAAGGGAATTCCCTTCCTTAAGTTTTTGAACTTGAGTTGAGGTTCTAACCTGAACTTTATCAGTTAAAGGACTTGGATTAGTCGCCTCCTCAAGGGCTTTTACCTCTTTAAGGAGTGACTTGACCTAGACATTAGACTTAGCTAATTTTTAAGTCGAATAGCATATAACTTTTCAACTAAGGGAGAGTTTATCTCGTGGTTTAGTTCATCTGAATCAAATACAAATTTGTGGCTTGATTTGTACTCGGGCTTGAACTCGGATTCAACCACTTTCTCTTTTGCCATTAGCTCCAAGAAGCTTTCTTGAGGTTGTTCCTCCTCGTCCGATTCTTATGATGAAAACTCATCCCATGTTGCTTTTAAAGCTTTATTCCTTCTTTGCCTTTTGACCTCCTTTGAATTCAAACACTCATCCTTAAAGTGCCTTTTTTGATTGTACTTGTAGTAGGTGATTTCTGACTTGGACTTCATGGTTCAGTTTAGACCCTATTGCTTGCCCTTTGATTGAATCACCTTTTAATTTCGTACTTGGTGGACCCTTTTTTTCTTGAACAATTTTTGAACGGTCAATGAAACTTTGTAAGCATCTACCATAGATGCCTACAAAGTATTTCTTGGAAACGCTTTAGTTCATACTTGATTATGTCTCGATTCTCCACTTGTTGTCCGATCAAGTGCAGCTCGTTGAGAATGGCCCGGATTTGGGAGTGTAGTTAACTTGCCGATTCTTCATCCTACATTTTAATGTTATACAATTTATTAAAATACAAATATCTTTTACATACCTTAGTGTTAGAGACTCCTTCATGTAGCTCAACCAGCTTATCCCGTAAGTCCTTTGTGCTGATGAATGGACCGACTAGATTGAGCTCTTCTTTGGACAAGCAGCATTGGAGAGCATGCATTACTTTTATGTCGGCTTTGATATTGACAGTCAATTTGTCATATTCTAGTGGTTCTCCTTCTTCGTTGGTGGGTAATGTGAATCCAGTCTGGATCACAATCTACATTTTCACTTAGGTCTTCAGGTGGACTCCATTTGGCCTTTCTAGTAGTCAAAATTGTCATTGGAGAATAGCGGAGATCGAACCTTGTTGTAGCCTTCCTGATGGGCCATTTAGAAAAATTCTTGCACGAAAAAAATAACAGAATATACCAACACTTAGTCTTGGATTTGTAGTGTGGGAGTTAAACAAAATTTTAAAAAAAATATGCAGAAAAAATTGCTCGAATGGTGGTTGCACCAATTTAAAGCTCCCCCTCTCTGATATCAATCGTAGAATCAAGAGAAACACTAGAGTGGAGGGGCAAATAGTGCATGCCATTTTTTCCCGTTTAAAACTTGTTTTCTCATATTCAAAGTAAGTTACGGAAATGTAAACAAAACATAGAAGACTCGTTTATTTTACTTGGTTCACAACCTCAGACTGCTAGTCTAAGACCCACGATCGTTGATCACTTTCATTGGACAATCCACTAGTAATCTTTTTCTTCAAAGAGAAAGAGACTCATCTTTTACAAAGAATAAGAAATGGTAACAAGTTTACCATTCCTTTAACGATTAAAGCAAGAAAACGAAATTAAAAACAATTAAATTGACAATAAAAATTCCAGAGTTTGAGCATTGTTGTCGGAGCGGCAATTCGGAGTAGCATCAGAGTTCCGGAGCAAGGCGAGAGCAAGAGGACTTGAGCAATTTGTATATCTAAGCCTCTAGTCAAGCCTTTCGATTATCAGGATTGGTCTATCGATCAGTCTAATTGGTCTATTGATCACCTTGAAAATTCGGATCCAGATCCAATTGATTGACCTACCGATCTATAGGATCGGTCTACTGGTCTGACCCTCAATGAATGTCTTCCCGCCATGTCAATTCCTTGAAGTTGATCTTCTGCCATGTCAGCTCCGTAGTCCTTATACTTGACTGCACCTTGTGACATGTCAGTTAATCAACTCTTATCTCCATGTCATGTCAGCCAAATGAACCTTATCCCATGCCACGTCAACCATCTTAGACTTATCCTGTCCACCTCGGATGATATGTCAACACTTTGGACATCTTGGCTGGCACCTTAGCATACGATCAATCGAACCTAGCCTTACGGTCTATCAAACCATTTTGTCTATCGATTAGGACGATCAATCTACTAATTCTTTCAAAATAAGGTTAGCATAGACTATGATAATTAATACATAATAAAGTTTGATAGTTACTTAACTGTTCAATCTTGATTTTGGAATTTAAGTGAACCCGTAGTTTGATTGTCGCACAAGGTTTTCCCCATAACGAGGACTCGTCGTTACCCGTTCTTCTTTTCAAAAGAATCACTTCACTCCAGTTACTTATCTCAACTTATCATTTTCTAAATAACTAGTTCTTCATACTTGTTTGAGTTTCCTCTGCTCAACATCCGATCACTTGACCCGCCAGACTTGGACTTGATGTCCGGTCTAGCTGACTCATCAAGTCCATCTTGTTAGATGTCCTATCTATTGACCCACTAGACTTTCATACTTGATGTTCTTGTTTGTTAAGACTTCCACTACCTAGTATTTAGATCTACTAGAGCTTTCACTTATCTAGTATCTAATTATCTTGACCTACAAAGGTTTTATTGGTTGATCTACATGTACACTTGATCAAACCATTATATCACAATGTGACTTAACTTTGCCAACGTCAAAATCCTAGTTTAATTATATGGTACTTCTTGCACTAATAGTATAATTATTCTAACATTCAGTATATTACTATTATGTCTAGAAGGCGTATAATGTGTAATTTTGACATATAATGTAGTAAATTAAGGAAGAATATTATTAATTTAATAATTATCTTGGTCAATTAATTAAGTTTTTAAATTGTTAATTATGTTGATTAATTATAATTTGATTAAGATAAATTAAGAATTAATTTATCCAATTAAATAATGAGTGATTCTGACATTAATGATTTATTTATGCAATATAAATTTAAGGGATCAAACCATTTTCTTTTTCTCAAAATGGTTGTGAGATTATTAAAAAAGTTTGAAATTTTTTTACTATTATTTTTTAAATTAAATTAGTGAGATTAATTGGATAAGATCCTAATTAGAAAGTCTAGTTAAAAGTTACTTAACAATTTTATGATTATATTCAAAAGGTTAAAAATAAGACACCTAAAGTGAGATCTTTAAAAGAATGTCATATGCTCCCAGGACGTAGCGCAGACGGTGGACGCATGGTATCTCTGGCGTAATGGTTAGGGGTCGATTCTCAGGAACTGACGACCTGAGGTTTACCCCGCCATGTACCTATGGCCTGTGTACCTGCATGAATCTCTCTCCATATCCATGAGACTGACACTAGAGGGACCGTTAAAGTAACGAATCTACTTTTTTTTAAAAGAATGTCATATATATCATATATTCAAGCTCTAATGTCGACCATCTACCGCTAGCACCTCCGTCCTATATCAAGAAGATTGTGTTGCATGGACAAAATAAAGGGATGTATTATATTGCTCAATGCATCTCCATGAGATAAGCCAAAATCAATTTGCTATTTCCTTTTTGGAACTTTGGTTTGATCGTGTCACCTTCCGCTACGACAATCCCACCGATACCTAAGTCATACTTGTTGATCGATCAAGTCTCAAATTGTTGCACATCTTGAATGCATAAAGGGCCTAGCTTGGAAACACTATAGCAGTCTCAAAACACTATCAATAGTTCGTTAGAATTGTTAGTAGTCGACTAGAATAATGTAGAATCGATTGAAAATACTAGAGCAGCAAACTAAAAGTTATTCTATGGACAAAAGAAGACTATTTGACCTTGACTAGAAGCTTGTCTAGTTGAATAAACAAGCCTCTAGTCGATCGATTAAATGATTAGCCAAGTTGATTGGAAGGCCAATTTCTAGGTAAAAAGAAGGTTTCGTTTAAGCTCTAATTGATTAGTTGGTTTGTTGAGTCAACTAAAAGGATTCTATTCAATTGAAATGTTATTGTTGGAGTTTGACGCTCAAACTTGGATTATCTAGTCGATTGAACCCTGCTTCTAGTCCGAAGGGGTCAAAAAAGTGAACATTGTTTTAGCATTCGAGATTCGCATTTAATCGTCTTTGTTTTCCTATGCTCACATATAACATGGTGCCTAAAAAAAATCTAAGAGCTTTGACTAAAGTTGACTCAAACTCTCTCCTAAATCCTAGTGATTCACTTTTTCCTTGTGTTCATTCTCAACCCAAAGATGATGACATTTGTTATGAGAAAAAACCCAATTAGGGTTAACTCGAGAAAAATTTTATAAAATCTCATCGTTTGATTAAGGACTGAGCCTTGGATCCAATCTATAAAAAATTATCTCATTGCCTCATATTTAAGATATTAGTAGAATCCTTGGCGTTGGATCCAATCTATAAAAATTTATCTCATTGCCTCATATTTCAGATATTAGTGGAGTGAAAGTTAGGTTTTCAAACCACATTGCATACTCATTAGTTTTCTTCCAACTACACATACAAATTTTAACACTAATATTTTTGTGCAAAGAAATTACATCACTTATTCTTTGCCCTCTACCTAGCATGAATGCTCCAACAATGCCGATAGTATTTTTTGCTAAATTCTTCCTTTAATAATATCTTTTTATCCATCTTTATCATCATCATTATTATTGAATATCACCAGTATTTTGAATAAAAACTATGATCTCAATTCTTCATCAAACTAAACAATAAGGTAAGTGATGCAAGATTTAATGTAGTAAAACCTAATACTCCCTGCCATAGAAGACACTACAGCTTTAATGGGCAAATGCAAAGCCAAGCTTCAAGTTGGTTTCTTACATAACACTTACTGTATACACAAAACGACAAGAGTATTATTATGTCAACTTTATGGGAAGACTATAATTCCCACTTGTGATCACCCTTGCATGTCAAATTTATGTGTGTGTTTTTATTTTATATAAATTTACATTTTTCTCAAATTGTCCAATCTTGCTTGCAAGTCATCATCTATTCCACCTTCACTTGCAGCAGTGGGTTCAACTTGAGCAACCTTTTTGTTTGCCTCAGCACTTGGGACTGCAGTTGAAGGTGCCTTGACCAGCTGCAAACAACGAACAGATCAATAATGCTTATTTCTAAACATACAGAAGGTGAATTCAGCTCTATAGGTTAAAGATCATGGTCGAGGAGACATTTTGGATGTACCTCTGAATTAATGTCGATTCCAATTTCATCGAGCACTTGGCTCACTAATTCTTCGGTTTCTTCCTCCTCCTCATCTCCTTCCAAAGCATCGTCAATGGCATCCCCCATGACCTCGCTCACCATTTCCATTTTCTCATTTTGCATCTCAAACTCTTGCATTATCCTCTGTAGTGCAGGTAGGTTCATCTGCTTGTTCATCTGTCCCATAGCTTTTGTAACACCCTTCATTGCTTCCCCCATTGCTTGTGTTGACTTCAGTGTCTGAAAAACCATAGCGGCCCGTAATTATGCTAGTTTACTAAACTTGGAAGTAAGCTTGTCTACCCCTAGTGCAAAGTGTGTTACAAAATTTTGCAAGGGAATAAAATGTCAAATTAGATAATGAGTACCAGAAGTAGATAATGAATACCAGAAGGAATTTTTTATTGATCCTCAACAGAGGCCAACTGATAGGCACTCTCGAGTGAAGATATCCAAAGATTGCCAATGTCATTGTGCTAATCCATTCCATACTTAATAAGAACATTCGTTGTTTGATTGTGGAGCTTTTGCACAATCAATTATATTGGTAATTGGAATGTTAGACCTAGGTTTAGCTAGCAATGCCTGATTTGTGTCATGGTTAAATAAGGCTAATGCAGAATTCAAACAATGCATGGAACACATGGCAAAGAAGTGTATCTCCCATTCATCAATCTAACAAGGAGCGCGCAAGATTACTATCTTCCCGATGAACTTAAATTCCAATGGCATAGATGTCCTTTATTTTGAATATACCGCACCAAACAAATTACCACAATTTACTGGGAGAAGAGAAACTTCAGTGCCAGCCATTTAGCATCTAGAATTTTAACCAAGATTGTTCAAGAGAAGCATGTTGATTAAAGTGTTATGATTTCAGTTGGATTCCACTTAGTTGCTAAGATACAGATACAACAGTCTTTTTAAATAAATACATGTATCTAAATCTACTTTTGAAATTTGAAGAATTGCAATCTCCCTCGGTGTGCAACTAGTATTTAACTTAAAACTAAGAAAATCTATATGAATGCACACAAAGCAACTTTTCAATTTCAATCATTAATCATTATCTGAATCTAACTACATGATAAGAGTTACGTGCATGGCTTGGCTATCCAGTTTGTTGCCAACTATTTAAGTTTCAATAACAGTGGCCAACTGAAGACAATCATCTGCTATATCATCCAACATTATGCCATCAAGAGAAACAACTATTAGTGAAGACTCACTTGTATCCCACAATACAATTTCCCAGAAGAAGGTAAACCATGTCCCAAGTGTGGCTGAAGGGTGAAGAGCTTTCATCTCATCACTCATGGTCTATTGCCAACCCAAATCCAAAAGGGAAAGTGGAATAATTGAGTGACAGTGAAGCATTAGATAAATAGAAAGAAAGTATATACTTTTTTATAAAAAACAAAAATAGGAAGGCATAAATTAAAGGCAGGAACTGAGATCAAGATGAAAATAGACCATGAAAGGGATGTAGAATCTCATTACACAGTCCTAGAGTATGCTCAGGAGGGTCCTTCAGCTATACACTCGTACAGGTGGCTCTTGAGGGTGTGGATGGTTGTGGTAAGAGGTGGTGGAATGAACAATGGGATAGGAAAAGGAAGCACCTTTTGCACCAACTTCCAAAGAGAGGTTGAAAGGTTATAGAGTCAACTCCAAGAATGTCATATCAATAAAGACAAGATCACAATGTGACTCAAAAGAACAGCAACGATGGTCTTTTTGGAGATAAAAATAGTCAGGAAAAATACATTTGATAAACTTGAGACAAATTGTACCGTCTAAGAAACATGGTTTGAACACATTTAATAACCCACCAAACTGCACCAGCTTAAAACTATGATTTTTTGTGATAACCATTGTGGGGCTAAAAAAGCCTAGAAAACCAACAATACAAGGCAATTGGAAAGTAGTTAATGAATCTAACATTTTGAATTAAGGGATCTTGTTAGTCAACAACGTTGGAAGAAAGAGAGTAGTTATTTAGTATTTTACTGTTTATAGCAAGTTCACTGTAGGAAGCTACTCATCAATCACCCTGTGTGACTCAACAAAAAGAAGCAATAGCAAGGGCCCAATCTTCCTTGTTGCAATAGGTGGCTAGAGGACTCTTGCATAAAGGCATCACCAGGAGGCTGCTTAAAGTAGGCCTCACATGCAGAAGGATGCTCATGTGCAGATGTCAACAAAGATGATCACAAGCACATCTGGTGTCACAAGGTGTCGATAGGCATGGCAGTCATGTGTCAAGTCCTATGGTAATTGAGTGCATGCAGGAAGGGTGTTGCTTGTGTGCATCATGGTGTCACACAGGTCTGGCAATCATGTGTCTGCAAGCATTGCACAACGAAGGACACGAGCTCAAGATTTAATTGGTGTGTGGAAATAGTCCTCACCAAGAACTGTAATAGATTGACGGCTCTGATTCTCATATCACAAGATGATTAATGGGGATTTCTTACTCTAGCTAATCCCCTCTAACCATATTTGTATTCATTACTTTTACAATTTACACCAAAATGAAATATTTACATTTAAGTGCCTAGCTATTTAAAATTAGGTCTTTAAAAACTTTATATATATATCTTCAACTAAGGTCAAAATACATGTTTATTCTAAGAGTTTTATATATATCTTCAATTAAGTCGAAATGAATGTTTATTCAAGTATTATTTGGAATTGGGTCTAACGACTTGAATTGGGTTCAATACGGTTTAAGATGTGCTGCATGGTGGAGATAGGGTATTTAATTTTGATTGTGGGTTCAATAAGTAGCCAACCCACCTAGTGGGATAAGGTTTCGTTGTTGTGGTTGTTGTTGTTGTTGTGGGTTCAGTAAGGCTCAACCTGGGCTTTTAGTTTGCATTAAATCATGCTTTTTCATTGAACTGGATTCAACTATGAACAGATAAACTATCCAGGAAACAAGATAAGGGAAGAATCCTGACGAGCAACTCCCCCCTTCATCTTCTTTTGCGTCTTTATCTTCTTTTACATCTGAATGAGATCAAAAGGGTGCAAGAGAGATCACACGATCAAATAACGAGTGACATAGAACACAACAATCGAATTACTTGAAGCTGCAGTGATAAAGTGGCACAACTAGAAGAGAGATATCTAACAAAAAGTTTACATATTGAATAGACCAGAGCATAATAAGGGGAAAAATAGAGCAGGAGAGATTGAGACAATAAGGAAGAATATTTGTTAACTCACTCTTCCTAAGGTGTAGAGTCCGTAACAATCACTACAAACTAGGACAAAGGATTTTAATGTCTGATAAAATGATACGTGATTGGCATCAAGTGGCACCACTAAAACAAATAATTTGTGTGTATTGACCTAGTTTCAAATTTAGTCCATGATCAAAATAATACATTTCGTTCATATTAACCTGCATGGACTGAGATTTACAAACATACAATGAATGCTTACTATAAATATGTTTAATTAATATTATTGTTTCTTAGAATTCTAAGTTTAATTACAAAACTAATTATACAACCCAACTTTTTTAATTAGTACATTTTTGATAAAATTAAATTCAGGCAAATAAAATTTAAATTTCTTTAATTTAGTATCATATTAATATATCCAATTTATTCTACCATATATCTATACATTTTTTAATGTACCGAGTATTTTACCAGATTCAGTATCCAGTGAAGATTAAAATACTTATCTGGAAAGGAATTCAGCATCTTCCACTTAATTGTTATGGTTCTGGGATTTTTCTGAAGATTTTTACATACCCAAATAGTACCAAATAATGAATGGATATTATTCATAGCATTTTCCTCATCGTGAGAAGTAATCGTGCTTAACTGAATGAATAGGTGGCAATAAAATTCAAAAGTTAAGTTACCTGGATTCTCAGTGATACACCTTGAAGTTGTGATTTAAGTGCATAAAACTTTGTGATCTGATGCCTTGTTCGAATAAGGTCCTTTGCCATGACCTTAACTGCTGCCTGTATAAGTAATTATCCAACAAAGATAAGCTATATCACAAGTCTCATACAGAAACAATATACAACAACAACCAACTTTTATCCCACTAGGTGGGGTCGGCTAATATCATACATAAACAATATGAATAATTTAAAACAATCATGTCTCAGGAATAGACAATAAACACAGATAACAAAAATAAGGTAGGAAGCAATAACAGTGAAAAGTAACAAAAATGTTGGCACAATTCACAGGGAAAAAAATAAAATCAAAGGCTCAAAGAATGAAGCACATTGAACCCATCTTATCAAAATCAGACTATTCTTTTTCATCTTTCATATGAAGTGAGATCGATGCAGATCAAGGGGAAATAGGCATATTGTTAACCAATACTAACATTTAAAGAGCCATTTTAGTATCAGTGAAGTTGTGTTTCACCATCCTAAGTCCTAACATGTTAGCCTAGTCACTAGATGCAGTCAGTCTCTAGAGTCGAGAGAGAGTTTGGCTCATATCTAACAAAAAACTAATTCAAACTATTCCAAGAGCACTTCAGTATTCATCCAGCTCCTTTCTACTACTTCACCTGCTAGGAATAATTTGAGCATCCCATAGGTATGAATTCTTAAATCTCAAAACAAACACCGTACATGAATAAAACTCCTAACAAGCCCCCACCAAAATATATAGAGAAAACACTTAGAGAAAAAAAAATCAGTTTTATATAAGTTTTAATTTTCCACACTTTTCAAGTTTCTTAATTATGTTTATTTTTTATTTTTTTTATAGTGACACAAGGCAGAAGGGGAGAAAAATGTCTGATCAGTATCTTTAATTTTTCAATAATACATAAAAGGTCAATCCAATCATTCGAGCAAAAGAATTTATTGACTCTAGAATAATCAAAGGGAAGATGAATCTGACTGAAGCTAGTTCATACGGTCTTCACAAAGGCAAAATACAACATTCTCACTAGAAGAGGAAACCAATTAGAAGAGTAGGACAAATGAAGAGATGACAAGTAAGAAATTGGGGAAGCAACAATTTAATGTTTTCATATTAATATTAAGTATATGGGTAGTATCACATGTAATATGCATGCAATTGTACAATGCATCTAACGCATGCTTGGTGGGTGAGCCCATGCCATGTGAAAGTGGAATAGCAGTGTACAATGAATAATGAATGGGTAGCAGTGGTAACCGATATATATCCAGAGCACACACATATATATAGAAATAGTGGAAAGAAGAAAAATACCCACCCATTTTTGGTTTGCAGAGATAAGAGTCCTGTCTTACAAAGAATTCGGAGAGGTTGCAAGGTAAATTCCCTCTTTAAAAAAACACACAATAAAACAAAAGAAAGTAGAAGTTTGTCGGTTTCTCTAACTGATCCTGACATTGTTAGGATATAGCAAATATCTTATCTTGGAGAAAAAACCCCACCTAAAGATGCCAATGGGTTATTACCAGGCATAATCAGACAATGAGCCAAGGGTACAAATAGGGAAAAACTTAGACAAAATTCATTAGGTTCCATTCAATCCAACTTGAAAATATAATATATTTTCTTCAACATAAATCTAAAGACATGTCAAGCCTATGATTTGAAGTTGGTTCCTCCTTGAACTTTTTCTAGTTTGTTACTTTTTCAAGGGGCAAACAGCCACAACTAGAATCACTACAACCAACCACTTCAACTTGATGACCTGTGAAAACTCAATTTAAGCAGTTGAGATTAAATAAAAAAAATTAACAAAAATTGTTATAACTTACAAACATGGATTGTAGTTTGCTAGAAGAAATTGATAAGGATTGATGGCCCAGCTAGAACTGGGTGAATAAACAGCATTTACAAATACCTCACACAAATCACAAACTCAAGTAAATTGGTCAGCAATTTTGTGGGCGTGTGTGATCAATATATCAAAGTGTGAAATAATATAGCAGAAATAAGCAATAAGTCATGATGCTAACACAAAAAATAATTTGGTTCAAGGATTCACTCCCACATCTATGGCCCTCGGTGGTTCGGTGTGTCACCTCCTAATAGAATTCACTATCGCGTTTCTTAACCAAGGTAATAAAGCAAGCCTACACAAATTTAGGATAAGACCTCACACCGAGGATACACCCTCATGAACTAAAAAGCTTAACTCAAACTAATCATATTTCAAATCTGAGGATGAAACATAGACCAAACAAATGGGATTTCAACTAAGGATGAAACCTCATGAGGATGAAAGCTTAACCCGACAAAGGAATTTCCAAAATTCCTCACATCTAACCAAAATAAATAAAAAACTAACTCCTAAGTGAATGAGATATTATTAAGAGAGCTTCAAACACAAAGATGAATCCTTAATTTAACCTTCCAAAGCACTTGGTGATCCTTTGGCACTCTAACAATGATAGAAGAGTGATAGAAGTATTTTAGTGTGAGCTCCTGTTCTAAAACAACCACCAAATCCATTTGAAACTCAACCTCAACAGTCATATTCTAGCACTCTGGGTCAACCTACCAAAATTCTTAGGTCAACCTAACTTTGGATTTTTTGACTGTAAGGATCAGCGTTCAAATCACTCTAGGTCAACCAACCAAAACTGTTAGGTCAACCTAACTTTGGATTTTTTGACAGTAAGGATCAATGTTCAAATCTTAGGTCAACCTTCAGCTACCTTAGGTTGACCTAGCAAAAAGGCCAGGTCGACCTAATTTAAGTTCTGTAAGTTATCTTCCTATATCTGCCCTCCTAGCTTGACTCACCCAAAAGGCTAAGTCAACCTACCTTGAAAAATAGTGACTTTCAAGCAAACTGCAAACTAACATTTGGCCTAACAAAAGTACAACTAGCTCTTGGAAAATGTCAATGGAGGACCTACAAATGAAATTGTGTCGACCTAACTTCATACTAGGCACCTGCTAATGACACCTAATTCCTAGGCCACTAATAATTAAGCACTAAGTCTAAGATGAAATCCCTAAATAACACTACCTACCTATAAGTAAATCCTATCATTATAATGTTCCTAGCTAGAACAAACCCAAAAGATTACAACTCAAACACAAAAGCCTTTGGATACAATATCCAAGTTTAATGATCATAATCAAGGTTGAAGCTCCACGAAGCTTTAGACTCAATCCATTAAACTCATCAACCAAGATTGACTCAATCCATTAAACTCATCAACCAAGCTTGTTTCTGAATCTCCTCAAGCAACTCGAGTAGTCTTGCACATTCATGCATAATTCATCGAATGCAAATGTGTAACTTAAAGTGTTTGGCAAACATCAACACACCATGGCTAAGCACTAACCACAGGGAAAGAACTAATTCCCCAATCAAAATGTACTATGCTTAGGCATCTAACTTGCCAATGGCCTTGTATCATGTCAAGTTGTGGATTTAGAATGCTTGAGCAATAGTAAGTAGTAAGGTGGAGCAAAAGATTAAAGCCACTTTCTTTTTTTCATTCACGTTTTAAAGTAATTCATTCATATGCTAGTAATTTTTGCCTCCACCTACCCTTAGGTTCTGAATCCACCCTGTATTTGTCGAGTCAGAATTTGAAGCATAGATATAAAGGGGAAATAATTTGATAATACTAAAACAAACAAGAAAGAACAATATTCAAACTTAATCGCAGGGTGATTACATATACTAAACATCAACTATTTGCAGAACATAGATATATACCATCTGCCCTTGCTTAGCAGTCTTCTTTATCTCCACGATGAGCTTTTTCTCCTGTGCTTGCAGACCCTGTCTCTCCCTTTCTATCTCCCGAATTGACTTATCGAGCATTCTCTTGTTCTCTCTCAGCAGCTCTGCAACAAAAATTAGCACCCATGAGGCCCAGAATTCTTGCAACTTTCCTTAGAGCGAAGGAATATATCTAATAACTAGAATAAAATCAAGCTGTCGCATGAGAAAATATCTCAAAACCCTAAAACGTAACTAAGCGATATTGAAAGGAAAAAAAAAAAGCATTCCTTTGCAGCGATAATCAATCAAGGTTAGATTACAGCGTAATATCGGATCCATGTAGTAGACATAGCGAAATTAACTAGAAACTGCAATCGCGAAGAATACCTGCCGGAGTTTTCCTCTTCCCGAAAATAAAACTCATGGTGAGAAAGAGATCGATTGATCGATGCAAAAACTTTGCTGCTCTTCCTCTGACCTCAAATTCTATTGAGAAAATCGGCGCACGAATTGAAGGAAAAACAATAAAAAAAAGGAAACTTTTTGGCTGTCTTCACCCTTTTGCTTCGATCTGAAGGAGAGATCGAAGCCGACGACGCGGATGGGAGAGGATTCGTTGTCGACGCTATATCTTATAAATATATTATTTTGTATACTCATTTATTTAAATTTTTTATTTTATAAATATTTATTTATTATAGGCCGAAAATTAAAAGTACGTATGTTTAATTTTTTAAAAAAATAATATTCTATTTTTATTCTAAAAAATATACTTATTAAAAAAATTGAATTCGCATTTTGTAATATACCTTTTAATAGTTTTACATATCAATTTTTTATCTATTTTAAAAAATATTAATTTATTATAATCTACTTACACATTAACCTCCATGCCCTTATTTATTATAAAAATTAATTTTTTAAACACACAATAACCGTTAAATTCACGTACAAATTCACTAACTATGTTAACCTGGATCTGGAGTGATAATTCAAAGAGTTCCGAGGATCGAGAAAATTCTTTAGGATTTTTTTTTTTTTGATTGGTAGGAAGGGGTGAATTATTTTATATGATAAAATAATAAATACTTTTTTTAAACTATCATACTTTAAATAATTATGCATTTAAAGAAATAATAAAAATAAAAAGAATATCAGATAAACAATTTACTTAGTTGGTAATCGGAAGATTATTATTCTAAGAAAAGTCGACTCACTATGAAAATCTCCTTTTCAAACAAAACGTCGAGGGTGGAAAAGTCTCGTACACCAAAATAAAACTCATAAATGAAAAACGGAATAGATTTCAAAGTACAGAGTATCTTATTTGAAATGGAGAATTTTATTTATAGCTGACCGTTTGCTGACGTGGCACGATCCGAGCATCCGGACCCTCTCGAGGCACCTCTAGCATGACAAAACTCTATCTCCACATGACAAATACTCAACGACCAAGTAATAAGGCTTTATCCATCTTCAGGCACTCGGTCCATTGTTGACATGAACCCAAAAGTTGATCCGCATCGTCAAGGCGCCCTTTTGAGCAACCTGGTGGTCCGGGCGCCCGGATTAGTTAGCTTTGGCTGATTAGTCCGACACCTTCTTCAGTCGCTTAGGTAATCTCGGCCAACCAAAATTAAACTTACTCGAACCTATTTTCCGGCCTTCTCCTCAAACAATCTTCCGCTCCAGCTTCTCGTCCCTCGGAAACGCCACGCGCTCCCTTCTCATCCGTCAGTGTATTCTTCCACAACACCTCATCCCTCGGACGCATGGAGCCCTTCGACTTTTTCCCGTGTCATCTTTCTCGCTGGCTGCATCTTTCGCTCTACTTCTTATGCTCCTAAGTTCCTAAACATTTAGACACAAGAATCAAAACATAACAGAATCTAAGTTGACTTGGTTGATCACATTAAAACTATCATGTACTTACAATTTCTTTCTTTTTATACGATCAACCAAGTTAAGTTAGGATAAAATAAAACAAAAAATAGTAAAATAACATGTAAATAATTTACAATTAATAATCATGTTATGCAATATAAAAAAAAATCTTCCCTATACTTAATATCATATTCTTTCTCTTTGATCACACTAAAAATAAGAATATTCTATGAAAATAATTTTGAAATAAATTCTAACAGATAAAAAAAAATAATGACTAAAATTCAGAAAAATTATGCAATTTAAATTTTAAAAATATGAATGTTTGTGATTTAAAAACCAAGTTTGAAAGAAATAATTTTAATAATATTGTCTATCTTTAAAAAATTATGAAAAATTTTATAATGGTTAAACAGACATATTAAAATAGTGATAAAATTTTAAAAAAAATAAAATTAATATAAGTAGAAAAAAATATTTTCTACTTAAAAATATATATCTAAAAAAATACCTAAAAATAGTTTCTAAGCTCAAAAAAATTATAAAAAGAATTGTTGAGAATGTCAAATAGTAAGTATGTTGGTAAAAAAAAATAAAGTTTCAAAAATTGAATGTTTGAGAATTTTTAATATTAAAAATTAGTATTTTGATAAAAAAATTCATAGAAAATTCAATAACGGTGAAAAAATTTTAAAAATATTTTATTTGATAGAGAACATGATATTTTATCACATAAAAATAAAATTTAAAAAAAAACTCCTCGAAATAATTTTAAATTGAAAAATCCAATTTTTGTTAAAAAAATCATAAAAAATAATACAACAATCAAAAAAATTTAAAATGTTTTCTATAGCTAAGTAATGAAATCTTCTTTCTCATAAAAATTAAGATCTAATTAATTTCAAAAATAAATTATTCAAAACAATTTATTTAAAAATATTAGATAATTTTAAGAAAAAAAATAAATTAAATTAAAAAATAAAACATGCATTAAAATTTTAATCTAAGCCTAATTTTGGAACCCAATATAGGTTCTTTTCTACTTAATTAACCAGATACATTTTAGAAATAACTTTTTATGATAATTTTCTAATTTGACCCTTATGATATCTAAAATATCAATTTAATTCTTGATAATTCCTACAATTTGAAGTATCAAAATTCAAATATGCAAATTTTCTATTTGTTCTTTTAATTTTTTATTTTCTATTTGCTCTTTTAATTTTTTATTTTCTATTTTCATTTTGCCGAAATCTTCTACTCAACAAAATTTTACTAAAGTTTGTTTTACCTCTTTGTTTTCCTTTAATAATATTTTATTATCATTTTCAAGTTGATAGGATTTTTAGATAGTATTTTAATAAACTTGTATAACTAGTTAGAAGGTACAGACTGTACCTGACTTATCTTGTCGATTTTGTTATCTGATACTTCCCCTGTAGTGATGTCTCCCTCTAACGTTGCTCCCCCTTCATCGATGCTCTCACTACAAAAAAATAGGTCTTTAGGTGTAGTTTTAACAAACTATAGAAGTGGTTTTCAACCGATCCTAAAGCTTTTGAATCGGTTACTTCATCGATCCAACAGCTTGCGCTCCTAGCATTAATGGCATTGGTTATAGCAACCGGTGGTGAAAACAGAACAATCGTTGTTGATGTCTCTATAGAAGCGGTTATTAACCGCCTTAATAGGTTGTAATACCAGCGGCCCTTAACCTATCCAAATGTGGTTTCATGCGGCTGCTAACTGCACTTGTTAACTACTACAAATGCGATTAATGACCATTTCTGTTGGTATGTAGTAGAAGTGGTTATTAAATCGATTCTGAAGTTAAATAGTGTAGCGGTTTGTAATAGCTCCAAAAGTAATTCAGCAGTAGTTTGTAACCACTCCTGCATACCATGTTTAGGAGCGATTATTAAGCCGCTTCTAAATTTATTTACCTGGATCGATTATTTAGCGCTTCTAATAAGTGTATTAGCAACAGTTTAAAACTAGTCTTGTTTCAAATGATGGACCCCAATGAAGCTTCTATAATCATTCCATTTTTCAAATATTTGTTTACAAAATCTTTTGAATTCCTAATTTTTAATAATCAATACAAAACATTCAACAAAAAAAAATTAAAATACCAATAGATTAACCAACAAAACATTCATATTAAATCTTTCAATTCACAAAACCAATAAGAAATTCATTTATAAAAATCTACATACCCAAAACACCACCATATCAGCAACAAGTACGAACTTCTTTTACAAAAATCTGCATACCCCAAAACACCATCATATCAATAACAAGTACGAAATTCTTTTACAAAAATGTACATACCCCAAAACAACACAACACAATAACACTAACAAGTGACAAGATAATTTAAAGAAACTTTTCTCTAAAAAGTTTATCTAATTATTAGATGGATCTCTTGGTGGTGGAGGTGTAGGATCATTTCCTTTTGCATTTGGTGGAGATCTATATTTCGTTGCATAATCTCTACCATTATAGCCTCATCTATTAAAAAAAAGATATTAATTAAAATGATGCATGTATTTATATATTTTTGAATGGTTCAATTGTTACTAATAAATATTAAATATTTTTATTACCTGTGCCGGTAATAATTTTGGGCCACGAGATCCTCCAACAGCTCCGGATATCATACTCTGCATAATATGTGCAAAAATTTGAAGTTGCTGGTCATGCATTTGCCTTATCATTTGCTTGATTTCTATTCGCCTCTGTACTTCCCGTGCCTCTATTTCTTTTATTTTTTCTTGCATTTCCTTGAATTCAGCTGTCATATTTGAATTAGAGTGATAACTTGGTGTATAGATTGTGCGCTTACACAGCTCAGGGAAAACTTGGCTAGGAAGTGCACTAGCAACTAAACATCGAACTCGACCAGAATGTTCGGGCCCAAAAACATCACTACACAAAAAATATACTTAATATCGTATAATTGTAATAACTTTAACTATCATAAATAAATAAAAATAAATGTTAATAAATTATAACCGAAATGCATCCTTATGCACTTCTGTAGGTTGAGTTCCCTCAGGCTTGTCTTGAAGTCGACGTCGCACAACTTCATCTAGTAAAGTCTATCAAAAAAATATTTGATAAAATGCGAAGAATATTGAGAAATAAACATGAAAAATTAAATGAAATTACTACCTCTTTTTATTATCTCAATGCGAGTAGGTTTTCTCCCCTTTTCCTGAAACTACTTATGGAAAAATCATTTTCAGATCAAGTGTAAAGTAACATTAACAAATATTGTGGATTTTTATCAATTAACGAATATTCAAAAGATGAATTATGAAAGGAATTAGAAGGATTTTAATGAGAAAACCTTCTAACTAAATATGCATAAAGACTACACAAAGAAATATTAATTTATTTATGCTACTTTAAGGCACTTCACATCTCTATAATTGAAATAAATTTTAACTCTAACTAATTACATCACATTAATAATATTGTACAAAAAAACACAAAATATACATCAAATCATATTCTTTATCAATTAAATAAGTAACTAATCACAAAAAAAGAAAATTATAGTATTGGATAGCAAAACAATCATAATCCCCACTATCATGACATATTAAGTAAAATCATAGAACTTCAATAGTTTAGGATGTTAGAATTTTGGGATCATAATTGTAATTATAAATGTCTAATGTCATCAATTAAATAAGTCATAATTTAATGTGATCAAATTTATGATTAAGGAATATGACTTAAGGGTTTAATTGTTATGAATAAATTAATATAGATACCATGTGCAATTTTTAATTTGTTGAGGGGTCAAATTAGAAATAGACAAACTTATGTTTCTATAAATAAGGGTTATGGTCCCAGTTTGCAGATGATGCTTTTGTTTTGTTTTCTCATCGACAAAACTCTCTGGATACTAAGGAAGATATGCAAATTGAAGATCTTGCTCAAAATCGATTGCATACTATGGATTATGGTACGCTTTCATAATTTTATCTATTCCGTTTATAATTTCTTAAGAATTGAATAGAATGCATAAATTTTGTGTTGATATTTCTCAACCCAATTTATTTATCAATTGGTATCAGAGTCTTCTATTCCAAATTCTTAAGGAAAATTTTTATTTTGGGTACAAAGTTTTGTTTTATGCAATCTTGGTTTTGGTTTATGATATATCATGTTGCAATTTTATTCATCGCGATTTTTGGCACTGTTCTGTGTCACAATCGGTTGGAAAAATTTACGATTGCATAGCAAATTCTACCGGGGAAGGGAAAGCGTCATGGGAGGTTGCTTGCAACCGGTTTCCTGGCTGGCGACGACATCCGGGGATGGCAGGCAACACATTAAACGCCGCTTCTTGTATTTTCTGCTCATCGCGAGCGAGCACAGATGACCAACATTGGGCCACCGGCAACAACTTCATGCTGGAGGTAGTTTTCCAGGGTAGGATAAGGCATTACAGTTGGCCGGCGAGTTAGTTGTGACTACGCTGTATCTGCACAAGCAGACGCCAGCAATAAAGGTGGCCGGCGTTCTGACACTGGAAAGGGCCAACAATTACCCCAGTATACTGTCGGTTGGCTATCGTGGTCGGCAACTACGGTTGCGACGGTTCATGCGGCTTGGAGGCGTGCGGCGATGTGCAGTTGCATAGTTTCGAAATTTCCAAAAGTCACGTACGTGGAACGTGGAGTGAGGCCACATTTGGGAACAAACTGTTCTTGCCAAATTTCATATTTTTTTTAAATTTTGATATTAAAAAAAAAATTTGGTGCATTTTTTTTCAGAGTAAATCAAAATATTACATGTAAGTAATATATTTTATCCCATTAAATTTATTATTTAGATAAATTAAATTCAATAAATTGTTTTATAATATTAATTGAATTGAATTATATGGGTTCTATTAATATCTATTATTTTAAATTAAATTTAATTCGAATTATATGTCACCAAAGTGATCTCTATTATTTGAATTTAATTTTATTTGAAATATTAAGATATTATTGAGGTATTAAATAAAGTGTAAATGTGTATATTTATGTGAGTATTAATCGGTCCAAAGGAAGATTTATACTTAACAAATTATAATTTACTTGTGATAATAAACACATAACAATTATCAAGTTTTATTTGTATGTTTCATGCATATAATAAATCGATCCAAAGATAGGTTTATTATTTGTCATGCATTATTGTTAGTGTTTGATTATTACAACAAGAGTACCACTTGCAAATAATATTATTGTCCAAAGACTTGATATTGTTGTTGCACTAGGTATCTTTAGATGAAATTTATCATTTATTTTAATTGATTCAAAATGAACATGTTATTTATGTTATAATTCTTGTGTTCTCTTTTCAGCAAGTGTTGCCACTATTTCTGCTAACTTAAGTTTAGTACTGATCCTTAATTGTACAAATTTTAAGGATTGGAAGGAGAACATTTTAATTGTTCTTGGCTGCATGGATCTAGATCTTGCGCTTATAGGACAGAGCAACCCACTGCTCCTATAGATACTGGTTCCTCTAAACAGAGAGCTAAATATGATAAGTGGGATTGCTCAAACCGCATGAGTCTTATGATCATCAAGCACGGCATACCTGAGGCTTTTAGGGGCGCGGTGTCTAATAGTGTCACCAAAATTAAGGAATATCTCGATGAGATTGAAAAGCTCTTTGCCAAAAGCGATAAGGTGGAAACAAGCACAATTTTGAAGAGCTTGATTTCCATGAAGTATAAAGGCAAGGGAAATATTCGGGAATATATTATGGAAATGTCCCACCTTGCATCAAAATTGAAGGCACTTAATCTTGAATTGTCGGATGACATGCTTGTGCATTTAGTGCTTATTTTTCTTCTGAACTAGTTTAGTCAGTTTCAGATCAATTATAATTGTCAAAAGGAGAAATGGACTCTTAATGAGCTCATTTCATACTGTGTTTAAGAGGAAGAGAGGTTGAAGCAAATCAAGGCTGAAAGTGCCTATTTGGCAAGCACCCTTAAAGATAAGGGCAAGAAAAGAAAGAATGAGGCTACTAAAGGTCCTTATGTGAAGAAACAAAAGCAGGATACTAACAAGAAAGGTTGTTTCTTCTGTAACAAGCCTAATCATGTCAAGAAAGAATGTCCTAAGTACCATGCATAGCGTGCGAAAAAGGGTATATTTTTTAATTTGGTTTGTTTTGAAGTAAATTTAGCTTCAGTACCTCAAAACACTTGGTGGTTAGACTCTGGAGCTACTACTAACATCAATGTTTCAATGCAGGGTTGCCTGAGCTACGAAAGCCAGCTGATGCTGAAAGATGCATTTATGTGGGTGATGATAAATCAGTTGAGGTGGAAGCAATAGGGCATTTTAGATTGTTGTTAAACACTGGTTATTATTTAGACTTAATAGATACTTTTGTTGTACCGTCATTTAGACGGAATTTGGTTTCTGTTTCTCATTTGGACAAATTAGGTTACTGTTGTTCGTTTGGAAACAGTTAGTTCAGTTTATCTATTAATTCTACTATTGTTGGAACCGGTTCACTTATAATTTATGATAATCTATATATGCTTGATATAAATGCTTCTTATATTGAAACCCTAAATGTGGAATCACATGGTACTAAGCGTAAATTTAATAATGAAAACTTAGGTGTCTTATGGCACAAACGTTTAGGACACATCTCTAGAAATAGAGTTGAACGACTTGTATCGGATGGAGTTTTACACTCCATTTATTTTACAGACCTAAATGATTGTGTTGAATGCATTAAAGGCAAACAGACCAAACGAAAGAAAGAGGGTACATTTAGAGCTACAGAAGTATTGGAATTGATACATACAGATGTTTGTGGACCATTTCCAATACCTTCTTGGAATGATCAACAATATTTTGTATCATTCATTGAAAATTATTCTCGATATGCATACCTATTTCTTATTTATGAGAAGGCTCAAACATTGGACGTTTTCAAATCATTTAAGGTTGAAGTTGAGAACCAACTAACAAAAGAATTAAGAAAGTCAGATCTGATCGTGGTGGTGAATAATACGGTAGATATGATGGTTCAGGTGAGCAACGTCCAGGACCTTTTGTGGAATTGTCCCATAGTACACCATGCCAGGCTCACCAAACATGAATGGTGTAGTTGAACGACGTAATCTAACTCTTAAGGATATGGTAAGGAGTATGATTAGTCATTCAACCTTACCAATGTCACTCTGGGGAGAAGCATTAAAGACAGCAGCTTACATTCTAAATCGAGTACCTACTAAAGCAGCTACTAAAACACCTTTTGAGCTTTGAACAAGGCGAAAGCTAAGTCTCAAACATTTTCATATTTGGGGATGTCCAGCTGAAGCTAGACCGTATAGACCACATGAAAAGAAACCGAACTCCAGAATTGTAAGTAGCTACTTTATTGGATATTCTGAGCGATCACGAGGCTATAAGTTTTATGATCCCAAAGTAAAGACCATCTTTGAGATGGGAACTGCAATGTTCTTTGAGGATATTAAGTTTGGGGGAAAGAATAAAGTAACTGACATTGTCTTTGAGGAGGAATGTATTCCCACTACTCTTTAAGAGGAAATGGTTTATATTCCTATGATTGCTTCTAATAATGATCAGGATGTTATTCCTATCAGTGATCAGGATGCAATACCAGAACAACAAGACATTGTTAATCAACTCCTAGAAGAACAAACTCAACAACCTCAAGAACCAGTGTATGTAGAACAAGTGCTTTTACGAAGGTCCACTAGAGAAAAGAAGAGTGCTATTTCAGATGATTACATAGTACTACTTCAAGAACATGAGGAAAATGATGGTATCGCGGAGGATGATCCGATCAACTTTCGTCAAGCCATGCAAGATTCAAATTCTCAAAAGTGGATTGAAGCAATGAATGAGGAGTATAAGTCAATACAAGACAATAAAGTTTGGGAACTTGTCCTATTACCTGAAGGTGTGAAACCCATTGGTTGTAAGTGGATTTTTAAAACCAAATGGGATTCAAATGGTAATGTGGAAAGGTATAAAGCACGTCTTGTAGCTAAAGGCTATACTCAGAAATATGAGATTGACTTTAAAGAGACATTTTCTCCAGTTTCAACGAATGACTCTTTAAGAACAATCATGACACTTGTTGCACACTTCGATATGGAACTCCATCAGATGGATGTCAAGATAACTTTTCTCAATGGAGACATTGAGGAAATAATCTATATGGTGCAACCAGAATACTTTGTATTAGGAGATCCAAAGAGTATGGTTTGCAAACTTAAGAAGTTCATCTATGGGTTAAAACAAACATATTGCCAATGGTACTACAAATTTCATCAAATAATCATCTCATTTGGTTTTGAGGTAAATGTGGTAGATGATTGTGTGTATCATAAGTTCAGTGGGAGTAAGCATATCTTCCTGGTTTTATATGTTGATGACATTTTGTTTGCCACAAATGATATAGGTATGTTAAATGATACCAAGAGATTTCTATCTAGACATTTTGAAATGAAAGATCTTGGTAACGCATCTTTTATATTAGGAATCCAAATACATCGAGATCGTTCTTGAGGTATTTTTGGATTATCGCAAAAGAACTATATCGATAAGGTGCTTAAAAGATTTGGCATGTAAGATTGCAAACCAGGTAATATCCCAGTCGCTAAAGGAGACAAGTTTAGTCTTAAACAATGCCCTAAAGGAAGCCTCGAGACTCAAGAAATGCAAAAGATTCCCTATGCTTCAGCTGTAGGAAGTTTTATGTATGATCAAGTTTGTACACGTCCGGATATTACGTACATTGTTGGAGTGTTGGGTAGATATTTAAGCAACCAAGGAATGGATCATTGGAAAGCAGCAAAGAGGGTAATGAGATATTTAAAGAGAACTAGTGGTTACATGCTTACATATAAGAGGTCAGATACTCTTGAGATCATGGGATATTCTGACTCTGATTTTACGGGATGCCAAGATAGCATGAGATCCACTTCAGGTTATGTTTTTCTATTGGCCAACGGAGCTATCTCTTGGAGAAGTGCCAAACAGGCATTGACAGCTTCTTCCACCATGGCAGCAGAGTTTATAGCATGTTATGAGGCATTTAATCATGGAATATGGCTGAAAAATTTTATCACTGGGCTGCGTATTTTGGGAAAGGTTGAAAGACCACTGAAGTTATTTTGTGACAATCGATCAGTTGTATTGTATTCTAACAACAATAGGAGTTCGACAAAATCGAAGCACATCGATATCAAGTTCCTTGTTGTGAAAGAAAGAGTACAAAGTGGACAGATTTCGATATAACACAGGCACAAACTCCATGATAGTAGATCCTTTTACAAAGAGTTTACCACCCAATGTCTTCTATGAGCATACCACTCATATGAGTGTTATTCAGTTTGGTGAAATCTAGATCTAGTGGGAGTTTGTATTATATATGTTTCATTATGCTGATGAAACTTATGTATTTGGAGATTATCTGATCAGATATAAAGTTCAATGTTTACTTCATTACACTTTATATAACTTAAGTTAAATTTTTTATCTCACTTTGGTTATAAGGAGGACTAGTTGAAAATTGACATGAATAGATCACCTTGCATGTAATTTTCATGCCACATATTCATAATTGATCTATGTCATTTGATTATATTGATGTACATGACCATTGATGGTTTAGTTGTGAAAGATACAACGAAGACTATATTGATCCTATGTCTATATAATTAATGGACGATATTGTTAAGGAAATCCTACAGCTATGATGACAAAAGTTATGAGCTCATTAATGTTAACATTTATAAGTTTACACATATGGTTCAGTGGGAGATTGTTAGAATTTTGGGACCATAATTATAATTATAAATGTCTAATGTCATCAATTAAATAAGTCATAATTTAATGTGATTAAATTTATGATTAAGGAATATGACTTAAGGGTTTAATTGTTATGAATAAATTAATATAGATACCATGTATAATTTCTAATTTGTTGAGGGGCCAAATTAGAAATAGGCAAACTTATGTTTCTATAAATAAGGGTTATGGTCTCAGTTTGCAGATGATGCTTTTGTTTTGTTTCCTCATCGACAAAATTCTCTGGATACTAAGGAAGATCTGCAAATTGAAGATCTTGCCCAAAATCGATTGCATACTATGGATTCTGGTACACTTCCGTAATCTTATCTATTCTGTTTATAATTTCTTAAGAATTGAATAGAATGCATAAGTTTTGTGTTGATATTTCTCAACCCAATTTATTTATCATAGGATTATCATGATCTACACAATAAATGGATTATGTGAATCTAGTTGTAAAAACAAAAGACAATTTGATACTTACAAATTTATGCTCTAAGGATGGAATATTTGTACGACCCAGTGCATGACTCCCTCTTTTTTTCTTCGCATTTTCTTGATTAATTTTTGAAATTTTCTACAAAAAATTGCATTTAACTTGACACTAGTCATATATAAAAAAAATAATCAATATATTTACTACCTCATTAGTGTTCCAGTAATGGCACAATGCTTCCCAAACTTCAGGAGTCAACTTTTGAGGAACTGGACGAATGGAAACAAGCTCATCCAATGGAGTATTCGGATCATAAGACTTAGCTTTGATTTCAGTCCTCCATCACCTCCATGCTGCCCCATCATTTGCATAATAACATCTCGATGGCAATCAGGAATATCAAAACATGCCTATAAATATTAATAAATAATATGAAGGCATTAAATTCAAATTTGGAATTAAACACTTAACAACTTACTGTCACTTTTCTCCATGCATCATTCAAGAGTTTTTTGGGCATCTTTCTCCAATCAAGAAAACTAAGGGGCAATGATTTTTATAGCAACCGATTCAAGCTATAAGAGTGGTCATTTGATCGGTTCTAAAAAACCGGTGTTGAAACCTCTATTTTTTTTATAGTGTCTCGATGCTCATTTCGGATGAGATTGCTTTGTCATCTCCATGAACTTTAATCTCCGACTCTGATGACGACATTTTGTTCCATGTCGCCTTAAATTTTTTGTATTTTTTCTGAGTTGGTCTTTTGTCCTTGTCCTTGTTCTTCAGTTTTGATTAGTTGTCTTTGACGTATCTTTCTTCATTGCAGTGATAGCATCTTACTTTCCTTTTTCTTTTTTTTGGCCTGCACTTGATTAAATTTATTAGATCTATTTTTTTTTAAAATTTTCTTACCATAAACACTGTTTCATCATTATCGAGGGATGTTTCTGAATCTGGTTCATCCATTTTCACTTTTAAGGCAATATTCTGCTTCGGCTCCTTCTTTAGATTTGCACATCTAGATTAATGAATTTCAAATGTAGAAAATAACTCTTATAGATTACTTACCTTTAAATCTCAAGAGATGTAATATGCATATACTAGAGTTGACCATTCTGGTGTCTTTAGAAAAGTGTTAAGCGCATACCTTTGCAAATCTCAGTTGGTTACCTTTTTACTGAGATTCGTGAGTTCGGTGATTAGCTCCTTTAGCTTGGCGTGCAGTTGAGGAACCATTTCACCTTCCTTCAATTGAAGATTTGTTAGTTGGTTCTGAAGTAGATCTCTTCTTGCGAGCTTGGTTTTGGAGGATCCTTTGTGAAGCTCCAAGAATTTTTCCCAGATGTCTTTTGTAAACTTGTAAACTCTGATTCTGTTGACCTTTTGTGGTGGCAGCACACCAGATGGAATTCTATTTTTCCATTGGCCACAAATTTGGCTTGTTCATTCTTTGTCTAGTTTTCTTCTTTCTTTAACTTGTCGTTGCTGTCGATAGATACTGCAAAATCATTTTTTTTTAAAATTAGAAAGATATCGAAATCAGTTTTGAAATATACCTCCATTTTCATTTTTTGGTGGGCGAAGTCTCCCTCGAACTTCAGCGGATGGATGCTTGTTCCAGCCATCGCCAGTTAGTCCTTCTGAAGTGATTGGACTTTGATACCAATTGTAGGTACCTTACGGCTGGCAAGAGGGGGTGAATTGTCTTGCATAATAAAAACAACAAATACCTTTCTAAAACTATCAGACTTTAAACAATTACGCACTTAAAGAAATAATAGAAGTAAGAAGAGTACAAGATAAACAATTTACTTGGTTTGCAATTAGAAGATTGCTACTCCAAGGAAAGTCAGCTCACTATGAAGATTTCCTTCTCGAACAAAATGTTGGAGATGCAGAAGCCTCATACATGAAAATGAAGCTTGGAAATAAAAAACAGAATGGATTTCGAAGTATAAAGTGCGTTGTTTGAGATGGAGAATACTAGAACTCTATTTATAGCCCACTGGTCGAATCTGACTATTTGCTGAAGTGGCATGATCCGGGCACTCAAACCTCTCCAGGCCCCCTAGCGTGGCAAAACTCTATTTCCACACGACGACTACGTAACAACCAAGTGATAAGGTTTTATCCATCTCTAGGAGCCCGGACCCTCTCCAGGCATCTGGACTACTGCTGGCATGGACCTAAAAGTTGATCTGTAGCGCAAGGCACCCTGTCGAGCAACCTGGTTGTCCAGGCGTCTAGACCACCAGGTTTGACGCCTTCTTTGGTTGCTTGGGTGATCTCGGCCAACCAGAATTGGGCTCACTCAAACCTATCTTCCGATCTTCTTCTCAAGCAATCTTTCGCTCCAGCTTCTCTCGTCCCTCGGAAATGTCGCACGCTCCCTTCTAGTTCGCCAGCGTACTCTTCTGCAGCACCTCGTCCCTCGGATGCACCGAACTGGTCAACTCTTTCCCATGCCATCATTCTCGCTGACTGCGTCTTTTGCTCGACTTCTTGTGCTCCTAAGTTCTTACATTTAGACACAAGAATAAAAATATAACATGGCCTAACTTGACTTGGTTGATTATATCAAAACTACCACAGATACTTAGTTATAAATTCAAGTAAAATAAGATTGATTGAAAAAAAAAATGATGAACCTAACTCTATGAAAATTTCCCACTAGTTAAAATAAGATTGATAGAAAAAAAATGATAGACCCAGTTAGCCTCATTGACTATCCCTAGGGTGTCCAGCCTGGTCCCACAGATGTTTTCCACTAGCCACCAGGGTAAATCAGAAAGTACACGCAATGACCAGCCCAGAAGCCCAGCATCCTTTGATGCACCTCCCATTTGGAGGAAAAAAATCTTACAAATACACTATAGCTGGGGATCGAACCGTGGGTATCTGGGAAACAATCTGGATGTCTTACCGTGGCACCATACCCCGAGGATGAAAATGATAATCCCAGTTATCCTCATTGACTATCCCTAGGGGTGACCGACCCAGCCCCATGGAAGTTTTCCACCGGCCATCAGGGTAAATCAAGAAGCACATGCAACGACCATCACAGAAGCCCAACATCCTTTGGTTGCAACCCCCATTTGGAGGACAACTTCCTGTAAATACGTCATAGTTCGAACGGAAGTTTCCCACTAGCCACCAGGGTAAATTAGGAAGCGCATGTGGTGGCCAGCCCAGAGGCCCAGCATCCTTTGGTTACGCCTCCCCCATTTGGAAGAAAAATTCCTACAAATATGTCATAGCTAGGGATCAAACCACGGGTACCTAGGTGATAACCTAGATATCTTACTGCGACACCATAGCCCCGGGGACTAAAATAAGATTGATAGAAAAAAAATGATAATCTCAGTTAGCCTCATTGACTATCCCTGAGAGTGATCGGTTGGACCTCATGAAAGTTTCCCACCGGCCACCAAGATAAATCGAGAAACGTACGTGGCGACCAGCCCAAAAGCCCAGCATCCTTTGGTTACGGCCCCCATTTGGACAAAAAATTTCTGTAAATATATCGTAGCTGGAGTTCGAACCACGGGTGCTTAAGTGATAATCTGGATATCCTACTACGGTACTATAGTCTCGGGGACAAAATAAGATTGATGGAGAAGTTTATTATAAGTGTTAATAGATGAAAAATCCAAATGGTCCTTGATAGATGGAGAAGATTAATAAATATTGATAGTATACTTGAAAGCTCAAGGTTCATTACATGTTGATCAAGAAGACTCAAAGGCGAGATTTCTTAACTGATGAAGATGACTTGGAAGTGAGGTCTCTTAATAGATAAGAAAGGTCTAAAGGCGAAGTCTTGTAAATGAAGACTAAATGATTTTTTTTTTTAAAAAAAAAACTCATCTTATTTAACTTCTTCCCGGTTTAAAACTTCATAATACATTGAGTTTTAATCCTTCATCGAATAATACGATTCCAATATCATATCTATTCATACAATTATAATATTTATTTATTTAAATTATTTAAAATAAAATAATTAATTTCATTTAATATAAGTAATTTTAATTAATTGTTTGTCATAATTAATTGTTCAATTAATAATTAATTATATTGATAAATATATATATTTTATTTTTCTTTATTAATTTGATTATCTTAGTTTCTATAATAAAAATATAATATTCAATTTATTTTTTGGCTTAAATTATTATTCTCTCATGTTATCATAATTTACACTTATTATTCAATTTCAATCCAATTAAATTAAATTTGAAAACTCTGTGTTTAAGGTTTTTCCAATAAAATCAATTCAAATTTGAAAATAGTTCTTTTAAAAAAAATTATCTAATTATTTTTTTTAAAAAATAATGATTTTAAAATTTAATTAAATAATCTTTATTTGATTAAAGTAACTCATCGTACTCTAGATTTTTTTTAATATTTTAAAAATAAAAAGGAGGACAAAAAAAAAGTCAATACTCAATAGATGTGGCAGTTTTTTTTCTCTCTTTTTTATAAAAATTGTTTAATGAAAAAATTTACTTATGCTAGATATCCAATTTTATTATATTTAATTTTTTATTTTTTAAAATTTGTAAATAACTAATTAAGTTATATTAAACTTATATATTAAGTTTTATAGTCCAGTTAAAATTATTTAAGAGTTAGATGGAGCTTTTTTTTTACTTTATCATTAGTCAACTGATTTTGCTTTAGTTGACTTATTAGTCAACTAATGAATAAAAATATTTTGTTCATTAACAAACTATATATATAATCCGATCGAGTCAACTAGATTATATTCCCTCGGATCGAGTCAACTAGATTATATTCCCTCGGAATAATTTAGTAGTTAGCACATAAAAAATTATCACTATGATATCTGGGATTATAATTTATCTTTTGGGATGAATTAATGAAGATGTTGAGAATAAATATTTTCACCTACGTCAAGTCTACTTAAAACCTAAAGTATATGTCACTTATAGACTCTTATCTCACTTAGACTTTCTCGCCGGCCATGTCTTTAGGATTTCATTGTCCTGCAAAGTGGCCTTGCTCCTAGGACTTTCAATGCCAAGAAACCTTATTTATGGGCTTCATCATCTTCTAGTCGGTCAACCTTGGCTCGGATGGCATAGCTAGGGGGGTGAGTAAGTGTGTTCAATTTGCATCATTCAATCATGCTAATCTCTATAATATATTAGTGTGCATTGTGGAAATAAATAACTAAAATCAAAAGAATAAGCATACAAACCACAATTATTTAAATGAAGCTTTGAGTTCTTATTTCACAGTTTATGATCGCTATATATTTTCTATTAGTGCAAAGAGTACTAGACAATCGAATTTAAATTTTGATTATGTCAAAGAATCTAACAAGTGTGATTGAAATGGTAGGAAAAGTCTTAAGTATTTTTAAACAGAAGTCCTAACTGTAGTTAGACAGGTGAAAAATCCTAGGGGATGATAACCCTAGGTCCTAGGGGAAGGTAACCCTAGGTGATGAAAAATCTTAGCTACGGTTAGACAGGTGAAAAACCTTAGGGGGTGGTAACCCTATGTCAAAAGTCTTGGCGGATCGAGCACTTTGGGCGAAATCCTAGAGTCGAGAATTCCAGGTGAAAATCCTAGTGGTCGCGGACCATGTGAAAGTGCGGACGGTTCGTGGAGTAGACGTTCAGCATAAAGACCTGAAATCTCGAGCGTTGAGCAAAAGTCCAGTCGATCTGGAGGACCGGTCTGACAACAGATAACTTCTCCTGAGAGGAGTAGGTGAGAACGCATTCCCTGTTGAGGGAACAATAAGTGTTGATTCGACCTAGGATTTCCGGAGAAAATGCGAAAGTCAGAACAGGACAGTCCAAAGGCTGTTATAAGTTATTTTCATAGATTACTTTATTATTTGTTCGTCTAACGCTTTTTGTAGGTTGAAGTTTCGGCCTTGATTGATCGACCGAACCGGGGATCGGTAGACCGAACCGGGGATCGGTCGACCGAACCTCCAAGCAAACAGATCGCATTTCCAGCGAGCTGATCCAATTCGACCAAGGGATTGGTCGACTGAACCTGGGGTTCAGTTGATCGAACAGTGGATAGGTATCGACGTGGTCAAGTTGAGTTGATCAGACCAGATGAGCTGGGGATCGGTCAATCGAACAATGAGATTGGTCGACCGAACGAAGACCCTTATTCGAGAAGAAGAATGTGGACGAGAAGTTGGGCAGGTTCAGAGGGTTCGGTCGACCGAACACTTGGATTGGTCGATCAATCATAGTTGAGTCAAAGACCGATCCCGAGATCAGTGGATTTGGATTAGGTCTACCTCGGCTATAAAAGGAGGGTCGACCAGCAGCTTCGAACAACACTTAAAAGCAGAATTCAAAACAATCTTCTAAGCTGCACGCTACTCCGAAATGACTCAACAATGCTCAGCTGCTCCGACAATCGACGATCCTATTTCTTTATCTTTGTATTGTCAGTAACTTTATTATATTGATGTTGCACTTCAAACATGTAATCTTTATTTGAGCAATTAGTGATTGCTCACCGGGGCCTTGGAGTAGGAGTCATCACAGGCTCCAAACCAAGTAAAAGAAATCGTGTTAGCGATTGCTCTTGTGTCTTTCTTTATTTCCGCTGCATATTTACTTTGTGTTTTTCGAAACAAGTGAAAAAACTACGAGTACTACTCCCCCCCCCCCCCCCCCCCCCCCTCCCTCCTCCTCTAGCATGTCATCGATACTACAATTGGTATCAGAGCCAAGTTACTCTGAATTGGTGAAACAACCAATCGAGCAGGGGGGCTCCTTTTGAAAGTAAAATATATATCATTTTGGTTTTCCCTCCAAATCTTTTTTGAAAAATTTATTTTTATTTTTCCACCATTGGTCAATGTTGATGAAATATTACATTTGGTAAAATTCTATCATAATTTTTTTTATTATTATTTTAATATTATTTTAGTATTTTCCTCAAAATTCGTATAATATTACTCGAGTAATTTCTTTCTCTCCCGTACTATTAAGCCAAGACTTAGTCTTGGGACAAGTTTTTGTTTTGTTGTACAAGGGCTCTTTTAAAATGGCTTACCAAGAAGACTACAACACCACACACCTTCTGTTGGAACCCCAAGGTGTTTTGATGTGATCAAACAAGTTAAGTTAGGTCCTGTTTGATTTAACCCTTGTGTCTAGGTGTGCAGGAGCTTAGGAGCACAGGAAGTCAAGAGGAAGACGCGGCTAGTGAAAAGGACGGCACGGGAGAGAGCCGACGGGCTCGGTGCGTTCGAGGGATGAGGTGACTGCGGAAGAATACACTCGTGGACGAGAAGAACGTATGCGACATTCGAGGGACGAGAATCCGGGAAGGAAGGCTGCTCGAGGAGAAGGTCAGAACTTGGGTTCGGGTGAGCCCTTTTCCAGATTGGAGATATCACCAAAGCAAGCGGAGCCGGAGTGGAAGACATGGACCGAGGCGAGCAGCACCAGAGCAGAAGGCCCGGACCAGAAAGTCAACTTGGTTGACTTAGTGGTTCGGGCGCCCGGATTCATTCCGGGCGCCCGAAGTTGGACCTTTTTCAGATCGCGGTCAAACCACGATCCGTGTGTTGGGGATAAAGTTTTATCCCCCCAGGGCGCCCGGAACCCCTTAGGGGCCCCGACCAAGGCTATAAATATAGCCTTGGTCCAGAAGCTTTTCAACAATCCAAAGAATTCACTTGTAATCCATTTCTCTATGCTTTACTTTTCTTCTATGCTATTAACGTTGTAAGAGGCTACTCCGCTCGAAGAGATCTTCAGATAGTGCGCCTTAGTCTCCTTGGATTAGCAATCTTCTGATTGCAAACCAAGTAACTTCTCTGGTCCATATTCTTTATTAGTCTCTGTCTTTTTAATTACAAGTGTTCTATATGTAGTTGAAAATCCGAGAAAGGTCGAATTTATTTTACAGGGCAATTCACCCCTCCTCTCTTGCCGGCCTCCGAAGGGACCAATAAGTGGTATCAGAGCGAGGATGCTTCAGAAGGACTAATCGCCGACTGAAGCAAGCAACCAATGGCCGGACCAAGCATCGTTCCACCAAAATTTGAGGGGGACTTCGCACACTGGAAGTGTCGCATGGAAGTATTTCTGAAAACCGATTTTGAAATTCGTCTAATTATAAAATATGGTTTTGTAGCTCCTACGAATCAGAATGGAAAGGAAAAAGAAGAGAGCCTTTGGACAAAGAAGGAACAAAATAATTCCGTTGCAAACAACCGAGCGGAATATCACTTGCTGAGCGTGCTACCGCGTCAAGAAGTCAACCGCATCAGAAGCTACTTGTCGGCCAAGGAACTCTGGGAAAAATTTCTGGAACTCCATGAAGGGACATCCGAAGCCAAACTCGCAAGGAGAGATATACTTCGGAACAAACTGATGAACATCCGTCTGGAAAGAGGTGAGAAAGTAGTTGATCTACATGCAAAGGTAAAAGAGTTAATTACCGGACTCGAGAATCTCGGTGAAACGGTAACCAACCGGGACACCATACGCTACGCACTCAACGCTTTTCTCAGAACTCCAGAATGGACGTCTATCATCGACGCCTGCTACATTTCAAAGGACCCAGAGGTAAGTACCCTAGAGGAGTTATTTTCTACTCTTGAATTACATGAAACCAGATGTGCAGAGACAATAAAGGAATCAAGCCAGATTATGGCGCTAAACGCAACCAAGAAGGATGAACCATAGTTAGACTCAGAAGAAGATCAAGAAGCGAATATGGTAAGGAATTTTAAAAAATTCTTTTGATCTAATAAATTTAAAGAAATACAGAATAAGAAGAATCCGAGATATAAAAGAAGGGTCTGTTGCTACCAGTATCAAAAGGAAGGACATTTAAAAGAGGATTGCCCAAAACTCAGGAAAGATAAAGTCAAGATACCCAAGAAGCACAAGAATCTAAAAGCTACTTGGGACGACATTTCATCATCTGAATCCGAAGTACAAGAATATGCCGGACTAGCACTGATGGCGAGCTATGAAGGGAAAAGTACATCGGAACCCAGTATCGATGAAGGGGGAGCGACTTCAGATGAATGCAGCGAAACAGGGGGAGAGTCAAGCTTCAAGTTTGATATGATAAGTGAGGTATGTCTCTTACCTCCTGATCAGCTTTATTTCGGTATTAAGGCTATGACAAAGTCTATGTATAAATTAAAAAGTGAAAATACTAAATTAAAAAATGAAAACTTGGAAATAAAAAGAACTTTAGCAAAATCTTGTCTGATAGAGGATTTTGATAAAATTAAACTTGAAAATGATAAATTAAAAGGAGAAATAGAAAACTTGAAAAATTTTGGTTGTTCAAATATTTGTGCTTTTAGAAATTATAAAGGATTAAATTGATACTATAGGTTTCATAAAAGTCAGATTAGAAAAATATCAAAAGCTTATGTACCTAGAAAATACCTGATCAATCCTGTAGGATGGAATCTATATTGTGTTCCAATGTCATGTTTAACTTGAACTGTTAATTAAATTTAGCGCTTTCAACGAGAAAATTAAACAGTGAATTTCTTTATAAGGCTTTGTCTAAGAAAGTGGTTATTACTCCAATAACCAAGAAGGCCTAGTGCCTCGCCACTGCCTGGAAGTCAAGTATTGAAATAAACAGTTTAATTGACTAACTGAAAAAGCATTAAAATTAAAATTACTTAATGCTTTAAAGGGTTGCTCAATTTATTTTAGAAAATATTTTCAAAAATATTCATGTTTACGAAAACTTAGAAAATATTTTTTGTTAGGAAATCTTTCCGTTACAAATTTAAAAATAAAAAAAACATATATTTTTTTTCTACTTAGAAATTTTCTCTACTTAGAAATTTTTGCTTCAACACTTATGAAAATTTTTTTTCTGTTAAAAATTTTCAAATATGTTTCAAACTTTGAAAAATATTTTTAAGTTACTTATTCCATTGCACAATCTTTTTAACTTAGAAAATCAAAAGTTATCCTACTTACTTAGGTATTTTTCTTTACTTGCTAATTTTTTTTTTTTAAAAAAAGTTTACCTTAGACTCGTTAAAAGAACCCCAATTTTTTATGTGATCAAAAGGGGAGAAGAATGTTAAGTTTAGAGGGAGGTGTATTTAAAATTTCTTTCATTGAAAAATCTTACTTACACTTATTTGCAACATTATTTATTTTTATATTATGTCTGTTTTACCCTAGCTAAACTTGTGTTACTCACATTAAAAAGGGGGAGATTGTTGGAACCCCAAGGTGTTTTGATATGATCAAACAAGTTAAGTTAAGTTCTGTTTGGTTTAACTCTTGTATCTAAGTGTGTAGGAGCTTAGGAGCACAGGAAGTCGAGCAGAAGACGCGACTAGCGAGAAGGACGACACGGGAGAGAGCCGATGGGCTCGGTGCGTCCGAGGGATGAGGTGACCGCGGAAGAGTACACCAGTGGACGAGAAGAACGTACGCGACATTCGAGGGATGAGAAACCGGGAAGGAAGGCAGCTCGAGGAGAAGGCCAGAACTTGGGTTCGGGTGAACCCTTTTCCAGATGGCTGATATCACCCAAGCAAGCGGAGCCGGAGCGGAAGACCCGGACCGAGGCGAGCAACACCGGAACAGAAGGCTCGGACCAGAAAGTCAACTTGGTTGACTTAGTGGTCCGGGCGTCCGGACCGTCCGGGCTTCCGGAACCATTCCGGGCGCCTGGAGTTGGAGGGATAAAGTTTTATCCCCCCAGGGCGCCCAGAACCCCTTAGGGGCGCCCCGACCAAGGCTATAAATACAGTTTTAGTCTAGAAGATTTTCAACAATCCAAAGAATTCACTTGTAATCCATTTCTCTGTGTTTTACTTTTCTTCTGTGCTGTTAACGTTGTAAGAGGCTACTCCGCCCGAAGGAGATCTTCAGATAGTGCGTCTTATTCTCTTTGGATTGTCAATCTTCTGATTACAAACCAAGTGACTTCTCTGTGCCAATTTTCTTTATTAGTCTCTGTCTTTTTAATTACAAATATTCTATATTTAGTTGAAATTATGAGAAAGGTCGAATTTATTTTTCAGGGCAATTCACCCCACCCCTCTTGCCGGCCTCCGAAGGGACCAGCACCTTCCACTCTTGTCCAGCAAGAAATTCAGATACTAGAAAGACCAAATGGAGTACCAACTAAGGACCCAATGTCACGCCCCAGGTAGTCCCTGCCAGAAGAAATTTCGGCAGCATCTCCCCTGTACGGGTGACAATATGAGACTTCACTACACACCCTCAGGGTCACACATACCTCGGCCAACATAGCTAGAACAATAACAATAAACATAAATATAAATATATATATATATATATATATATATATATATATATATATATATATATATATATATATATATATATATATATATATATATATATATGTTCAGCCTCCGGCTGTCAACACAATACGAAAACCATAAACAAACATCTGACTTACCTATTCTACCATCCGGGCAAGCACATAGCAGAACATATCGAATAAATCCCGTCAACAAAAAAAAAAAACTAAACAAAATCCATGGTGCAAAACCAATACAAGTCTGAAACATAGACTAGATAGTATAATAGGAAACAAAAGACCAAACGAAAATCCTTGCGATCTGGAGGGGGACTAGCGACTGAAACTCCTGACGGCTTCAACTTGAAATAGTATAAATCAATGAGGTGAGTCAACTCCTCGGTGGGCACCGACCGACATGCATAGTAAGACATAACAACTAGTAATAAATATGAGTACATCCTCCTGGATATATATATATATATATATATATATATATATATATATATATATATATATATATATATATATATATCAAGGAACAATACAAAATTGAAATAAAGGGGGGAAAACTATACTAACCAGGACCTAGGTATAAGGTAAATAAGGTCGTCAGACCGAGGAGTATCATGATCCTGTATGCATGTCAATCATATGCATCTACCAAATATGAAGCAAATAAAGTGCAGCAAACACAAGAAATAAATGTAATCATGCATATGATGTCAATGACATGGTCACCCCTGACGCCAGTCAACCATCTCACACACGATGGTGAGACTGAGTGGGTAGGGCTATGACAACCGTGCGCTCTGCCATCATTGCTCCTGATGAGTGACCGAGTGGACGGGATGTTGTTGGAGTACACCTATCCTCCTACCCCAATTCATAAGTGGGGAAGCTCAATGCTCTCATCTCCCTAAGACAATCCAGAGGAGGGATCCCTGACGTGCTACCACGTTGCGTCATGCTACCCATGAGTGGACAAGCGGAGCACTGACAGAGCTAACTGCCACACACCCTGCCTGATGTACCACTAACCCATGAGTGGTTGTGTGTGCAGATCCATGTAACTGGCGATGAGCTCAACAATAATGGGGTTACCAATCGCACAACATATAATCATGCAAGATGGTGTATGGCACTAAGCATACAATTCCTGACCATATCTACCTCCATAAAACATGTACCAAAAATAAATGGATCAAATAAATAGATCTAGGTACACGGGTCAGATATGGTAACTAACTAGTCCGGTATATCATAAGACATGGTATGTCACTACCTCTATAACATAAATAATAAATAGGGAATGTATGCAAAACAAGTAGGTAACAAACAAAGCATGCTCAAGAAACAAATAGTGACATACTGATGCAGATATAAACATAATTATTACTACTTGTTAAAAATCTACTAAGCATATCAACATGACATATCAAAAGAGATAAGTCAGGGTACCTGCCTCAAAAAGTGGTGATCGTATCCGAAATAGACCCCACGTCAAGATGCTGTCTCGAATCAAAGTCCTGCAATGCATGATATACAGATTTAGCTAATTACATAAATTAATTAGCTAAATCAAATCTCCGGCTAAAATCTAATCCATTGAACAACTAGGGTTAACTTCGTTAAACCTAATCGTTCCACTAATAGATTAGATTAAAATCAACCAAAATCATCCTAAACTCACCCAAATATGAATCTATCATCTAACCACTCATGAACAACCAATTCATCCCTAATTCAATGCATTTACCTAAATTATCATCTATTATTAATTCTGTTAACAAATTCCAGATCACATAACAAAACCTCACCTATTGAAACCAATCGGATCAAGAAGGAAATCAAGGATCAACGTGGCCTACACCTTACCTCAATCTCACAACCCTAATTGATCCACAGCTTGGTAAGTTTGCTGTCAGAAAAAGATATAGCTACCGATACCTGTGGCTTCTATGGCAACAACATAAACGATTTCCAACTCCAGATTAGCAAGCATCAGGAACTAGGGCAGAAGACAAATAAAAAAGAAAGGTGATTAAGGTTGGATTACCCTCGAATCCCAAACACCTCCTCACGCCGGCAATCTAGGGCACAACGTCGACAGGGGCGGAGCCGCATAGGGCAGAGGGACGGTGGTGTTGCTCGGGTCGAGAGATGGTAGCGACATTAGGGACGACGAGCTCCTCCTCACCTCGATCAGTGATCCAAAAAGGGGACGGGGAACACAGGCCAACGAAGGAGGAGAGAAGCTTCGACATCGAGTTGGCTAGGGCACAGGACAGAGGAGAGGTAGCGGCCGGCCGTGGCTCGAGCTCTAGGGCAGAGGCGAAGAGGAAGAGGCTTCGGAGAAGAAGTGCCCTACTTCTCCTTGGCTACTGCTTTTGTTTGCGTGGGAGATGAATCGTCAAGGAGGCGCCGTCGGCTGGAAACGGAAGAGAAGAAGAAGCGGCGTGGGTCAGGGGAGTCGGCGAAGGCACGGGTGAGAAAATGGAGGAAAAGAAAGAAAAAGAAAAGAAAAAGAAAATTCAACTTTTCGTCGTTAAAATGGGGTAGCTCAAATATGCTTCCCGTGGCCCAATACTTATCCCCGTAACCTAAGCCATACAACCTCCGAAAAATTGTCAGAAAATTTCTAAAAATTTTAAAAATTCCCTTATGGTTATTCGTCCTTTTTCAGTATTTTACATTCTCCTCCACTAATAAAAATTTGATCCCCAAATTTCATTATCTACCATCAGCAAGTACTAACAACAGATAGATAGTATAAATGCTAAACAAAAATTAACTCACATACCTTAAGTGAAAAGATGGGGGTATCGAGCTCGAATCACATCCTCGAGCTCCCATGTAGCCTCTTCGTCAGAATGATGCTGTCATCCGACTTTAACCAGTTGGATAGTCTTGTTCCGCAGCTGACGCTCTTTCCGGTCTAGAATCCGTACCAGAACCTCCTCGTAGATAATGTCAGGCTGAATGAGAACTGGTATATCAGACAACACATGGGATGGGTCGGTTATGTATCTCCTCAGCATAGACATGTGGAACATATCGTGAACGCCTGCCAGAGCCGGTGGTAGTGCCAGACGATAAGCTACTGCTCCAATCCTCAAGATCTGGAAAGGCCCAATGTATCGTGGAGCTAGCTTACCTCGGAGGTCAAATCTCTTCACCCCTTTCGTGGGTGAAACTCTCAAGAATACATGGTCGTCAGTAGAGAACTCTAGGGGTCTATGTTTCCGATCGGCATAACTCTTCTAGGGATCCTGCGCCTTGGACATCCTCCGTCTAATAGTGTGAACCAACTCTGCCACTTGCTGAGCTCTCTAAGGTCCTAGCAGCTGGGCCTCCCCAACCTCCTCCCAGAGGGTGGGTGTCCGACAAGGCCTACTATACAACGCTTCAAACGGTGCTATCTGGATAGCCGAATGATAGCTGATATTGTAGGTGAACTCAACTAATGACAAATGATCCTCCCAACTGCCTCCAAAATCCATAACACAAGACCTCAGCAAATCCTCTAAAGTTTGAATGGTCCGCTCTGACTACCCATCTATTTGTGGATGGAAAGCTGTGCTGAATCGGAGCTATGTACCCAAGGTCTGCTGTAGACTCTGCCAGAATCGGGACGTGAACCGTGGGTCTCTATCCGATATAATACTCATAGGAATATCATGTAATCTGATGACCTTTCTACAATACAGCTCTGCCAATCGGTCCAGAGAGTCAGTCTTCCGTATCGCTAGGAAGTGTGCGGATTTAGTTAATCGATTAACGATTACCCAAATCGCGTCATGGCCTCGTTGTGTTCTAGGCAATCCCACCACAAAATCCATAGTGATGTGCTCCCATTTCCACTCTGGAATCAGAATCCTCTGAAGTAATCCGGCAAGTCTCTGGTGCTCAGCCTTCACCTGTGACAGACAAGACATCTAGCTATAAATTCCACAATGTCTTTCTCCATGTCGTTCCACCAATAGGAACGCCTCAAATCTCGATAGATGCGAGTTCCTCCTGGGTGGATCGTAAATCGAGAGAGAAGAGCCTCCTGAAGTAGCTCCTGTTGGATCGAGACTGCGCTAGAGGGGGGGGGGGGTGGGGTGAATAGCGCTCGCGGCTAAATTGTACGTTTATCGGAATCGTGAAACTATCGGAGTTAAAACACGCAGCGGAAAGTAAACAAACACACAGAAAGACACTATTTACTTCGTTCAGAGCCTAAGGCGACTCCTACTCGAAGGCCCGCGATCCTTGATCGCTTCCGGTGGGCAACAACTATAAGCTCGATAAGAATTACAAATTACAACGAAAGTATTAAAATAACTTTGTACCGACAACTTAAGAAAGAAGAAAATGGAGCTCCGGGTCGTCGGAATGTTGCAGCAGCACTTCGGAATGACTTTGTTAGCAACACGTTGAAGACAGAAAGCCTGGAACTTGATGTTTTGAAGTGCTGGTCGAAACCCCCTTATAAAGGGTGTTCAAGGCGCCTTGAAGGCTGTTCCAAACGCCTTGAAGGCTGTTCAAGGCGCCTCCATGCTGCCAAGTCTTCCGCATGGATCAAATCTGATCTGGTCGAACTTCATCCTTTTAAGGCGCCTTATACCCTGCTCAAGGTGCCTTCCAAGGCGCCTTAAACCCCCTTCAAGGCGCCTCCATTGAAGCTTCACAGCCAGGTCAGCTTTTGCACCCGAGGCGCCTCCAAGCTCCATGGAGGCGCCTCGGACACTGTTCATCCGAGGCAAATCTTCGTTATTTTGTACCTGCAAAACATGTTAGTCCCAAACAACATCCTGCAACACAAAGTTAGAACAAAATAACAGTATGAATAATAACGAATGTTTATGACAGTCTCCGGACTGTCCGGGTCTGACTTCGGATTTTCCACCGGAAACCCTAGGTCGACTCGACGCCTACTGTTCCCTCTACGGGGAACGCGTCCTCACCTACTACACTCAGGAGATTTACCTGTTGCCAGTCGATCCTCCAGATCGACTGGACTTTTGCTCAGCACTCGATGCTTCTGGACTTTCTGCTGGACATCCGCTTCCTGGCTAGTTCAGTCTTTCACCTGGTTCGCGACACCAGGACTTTCCACCTAGGGTTACCACCCCCTAGGACTTTTGCCTGAAGCCATCGACCTGCCAAGACTTTCCGCATAGGGTTACCGCCCCCTATGACCTAGGGTTACCACCCCCTAGGGTTTTCCCTTTGCCTAACCGCAGCTAGGACTTTTCTCCACCTAGGGTTACCACCTCCTAGGACCTAGGGTTACCACCCCCTAGGGTTTTCACCTGCCTAACCGCAGTTAGGACTTTCCTGAAACACTCATTCAACATGTTAGATAATAACACACCTTAACTTTGAATCTTTTGCCATTATCAAAACTTATGTTTGATCGTCGGATGCTTCCCGCACCAACAGCTCCTCCTTGACTGGGTGAGATGGAGGTACGCATAATCAGCCTCGAATATATATAATACCTGCATCATCTCGAGTGAACTCTGTCTGCTGTCCGGAAGCTATCTGGCTGCCAATGAACTGTAAGTGTTGATCACTGGCCTGAGCCTCTCGGATCCTCATCCTGATTGACGACTGAGCAACCATGGTAACCAAAATACCCTTATTTTTCTGTCCCTGCTCCTCAAGGCCCAACTCGAAAAAACCCTGAATCAAGTCCGTGACTAAAGCTCAGTGGCAAGCGAAAGTCCCTCTGGACTTCCGGCTAAGTGCATCAGCAACCACATTAGCTTTCCCCCGGGTGGTAGCTAATGGTACAGTCATAATCCTTCATGAACTCCATCCATCTCCTCTGGTAGAGATTAAGCTCTTTCTGGGTGAAAATATATTTGAGACTCTTATGATCAGTGAGAATCTCAAATGTAATACCATACAGGTGATGCCTCCAAATCTTCAAAGTAAATATAATGGCGGCCAACTCCAAATCATGTACTGGGTAGTTCTTCTCATGCTCCTTTAATTGACGAGAAGCATAAGAGACTACCCTGCCACGCTGCATCAGAATAGCGCCCAAACCCTGTAGAGAAGCGTCGGTGTAGAGTACGAATCTGTCTTCTCCGGAAGGCAAAACCAAAACTGGTGCTGACACTAATCTCCGCTTCAGCTCATGAAAGCTGGTCTCACAGGCTTCTGTCCAAGTGAACTTCATGCCTTTCCTGGTCAGGCGTGTCAGCGGTATAGCAATAAGCGAGAAACCCTCGACGAACCGTCTGTAATATCCAGCCAGTCCCCAAAAACTACGAATCTCCTGAACTGATTTTGGTTGCTCCCAACTGGTGACAACCTCGATCTTCTGAGGGTCTACGGAAATACCTCAGCTAGAAACCACGTGACCCAGAAAACCAACTGAAGATAGCCAAAAGGCATACTTGTTGAACTTCGCGTACAGACGATGTCGTCGAAGAGTCTCCAATGTTGGACCCCGTGGTAGTTTTGATGTGATCAACCAAGTTTAGGTTAGGTCCTGTTTGTTTTCTGATCTCTGTGTCTAAGTGTGCAGGAGCTTAGGAGCGCAAGAAGTCAAGCGGAAGACGCAGCTAGCGAGAAGGGCGACACGAGAAGGGAGCCGACGGGCTCAGTGCGTCCGAAGGATGAGAAAGCTACGGAAGAGCACACCGGTGGGCGACAAGAACGTGTGCGATGTTCAAGGGACGTAAAGCTGGGACAGAAGCCTACTCGAGGAGAAGACCGAAAATTGGGTTCGGGTGAGCCCTATTTCGGTTGGCCGGAATCACTCAAACGCATGAAGCTTCAGAAGTCAAAGCAAGGAGAAAGCAAGCTTGAAATAAAGCTTAAGGCGCCTCAAGCCAGTATTGGAGGCGCCTCAATCAAACATTGGAGGCGCCTCCACATTGGAGGCGCCTTTAATCTTATTTGAGGCGCCTCTGACTGGTCAAAGATGACTGTTTGAGCGTGGATAGAGTTTTATCCGTTGACTTGGTTAGAGGTGTCTTGAACCTTGTTGGAGGCGCCTTGAACCTTCGAGATAGGATTTCCAGGAACTATTTAAAGGCCCCTGGATCTAGGAAATATTTATTTATTCAAACAATCAACTTTGTAATCAATTTCTAGCAACTAGTAAGCGTTCTAAGTGTAAAAAGACTTATCCGCCTACAGTGAAGGAGACTCTGCTAGTGGAGCTGCTCAACTGCCTTGGATTAACAACCGTCTTGGTTGTAACCAAGTCAATTTTTGGTCTCCCTTTCTTTTATGTTATTTCATTATTTTTATAGTTGCTATTATTTTAAGTTGAAAGCCTTGAGGAGGGTATAATCTTATTTTACAGGCAATTCACCCCCCTCTTGCCGGCCCCGCTGCACCAACATCCAAAACTATGTGAAGATGCTATGTATGCTCCTCCTCAGAACACGAGTAGATTAATATGTCGTCGATGAAAACGACAACGAACTGATCTAGATACTCCAGAAAAATACGGTTCATCAAGTCCATAAACACCGCTGGAGCATTGGTAAGTCCAAATGGCATTACCAAAAATTTATAATGCCCGTATCTGGTACGGAATGATGTCTTCTGAATATCTGAATCTTTAACTCTTAGCTGATGATATCCGGACCGCAGATCAATCTTAGAATATACTGATATACTTTTGAGCTGATCAAATAAATCCTCGATCCGTGGTAAGGGGTACTTATTTCTGACGGTCACTGCATTCAACTATCTGTAATCGATGCACAACCTCAGAGTACCATCCTTTTTATTGACAAATAATACTGGAGAACCCCACGGAGATATACTAGGGCGAATAAATCCCCTGTCTAATAACTCTTGGAGTTGGACCTTTAGCTCGTCCAACTCTTTCGGCGTCATACGATATGGAGCTTTCGATGCTGGCACGATCCCCGGAAGCAGTTTAATAGCAAACTCCACTTGCCTTCTGGGAGGCAAGCCTGGTAGCTCATCTAGAAATACATCCGGATACTCTCGGACCACTGGAACATTTGAGAGCTGAGTACTACTGCTGTCTTCAGTATTAATCAAAGACAAAAGAAATACCTGACAACCATGTGACAGCAGCTTCCGAGCATGAATCGCTGAAATGATCGATATGCCATCATCCCTGATGACAATGAAATCCTTTGAGGGTTGGTTCGGAGGTCAGAATGTGACCACCCTCGTCTGGCAATCAACCGTGGCATGATATGCAGACAGTCAATCCATGCCAAAGATAATGTCGAACTCGACTATTTCCAGTACTAATAAATCAACTATGAGTATCATATTGTCAAAGTCTAATGGGCAACCTCTGACCTCCTGGGTGACGTCTAAAGTATCACCGGACGATAGGGAGACGATCAGTCGCTGCGGTCTAAAAGTAGGTAGTCTACAAATCTCCCTTATAAAGGCACGACGCCTAACCAACTGAGCTAATAGGCCATTCTCTAGCCTATCATGCTCAGTGAATTAAATTTTGGTGCTGAAACTTAACTTGGTAGAGGCCTGCAATTACCGATTAACACTTGTCTATTTGATCTGAGAAGTTTCTATGTTTCATGTCAACATTCATAAAACTAGAAAAGTAGCAAATCTAAAACAGTAGCATATGGCATCAGAGCTGCCATTATTGGATATTTCTTCACCAACTAAGGATGATTCTGAATTATAAGTTGAACTTCATGCCTTAATGAATAGGTCAACGGTCTTAAGTTAGGATGACTATAATTTCCCAAGGAAGAGGTTGTGGGTTGATGTGGGTGCTTTATAGGTTGTGGGTTGTGGCTTAGAAGGGTGAACTATCAGTAACTTGGTTTAGCTATCTTTGGATAATGAGTGGACCTACCAAAGAAAATAAATTACCTCATCAGTGAAAATTTGCTTATCTAGGAAACAATGATTTCATTAGATCTGTATAGGTTAAACAAAAACCTTGACTGGAAACATTTGGTAAATCTAACCTATCTACCAATCAAACCATTAAGAGTGAACAAGTACGTTTATACATGAAGCTGGTTCCAACCATTTTAAACCAATTGGATGTTTGGTAAAGTTTGAGATTGACATGCTCTTCATACTAAGGTCCAGCCCAAAGTAGAACACTTTTTTTTTTTGGAAAATGGCTATGTGAAGCACGTTTTAACCACAAATACTGTGTCAGTTTAACAGGTAAGCAACCTAGTAAGCTCTTCAGCCGGATCTAAGCCAGTATAATCCTTTTATTTACCCATTTGGACCACTTGCAGTTTGATGAGTTGAATCCATACGAGTTCTACTTCAAATGAGGCTAACACATCACATTTCCACATCATCAAGCTCTACTGAACAGAACCTGCAACTCAATCAACTCCACTCAACATAGAATCCTTTTATCCTCATTGCCATCTGAGATCAAAATTAGATTGACGTAGCTAAAAATTTCTATGCTTTGTTATAGGTTTGACATAACAAAGGTATAAAAGCAATGTGTGGCCAATTACATGAAAATGGTACATGCAAAAAGACCACATAATACCCTACAGAGATAAGTTGTTCTTGTCCATAAGGAATTCATAAGGATTTCTTTAATTATCTCATTCTCTAATATCAGGGATCAAGTATCATTATGCTTTGTTGATTCCCTAGATTCGGATCAAAAATAAATCTAACTAAATACCAACTGAACCACCCCTAGTTTTTTTTACTCAAGTATTCATACAAGTACTAAAAGTAATCATCATACTTATTTACTATCTGGAGATGTTCCGTCGCTGTCCAGTTCCCATTTATGACCTCAGAACTTCGAAACGAGAAAATCGATGAAAATCCATACAAATCCGAAACGGAATTCTGAAACATGAACATAACAGAAATCCGTATAAATAAAAAAAAAACCCAGATTGACTCGCAAAACTGAACTCTGATACCAAATAAATTGGTATCAGATTAACTCAAAACTCTAGAACACGAAAAAGAAAAACAGGCATCATAACCTGTTCTGATACCAAATAAATTGGTATCAGATTAACTCAAAAATCCATAACACATCAGACATGCATCGTAGACCCGCTCTGATACTAGATAAATTGGTATTAGGTTAACTTGAAAATCTAGACTACAAAACACAGACATCTCAACCGGCTCTCATACTAAATAAATTAGTATCAGATTAACTCAAAAAAAATCTAAAACGAAAAGTAAGTATCATATATCTCGCTCTAATACCAAATAAATTATCATGCCCCAGGTAGTTCCTGCTAGAAGAAATTTCGGTAGTATCTCCCCTATACGGGTGACAATATGAGACTTCACTACACGCTCTCAGGGCCACACATACCTCGACCAACACGGTCGGAACAATAACAATAAACATAAATCCACAACTATGCAATATATATATATATATATATACAAACATCCAACTTACCTATTCTGCCGTCCGGGCAGGCACATAGCAGAACATATCGAATAAATTCCATCAATAAACAAAAAAAAACTAAACAAAATCCATGGTGCAAAACCAATACAAGTCTGAAACATAGACTAGATAGTATAATAGGAAACAAAAGACTAAACGAAAATCCTTGCGATCTAGAGGGGGACTAGCGACTGAAACTCCTGACGGCTTCAACTTGAAATAGTATAAATCAACGGGGTGAGTCAACTCCTCAGTGGGTATCGACTGACATCCATAGTAAGACATAACAACTAGTAATAAATATGAGTACATCCTCCTGAATATAAATATATATCAAGGAACAATGCAAAATTGAAATAAAGGGGGGAAAACTGTACTAACCAGGACCTGGGTATAAGGTAAACAAGGTCGTCAGACCGAGGAGTATCATGATCCTGTATGCATGTCAATCATATGCATCTACCAAATATGAAGCAAATAAAGTGCAGCAAACATAAGCAGTAAATGCAATCATGCATATGATGTCAATGACATGGTCACCCATGACTCCAATCAGCCATCTCACACACGATGGTGAGACCGAGTGGGTAGGGCTATGACAACCGTGCACTCTGCCATCACTGCTCCTGATGAGTGACCGAGTGGACGGGATGCTGTCGGAGTACACCTATCCTCCTACCCCAAATCATAAGTGGGGGAGCTCAATGCTCTCATCTCCCTGAGACAATCTAAAGGAGGGATCCTTGACATGTTACCACACTGCGTCACGCTACTCATGAGTGGACCAGCGGAGCACTGATAGAGCAAACTGCCACACATCTTGCCTGATATACCACTAACCCATGAGTGGTTGTGTATGTAGGCGTGGAGAAGGGAGGAGGAGGTGGCTTTCACTAGGACTACCGGTGAGAGGAGAGGCGTTTGGGCTGTCGGCGGGTGTGAGAAAGAGGGAAAGAGAGAGCTGTTGGCGTCGGATGTGACCACTGCTGGGGGTGGAGAAAGTGGTCTCCTCCCTCTTCTTGGTGGTCGCCTTCTCCAACAAGCACCTCTCCTGGATGTGGTGACGGTGGGGAAAACCAGGAGGAGATGGCGTCGAGGAGAAGGAAAAGAGAGGCACGACCACTGGCACCAGCGAGGAGCGGAAGGTGATGGAGAGCCCCTCGTGAAGTCCCCTGGCGGCGGAGCAAAACGACCCTCTTCCCCTCCCCGTGAATAGTGCATCCCCTTTTTTCTCCAGCCCTAAATAGTAATTTAACCAAAATACTCCTCTTTTTCTCTCTAATTCCCACTAGGTCCTCAAGATATATTAGTATCATAAGTCTCCCCTTCAAGTTCGATTGACTAGACCAAGCCCCATGTAAAGTAGAATCACCCCTGCATGCGGAGTCAGATTGCTAGGCTGATCGTATAACATTAAAGGAATTACTGTGGCGATGCCGAACAAGTGATGAAAATGATACTGAGCAAACGACAAAAGATAATACCGAGCAGGCAATTGGTTGAATGCCAAGCGAGAGACCGAATGATACCGAGTAGACAGTTGAGGGATGCTAAATAGAGCTATCGAGCGATTATGTGAATGTTAAGCAAGATGTAAAATAGGTGCCAACTGAGCGGGAAAAAAACAATGTCGAGGGATTGCCGAGCGGGTGATCGAGCTAATGCCGAGCGGGCGATAGGGTGACTGTCGAGCGGGCGACCAAGAGAATGTCGACCAAGCAATCAAGAGCATGTCGAATGGGTGGGAAAATGCTCGGTGAGTGGTGCCGAGCGTGCGACCAAGAAAATCTCTACCGAGCGACTGTAAACCATGACTAGGTGATCAAAAAACTATCGACCGGGCAATAGAGACAATGCCGAGTGGAACCTAGAGGTCAATGGCGAATGAGAGCGAAACTCATGAGCTGAGCGGGAACAAATCCTGTAAACGGAGCAGGCGTGGAGCCCATGAGATCAAAGGCACACGGGAGCAGAGCCCTTGAGCCGAGCAAGCGCAGAGCTATTGAGCTGAGGGGCAGAAGATCCAGAGAGATTAAAAAGCACAACATCGATGCACCAAGCGAGTGTGAAGCCCATCGAAGGCGAATGCAAGAGAAGGCAAAGCCGAAGATCTGAGTGGGCGCGAAGCCCATGAGCTGAGTGGGCACGAAGCCTGTGAGCCTAGCGGCGAGTGGGACGAGTGCTGAGTGAGTGGCGAGTGCCAACTGATCGGCAAGTGAGAAGAGTACCCAGCCAGGGAGGAAACTTGACTTGCTAGTCGATGTGCGCGTGTGCAGCGCATGCTTATAACTCGCACTGAGGTAAGAGTTTGGAGGCGTGAGAGGATGCTCACTTATAACTCATGTTGAAGCGAGAGTCTGGAGCCCGACCGAGATGTTGTTGGTCGTGAGAGCATGCTTGCTTATAACTTACACTGGGGTGAGAGTTTAGAGTCCCGACCGAGAGGTCATTGGATGTGAGAGCATGCTCACTTATAACTCACGCTGGGGCGAGAGTCTGGAATCCCGACCAGGAGGTCGTTGGGGCACGAGAGCATGCTCACTTATAACTCACACCAGGGCGAGAGTCTGGAGCTCGACTGGGAGGTCGTTGGTCATGAAAGTATGCTCACATATAACTCACACTAGGGTGAGAGTTTGGAGCCCAACCGGGAGGTCGTTGTTTATGAGAGCATGCTCACTTATAACTCACACTGGGGCGAGAGTCTGGAATCCTGACCGAGAGATCGTTGGGGCGCGAGAGCATGCTCGCTAATAACTCGCACTGGGGTGATAGTCTGGAGTTCCAACCGAGAGGTCGTTGGATGTGAGAGCATGCTCATTTATAACTTGCGTTGGGGCAAGAGTCTGTAATTCAGACCGAGAGGTCGTTGGAGTGCGAGAGCATGCTCGCTTATAACTCGCGCTGCAGCGAGAGTTTGGAGCCCGAACGGGAGGTCGTTGGTCGTGAGAGCATGCTCACTTATAACTCGTGCTGGGGTGAAAGTCTGGAGCCTGACCAGGATGTCATTGGCCGTGAGAGCATGCTCACTTATAACTCATGCTGGGGTGAGAGTCTGGAATCTCGACCGAGAGGTCATTGGGGCGCGAGAGCATGCTCGCTTATAACTCCCGCTAGGGCGAGAGTCTGGAGTCCCGACCGAGAGGTCGTTGGGCGTGAGAGCATGCCCACTTATAACTTGCACTGGGGTGAGAGTCTGGAATCCTGACCGAGTGGTCGTCAGGGCGCGAGAGCATGCTCGCTTATAACTCGTACTAGGACAAGAGTCTAGAATCCTGTCTGAGAGGTCGCTGGTCGTGAGAGCATGCTTACTTATAACTCACACCGGGGGTGAGAGTCTGGAGTCCTGACTGAGAGGTCATTGGACCTGAGAGCATGCTCGCTTATAAGTCACACTGGGTCGAGAGTCTAGAGTCCCGACCGAGAGGTCGTTGGACGCGAGAGTATTCTCACTTATAACTCACGCTGGGGCGAGAGTCTGGAATCTCGACCGGGAGGTCGTTGGGGCGCGAGATCATGCTCACTTATAACTCGTGCCAAGACTAGAGTTTGGAGCCCGACCGGGAGGTCATTGGTCGTGAGAGCATGCTCACTTATAACTCGCGTTGGGGCGAGAGTCTGGAGCCCGACCGGGAGGTCGTTAGTCATGAGAGCGTGCTCACTTATAACTAGTGTTGGGGCAAGAGTCTGGAATCCCACTAAGAGGTCGTTGGTCGTGAGAGTATGCTCACTTATAACTCGCGCTGGGGCGAGAGTCTGGAGCTCGATTGGGAGGTCGTTAGTCATGAGAGCATGCTCACTTATAACTCACACTGGGGTGAGAGTTTGGAGGTGTGAGAGCATGCTCACTTATAACTCGCGCTGGGGCGTGAGTTTGGAGCCCGACCGGGAGGTCGTTGGTCGTGAGAGCATGCTCACTTATAACTTGCGCTAGGGCGAGAGTTTGGAATCCCAACTGAGAGGTCGTTGGGGAGTGAGAGAATGCTCGCTTATAACTCGTACTGGGGCGAGAGTTTGGAGTCTCGACCGAGAGGTCGTTGGGGCGTGAGAGCATGCTTGCTTATAACTTGCACTGGGACAAGAGTTTAAAATCCTGACTGAGAGGTCGTTGGTTGTGAGAGCATGCTCACTTATAACTTGCACTAGGGCGAGAGTCTGGAGCCCGACCAGGAGGTCGTTGGTCGTGAGAACATACTCACTTATAACTCGTGTTGGGGTGATAGTTTAGAGGTGTGATAGCATGCTCACTTATAACTCGCACTAGGACGAGAGTCTGGAGTCCCAACCGAGAGGTTATTGGACGTGAGAGCATGCTCACTTATAACTCACACTGGGCGAGAGTATGGAATCAGGACCGAGAGGTCATTGGTCTTGAGAGCATGCTCATTTATAACTCGCGCTGGGACGAGAGTCTGAAGCTCGACCGGGAGGTCGTTGGTCGTGAGAGCATGCTCACTTATAATTTGCACTGGGGCGAGAGTCTGGAGGTGTGAGAGTATGCTCACTTATAACTCGCACTGGGACGAGAGTTTGAGACCCAATCGATAGGTCATTAGCGATACTCCGATCCGAGACCAGTGGCGACAGTCCAGTTCGAGACCGGTGGCGACAGTCCAGTCCGAGACCGGTGGCGATAATCTGGTCCGAGACTAGTGGCAAGAGCTCGATCTCGAATGGGGGAGGCGAAACCCTGAAGTCCATAGAAGTGGATTCCATAGCAATATGAGGGAGGAGAGACTTTATCATACCTGATCGTGGAGTGGTGCCGATAGACTGAGGATCTGTCTCGGTCCCTCAACTCCCGAATACCCATGGGGTGAGGGGAGAAGATAATAATCTAAGCTCTGACCGTCAAAGGGAGTGAAGCCCATGGAAATATAAGGGAGAAGAGTCCGTAGCCATACAAGGATGTAGAGCGCCATAGGTGAAGGGAGCAGAGCCTATAGACGTAAGAGGATGCAAAACATATGGAGGATGCAAAGCATATAGTAGTAATAGAGTGCAGTGCCTATAGCAGTAAGAGGATGCAGAGCCCCATGGTGAAGGGTGCAAAACCTATAGTAGTAAGAGGATACAGAGCCTCATGGTGAAGGGTGCAGAGCCTATAGCAGTAAGAGGATGCAAAGCCCCATGGTGAAGGGTGCAGAGCCTATAACACACCTAATCGGGGAGCTGGGCCCCCAGTCGTTGATCAGAGAGTAAGGCTCCAACCTGTAATCAAAGAGCGAGACCCCTAGATCCTGATCGAGAAGTTGTACTGCGAGTCACTGATCGGGAAGTTGTGTCCCTAGTGCCTGATCGGGGAGCTGTGCCCCTAATATTTGATCGGGGAGCTGGGCCCCTAATATCCGATCAAAGATCTAGGACCCTAGCTTTTAATCCAGGGACTAAGATCTTATTCTCTTATCAGGGAGATATAGAAGATCCTGTAACTGTAAAAAGGGAGCAGAGCCCATAACGTACCTGATGGAGGAGTCGTGCCAACCAGCTAAGGATCTGTCTCGATCCTTTGACTCCCGAATACATGTAAAGTCGAGGAAAAAATATAATGAAAAAACTAATCTGTCAACCAGCTGAAGCTCCAAGTCAATCCCTCAACTCTCGAATACCCGTAGAGCAAGGGGAGAAGATAGCATGTTCGTCAGGATCCTCCGGGACTGTGATAATGGCAAAAAAACTTCTGACGTCACCCATCTTCATGTTCCAGAACAGGTGGAGAAGATTCCCACAAACGACATAAAATTGATCTTGTCTGGAATCTGAGTCAGACGGACCGTCGGGCGAAGTGGATGGAATGTTGACCGAATCACGATGTCCCGAAGGGGGATATGCTGAGATGACTTCTATGTTTACCAAGTCGTCATAAGTTCTCTGATCAACGCTACTTGCAGCCAGAGACCGGGTCGCCCCGGTGTTGGTTGCTACTCGGAAAACCTAGAGGTTCCACTGTACAAAAATTTTGTACAAAGGTCTGAACCTTTTCCTAGCTACCATGTGTTCTTTTAAATTAAATTTTGGATCGCCTGCGGAACTTAACACATTTGATCCAAAACTTAATCTATTTGTTCTTTTAGGTTTTGACTTGGATCTCCTGCGGAACTTAACACGTTCGACCCAAATCACCTTAAGTTATTAATTCCATTAAATATTAATTTCCATAATTGGTTCCCAGTACTGACGTGGCGAGGCACACGGTCTTCTTGGATACGGGAGCAACCACCACCGACTAGACAAAACCTTTTATAGAAATCTAATATTTAATTTCCTAAAATAACTTTAGGTTAACCGAAAAGAACATTCAAATCACAAGGAAAAGAAAAAATAAAAGAACACAACATCGAAAAACATATTCGAAATTCTAGAACGTAAGCCTCTTGTATTTGGTATTATTTCCATAAATAACTAGTATGATGCGGAAAGAAAAATTACTAGTTATACCTTGTAGAAAAACCTCTTAATCTTCTACCGTATTCCTCTTCTAACCTCGGACGTTGTGTGGGCAACGATCTTCCGAGATGAGAAACCACCAACCACCTTCTTCTCCTCCTAGCTAGGTTCGGCCACAAAGAAAGAAGCTTCACCAAGGAAGAAAATCAAAACACTAACCAAGCTCCAAGAAATGCTAGCTTCCTCTCCTTCTTCTTCTTCTTCTTCTCCTAGTAGTATCCGGCCACCACAAGAGCTCCAAGGGAATAGAGATGTTCGGCCACCACAAGAGGAAGAGAGGGAAAGGATGGCCGGCCACACCAAGGAACAAAAAAGGGAGAGAAATAATAGAGGTTGTATCTCATGAAGGCACCCTCACCCCTTCTTTTATATTCCTTGGCCTAGACAAATTAGGAAATTTAATTACAATAAAATTTCCTCAATTTTCTTGACATGATTTAATTGAGAAAAATAAAATAAAATTTCCCCAATTGAAATCTTATGGCCGGCCACATCAATGAAATCAGATTGGACAAGTTTCAATCAACAATTAAAACTTCCTAATTTGTTTCCGAAAATTTTAAAATTAAAATTTTTCTTCAAAAATCACTTCATGGTTGATAAAAATAAATTTCCATAATTTTAATTTTACAACATGTGAATAATTTTTAAAGAGAAAATAAAATATCTCACCAATCTACAAATAAGGAAAGAGATCTAATTTCTTTCTTTAATCTTTTGTAGATCTTTTACAAGAGAGATATTTTAATTTTAATTCTCTTTAATAAATTATATCTTTCACATAATAAAAATTAAAATTAAATTTCTTTTTTAATTTAATTTGGCCGGCCCCCACTAGCTTGGGTTCAAGCTAGGGCCGGCCACCCAATTTTATACCTAGGCCGGCCCTAGCTTGGTTCCCAAGCTAGCTTGGCCGGCCCCCTATTGGTGGGTATAGAAGGTGGGTATAGGTGGGTATAGTACTCTATAAATAAGAGGCTACGATAGGGACCGAGAGGAGGAATTGGTTTTGGTCTCCCGATAAAATTAAGCATCCCGGCCCCGAACACACAACTTAATTTTATCAATAATAATTCATTCCACTAGAGAACTATTATTGAACTACCGCACCAATCCCAAATTATATTTTTGGGCTCCTTCTTATTATGAGTGTGTTAGTCTCCCTGTGTTTAAGATATCGAATGTCCACTAATTAAGTGAGTTACTGACAACTCATTTAATTAATATCTAATTCCAAGAGTAGTACCACTCAATCTTATCGTCATGTCGGACTAAGTCCACCTGCAGGGTTTAACATGACAATCCTTATGAGCTCCTCTTGGGGATATTATCAACCTAGTATCTCTAGGACACAGTTTCCTTCTATAATCAACAACACACACTATAAGTAATATCATTTCCCAACTTATCGGGCTTATTGATTCATCGAACTAAACCTCACCCATTGATAAATTAAAGAAATAAATATCAAATATATGTGCTTGTTATTATATTAGGATTAAGAGCACACACTTCCATAATAACTGAGGTCTTTGTTCCTTTATAAAGTCAGTATAAAAGAAACGACCTCAAATGGTCCTACTCAATACACTCTGAGTGTACTAGTGTAATTATATAGTCAAGATAAACTAATACCTAATTACACTACGACCTTCTAATGGTTTGTTCCTTTCCATTTTGGTCGTGAGCTACTGTTTATAATTTATAAGGTACTGATAACATCATCTTCTGCATGTGACACCACATACTGTGTTATCTACAATATAAATTAAATGAACAACTACAAACAAATGTAGACAATTTAACCAAATGTGATTCTTTATTCATAATGAATGTTTACAAAGCTTAGGCTTTCAATATACACTCCAACAATCTTCCACTTATACTAATGACTAAGCTGCCATATCTTCTACCATACATCTGATTCCCATTCCCTCCATATGCCGATCGAAAGCTTTCGCCGGAAGGGCCTTAGTGAAAGTATCTGCCAGGTTATTTGCTGATGCAATCTTGGCGATGACAACTTCTCCTCGCTTCACGATATCTCGTATCAGGTGGTACTTGCGCTCTATATGTTTACTTGCCTTATGAGCTCGTGGTTCCTTCGAGTTTGCAACTGCACTGCTATTATCACAATAAATTGTGATGATTTTGGGCAAACCAGGAATCACATCTAAGTCCATTAGAAAGTTCCTGAGCCATACTGCTTCTTTAGCTGCCTCAGAGGCTGCTACATACTCAGCTTCCATGGTTGAGTCCGAAACGCATTTCTGCTTAACACTCCTCCATGAAATGGCTCCACCTCCTAAAGTAAATACATATCCTGATGTAGACTTACTGTTGTCCCTATCTGATTGGAAATCTGAATCCGTGTAACCCACAGGGAGCAAATCATCTGCTTGATAAACTAGCATATAATCTCTAGTCCTTCTCAGGTACTTTAATATATGCTTTACCGCAGTCCAATGTCCTTGTCCAGGGTTACTCTGATATCTGCTAACCATGCCCACGGCAAAATAGATATCAGGTCTCGTACATAGCATTGCATATATTAGGCTTCCTACAGCCGAAGCATAAGGAACTGCTTTCATGTCCTCTATCTCTTTTGATGTCTTCGGAGACATCTTTTTAGATAGAGCAACTCCATGCTTAAAAGGTAAGAAACCTTTCTTGGAATCCTGCATGCTAAATCGAGCAAGGATTGTATCTATATATGAAGCTTGGGACAAACACAACATTCTTTTCTTGCGATCCCTTATCACTTTGATCCCAAGAATATGTGCACACTCTCCTAAGTCCTTCATATCAAATTGTTTGGACAACCATACCCTTACGTCTGATAATACCTTGACATTGTTGCCAATTAACAAAATATCATCTACGTATAGTACAAGAAATACCACTACGTTTCCGTTACACTTCTTGTATACACAAGACTCATCCGGACACTGAATAAATCCATATGACTGGATTACTTCATTAAACCGGATGTTCCAAGACCTTGAAGCTTGCTTCAGTCCATAAATGGACCGATTGAGCTTGCACACTAGATGCTCTTTGCCTTTTTCAATGAACCCTTCTGGTTGCTTTATATGGATGTTCTCTTCAAGACTTCCATTAAGGAAAGCTGTCTTGACATCCATTTGCCAAATCTCATAATCCATATGAGCAGCAATGGATAAGAGTATCCGGATGGACTTAAGCATGGCTACCGGTGAAAAGGTTTCCTCATAATCGATTCCCTCTTTCTGAGTGTACCCTTTCGCAACAAGCCTAGCTTTGAAGGTTTCTACCTTCCCGTCTGTCCCTCTTTTCCTTTTGTAGATCCACTTGCATCCAACGGCTTTTACACCATCAGGTGGTTCTACAAGCTCCCAGACCTTATTAGAGTACATAGACTCTATTTCAGAATTCATCGCCTTTTGCCAAGATGCTGCATCTATATCTTGGAGTGCTTCGTCATATGTTCGGGGATCAGGTTCATGTTTACCCGGGATCAAGTCCGAAGACTCTCCCAAAAACATGAATCTCTCAGGCTGCCTTACAACCCTCCCATTATGACGAGGCACTGTCTGTGGTTGTGTATCATGTGTGACATGTGTTGCAGTTTCTTGTGGTACTTCATCTTGTACTGTTGATACTATAGTAGACGTGCCCTCTCTTAGTTCTTCTAAAACAACTTTACTACTGGGCTTATGATCCATTATATAGTCTTCTTCTAAAAACTGGGCATTAGTGCTAACAATGATCTTCTGGTCTTTAGGACTATAAAATAAACCTCCTTTCGTTCCTTTGGGATATCCTACAAATACGCGAACTTCTGTACGAGATTCTAACTTATCAGCATATGGTTTTAGCACATGTGCTGGACTACCCCAAATCTGAATATGTCTTAGACTGGGTTTTCGCCCATTCCATAATTCTATGGGAGTAGAAGAAACTGATTTAGAAGGTACTAAGTTCAGAACGTATACTGCTGTTTCCAGAGCATATCCCCAAAACGAATTTGGTAATTCTGAATAACTCATCATCGATCTAACCATCTCCATAAGAGTCCTATTCCTTCGTTCTGCTACACCATTCTGTTGGGGTGTTCCAGGTGTAGACAATTGGGATTGAATCCCGACCTCTGATAAGTAATTCCTAAACTCTCCTAAGAGGTATTCGCCACCACGATCAGACCGTAGTGTCTTAATACTTTTACCTAGTCATTTCTCCACATCAGCCTTGTATTCTTTGAACTTATCAAAGCACTCGGACTTGCGGTGCATTAGGTAAATATATCCGTATCTTGAATAATCATCTATAAAAGAGACAAAATATTCAAAACCTCCTCTTGCCTGGACAGACATAGGACCACACAAATCAGAGTGAACCAATTCTAACACTTCTTTGGCTCTATACCCCTTGGCCTTGAACAACCTCTTGGTCATTTTACCTTCTAAGCAAGATTCACAAGTTGAAAAATTTTCCAACTCTAATGAACTCAAAAGTCCATCGGCTATAAGCCTTTGAATCCTACTTAAGTTAATATGACCAAGCCTTAGATGCCAAAGATATACTTGGTTTATTTCCGAAGGTTCTTTTCTCTTATTAGAATTAGAAGATGAGTTATAAATTTTCATGTTTTGCTTTGTGGAAGAAATTGGATTTAAAGTATACAAATTGCCAACTAATTCATCAGAACAGATAATCACTTTATTTCTTTTAATAACTACATCGTTACTGAAAGAAACTGAATATCCATCTAAAAACAGTTTAGAAACTGAAATTAAATTCTTTCTAAAACTGGGTACATAAAGACAATTTCTTAAAACCAAATTTCTATTTCTACTAAAAGATAAGTAGACGTCTCCCACTGCAACAGCTGCCACCTTAGTAGCATTGCCCATGTAGACGGTAATCTCCCCTTCAGATAGTCGTCGGGTTTCCTGGAACCCCTGCAAGGAATTGCAGACATGATCAGTGGCTCCCGTATCTACACACCAGGTGCTGGTAGATAACACCGCTAAATATGTTTCAACAACTAGAGCATGAGATATACCTTTGTTTTGGTTCCTACGAGGACAGTCCGCCTTCCAATGTCCTGCCTGCTTGCAGATGAAGCACTTGCCCTTCGACTTCTTCACTCCAGCTTTAAATCCCGTACTCTGAGATTTATTCACTTTCTTTGCTGAGCCAGTTTGTTTCTTCTTCTTCTTTCCTCTCGGTTTAGAAGTAGAACCATTTTCAGCATAGTGAATTTGAGAATTGTGACGAAATAATCCTTCTGCTGCTTGAAGTTCTGTCAGTAGTTCCCCTAATGAATAAATCCTTTTATTCATATTATAGTTCAGGCGGAACTGCTCAAAACTTCTAGGTAGCGTTTGGAGGATCATATCGATCTGGGTTTCCCCATCAATTTCTCCTCCAAGGATCTGTATCTCGTTCAGATAAGCCATCATCTTTAGGATATGATCCCTTACAGGAGTACCCTCTTGCATGGTGGCTGTCATTATTTTTCTCATGGCTTCTTGCCTAGAAGCCCTATCCTGATGACCAAAGAGTTCCTTGAGATTGTTCATAATATCATAGACTGTTGGTAAATCTTGATGCTGATGTTGCAATACATTTGACATTGAAGCCAAAATGTAACAACGCGCCATCTCATCAGCTTTTATCCATTTCCTATGATATTCAACCTCCTCTTGGGTAGATTCACCAGTAGGTGCTTCTGGGCATTGCTCAGTCAATACAAATTTATAGCTTTCAGCAGTAAGAACAATGTCTAGGTTTCTTTTCCAATCTATGTAATTAGGTCCAGTAAGTCTATTCTGTTGAAGTATGATGGACAGTGGGTTGAAAGTCATCCTAAGAATCACAAATAACTTTTGGTCAGAACTCTAAATTTAGAATAATATTGATTCCTCAAACAATACTATTTTAAATTAACCAACACCTCAAAACACCGTGAATTTTGTATGTCACGTTAGTGTGGACGTATACAAATTCAACATTTGTAAAAGGAGGGTCTTAACCCATTAATTTTATTATCTTGTCAACCTAACTTTTTGACAAATAAAATTAATAGTTGGTGTCTTTTGGTCACACAAATAATAGCAGTGACTCCGATGGGGAGGATACTATTAGATGTGTCTAAGTGTATACCATTACTTGACACTAAGTCCATTAATAAGATTATGCCCTTCCGTTGGGGAAGATCACACGCTCTTAATTAACTTCCTATAGTCATCCAAAAATGGAAGTCTGATCTAGTGATCCGCAAACAAGCTCATCCGTTATGGAGGAAGGCACTCAGAGCCAACGCGCAAGCTTGTTTGCATCACTTACAAACCAGTAATGGAGACCATGTGATTTACTTAAAAATCCCTCTCCCACTTAGTTATTTATAAATGAGGAATTTTAACTATGCTAGCCTACTAAACATGTAAACTAACATACACACACAGCACAATATAAAAGCAATAAATAGAAAATCTAATTTTTCAACTATTATGGCTTTTATCTCTAGTTATCCTCCGTGTGTTGTCATCCCAAGCTGTTGTCATCCCAAGCTGCTGCCATATTTGGCCACCGCCACCGGGTCTAGCTGTCGCATCCATCTTGCTCCTAGTTTCGCTGCGCCTCTGGTCCTTAGAAGGTTCCACGCTTTGCAAGAATCGATCCGCGACATAAATAGAATTTTACATTTTGATCCTATATTCCATAAAAGGAATGTACATGTATCTAGATCAAAAATAAAATCCTAATAAAACTAAATACAGCTCCTGCTGTATTTTAATACAATCATGCACACACAGATAAATGACCTTGACATGTCCAAGGGTCCAATCACGCACATAATAACTAAAAGTCATAATAGTTGGATCCTGCATCCACAAAGTTAGCACATCCTACTATTAACCTGCCTAAATTATGTATGACATGTGCATAATTAACCTAATACCAAATACACAGAGGCAAAACCCTAGCTCTGATACCAATTGTTGGTTGCTACTCGGAAAACCTAGAGGTTCCACTGTACAAAAATTTTGTACAAAGGTCTGAACCTTTTCCTAGCTACCATGTGTTCTTTTAAATTAAATTTTGGATCGCCTGCGGAACTTAACACGTTTGATCCAAAACTTAATCTATTTGTTCTTTTAGGTTTTGACTTGGATCTCCTGCGGAACTTAACACGTTCGACCCAAATCACCTTAAGTTATTAATTCCATTAAATATTAATTTCCATAATTGGTTCCCAGTACTGACGTGGCGAGGCACACGACCTTCTTGGATATGGGAGCAACCACCACCGACTAGACAAAACCTTTTATAGAAATCTAATATTTAATTTCCTAAAATAACTTTAGGTTAACCGAAAAGAACATTCAAATCACAAGGAAAAGAAAAAATAAAAGAACACAACATCGAAAAACATATTCGAAATTCTAGAACGTAAGCCTCTTGTATTTGGTATTATTTCCATAAATAACTAATATGATGCGGAAAGAAAAATTACTAGTTATACCTTGTAGAAAAACCTCTTGATCTTCTACCATATTCCTCTTCTAACCTCGGACGTTGTGTGGGCAACGATCTTCCGAGATGAGAAACCACCAACCACCTTCTTCTCCTTCTAGCTAGGTTCGGCCACAAAGAAAGAAGCTTCACCAAGGAAGAAAATCAAAACACTAACCAAGCTCCAAGAGATGCTAGCTTCCTCTCCTTCTTCTTCTTCTTCTCCTAGTAGTATCCGGCCACCACAAGAGCTCCAAGGGAATAGAGATGTTCGGCCACCATAAGAGGAAGAGAGGGAAAGGATGGCCGGCCACACCAAGGAACAAAAAAGGGAGAGAAATAATAGAGGTTGTATCTCATGAAGGCACCCTCACCCCTTCTTTTATATTCCTTGGCCTAGACAAATTAGGAAATTTAATTACAATAAAATTTCCTCAATTTCCTTGACATGATTTAATTGAGAAAAATAAAATAAAATAAAATTTCCCCAATTGAAATCTTATGGCCGGCCACATCAATGAAATCAAATTGGACAAGTTTCAATCAACAATTAAAACTTCCTAATTTGTTTCCGGAAATTTTAAAATTAAAATTTCTCTTCAAAAATCTCTTCATGGTTGATAAAAAGAAATTTCCATAATTTTAATTTTACAACATGTGAATAATTTTTAAAGAGAAAATAAAATATCTCACCAATTTACAAATAAGGAAAGAGATCTAATTTCTTTCTTTAATCTTTTGTAGATCTTTTACAAGAGAGATATTTTAATTTTAATTCTCTTTAATAAATTATATCTTCCACATAATAAAAATTAAAATTAAATTTCTTTTTTAATTTAATTTGGCCGGCCCCCACTAGCTTGGGTTCAAGCTAGGGCCGGCCACCCAATTTTATACCTAGGCCGACCCTAGCTTGGTTCCCAAGCTAGCTTGGCCGGCCCCCTATTGGTGGGTATAGAAGGTGGGTATAGTACTCTATAAATAAGAGGCTACGATAGGGACCGAGAGGAGGAATTGGTTTTGGTCTCCCGATAAAATTAAGCATCCCGTGTTCGCCCCGAACACACAACTTAATTTTATCAATAATAATTCATTCCACTAGAGAACTATTATTGAACTACCGCACCAATCCCAAATTACATTTTTGGGCTCCTTCTTATTATGAGTGTGTTAGTCTCCCTGTGTTTAAGATATCGAATGTCCACTAATTAAGTGAGTTACTGACAACTCATTTAATTAATATCTAATTCCAAGAGTAGTACCACTCAATCTTATCGTCATGTTGGACTAAGTCCACCTGCAGGGTTTAACATGACAATCCTTATGAGCTCCTCTTGGGGATATTATCAACCTAGTATCTCTAGGACACAGTTTCCTTCTATAATCAACAACACACACTATAAGTAATATCATTTCCCAACTTATCGGGCTTATTGATTCATCGAACTAAACCTCACCCATTGATAAATTAAAGAAATAAATATCAAATATATGTGCTTGTTATTATATTAGGATTAAGAGCACACACTTCCATAATAACTGAGGTCTTTGTTCCTTTATAAAGTCAGTATAAAAGAAACGACCTCAAATGGTCCTACTCAATACACTCTGAGTGTACTAGTGTAATTATATAGTCAAGATAAACTAATACCTAATTACACTACGACCTTTTAATGGTTTGTTCCTTTCCATTTTGGTCGTGAGCTACTGTTTATAATTTATAAGGTACTGATAATATCATCTTCTGCATGTGACACCACATACTATGTTATCTACAATATAAATTAAATGAACAACTACAAACAAATGTAGACAATTTAACCAAATGTGATTATTTATTCATAATGAATGTTTACAAAGCTTAGGCTTTCAGTATACACTCCAACACCCAGTCCTTGGTACCCCGATATTCGAAGCAGATCCAAATCCAATGAATATATAAGTAACTGACAAAGACGTATAATAATGAAATGCGCATAGAATAAGAATGGAGAACGTACCCTGGCCCAAGGGGCGCCTTCGGGTGGATCGGTGAGTAAGTCGGGATGCTGATCGAGTTGTTGTGACCTGTAATAGTAGATGAATCTAGCAGGTTGGAGAGCAGGATCTGACGATGCTGAGCCGGATGCGGTGGCACGAAATTGGATGCGACTTCGATACGCTGGCCGGGATATGACATTGGCACATAGGCTGGGATAAGATATCAACGCGTAGGCGAGGATATGAGATCGGCATGTAGGCCGAGCTACAATAATGGCACGAAGGCCATAACACAATAACGAGGTGCACTACGGTTGTTGCTCAGGATACGATACACAAACTGGATTGGCACAGGGGTCGGAACATAATAGTGACACGAAATCAAAATCGGGGTGAAGTCATTGCGTGGACTGCCAACACATGGAATGACGACATGTGGAGCTACCGGCTGTAACGCCCGCCCTCCCTGCTAACCCTAAGGGACGGGGCTACGATACTCTATGTACAAATTTTTCTTTTTTTTAAAAACAGCGGAAGACTTAAAATAATTTTCTTAGTTTAATAAAACTTTTCTTTTGTTTTTCTTTTCATCAAATCCGAACTACACTATCACGACATCAATAACATGATATCAAAATTAGTAGATACATAACATCAAGTCTCACATACGGTACTACAATTCATGATACCAAAGCATAGTTCTTTAAAAGTTTTTAAAGCAGGTTCTTATTTGGTTGCCTAGCCACTGCCACACACATCTCCTTGCCTCTCCTGCTGCTCCTTTAGCTCATCCATCTTTTTCCTTTATCTGTGGTACAAGGAAAGTAAGCTATGAGCACTCATGGCTCAGTAAGTTCCTTTCGTACTCACTAAAACCGAAAATCATCACATGATCAAAGAATGTCTCAACATAACATGATCTCAACTAGTCATGGCATAACATATCATACTCTTTAAGCATATCATGCAACATAACAAAATCATAACTAGTCATGGCATATCATCTCTTAAAGCATAGCATGAAACATAACATAATCATATCTAATCATGGCATATCATAGTATCATCATAAGGTGGCATGGCATATCAAGCTCTTAAAGCATAGCATGAAACATAACATAATCATATCTAATCATGGCATATCATAAATCATAGCATCATCACAACATGATCATAAGGTATATGCAATATGATTTTGAAAACATGTATCCGAAAACATGTGTATGTCTCATGATCTTTAAAACTATTTCTTCTTACATATATACTTGAACATAATATCAACATAATCAGGGCCCCGACTTGTACCACACATAGATAAATCACGTAGATATGCGCACTTCCTAAGTATATCCAAGGTAGCAAGTCTTGAATCATACTAGGAACTAGGTCCGGATCACACAGCCATAGACCTAGGGGCGTACTAAGGAGTCCATCCCTTTGTTTTTACTAACCTGGATCACACAGCCAAAGGCCTAGGGGCTGATTAGGAGCCCACCCTTGGTACAAGCCTTACAAAGTAAAGTAGCATGTATAAAAATGCATCATTTTAGTCACAGAGCATATCATAGAAGTATGCATCACTTAGGCATACATTATGTCATAAAAGTATGCATCACTTAGGCATACATCATATCATAGATAGTATGCATCACTTAGGCATACATCATGTCATAAAAAGTATGCATCACTTAGACATACATCATGTCATAAAAGCATGCATATTTTCACCACATAGCATATCATGAGAGCATGCATATTTTAGGCACATAGCATATCATCAAAGCATGCATATTTCTATCCACATAGCATATCATGAAAGCATGCATATTTTTAGCACATAGCATATCATCAAGCATGCATATTTCTATCCACATAGCATATCATGAAAGCATGCATATTTTAAGCACATAGCATATCATCAAAGCATGCATATTTCTATCCACATAGCATATCATGAAAGCATGCATATTTTAAGCACATAGCATATCATCAAAGCATGCATATTTCTATCCACATAGCATATCATAAAAGCATGCATATTTTAAGCACATAGCATATCTTCAAAGCATGCATATTTCTAAGCACATATCATATCATGGAAAGTATAAATCACAAGCATACATGTTTAAGCATAAGGGTGTATCATGTGATTATACTATCATAAGAAACATGGTAACATAGTTAGCTTGGGTTCTTATCATGGCCGAACCCCCCCCCCCCCCCTTAGATCTCAATTTAGGTAAAAACAACCTCCAAGCATGTGGAACCTAAATTATCATCACATCAATTTCATAGGAAGCATTATAAGCATGATTAACTTGGTTTCTAAGTTCTCCAAGTCCCTAAACTTCATGTGGCCGAACCCTATCAGGTGTGAAATAAGGTCCCAAATGTCATGAAAGCATGAAAATCTTAAACCATATTTATAGCATTTTTTCCAAGTAACATAGTAAGCATATTTGAGCTAGTTCCTAAGTTCCTCAAGCCCTTAACATATGTCATGGCCGAAATTTAACAAGTATTCATTAGGGCCAAAAGCAAGCATACAAGCATGTGAACTTGAACTAACATCATGTATAAATTCATAATAAGGCATCATACAATGGGTATGGCCGAAACTTACCCTAGCCTCATTTTAGGTAATTAAACAACATATAGCATGAGAACTTTGGCTTTCTACTTATCATATTTCATGTAGAGTGACATGAGCATATTTAATTTTTGTTCTAGGGTTTCTAGGGCATCTATCCCTTCATGGCCGAAACATACAATGGTCCATTTAGGTCATGGAAAAATTATACAAGCATGTGACACAATCAACATATTATCATATTTCCATAAGAAGCATTTTTAACACAATTGGTTTCAATTCTAAGGCCTCTAGGTCATTTAAACCCTACTTGGCCGAGACTCATCAGTGTTTAAATTTGCTTCAAATAGCCTAAAAGCATAGGAAGTCATACAAGTTTCATAGCATGTATAAAGACAAGCATAATAAACATACATGTGAATTGTGTCTTAGGCTTCCTAGGTTTCTTTCCTTTTTCTTTTATTTTTCCTCATGGCCGAAACCTACCAATCTCTAAACTAGGTTTTAAGTGGCCTAAAGCATGGAAAACCTAAGTAAGTTTCATGGCAAAAATTACTAAGAACATCATATACAAATTTGGTTCATAAACAAGCTAGGACCCTTGTGATCTTACATGTCATATATCATGTAACTAAATTCTCTATACCCTAATTAAGCATGAGAGCATTAAACAACTTTCATATCTTAATATCACAGAGGTCTTGAGCATGTTAAAATTTTGTTTAAGCTTTTCTAAGCTATCCATCTTATCATGGCCGAAAATCTTAATGAAGAGTTCATGAATTTCTAGCAATATTCAACATGCAATTCTTTAAGAGAACTCCATATTCTATCATATAAACATGGTTACTTAAATTTAAAGGTCTTCCTAACCCTGAGCTCTTTTCTTGGCCGAAACATATGAGTGAATTTCTTTTGGTTCCAAGTAACTTTCAAGCAAGAAAAACTAATAAAAGACCCTTAGTAATTCATGGAGGGAATCTTGTACTAGTTTGGTTAAACAATGATTTCCCTAACCTCTTTAAAATATTTTTGGCCGAAATTCTAGGGTTAGGTACTCCTCTGACCAAGCATCATATAGGTATAAAAACATGAAGGAAAACTTTCCTACATAGCATAGAAAAATATCATGAAATGAGGACTTGTTTAAACCTTCCTAGATTTGAAAACTCTTCTTTGGCCGCATTTTTTCTTAAATTCTATTCTAGGTTTTCTAATCCTCATAAAATCCGAAAAGCACATAAAACGCCTTGTACCACAGGTGAGGGGAAGCTTACATCCTTTTCGCTTGTGGATCTAAGGTGTGGTGATGGAAGAAGTAGCCTCTTCTTCTAGTTCCCTTCCCTTGATTCCCTTGCTAAGTCCTCCTTGTATCTTAGGCTTTCTTAGGAGAAAACCTTGGCTTGGGGCCGAAGATGGAGGAGAGGGGACTGAGGGTTCGGTGAGGGAGAGGGAGGATGAGGGAAAATGAGAGAAAAATAGAATTTTCCCTTTACATCATCTTTTTTTTTTTATATATATTTAGGGGGAAGAGGTAGCAAAATTGGTTTTTGCTTTCCTTCTCCTTAAACCCATTTTCTATTTTCTTTTATTTATTTTATTTTCTAATTTATTCTCATCATTTATGATGAGAACAAGGGGGGAATGAATCCCCTTCATTCTCCATTTAATGTCACGGCAAGAGAGGGAAAAGAGAGAGAAAGGGAGGAAGGCAAGTTGCCTTTCTCTGGCTCTTTTCTTGCTTTCTCTTCTTAGATCTTTACTCCTATCTTTATCATGCATTCCCTTTCCTTGCTATCAATATCTTCTCTCTATCTCAATTGGTCTCTACTAATTAATTCTATAAATTATAATATAAGAGGTTCAAGGTTCAATCCTTGACCTCCTCTTCTTTTTATTTCATTTTATTTCTTTTTGCTTCAACTCACTTCTTATTATTTTTCTAAGGCAAAATCCCACATCCATATGCTTATCTTAAAAGCTTAGTGGGTGTTACACCGGCGAAGGAGGCTGCAACGCATGGTGGCTGCAAGCCCCTGCGGAGGCGCTGAAAAGGGAGTTGTTGCCCTCATGACGGGAGACGATGACAAGGTGCGTCCTGGTGGCCAACTGCGATGGCAGTCGGTGGATGCAACAGCGTATGCCGAAAGAGGGATAGACAGCGGCGATATGTTTGGGCGGGAGAAGAGGAGAAGAGGGATAGCTTGGTGGCAACCTCCTCGGCTGAGGAGGAGGTGATGAAAAGCCGACGTGAGAAGCAGCAATGGTGTGCGCCAGCGTGGGTTAGACAGCGGCGATATGTTTGGGCGGCGTTGGCTTGTAGGAGGCGGCGATGATGTTCCTTGGCGGCACTGGCGTGGAGAAGGGAGGAGGCGGTGGCTTTCGCTGGGACTGCCGGCGAGAGGAGAGACGTTTGGGCTGCCGGTGGGTGTGAGAAAGAGGGAAAGAGAGAGCTACTGGCGTCGGATGTGACCGTCGTTGGCGGTGGAGAAAGTGGTCTCCTCCCTCTTCCTAGTGGCCGCTTTCTCCAACGAGCACCTCTTCTGGATGTGCTGGCAGCAGAGAAAACCAGGAGGAGAGGAGGAGATGGCGTCGAGGAGAAGGAAAGGAAAGGAGCAGCCATCGGCGCCGGCATGAAGCGGAGGGTGATGGAGAACCCCTCGTGAAGTCCCCTGTCGGCGGAGCAAAAACACCCACCTCCCCTCCACGTGAATAGCGCATCCCTTTTTTTCTCCAGCTCTAAACAATGATTTGATCAAAATATCCCTCCCTTTCTCTCTAATTCCCACTAAGTCCTTGAGATATGTCCGTATCAGTACCATTTTGTCCTAAACACCTAGTTTACATCTGAGCTGCTTTATCTTATGCTTTTGTTGATAGTTGTAGTCCCAAAGTGATGGTCAAGTTGATTATTATTATCCTTATTACGTGCCTGCATTGGAGATGTACAATACTCATACCTGTATCCAAGTAACATAGGTGTGTAAAATGGGAAGGAAAAAGGGCAGTAGTTCGCGAGTGTCTCACTATAGAAACCATTAAAACAATTCATTCATTATTAGAGCTGAATTTACAGTTATGACTATTTTCATTTGTGATCATTTTGGGATAGGCGCTGGTTTTTGTGTAAGTGAATTAATGCACCCATTGGAGCAATCTTAGTGGCCTCTATAAAGTATCCTATACTTTTGGAAGGAAGTAAATTATATGGACATTTATCCTATTACAGTGGACTTTATATGAGAGAGATTAAACATCTAATAAGATATTTTATACTTATAAAAAAAAAATTATTCAAAATTTATTAGAGCAATAATCCATACAAATATCAACTGCACCCATATAGGGTTCTTAATAATAATAAAAAAAACTTTCAGTTACATTTATGTAAAATTTTGAATCTCACAGTACCATATTTGTAAAATTAAAATTTGAAAATGAGAAAAATTCTAAAATTAGTAAAGACATGCAATTTAGCCTTAGCAATGTGTATTTCTTAAGGGAGAAAATTAATTTCCCCATACTTCTAAAGTTTCCATTTTAGTCCCTGGAGTATAAAACCCTAGTTGAAATACCCTCCTTAATGTGCATATATACTATCAGCATTTTGAAAATTTTAATCCGCAAAGACCAGGCCGGCCACCAAAGAGAACAGGCGAACTGATGACCTTTATTGGAAATATCCTGATGATATAGATATAATCAACCCAATTCTCCAAAGATCACACACACAGAGGACACAAATTAATCCCACTTCTATTATCTATTGCAATATGAAGTGAGAGATCTGCTAGGTAGAAGTTTGCAACTAACAAACAGACCAGTACAGCTCATGCAAGAGAACCATAAGCCTAATCGAACTTCCGGTCGTTCTTAAAACCATGGGTTTGTCCTTCTTCATTGTAGTCTGACGACGGCGCCTTTAACTGTTGTCACAAACAATCAGGAACATCTAAGCAGTGCAAATGCAAAGTCTGATAATGATTAACAGAAAATTTTAAAGTTTGGGAAGTACCTTTGCTAGGAGTGCCTTGCGGTATCTGTATCCCTGTGATCATAGAAAGAAAGAATTTAGTTAAGTGGCATCAACTTTCTCATTTGAACTGAAACCGGCAAGATTCACTGACCTTGTCTGTGCCGTAAACATAGTCACAGTAGGTAAAAAATGAACCAAAATTGCTTTGGCTATGATATCCTACAGAATGATGATAATCATGATATATGGCTCCTCCATAGAAGGGAACAAATTTGGTTGGAGACCAAGGGAAGTCATATCTGTTCATAAAGGCATACAGCAAAAATAAAATGTCAGTATATATATATATATATATATATATATATATGTATGATGTTTCATGAAAAACAAATGTTCTGTAAAGGATGAGCTCAAGATCTGAAACCTGCATAATAGCTGATCAAAGTGAAAAACGAATGGAATCAATTGAGAAGATCAAATATTACTAATCATGGTGGCAAAAGATGAATACACTTGCTCTCAGCTCCCCCGTCAATCCGTCCAAGGGCCAACACGGAGGAGATAAATCACGGGCGGCTACTAGCCTTTAGAATAGTGAGTAACACATAAGGGAGACATTTACCTCGACTTTTGCGAGATTCGAACCTTAGACCTCATGATGGCAACACCTCATGCGCTAGCGACTAGACCCATCCGAGGGAACTCAAATATTACTAATCAGTGGCTTCATATGATTGATCAATTTTAAGCGACACAAAGTTAAAAAAAAACTGTTCTGTGATATGACCGAAATAATAATATGCAAAGCACATCAAAATTCCAGTACTAAAAGATATGTTGAATGATCCTGTCCAAAGGTGTGAAGCTGGAAAATCGGAGAGGTGGCAGTTCTGCTGACTGGGTGAAGACCTCGTTCTTCTCTGCAAAACAAAACCAAAACCAGGGAAGGGGTCCTTGGCGTTGTTCCTGTTGATTGCTACACCTGGATTCCGTTATGTTTCCCCTGTACAAAAATTTGTACAAGCACAGAACTTAACCTAGCTACCTATGTGCTCTACTGAAGTTAAATTTGGATTGCAAATGATGCTTAACATTATTAATCTAAGTTTCTCTTCAGAAGTTAAACTTGGATTGAAAACGATACTTAACATTTTTACTCCAAGTTTAACTGATGCGATCTTCCTAAGTTAAACCATATTATAGAAGTTGATTAAATATCTATTTCAAAGATTGACTTCCAGGTTAAACATGGCGAGACACTAGGCCTTCTTGGTTATGAGATCATCCACCACTTCCTAGACAAAGCCTTTCAAAGAAATTGGATATTTAACTTCTTACAGTAACCCTAGGTTTAACTACAGAGACCACAATAGAAACACAAGATCGAAACGCAAAATCGAAATACAAAATCGATAGCACGAAATCGAAACATAAAACCGCTAGCCTCTTGTGTTGGTGTTTCAGAATCCATGGAAAGAAAACTAACTAATTAATTCGAAGCGGAAACTATTAATTAGTTATACCTTTTTTTGTAGTTAAAGACCTCTTGATCTTCTGTTGTATTCCTCTCCTCCTCTTGGACATTGTGTGGGCAGCGATCTACCAAGATGGAATCCACCCGAACCACTTCTTCTCCTCCAAGATTTTCAAGCCACCAAGGGATGCCAAAATAGGAAATTTTCTTCTCTTCTTCTTCCCCTCCAAGCAACCGGCCACCTAGGTACTTCTTGTCTTCTCCTTCTTCTTCTTCAAGCTCCGGCCTTAGAAGGAAGAGAAGGAGGAAGAAGGGAATATAGATGTCGCCGACCTTAAGGGAAGAGAGAAGGAGAGGGTCGGCCACAAGCAAGGAGAAGAGGAGAATAATAATATGTGTTGTTCCATAAGGCATCACCTCCTCTTCTTTTATAATTCTTGCTCATGGCAAAAAAGGAAAGTTTTAAACATAATTAAAACTTCCTTATTTGTGGTCTCCCCCTTTAAAAAGGAAATTTTAACAATAATTAAAATCTCTCTCTTTTAAATTTACTATTGTACATGGCAACAAAAGGAAAGTTTTAAAATTAATCTTTCTCTTTTAAATACATCTACAAAAAAAGAAAAATTAAAATTAAAACTAAAACTTCTCTTTTAAATCATAGTTACAAAAAAGGAAAGTTTTATCAAAAATTAAAATATCTCTTTTAAACTACAAATAAGGAAAGATTTTAACAAAATTAAAATCTCTCTTTAATCCTTTGTAGATAGCTATAAAAGGAAAGATTTTAAAAATTAAAAAACTCTCTTTTAAAACCATTGGATGACTATAAAAGGAAAGATTAAAAATAAAATTAAAAACTTTCTTTTAACCATTGTAGATAACTACAAAAAAAGGAAAGATTTTAACAAAAATAAAATCTCTCTTTTAACCATTGTAGATAACTACAAATAAGGAAATATTTTGACAAAATTTTATTTTTAATCAAAAACTTCCTTTTCCTTTTACTTTGGTCGACCCCATGCTTGGTCACCAAGCATGGCTTGGCCGACCCCTACTTGGGCTCCATGAAGGGCTTGGCCGACCATATCTTAGACACCAAGATGTGCTTGGCCAGCCACAACATAAACTAGAAGATGAGCTTAGGGTGGATATAAGGATTTATAGAGGGTACAATAGGGACTAAGAGGAGAAATTGGTTTTGGTCTTCCGATGAGCTTGAGCTTCCTGTGTTCGCCCCGAACACCCAACTCAAGTTCATCAATAATAACTCATACCATTAAAGAGTTATTATTGAACTACCGCACCAATCCCAAATTACATTATGGGCTCCTTATCATGAGTGCATTAATCTCTCTGTGTTTAAGATATCAAATGCTCATTAATTAAATGAGTTACCGACAACTCACTTAATTAATATCTAGCTCCAAGAGTAGTATCACTCAACTTCTTTGTCATGTCGGACAAAGTCCACCTGCAGGGTTTACATGACAATCTTATGAGCTCCTCAAGGGGATATCATCAACTTAGATTACTACTAGGACACAATTTTCTTCTATAACCAACAACACACTATATAAATAATATCATTTCCCAACTTATCGGGCCTATTGATTTAACGAACCTCACCCATTGATAAATTAAAGAAATAAATACTAAGTATACATGCTTGTTATTATATCGGGATTAAGAGTACGCACATCCATAATAACAGAGGTTTTGTTCTTTTATGTAGTCAGTATAAAATGAACAACCCCAAATGGTCCTGCTCAATACACACCTAGTGTACTAGTGTAATTTTATAGTTAAAATAAACTAATACCAAATTACACTACAACCACTCCAATGGTTTGCCCCATTCCATCTTGGTTGTGCGCTACTATTTATAATTTTATAAGGATTTGATAACATGATCTTCTGTGTTACACCAAATACCATGTTATCTACAATATAAATTAAATGGACAACTGCATTTAACTAAATGCAGACATAACCAATGTGATTCTCATTTCAAAATAAATATTTTATACCAAAAGCTAGACTTTTAGTATACATCCCAACAATCTCCCACTTATACTAAAAGATTATGCTGCCATATATGCTGCCATACATCTAATTCTCATCCCCTCAACATGCCCATCAAAAGCTTTCGCCGGAAGGGCCTTAGTGAAAGGATCTACCAGGATATCTTCTGATGTAATCTTGGCGACAACAACTTCTCCTCGTATTAGGTGGTACTTGCGCTCTATGTGTTTACTTGCCTTATGGGCTCGTAGTTCCTTCGAGTTTGCTACTGCACCACTATTATCACTATAAACTGTAATAATTTTGGGTAAACCAGGAATCACATCTAAGTCCATCATGAAGTTTCTGAGCCATACATCTTCTATGGTTGCCTCAGAGGCTGCCACATACTCAGCATCCATGGTGGAGTCTGAAACACATTTATGCTTAACACTCCTCCATTGTTATGGCTCCATCTCCTAAAGTAAACACAAAACCTCGAGGTCGACTTACTATTGTCTCATTCAGTCTGAATCCGCGTAACCCACAGGGAGCAAATTATCTGCCTTGTAAAGTAACATATAATCTTTAGTTCTTATATGCTTTTACGGCAGTCCAATGTCCCAGTCCTGGGTTACTTTGATATCTGCTAACCATGCACACGGCAAAATAGATATCCGGTCTCGTACATAGCATCGCATACATTAGGCTTCCTATAGCCGAGGCATAAGGAACTGCCTTCATGTCCTCTATCTCTTTTGATGTCTGAGGAGACATCTCTTTAGATAAAGGTACTCCATGCTAAAAAGGTAAGAAACCTTTCTTAGAGTTTTACACGCTAAAACGAGTAAGGATAGTATTGATGTATGAAGGTTGGGATAAGGACAATATCTTTTTCTTGTAATTCCTTATTACTTTGATCCCAAGAATATGTCCACATTCTCCCAAGTCCTTCATATCAAAACACTTGGACAACCATACCCTTACGTCTGACAATCACTTTGACATTGTTGCCAATGAGCAAAATGTCATCTATGTATAGTACAAGAAATACCACCACGTTTTCGTTACTATTCTTGTATACACAAGACCCATCTGGTCTCTAAAAAAATCCATAAGACTGGATCACTTCATTAAACCAGATGTTCCAAGATCTCTTGCTTCATCATATGTCTAGGGATTAGGTTCATGTTCACTAGGGATCAAATCCAAAGACTCTCCCAAAAGCAACCCTCCCACTACGATGAGGCATTACTTGTAATTGTGCATCATTTGTGACCCATGTTGCAATTTCTTGTGGTATCTCATCTTTATCGTTGGTACTAAAGTAGACGTGTCTTCTCTTATTTCTTCAAGAATAATTTTACTCATGGGCTTGTGGTTTATTACATAGTCCTCTTCTAAAAATCGGGCATTGGTGCTAACAATGACCTTCTGATCTTTAGGACTATAAAATAAACCTCCTTTCGTTCCTTTAGGATAACCCATAGCACATGTGCTGGACTACCCCAGATCCGAATATGTTTCAAATTAGACTTGCACTCATTCCACAATTCTGTGGGAGTAAAGGATACTGACTTAGAAGGTACCAAGTTCAGAATGTACACTGTCGTTTCCAAAGCATATCCCTAAAACGAATTTTGTTGTATCGTGGGAGTTATTGGATTTAGAGTATACAAATTGTCAGCCAACATACCACAATAGATAACTACTCTATTTTCTTTACCAAAAGAAATAGAATATCCATCCATAATTTTAGAAACTGAAAACAAATTCTTTCTAAAACTTGGTACATAAAGATAATTTCTTAAAATCAATATTTTATTCCTATCTAAAGATAGATAAATATCTCTCATTGCAATAGCCGTCACTTTCGTAGCATTGCCCATGTAAACGGTAATCTCCTCTTCATGTAGTCATCGAGTTTCCTGGAACCCCTGCAATGTATTGCAGACATGATCAGTGACTCCTATATCTACACACCAGGTACCGATAGATAACACCACTAAACATGTTTTAATTACTAGAGAATAAGATATACCTTTATTGCTCTCCTTTCTAAGAGGACAGTCCACCTTCCAATGTCCAGACTGCTTGCATGTGAAGCACTCGCCTTTCGGCTTCTTCACACTTGCTTTCGGTCCAGTCCCTAGAGATCGATTCACTTTTTTTGCTTGTTTCTTCTTTTTCATGCCTTTCGATTTAGAAGGAGAAACGTTCTCAGCAATGTGAATTTGAGAACTTTGACGAAATAGCCCTCCTGTTGCTTAAAGTTCTGTCAGAAGTTCCGCCAATGAATATGTCCTTTTGTTCATATTGTAGTTTAGGTGGAACTGCTCAAAACTTTTAGGCAGTGTTTGGAGAATGATATCGACCTGGGTTTTCCCATCGATTTCAGCTCAAAGAATTTCTATCTTATTTAAATGAGCCATCATCTTGAGGATATGATCCCTCACGGGTGTACCCTCAGTCATGGTGGTCGTCATCAAGTTTCTCATAGCCTCCTGCCTAGCAACTCGATTCTGGTGTCCGAAGAGTTCCTTGAGATTGCGCATCATGTCATAAGTAGTAGGCATGGCCTGATGCTGATGTTGAAGCACATTTGACATAGAAGCCAAAATGTAACACCGCGTCATCTCATCTGCCCTGACCCATTTCTTATGACACTCAATCTCCTCTTCACTAGAATCACTATTAGGCAAGCTTGGACAGATCTCAAAAAGTACAAACTTATAGCCTTCAGCAATTAAGACAATATCCAGGTTTCATTTCCAATCAATGTAATTGAGACCAGTAAGTTTGTTTTCTTTCAATATAACAGTAAGGGGATTGAAGGTCATCCTAAGAATCACAAAACATTTGATCAAGACTTTAGAATTTAAAATAATATTGATTCCTCAAACAATATCATTTAAATTCACCAACACCTCAAATACCGTGAATTTTGTATGTCATGTTAGTGTGGGCGTATACAAAATCAAACATTTGTAAGAGGAGGATTTTACCCATTAATTATCTTGTCAACATAACTTTATGACAAATAAAATTACCTCAAACACCGTGAATTTTGTATGCCACGTTAGTGTGGACGTATACAAATTCAAACATTTGTAAGAGGAGGGTTTACCCATTAATTTTATTATCTTGTCAACCTAACTTTATGACAAATTAATAGTTGATTTTTCTTCGGTCACACAAATAATAGCAGTGACTCCGATGGGGAGGATACTATTAAATGTGCCTAAGTGTATACCATTACTTGATACTTAGTCTATTAAATAGGATTGTGCCCCTTCAGTTGGAGAAGATCATACGCTCCTAAATAATTTCCTATAACCATCCACTAAGGAAGTTTGATCTAGTGATTCGCAAACAAACTCATCCATTGTGGAGGAAGGCCCTCAGAGTCAACACGCAAGTTTGAATGCATCACTTACAAACCAGTAATGAAGATCGTGGAATTTAAATAAATTTCTCTCCCACTTAGTTATTTAGAAACGAGGAATTTTAACATGCACACAAGCACACAAACACAGCACATCACAGCATAAAAGGCAATAAATATAAAAACTAATTTTCCAACTATTGTGGCCTCATCCAATGTTGTCCTCCGTATGCCACCAACCCTAGCTGCCGCCAAAGGGTTTATGCCGTCACGTCCATCATGCTTCCTTTTCCGCTGTGCCTCCGGTGCTCAATTAGTACCACGCTTCGCAAGGATACGATCCGCGATAAAAATAAAATTTTACTTTTATCGATCCTATATTCCACGAAGGAATGTACATGTCACTTAGATTGAACAGAATGTAAAATCCTAATAACTAATACAGCTCCTGTTGTATTTAATAATTATAATCATGCACACACATAAAATGCCCTCGACATGTCTGAGGGTCCAATCACACACAATCACAATAGGCCATAATAGTTGGAGCCTGCAACCACAGAGTTAATCTATTTGCACATCCTACTATTATCCTGCCTAAACTTATGTATGAAAAGTACATAATTAACTGAAAACCAAACACACAGAGGTATAAACCTAGCTCTGATACCAATTGTTGGTTCTACACCTGGATTCCGTTCTGTTTCCCCTGTACAAAAATTTGTACAAGCACAGAACTTAACCTAGCTACCCATGTGCTCTACTGAACTTAAAATTGAATTGCAAACGATGCTTAACATTATTAATCCAAGTTGCTCTTCAAAAGTTAAACTTGGATTGAAAATGATACTTAACATTTTTACTCCAAGTTTAACCGATGTACTCTTCCTAAGTTAAACCATATTACAGAAGTTGATTAAATATCTATTTCAAAGATTGACTTCCAGGTTAAACATGGTGAGGCACTAGACCTTCTTGGTTATGGGATCATCCACCACTTCCTAGACAAAGTCTTTCAAAGAAATTGGATATTTAACTTCTTACAGTAACCCTAGGTTTAACTACAGAGACCATAATAGAAACACAAAATCGAAACACAAAATCGAAATACAAAATCGAAACATAAGACCGCTAGCCTCTTGTGTTCGTGTTTCATAATCCATGGAAAGAAAACCAACTAATTAATTCGAAGCGGAAACCATTAATTAGTTATACCTTTCTTTGTAGCTAAATACCTCTTAATCTTCTATTGTATTCCTCTCCTCCTCTTGGACGTTGTGTAGGCAATGATCTACCAAGATGAAATCCACCCGAACCACTTCTTCTCCTCCAAGACTCTCAAGCCACCAAGGGATGCCAAAATAGGAAATTTCCTTCTCTTCTTATTACCCTCCAAGCAACCGGCCACCTAGGTACTTCTTGTCTTCTCCTTATTCTTCTTCAAGCTCCGGCCTTAGAAGGAAGAGAAGGAGGAAGAAGGGAATATAGATGTCGTCGGCCTTAAGGGAAGAGAGAAGGAGAGGGTCGGCCACAAGCAAGGAGAAGAGGAGAATAATAATATGTGTTGCTCCATAAGGCATTACCTCCTCTTCTTTTATAATTCTTGCTCATGGTAAAAAAGGAAAGTTTTAAACATAATTAAAACTTCCTTATTTGTGACCTCCCCCTTTAAAAAGGAAATTTTAACAACAATTAAAATCTCTCTCTTTTAAATTTCCTATTGTACATAGTAACAAAAGGAAAGTTTTAAAATTAATATTTCTCTTTTAAATCATGTAGACATTTACAAAAAAAGAAAGATTAAAATTAAAACTTCTTTTTTAAATCATGGTTACAAAAAAATAAAAGTTTTATCAAAAATTAAAATCTCTCTTTTAAACTACAAATAAGGAAAGATTTTAACAAAATTAAAATCTCTCTTTAATCCTTTGTAGATAGCTATAAAAGAAAAGATTTTAAAAATTAAAAAACTCTCTTTTAAAACCATGTGGATGACTATAAAAGGAAAGATTAAAAACAAAATTAAAATCTTTCTTTTAACCATGGTAGATAACTATAAAAAAAGAAAGATTTTAACAAAAATAAAATCTCTCTTTTAATGATTGTAGATAACTACAAATAAGGAAATATTTTAACAAAATTTTATTTTTAATCAAAAACTTCCTTTTCCTTTTACTTTGGTCGGCCCCATGCTTGGTCACCAAGCATGGCTTGGCCGACCCCTACTTGGGCTCCATGAAGGGCTTGGCCGACCACATCTTGGACACCAAGATGTGCTTGGTTGGCCACAACATGAACTAGAAGATGGGCTTAGGGTGGATACAAGGATTTATAGAGGCTACAACAGGGACTGAGAGGAGAAATTAGTTTTGGTCTCCCGATGAGCTTGAGCTTCCTATGTTCGCCCCGAACACCCAACTCAAGTTCATCAATAATAACTCATACCACTAAAGAGTTATTATTGAACTACCGCACCAATTCTAAATTACATTATGGACTCCTTATCATGAGTGCATTAATCTCCCTATGTTTAAGATATTGAATGTCCACTAATTAAATGAGTTACTGACAACTCACTTAATTAATATCTAGATCCAAGAGGAGTACCACTCAACTTCATTGTCATGCTGGACAAAGTCCACCTGCAGAGTTTACATGACAATCCTTATGAGCTCCTCAAGGGGACATCATCAACCTAAATTACTACTAGGACACAGTTTCCTTCTATAATCAACAACACACCATATAAATAATATCATTTCCTAACTTATCGAGCCTATTGATTCAACGAACTAAATCTCACCCATTGATAAATTTTAAAAATAAATATTAAGTATACGTGCTTGTTATTATATCGGGATTAAGAGTACGCATATACATAATAACAGAGGTTTTGTTCTTTTATATTGTTAGTATAAAAAGAAATAACCCCAAATGGTCATGCTCAATACACATATAGTGTACTAGTGTAATTTTATAGTTAAGATAAATTAATACCAAATTACACTACAACCACTCCAATGGTTTGCCCCATTCCATCTTGGTTGTGAGCTACTATTTATAATTTTATAAGGAACTGATAACATGATCTTCTGTGTCACACCAAATATCATGTTATCTACAATATAAATTAAATGGACAACTGCATTTAACTAAATGCAGACATGACCGATGTGATTCTCATTTCAAAATAAATGTTTTATACCAAAAGCTAGGCTTTTAGTATACATCCCAACAGGTCCTCCGACGCTCAAGTTAGAAACAGAGGAAGGAAAATAGAAAATGATAGAGACCAAGACTTCTCTTTCTTGTTTTTTCCTCATACCTAACATGCTCTTTTATACCTTTCTTAGTGACCTTCCATCTTTCCCTGTTTAATGATATTGATTATCTTTAAAGTCATCTTTCTGTGCATTTAATGAAAGATAGAGTATTCTCCTTTGTTTTTTCTTCCTCAAGAACTCTAGTCTTCTCCTTTATTATTTTGCATGGATGATGTCGGTGTCGCATCCAACCGGACGGGTGGTCCGCTCAAACTAATTTCATGCCGATCGGGCAGCATCACCCCGGTCGGCTGATGTAGTCACTCCTGCTCGGATTAGCCTTGCTTGAACCCTGGTGTTGACCGCTTTGACTTTGACCTACACCGTGACTATTGACCTGTGCCACGTAAGCTCTTATCTCTGCATCACAAGACTTTCCCTCAAGTTTTGTCGAAGGAGGCTGCAAATATGACTGACTGGACAGTTGGTGCCTTAATGCTCGATCGGACTATACACGGTCCATTAACTGCTGAGAGACCCCTGAACCAACACCACTCGGCTTTACTTTGCCTTAGCCAATCAAGAAGGTTGTGTGCCAATCGGGAAGATGGTCAGCAATACCTTTTTTTAAAATTTGACCTTCATGGTGTCCCTTCGAGCGGGCGTGATTTTGGCTGATGTCATTCGAATTTCTCAAAATCCGCATAAATCCTCGAAGATTTTGGGTGAGCACGTAGCCATACCTTTTTAATTAAGCGCTTTAAATGCGACCTGTCGATTGAAGGACACGTGTCCTATACTGCCATCGCATGCCTGATGTGACAGGCGAACATCCGCTGATGACATGACATGTACCATTTTCAAATTCAGCGGACAGATTTGTTTCTAGGTTTGTGTACCCTGGATCGGACGATTGTCATCGATCAGACACAAGCTTTATAAGCCTCGCGTGTGTTGTCGTCGTTTACTTCGCTCTTTTATCTTCAGATTTTGCCGCTGTGAGCTCTTCTCCAACGATTCTGCCGTTGCGCTCTCCTCTCCAACGATCTTTCCCCTTTCTTGTAAGCCTTCCTTCTCATTCGGATCTTTTAGTTGTTTCTTAGCGTCCTCACTCTTTTTCAATAGAACTTGTTGTCTTCTTGTCAATCTTTGTATCCGATGGCGAGTTCCTCTCCACTTCCTGTCCTTGTTCCTGGCCTTTGGTACACCTCCGTCGAATCTAGATTCGACGGGGGTGACGTAGAGAGCCTACACTCTGCATATAAAATTCCTCCGAACTATGAAATTGCCCTTCCTTCTTCGTCCGATCGACCCTATAAGCCACCTCCGAGCTTTGTATGTTTCTTTAGGGACCAATTTACCACTAGTCTGCGGTTCCCTGTCCACCCCTTCTTCTCTGTAGTTTGCAAATACTTTCGTATATCTCTCCACCAGATAGTGTCGAACTCCTTTCGATTGCTGTGCAGCGTTGTAGACCTTTTTCGTCCGCACGACATTCCTCTGTCCACCTGGCTCTTCCACTACTTCTATTATCCAAAACTGTCGTCCAAGCCTGGGGCCTTCCTATTCCAAGCATGAGTGGGCTTGGTCTTTTTCGATAAGATGTTGTCCTCCAATAAACATTGGAGGGAGTACTATTTTTTTGTCAAATTCCTCGATCGGCCTGATTTTCCGACTAGCTGGAAGCTAGAGGTTGTGAATCCACCGTCACTTGGCAGGTACAAGGGCCGATCAGACTACCTTCAGGCGGCTTCCAGCTTGGCTGGTCAGAAGTACGATATCCACAAGCTACTACTGGAGGGCGTCTTCTATGTATTTGGCTTGAGCCCGATCCGCACAAGGCTTCCATTCAGCCTAGGTATGCTCCTTCTTAGTCTAACTTTTGAATCTAACTGATTTTTCTTTTTCTTTTGCAGCTCAAGTCATGTTGCATGCACGCTTGGCTAGAAAAGCCAAAGTCACAGATGCAGAGATCAATACTGCGGCCATGGCTGAGTTGGAGAGCCGCGATATGTAGCCGGTTGGTTCCCACGAGGATTTGCTTGGCGAGGAGGGAAATCAAGTGTTGGGGAGTGGCTGTGGAGGAAGTCGGACAGTTTGAGCGATGCGGTAGCTGCCACAGTGGACCTTCTACCTGAACGACCGTCCATGGTCCCGATAGATGTCGCTTGGAAGTCGGCAACTTTCGATGAGCCCCTGCGACATCGCAAGAGGCACCAAGAGGAAGGTTCCTCCAGAACTGCCACTTCAGTCCTACAGACCCCTACCACTGTCAGCTCTCGACCCTTATCCGAGTGGGGTGAGACTTCTCTTTCACCCTATCCGAGTGGAGTGAGACTTCTCTTCCACCCCATCCGAGCGGGGTGAGATTTCTCTTCCACCTCTTGAGCAGGGCCTTGGGGAACTACCTGTGTCTCTGTCTTCTAACCGGACACCTTCACTGCCCGGGATGCCTTAAGGGATGATCTGCGCGCCACCAATTGCCTTCATGCCCCCATCTCTGCCAGTGGCACAGGTATCCCGCATCCGGTTAGTCTCCTCATAGCCCACCGGTCGGATGACTTCTGCACCTTCTAACCCAAGTGGCCAAAGATAGATAATGGCAATCATCCACTTGCCGACTGACGAGTACCGCCATCCGGATGACCCAGCGTCCCTCACCCCGAGCATTAAATAAGAATACAATGGTCGCTTGCATAGATATGGGCTGATGCCCGAGCCCGTGCAGTGATTATAGCTCCGGGGGAATTGGCTAACAGGCACACCCAGATGTTTACTAGGGTATGTATACCTTTTTTCCTTTTTCTCTTGTACACTCAGCTTGTATAATGCTTATAATTTTTGCAGTACTGGGTGGAAAGTCTGACCATGTGCCACAGGCTTGCTTACCTGGAGCATGAAGTCCAACAGCCTCGTGCTCCGAGCGGCCAATCATATGCTTCTCAAGCACAACTAAAGCAGATGAACACTGAGATGACTCAGTTAAGAGCCGATCTGAATAAAAGTTCCGAGCAACTAGAGGCAGAGAAGAGCAAAGGCGCCGAGCAGGCTGCACAATTAGCTTGGCTTGATAAATAGGTCATCTTTTTCAAGTCCAAGCTCAATTTAGCCAACACCAGGAAGCTCCAGGCCATCAAGGACTTGGAGATCAAAAATAAGGAGTTTCGGGTGTTGACCCAAAACCTAAAGGAGATGGAGGCCACATTGAAGGTCGAGTGGGATGGGTGACTGGCCGACCAGACCGTATTGAAGACCTAACTCGATGCTAAAGATAAAGAGCTGGCCAAGTTGAATGAAGAGTTGAAGGCCTCCCGAGCGACCTTTGAGACTTATCAAGGAGTCGAGTCGAGCAGGTTTGATCTCATGAAGCAGGCCTACATCCACTCGGACACTTTAAACGACAAAGTTACCGATCGAGCACTCGCATATTCGACCTGGCTATCGATGGGACTCTTGATCAACTAAAGAAAGGTGGCTACCTCCCCACTGCCTTGACAAGTAAGATCATTAGCCGGGACAAGCTGATTGAGTCGTTATCTGATGATGTTTTAGATTATCTTGAGTGAGCCTACTCGTGCGAGTTTGCTATAATTTTTTGAAGTATCAATGAATGATAGTCCATTGGGTGAACTGTTATTTTTCTTTGTCTCTTTCTGGTCGTTCGACATTTTCGACTTATATTTAGATCAAGTATTTTCTCACAAAACTGCAAGTGTGGGCTCATGTTTTTCCGATCAACAATGGGTATCTATTTTCTTAGTCGATCGATCAGTTCCGATTTTAAGGTCTCCACTCGACCATTTCATGGCATAGACGTGAGTTTAAAGTTGCCTCTTGGCCGCTGATGATGACAAGGGTTTAAGGTCGTCGCTCGACCGCTAATGACGATAAGGGTTTAAGGTCGTCGTTCGATCGCTGATGACTACAAGGGTTTAAGGTCGCTGTCCGACCGCTGATGACACCAAGGATTTAAGGTCGTCACTCGACCACTGATGACGACAAGAGTTTATAGTCGCCGCTCGACTTTTAACTTGGCCAATCAGCTCAAGAGTATGGAAAACTTATTTTTTATTCATGTCTATCCTGCATCCATAAGGCATATGTACAAATACATTTATATTTACTTACGCACCTCTCATCGGGTCTTATAGGGTTGGAGATGATTCGTGCTCCATGGTCGCTCGACCCGCCTTCCTTTTTCATCTTCCAAGTAGTAGGCCCCCAAGCGTAGTTTTTGTACGACCTTGTAAGGTCCTCCCCATGGCACCTCGAGTTTAGTGACATCGCCAACCAACTTGATTTTCTTCCATACTAGATCTACGGCCTGAAAAGATCTCAGAATCACCCTTCGATTGTAGTTCTGTCTCATCTGCTGTCGGTATGCCGTTAGCTGGACGACGACTCTATCTCACGATTCATCCACCAAGTCAAGCTCCATCAGTCTCCGCTCGTTGTTCTCCTCGTCATAGTGTTGTACTCGATCGGACTCCACTCCGACTTCCACCGGGATTAGTGCTTCACCATCGTACACTAGATGGAATGGTGTCATTGTTAGAGTATATACTAAAAGCCTAGCTTTTTGTAAACATTTTATTTTGAAATAAAGAATCACATTTGTCAAATGTCTACATTTATATGCTAAGTGTAGTTGTTCAATTAATTTATGTTGTAGATAACATGGTATGTGGTGTCACACACAGAAGATCATGTTATCAATTCCTTATAAATTATAAACAGTAGCTAACGACTAAGATGGAAAGGAACAAATCATTGGAATAGTCGTAGTGTAATTTGGTATTAGTTTATCTTAACTATAAAATTACACTAGTACACTCTGAGTGTATTGAGCAAGACCATTTAAGGTAATTTATTTTTATACTGACTGAATAAAAGAACAAGACCTTTGTTATTATGGAAGTGTGTGCTCTTAATCCTGATATAATAACAAACACATATATCTAGTATTTATTTCTTTGACTTATCAATGGGTGAGATTTAGTTCGATAAATCAAGAGGCCCGATCAGTTGGGAAATGATATTATTTATAATGTGTGTTGTTGATTATAGAAGGAAACTGTGTCCTAATAATCTAGGTTGATAATGTCCCCAAGAGAAGCTCATAAGGATTGTCATGTAAACCCTGCAGGTGGACTTAGTCCGACATGACGATAAGGTTGAGTGACACTACTCTTGGAGCTAGATATTAATTAAGTGAGTTGTCAGTAACTCATTTAGTTAGTGAGCATTTTATATCTTAAACATAGGGAGATTAACACACTCATGATAAGTAGGAGCCCATATTGTAATATGGGATTGGTGTGGTAGTTCAATAATAACTCTTTAGTGGTATGAGTTATTATTGATGAACTCGAGTTGTGTGTTCGGGGCGAATACGGGAAGCTCAAGTTCATCGGGAGACCAAAATCAATTTCTCCTCTCGGTCTCTGTCGTAGCCTCTTATTTATAAAGTATTATACCCACTCATACCCATCTTCTTACCCACCTTAAGGCGGCCGGCCAAGCCTAGCTTGGAGCCCAAGCTAGGGTCGGCCAACCCAAGGTGAAAGGTGGCCAGCCCTAGCTTGAACTCAAGCTTGGTGTGGCCAGCCACAATAAATTAAAAGGTTTTTATTTTTTTAAAAAATCTTTCTTATGTGGAAGCTATGTTTTTAAAAGGGAGTTAAAATTTTAAATCTTTCCTTTTATAGCTTTCTACAAAAGATTAAGAGAAAGATTTGATATCTTTCCTTATTTGTAGTTAAAAGGAAGATTTTAATTTTTGATAAAATTTTCTTTTTTTGCAACCATCCTCATGATTTAAAAGAGAGTTTTAAAATTAAATCTTTCCTTTTATAATTTCTACAAAAGATTAAGAAAAGATTTGATATCTTTCCTTATTTGTATATTGAAAGGAAGATTTTAATTTTAGAGAAAACTTTCTTTTTTGTAAATCATTCACATGTTTTAATAGAGAGATTTTAATTTATAAAAGTTTCCTTTTATGACCAACCATGAAGGGAATTTTTAAAAGAGAAATTTTTATTTAAAAATTTCTGGAAACAAATTAGGAAGTTTTAATTTTGTGTTTAAAACTTTAATTTCCTTTCTTAGAGGAATAGATATGGCCGACCACATTAATAGAGAATGAGATTTTTAATTAGTTAAATTTTCCTTTTCAATGGCAAGGAAAATAAGGAAGTTTTATTAAAACTTTCATTATTTGCCAAGACCAAGGAATATAAAAGAGAGGGTAGAGGTGCCTCACCTCATAAGAATAATACATCTAGTATTCCTCTCTTCTCTTCCTTGTGGTGGTCGGCCCTCATCTTCTTCCTCTCCTCCTTTTCTTCTTCATTGGTGGCCGGCGACATCAACTCTCAAGGAGCTTGTTGGTGGCCGGATTTTGCTTAGAGAACAAGTAGAGAAAGGAAGTTTTGTTTCTTTGCATCCCTTGGAGCTTAGTTGGTGGTCGAAGTTCTTCAACTCAAGGAGTTTGTTGTTAGCTGAAACTTTGCTTCGAGAAGAAGGAAGCTTGGATGGATTCTCGTCTCGGTAGATTGTCGCCCAACCGACGTCCGAGATAAGAAGAGGAATACGACAGAAGATCGTGAGGTCTATAAGCTATAAAAGGTATAACTAGTTATTAGTTTCCGCATCATAACTAGTTCATCTTTTATTTAGATCTTGAAATACCAAACACAAGAGGCTAACGTTTCTAGGTTTCAAATTTGTGATTCGAGTTTGTGTTTATTTTTTTTTTTTTGAACTTGTGATTCAATTGTTCCTTTTGGTTAAACCTAGGGTTGCTATAAGGAAATTAAATATTAAATTTCGTTGAAAGATTTTATCTAGGAAGTGGTGGATGCTCCCATACCCAAGAAGGCCTAGTGCCTCGCCATGTTTAACCTGGAAGTCGATCTCTGAAATTAATATTTAATTGAATTTGTAACATGGGTAAATTTGGATCAATAATGTTAAGTATCGTTTGCGATCCAACTCTAAACCTCTAAGAACATATAAGTTGAATTTGGAATCAATAATATTAAGTTCCGTTTACGATTCCAAATTTAATTTCTAAAGAATACAATAGGTTATTAGGAATGGTTCAGGACTTGTACAAAATTTTTATATATGGGAACTGGTACGATATTCTGAGTATCAACCAACAGTCATGCTGGTCGCCTCCTTCGGGGTCATGCGCAAGGCCCATAGGACACTAGGGAGTTTGTCTACCCAGCTGCCTCCTACGTGGTCGAGCAGAGCTCGCAATCCTCTGAGAATCTCCCGATTGGTGACTTCCACTTGGTCGTTGCTTTAGGGTAAGCCACTGAGGTGAAAGCCTGCTGGACACCATAGCCTTTGCACCATTCTTTGAACCTCCGACCGGTGAATTGCCTCCCATTGTCTGAGATGAGTCGTCGGGGGATGCCGAACCGACACAAGATACTTTGCCAGACGAACTTAATGACCATCTGTTCACTTATCTTTGTCAATGGTTCGACCTCCTTCCATTTTGAGAAGTAGTCCACTGCAACGAGCAGGAACCTCCGCTGACCGGTTGCCATGGGAAACGACCCCACGATGTCCATTCACCATTGGTCGAATGGGCAATACACTGTGGATGTCTTCATCTCCTTAGTTGGTCGATGCGAGATGTTGTGATACCTTTGGCAGGACAGACAAGTGGCTACTGTTCGAGTGGCATCCTCTTGGAGAGTTGGCCAAAAATATCCGGCCAAGAGGATCTTTCGAGCCAGCGAACGGTTGCCCAGATGGCTTCCACAGGAGTCTTGGTGCACTTCCTATAGGATGTACTCTGCATCCTATGGTCTAGCGCACTTGAGTTAGGGTCTAGAGAAGGCTCTCTTATATAGCTAATCTTCGATCAAGGTGAATCGTCCGACCCTCTTCTTTAATTATTGCGCTGCCTCTTGATCAGCCGGCATGATACTCGATCGGAGGAATTCGATCAGTGGCATTCTCCAGTCGCTTGAGCAAACCATTCCCTCTATCCGGTCGATGTGCGCCACCAGCGAGACTTATTTAATCAGCTGGCTAATCGCGACTGGTGATAATGAACTAGCAAACTTAGCCATCTCGTCTGCTGCTTGATCGTCTAATCGGGGGATCTTCTGTATAGTGACCTCTTAAAAATTTACATTTAGCTTCTCGAATGCTTCTGCATATAACTTGAGTTGGGAGCTGCTAATCTTGAACACCCCTGATATCTGTTGGGTGGCCAACTGAGAATCTGAGTGAATGAGGACTTTTATGGCTCGGACATGTCGTGCTACCTATAAGCCGACTATCAAGGCTTCATACTCAGCTTCGTTGTTGGTGGCCCGATAATCCAGCCAAACAAAAAGTTGCATCCGGTCTTCTTGTGGTGAAATAAGCAGAATGCCGACCCCGCTGCCTTGTCGAGTGGACGAACCATCGACATATATTCTCCAAGTTGCTGTCAGCTCAGCGTTCTGAACCTCTATAACAAAATCATCCAAGGCCTGAGCTCTGATCGCCATTCGGGATTAATATTGGATATCAAATTCGCTTAGTTTGGTTGTCCATTTGATTAGCCACCCGGACGCTTCTGGGTTAAGGACTTTTTCCAGGGTACTGTTGGTCATGACGATAATCAGGTGAGCATGAAAGTATGGACGAAGTCTCTGAGCAGCAAGCACCAGAGCATAAGCTAACTTTTCCAGACCAATATAGCAAGATTCAACATCTTTCAATATATGGCTTAAAAATTACACATGTTGCTGTTCATAGTCATTCTGCTTGACCAATGCTGATCCAACCGCATGCTCGGTGGATGAAAAATAGAACCAAAGAGGTTCTTCGGTATTCCGCTTAGCTAGCACAGGCAAGGAGTTAAGATACTCCTTGAGTTCTTCCAAAGTCCAGTTGCATTCTACGTCCCATTAGAATCTTGTAGCTCGGCGCAGTACTTTGAAGAATGACAGACTCCGATCGGACATCGTAGAGATGAACCTTGAAAGCACGGTGATTCGTCTGGTCAGCCGTTGGACCTCCTTCAAATTATGAGGCGGAGGCATGTCTTGTAGGGCCTTTACCTTACTTGGATTTGCCTCGATCCCCCGCTCGGTCACGATATATCCGAGAAAATGACCACTCCTTGCGTCGAACAGGCATTTGCTGGGGTTCAACTTTATTCCATTGGTTCTTAAAGTTTGGCATGTCTCCTCAATGCCCGCACAGAGGTCGGTCGCTCAAAGGGATTTTACCAATATGTCATCGACATAGACCTCCATGTTTCAGCCGATCTGCCTACAAAATACTTTATTCATCAGCCTTTGGTAGGTTACTCCAACGTTCTTCAGTCCAAATGGCATGATATTGTAGCAATAAGTTCTGTCAACAGTAATGAAACTAACCTTTTCTTAATCTTCTCGGGCGAGCGACACTTGGTGGTAGTCTTGGTATGTGTCGAGCATGCATATTAATTCGCAACCCACTATGGAGTCCACCATTTGATCTATCTAAGGTAACGGATAAAAGTCCTTCTGGCATGCCTTATTAAGTCACAGAAGTCGATGCAAACTCGCCATTTATTGTCTGGCTTGGAGACCAGTACCATGTTAGCGAGCCAACTTGGGAATTGAACTTCTCGTTTATGACCATCCTCCAGTAATTTTTCTATATCATTAGATTATGCTTCGGGCTGAAGTCTCTCTTCTTCTATTTAACCGGTCGAGAGTCTGGTCGAACATGTAGCTCGTGCTGAGCCACGTTCGGAGAAATGCAAGACAATTCGTGTGCCGACCAGGCGAACACGTTATAGTTTCGTCTGAGGCAGGCAACCAACTCTACTTTCTTCTCTCTTTCTACATCGGTGGCGATAAAGGTTGTCACCTCTGATCAGTTTGGATGGATATGGACCTCCTTCTCATCATAGACCAGAGCAGGCAGCTTCTCACCTCCAGGCGCGATGTCTTCCGGGCGGCTCGTGCTTCTATTCTAACCATCTCGACGTAGCAACGCAGAGCGGCCAACTGATCACCTATGACCTCACCTACCTCATCCCCTATAGGGAACTTGATCTTCTGGCAGAAAGTGGATACCACCGCTCGGAACTCATTCAACATCGATCGACCCAGAATGACATTGTAGGCTAATGGTGCATCTACCACGATGAAATTGGTCGTCTGTGTTCTCTTCAGTGACTCATGCCCGAGCGAGACGACCAGGCGCAGTTGCCCGATCGACAACACTTCATTGTTGGTGAACCTGTAGAGTGGAATCATCATGGGTAGTAAATCGTCTCGATCAATTTGTAGCTAATCGAACGCTTTCTTGATTATAATGTTCACCGAGCTTCCTATGTCAACAAAGGTATGGTGAATAACATAATTAGCTATTACCGCTCGAATAATCAGGGCGTCATCATGGGGGATATCTACCCCCTCCAAATCCTTCGGGTCGAAGTCGATCTCAGGTCCTTCGCCTTCTCCTTGCTGTAAGCGACCACATGAATTTCAAGCCGTCGAGTGTGCAACTTTCTTGCTCAATTGGAATCACTGCTAGTCGCCCCCCCCCCCCTCGGCGATCATTCCTATCTCACCTCGAGCAGCGTTGCTCCTATTTTCTTCCTCTCGAGCTGAGAGTCATCTCTGTTCAGCCTTCTCCCGAATTAGACTTGGATTGTTCCGTTGTTGAGATTGATTGTGGCGTGGTTCGACCTCTGTCTTTTCGTCTTCCCTTCACCCTACTGATCGGAGCCTATATCTCCAATCGGGCGATGGTAACTGATGATACTACCTTCTTGGGGTCGGTCTGCTAGTCAGGTAGCAGTCCCAGGTATTATGAGTCGTCGACTGATGGAAAGAGCAAAACATCGACGCCTATATTTTGCCCCTGGAGGCTTTTGGACGTCCGGTCCCAACGTGCTGCATGGCATGCGTCCTAGGCTCGTATTGTGGTTCCTCTCGATCGGGGCCCTCTAGGAGGTTGATGGCTGCTTGGTTGATGTCGCTTGGACGCCACCGCTGGTTCAACGGGTACCTCTTTTTTCCTGGCCGCCTGGGCTTCTTCTACATTGATATATTCATTGACCCTTTTTTGTAGATGGCCAAAGTCCCTTAGATTTCAAATGAGTGACCGGAAGAATTCTTCTTCAGTGAGCCCTTGAGTGAAAGTGTTTACCAATATGTCTAAGGAGACCACCGGGATGTCCATTGCCACCTGACTGAAGCATTGGATATATGCCCTTAAGGCCTCTCGGAGCCCTTGCTTTAGTGAGAATAGATTTACACTTGTCTTCTAATGGCAGTGACTGCTAGCAAAGTGATGCAAGAAAGTTGCTCGGAAGTCTTTGAAGCTATGGATCTAGCCACTCGGCAAACGTTTGAACCAGCATTCATCGTGGTCGGTCGCTCCATCATATTTCCCGATCGTCAGTGGGGTGTAATGTTTCGGCAGAGGGTCATTTAGAATCCCCTCCGAAAACTGTTGATTGACCCGCTTGGGCGAATTATCCACTTTGGATGCCTTTCTTTTCCTTGTATCTCGAGGGAGTGCCTCGCCCGAGGAAGATTCTCGGTCTCTGTCCTCTCGACCCCTCTCTTCTGCTAGAATCCATAACGGTACTTGGTGTAAGGGGGCTGGCGCATAAGGTGCTTCCCGATAGGTACCGATCGGCCTCTTGTTCGGGTCCTGAATGGAAAGTTGTTCCGTTCGGTCTCCTCGCTCAACCTGGCGGCCTGCCATAGAAGCTACAGGCTCCTACACTTGTTGATTGGCCAACGCCTGCTGTTTTGTTGCTCCAATATCTTCGTCACCCGAGCCTGTATTAGTGTGTCAAGATCCTCTTGTGTCAACGTCACTGTTGTGGGTTGTCCAGCGTCTTCCATCTTCTCGTTCGGATGCAGGCTATGTTCCCATAGGTAGTGCCAAAATGATCCTGTCCGAAGACATGAAGCTAGAAAGCTAGGGAGGTGGCAGTTTCCTTGATTGGGTGAAGACCTCACTCCTCTCTGCAAAACAAAACCAAAACCAGGGAAGGGGTCCCTGACGTTGGCCCTCCGACGCTCAAGTTAGAAACAGAGGAAGGAAAATGATAGAGACCAAGACTTCTTTGTCTTGCCTTTTCCTCATACCTGACATGCTTTTTTATACTTTTCTTAATGACCTTCCATCTTCTCCTGTTTAATGATATTGATTATCTTCAGAAGTCATTTTTGTCTTGGCTTCTGTGCATTTAATGACAGATGGAGTGTTCTCCTTTATTTTTTCTTTCTCAAGACCCCTAGTCTTCTCCTTAATTATTTTACATGACTGATGCTGGTGTCATATCCGACCGGAAGGGTGGTCCGCTCGGATTGATTTCCCGCCGACCGGGTAGCATTATTCCGATCAACTGATGTAGTCACTCCTGCTCAGAAACCCTGGTATTGACCGTTTTAATTTTGACCTATACTATAACTATTGACTGTGCTACGTAAGTTTTTATCTCCACATCATTGAAGTTGGAAGGTTTTTAATCATCTTAATCACAATTCCATTCCTAGCTAGTGTCGTTTTCTTCAGCTTATTTGAATTTCTAATTAGCATATAACATCATAGATTTCATGTTCAACCCCGTGTATGCAGAATGCAAACATTTCCTTACATCTTCCAGAAAGATAGTTATTTAGCTCGACTTTCACAACTGCAGTTGCCCAAGTACTACAATAATACGCTAGAAGAGTAGTCAAAGAAGTCACCTTTTCACATATGTTGTTCATTATGCTAGCTGTGTAATCTTATAGTATAATCACACTGATGTAATTAAGGGATCAAAGAGAAGGTAAGAAAATGTTGCAGATAATTATAATCTTAAACGTACGTAAGAGGAAATTAATTAAGATGGGGGATGAGGACAATACCCAGTGTGGCACTCAATCGATGCAAGCACGAGGAGGGACCCGAAGAGCCAGAGGATGACAACGTGGCAAGGGACCAAAGCGGGCCCTGCAAAGGCGACGATCCCAGGGAACAGCAAGTCACCCCAATGGGCATAGAGTGCGTGCCAGCCGATCGGCGCTGCGTATTCATGGTGGATGTAGTGGATCTTCTCGTACACCCATTTAGTATGCAGTAGTCGGTGTAGCCAGTAGTTGAGATAGTCTTCCACCAAGAAGTAGACTAAGAGCTGCAAAGCCGCCTCCCAAAACGAGGGAAGGGGCAGCCCCGTCCTTATGCCTACAAACTACAAAATGCTCTTCAGCGAAAGATAGAACTAAGGAATGCAAACGAAAGAGAAAGACAGTTTCTATGAAGCAATCAGCAATGTAATCGAAATTAAGCAGATCATGGTCTAACTATATATTATTGCAAAAACATATTGAAACCAGGGAACTCGGTTCCCCTTTTAGCCCAACAGATCCGGAGACTCAAGATCCAATAACCCGTTAGGGCACGGGAGCATGCCTCAATAAATATGACTGTGAGAATGGTAAAACTCGAATTAAAGAAGAAGTTCACTATCATAGATCATCTTCTCCGAATTTACTATAGAACTGTTGGGAAAAAAAATTATAGCAGAAGGAATAAAAGAGTTATGAGAGGAAAATCTACTTTATGTGGAAAAGGAGAATTTCTATATGGAAGAGGAGAATAAAACAAATAACTCTCAACTTATTTCATTCATTGAAAAAAGATATATAGGCTTATTGGATAAGTGTTACTTTTTTTTTTATTTATTCTATCTTTACGAACTCTTATCTTTATCAAAATTGTCAGCTCATCAAATTCTATCTCTATCTTCTTATCACGAACTCTAATTCTCATCAAATTCTATTTCTATCTTCTTATCAAGAAATATCACCTCATCTCATTTTTATCTCTATTAATAAAATAAAGTTTAATTTCCAACATCTCCTCCTAAACTTGATTTTGTGACTCCAAGTAAATATCGCATCTTGATGAACTCTTCAAATTTAAAAAGCTTGATAAAAATATCAACAACTTGATCTTGAGACTTTATGTATTCTACTTGCACCTCTTTTCTTGTAATGCACTCTTTGATATAGTGATAGCGCGTATCAATGTGCTTTCTTCTATCATGGAAGACTTTATTATCAACTCGAATCTTGGTTGTCTTATGTCCATCAGGAAGTGGAGTTGACTCCTATATACCTTTCTTTTCGATCACCTTGACTTCTTTATCCATCACATCTTTCCACTTTTTGCTCTTTATAGCTTCTTGAAAATCTATAGGCTCGCAATTGGTAAAGAGGCAATATAGAGTAAGATTTTCTTGATTTTCGGTTACCTCATAAATGTCCCATAAGCTTCTAAAGCGTGGCACTCTTTCACTTGAATTTTCACTTAAAGTCGATGCAAATGAATTTCCTTGAGTACTTGATGTTGGTGTTACTAGTGGAGTAGTAGGCTCCTCTCTTGTTTGTTCTACCCTTAGTTGCTTCACATTTTCTTCTTCAAAGTATGGGAAGAAGTTGTAATCTTCATTTTGAGATTCCCAATTCCATTCTTCTTCTTCATTAAATACAATATCCCGATTGATGATTGTCTTCTCAGTATCTGGATTATATAGCTTATACCATTTTGAGTTAGTATCATAGCTAATAAAAATAAACTTCTTACTTTTATCATCCAGTTTGCTTCTTATTTCATCAGGCACATGAACGTGAGTTATACTCCCAAAAACTCTTACATGAGAAATCCCAGGTTTCCTTCTGCTCCATGTTTCTTGTAGTGTCTTTCCCCACACACTCCTTGTTGGTGATCGGTTGGATAAGTATACTGCACATGCAACCGCTTCTGCCCAAAGTTCCTTTTGTAGCCTCTTGCTTTTGAGAATGCTCCTTGCCATGTCAAGGATGGTTCGATTCTTTCGTTCTGCCACTCTATTTTGTTGAGGAGATCTTGGAACTGTCAATGGTCGTCGTATTCCCTTGGCTTCACAAAAATCTTGAAACTCCTTTGAGGTAAATTCTCCTCCTCGATCAGAATGCATAACTTTAATATTGAGATCGCTCTCTTTCTACAGTCACTTTAAATTTCTTGAATATGCCGAAGACCTTCGATTTTTACTTCAAGAAGAATACCCAAGTTTTCCGAGAAAAGTCATCTATAAAAAGAATGAAATAATTACTCTTACCAAGTGAACTTGGCTTTATCGGACCGCAAACATCCGTATGTATAAGTTCAAGCGACTTCTGGGCTCTTGAACTTGATTCCATTGGAAAATCTCTTCTGAATTGCTTCCCACGTAGATATGCTTTATATAATTGATCAGGATGTTTGATAAAAGTAGTCCTCTCATCATCTCTTTCTTTGAAAACAATTCTAGTCCTCCAAAATTGAGATGCCCAAATCGAAGATGTCATAGCCAAGTGATGTCTTTATAACAAGCTTTGAGATAGTTGACAGCATCATTTTGAATATTAAGCAAGAACATTCTATTTCTTGACATATGCACCTTAGCAATCAAGCAACCCATACCATCTTTCAAGATAAGCATATTATCTTTTAGACGAATATCATATCTTTTTTCCAAAAGTTGTCCTAAACTCAAAATGTTACTTTTCATATTTGGTACAAAGAAAACATTTGAGATAAATTCATGCTTTCCATTCTTCAAACGGATGAGAATGTTACCTTTGTCTTTCACCTCAATCTTTGATTCATCTCTAAAGGATACATTACCACCAACTGATTCATCAAGTTCTACGAACATGTTCCTTTCCCCACACATATGGTTGCTTGCACCAGTGTCGAGATACCAGATTGTATCTTCATCTCTTTCATTATCTTTATATGCTAGCAGTAGGGTGACATCTTCTTCTTTCCTTTCTTCCATATAGTTTGCTCTTTCATATACTTTGTTCTTGGGCGATCTATATTCTTTAGCATAATGCCCAAACTTGTCACAATTGTAGCACTTAACTTGAGATTTATCATATCTCGAGTTTGTGTGCCCTCTTCCGCGTCCTCTTGTTGAATTTTCTCCTCTTTCATTGTTGTTGTTGGAGATCCATCCATGCTCATTAGGACGGCCTCGGCCATATGCACGACCTCTTCCACGTTGACTTCTATTGTTACTAAAGCTTTCATCTTTCTTTGTTCGTTGAAGAGTCGTCTTCAGGAGTTATTGTGCAATTTCTTCATTTATCTTCTTCTTTTCTTCATGGGCTTGTAATGAATCTGGGAGTTGCTCTATCGTCATGGCTTGTAGATCTTTGGTTTTTTCGATGATGGTTGTAATACTATCAAATTTTGAATTCAATGATCGAAGAATTTTCTAAATGATAGTTACTTCTTCTAGTTTCTCACCATTTCTCTTTAGTTGATTAGAAATGGTAAACTCTAGAAAAGTAATCGGATACCAATTCACTTTCTTTTATACGAAGAGCTTCAAATTGATTTCTTAATGTTTGAAGTCATACATTTTTTACGTGAGATTTTCTCAAAACTATACTCATCTAAAGCTTGATAAATGAGGAAGAGAGCCTTCTTGTTTCTCTTTCTTAAATCTCTCAGAGTGTCTTTTTCAGTTGGAGATAACGCTGAATCATCACAAGGCTCAACGTAACCTTTTTCTATAACTTTCCAAACATCATGAGCTCCAAGAAGCGCTTTCATCTTGATAGTCTAGTTATCATAATTACTTACCTTGAGTACTGCAACTTAGAAGGGAAGCATACCTCCATTAGCCATAGCTGTGATACCACTTTGTTGGGAAAAAAAATTATGGGAGAAGAAATAAAAGAGTTATGAGAGAAAAATCTACTTAATGTGGAGGAGAAGAATCTCTACGTGGAAGAGGAGGAGAATAAAACAAACAACTCTCAACTTATTTCATTCATTGAAAAAGGTATATATTTATAAGTTTATTGACTAAACGTTAGACCTATTTATTTATTTATTCTATCTTTATGAATTCTTATCCTTATCAAAATTATCAACTCATCAAATTTTATCCCTATTATTTTTTATCAAGAAATGACACCTCATCTTATTTTTATTTCTGTTAATAAAATAAATTTTAATTTCTAACCAGAACAATAACTTTAAGTCCTTTAAATAATAGATAACTAATAATTAATTTTAAATAGATAACTAATAGTACATAAGAGTGCTGCTTTCCTTTTTGTTGGACCAGCACAACACTGGAGGCTATCTTAGATGTAGTCAAATATAGGCATATAGTATGTCATCCGGATGGAGTTTAGTCAAAAAAAGACATCTTTGTCAAGTAGGACATCATTCGGAGGATCTTGAAAAACAAGAGGCTCTCCCTTCATATCCGTGGGGCCGACACAAGGAGGGTCGTTAAAGTAGCGGATCTACTTTTTTAAAAAAACAAGAGGCTCTATCTCATGTACGCGTAAAGTTAGAAGTTTTAGTTTAATGGTTGTCGAGTTGATATGTAAAATTTGTATTTATTATTATTTATGGGTTGATAATGAATATGTATTATATAATGGATGGGTTCTCAGAAGATTAAGGTATCTTTTGAGACATCTCTTCATTCTCCATCGACGAAGAGGATTCAACATCGTCAACCCTAACTCTTCCGGAAGATCAACGTTCTTCTCCTTCTTCTTTCACAGAATTGTTACATTGATGAGCTCTATACAAAAAATAATGATAACTCCGGTGCATTCAAGTTTTTCATAATTACAATATTTCATATTTAATCATTATATCAAGTTTACAAATTAAACTATATTTTTATTCTTATTATTTCTATTCGAATTCTTATTTCGATTGTCTAAAATTTATGCGACTTAAGTTTTACAAGAACTATTAATTGATATCAGAGCCACATTTTATTTCATCGTTTTCATTGATAATAAAATTTAAAGTTTTTATGAATTTATTATTTATATACTAGATACATTTTCCTAGAATATCATAATTTTTTATCATAGAAAAATCATGTACTATAAGAGAAAATATATGACAATATTATTTTTTTTAATGTTTTTCATGTTTTTTTTTTTTTTTTTTTTTGTAAAGAACGATATGTTTCCCATGGAAAATACAAACAACGATCATTAGTCCTAGGGTATAATCGAGCCGAGTCGAATCAAATTTTTGAATATTTAAGTTTGACTCATTTATAATTGAGCCGAGCTCAAACTTTATTTAACGAATATATTCATGACTCACGAGCTTATTCGATCTTTTGTCGAGCTTAAACGACCTTAATAAATATAAATTATAAATTTAAATATTCATTAAAAATTAAATTATATATTTAAATAAAATTATAATATTCTTATTAAAATTTATAATTTTATTCTAATAAATAAATTTAATATATTTGTCTATATGTTTCATAAGTAAAGTGTAAAATCTATAAATTTAATTTTAAAATTATTATTTTTTAATTTAAAAGTTGATTCATGAGCTTAACGAATATATTCACGAGTTAACTAACCGAATATTATAAAACTTAAATTTGATTTATTTATCTTAACGAGTTTTATTAAACGAGCTCAAATGAATATTTATTGAATCGAGTTTTGAATATTTTACGAGTGACTTGATTTATTTACCCCCTTAATTATTAAGGTCACTGTTTTTCTTAAAAAAAAAAACCGTTTCAATGCGAAACAGTGGTTCATGGGAAAAAAATGGCTGTTTCAACAAAACAGTTCGTTAATAAAAAAAAAAAAAAAAGCAAGTGTTTCAGCGAAACAGGTCAGGGACTGTTTCAACCTGAACAGTGGAAAAAAAAAACTTGCACTGTTTCATTTTGAATCAGTATTAAACATTGTTTTTTTAACCGTATTAAACTTTTTTTTTAATAGTGCTTATTAAAAAAATTACATTAAATAAATTTTAATGCAAAGAAGAAAAAATAAAATGTATTAAATACTTATTTATTTATTATTTTTTAATACATGAATAATTAAGGGATTAATTAGTATTAAATAATACTATTTAATTATAGAATTTAAAAGAAATTTTAGTTTCTTAATAGAGTGACTTATATATGGTCATGCAGTCACATACAATAGACTTTCAAATCGATTGTGATAATTGATTGAATAAAATCAGTCGACTGTTATATGATATCAATCGATTGATAAGTCTAATTTAGAGTTATCAAGGCTGATTAAGTAATATGTTCGATTAAATTTCCTAATATTTTCTTGAGTCTATCTATACAACGTGCTACTAAGTTAAACTATCATATCGGCCCAAAGGAAGACACTTTAGGTAGGTTTAGTGCATTTTGTGTTAGTAAATATATATATATGCTAAGAGTAATTGGCTTAAAAAAAAGTTACTTTTATACCAGATATATACTCAGGGTAGCCTACAACTATGGAACAAAACTTTATTTTTTTTAGATCATGCACAAAATATGTCGACCCAAAGAAAGACATATTACGTGGCAGATTAAGGTTGTTGTAAGCTATGGATCAACATATAACTCATATAAAGTATCATATTATGCACACAGTGCGTCGACCCAAAGGAAGACATATTGTGTGGTCAATTAAAATTTGAGTTATACTAGAGAGTATCACTAACAAATAGTATATCAGCCCAAAGGAAGACATATTATCTTGTACTTGGTATCTCGTAAAGAGCTCATTTATATGCATTTAAAATTTTATTTTATTTGCATAATATTATGTTACTTATATATTCTTGGCTTTAATTAAATCGTGAGCTTAAATAAATTTCTCTCTTTAAATTTTAGTACAATCTGTAATTGTTAGTATTAATAACACCCCAACATTAACTGATTCGAATTTTGTTGAATGGAAATAATACGTGATTGTAGTCTTAGGTTGCATGGACTTAGACTATGCATTAAGGAATGTTCGTCCCGCGCCTTTGACCAGTGCTAACACTATAGAGCAGATTGATGAATTTGAGCTGTATGAGAAATCAAATCGCATGTGTCTGAGTATCATGAGACTTTCTATATAGACACTAATAAAAGGCTCAATAACAGAGGGAGGAGATGCTAGGAGTTTCCTAGACTAATTGACAGATCGAGTCACCTCAAATAAAAAAGTAGAGACTACAACACTTCTTACAAAGTTGGTAACCATACGGTATAGTTGTAAAGGAAACATAAGGGAGTACATTATAGAGATATTTAATATAGCGACAAGTCTAAAAGCACTAAAACTCGATATATCTGAGGGTATGTTAGTGTATTTCGTCTTGATGTCTCTGCCTGAATGGTTCACTCCTTTTAAGATATATTATAATACTCAAAAGGAAAAGTGGACATGGAATGAGTTCATTGCTCAATGCGTGCAAGAAGAGGGGAGACTAAAGATTGAGACATTTGGGAGTGCTCATTTAGCATATGGTTTTCAAAGTGCATGCAAGAAGCGAAAGAGGATCAATAACAAAGGAAAATGAAAACAAGCTGCAGATTATGGAAGTAATGGCCATAGGAGTAGAAGAAGTAAGATAAGAAATCCACTTGTTTCTTTTGTAAAAAGAAAGGTCATACAAAGAAAGATTGCCTTAAATACACCAACTAACATGTAAAGAAAGGTAAACTTCTCAACTTTGTTAGTTCAGAAGTCAATTTAGCTATTGTACCCACTAACACTTGGTGGATAGATACTGATGCTACTACTCATATAAGTGTCACTATGTAGGGTTATCTTAGGAGTCAACTTCCACTTGATAGTGAAAGATATATCTATATAGGAAATCAAAAGAAAGCTAAAGTTGAGTCGAATGGTATTTTTAGACTTTGTTTAGGAATCAATTTCTTTCTGGATTTAGAAAATGTATTTATTGTACAGTCTTTTCGATGGAATTTAATTTCAATTTCTTTTTTAGACAAATCAAGTTATTCTTATTCATTTAGAAATAGAATTTTCAGTATTTTTTTAATTTAGTGTTGGTTGGCAATGATTCCTTGGTTGATAAGCTTTATAAATTGAACACTTTTACTCCTATGGTTGACAACGTAATAATGCATAATATAGGTATGAAACTCAAATTGACTGATGAGAATTCTTCCATGTTATGGCATAGATGTTTAGGACATATATCCAAATAATGCCTAGAAAGGTTAATATCACATGGAATTCTCGATTCCCTTAACATGTTAGATTTTGATATTTATATAGAATGTGTTAAGGGGAATACCACTAACAAAAAAATAAGGAGGTTAGTTGTTGTAGTGACGTTTTGGAGCGAATGCATATGGACATTTGTGGATCATTTCCTAAGAAATCTTGGAATGGACACACATATTTTATTAGCTTCATAGACGACTATTCCAGATTTGGCTATTTGTACCTTATTTATGAGAAGTTACAATCTTTAGACATGTTCAAAAATTTTAAAGTCGAAATTGAACTTCAACTAGGCAATAAAATTAAAGTCATCTGATCTAACATCGGAGGTAAATATTATGATTGATATGATGGATCAAGTGAATAATATCTAAGACCTTTTGTGAATTACCTTGCTAAGTGTGGGATTATGCCTCAGCATATCATGTCTGGTACTCTCGGTCAGAATAGTGTACCTGAGCATCCTAATCATACCCTAAAAGACATGATAAGTGTAGGATCGAAAAGAATTTTAGATATCTCCACAATGGTATGATAGTATCACTTTGGGCCTAAGCCCTTGTGGTTTTGCTCTTGGGCTCTACCCAAAAGGCCTCATGCCAATGGAGATATCTTGTCTCTTATAAATCCATGATCTTTCCTATGTGTTTTCAATGTGGGACTATATTTGCAACCTTGCAACCTCAACAATCCCCCCCTCAAACAAAGGACCACAGGCTTCCCACGTCCGATCCTCGGCACACCAGGCCTTCCTACCCCTCGGTCCACCCGACCTACTAGGACTTCCTTGCCTAGCTGCAACTAGGACTTTCTGCCTGGTGTCTGGTCCTCTTGATTCGAACATAGGAGCCCCTACTTTCTTTGTTCGAGCTCAATATTGTACACACATGGCTTAATCAGACCATAGCTCTTGTTCACAGTCGGTGGTTAAACCTTCTGGCAGCGCTAGCTCTGATACCAATTGTAGGATCGAAAAGAATTTTAGATATCTCCATAATGATATGATATTGTCCACTTTGGGCCTAAGCCCTCATGGTTTTGCTCTTGGGATCTACCCAAAAGGTCTCATGCCAATGGAGATATTTTTACTCTTATAAACCCATGATCTTTCCCATGTGTTTTCAATGTGGGATATGTTTCCAACGTTGCAACCTCCACAATAAGAAGTATGATGACTTTCACTTCTCTACTAGAGTCTTTGTAGGGTGAAGCACTCAATACTGCAGTTTACCTATTCAATAGAGTATCTAGTAAGGCAATAATTAAAACCTTACTAGAGATATGGACAGATAGAAAGCCTAGCATTAGACATTTATACGTTTGGGGTTATCCAATTAAAGTTAGGCCTTATAGACCTAATGAAAGGAAATTAGACTAAAGAACAGTTAGTTGTAATTTTGTAGGTTATTCTAAGAAGTCAGGAGGGTATAAATTTTATGATCCCTCTAGTAGTTCCTTCATCGAAATGGTAAATGTCAAGTTCATTGAGGACAGTGGAAGTGATAAGGTCGGGAAAGTATCTTTTGAGGAATATATTGGCAATCCTCCTGTGATTACTACTAGTGCGATCAGTAGTGGTGTGGTTACCATACCGTACATTATGGGTATAACACATCCAGTGAGTGTAGTGAATCAAGATATTTTCATGACATCTCTAATGCAATTAGAGGAGTCTGCTACTAAAATTGGAGTATTGCCTCATATTGATAAGCAAGTACCTCAACCACCTCAAACACAAATACCTTTAAGGCGATCTACAAGGAAATGGAGAACCACGAATTCTCATGATTATGTTTATCTCAAAGAGCATGATTTTGACATAGGGTTGGAAAGTGATCCTACATCTTTCCATGAAGTCAAACAATGATCTAACCCTGAAAGGTGGATTAATTCCATGCAAGAAGAGTTGAAGTTTATGGTAGACAATGATATTTGAGAACTTGTCGAATTGCTTAAAGGTAAGAAGTGTTTTGGTTGTAAATGGATATTTAACACCATGAGGATTAGGGCATCTTTTAAGACCTCTCTTTGTTCCCCATTGACAAACAGGATTCGACGTCGTCAACCCTAACTCCTCCCGAAGACCAACCTTCTTCTTCTCCTTCTCTTCTTCTGCAGGATTGTCGGATTGACGAGTTCTACACGAAGAACAATGGCAATTCATCTACATTTAGGTTCTTCATAATTACAATATTTCGTATTTAATCATTATGTCAAGTTTACGAATGAAACTAGATTCTTGTTCCTGTTTTTCCTATTTGAATTCTTATTTCGATTGTCTAGAAATCATGCGGTTTAGGTTTTACAAAAACTATCAAGTGATCCTCCCTACAAGTCTTTATACTACTTTGGTGTTATGTGGTCATTGCATTTGTCGCACGACCTATATCTTTTCTGGATTGATTTTGATTCCTCGTTCGGTCATCACATATATAACACAAGAATTATCTCTTCCCAACCCTAAAGATCCATCTTTCTAGTTTAAGCTTCATGTGATACTTTCAAATGGTGGGGTCTCCTCTAGATCGAGCGTCAAGTCGTCTGTCAACAGGGACTTGACCAAAATGTCATTGACATAAACCTCTACATTGTGTTCTAATTGTTCAGTAAACACTTTATTCATAAACCTTTAATAAGTTTCCCTAGCACTCTTCAACCCGAATGACATGACAATGTAATAGAGAATATTATCTGTATTGATGAAGCTAAATTTATCTTGATCCTCCTTTGCCAAGGGGATTTAGTGATATACTTAGTATGTGTCAAGCATGAAGATAAATCAATGGCCTATAGTGGAATCACCATCTATCATAAAGAATGAGAGAGCTTTCGTGAGGGTAAAGAAATACTTACCTCCACATGCCCTTACCTATCCTTTTATACTGGTGGGGCAGAGGATCTATGTGGGCTACCATACAAGACGGCAGCTAGCTGAGTCGACGAATATGGATCGACTACCAAGGGAGGCAATGATGGAGTTGTACACTTGACACGATCTGGTCATTAGCTAGCATCACATTCGGTGTAGACTATCCCCTCAGGGCAGTTACAAGTAGCAGGATACGATGATCGTAATTATCAAAAGTGGTCAGAGGTTGAGATCAAAGAGAGTGGCTTGGTAAGGATGCTTTCACTTAATTTAGTTCTTTTGTGTGAGTGTTGGGCCAAGAGACTTCACTCAGGTGAGACCCAAAGAAAGCGTTCCTTCCTGGGGATGTTTCTGAATGAGGAGAATAGCAGGAATTCTCGGTCGAGAATACTTGCAAGGCACCGACTGGAGTAGTGTCTTCTTTTTGGGGATGTTCTAAAGTGCATGCACGGGTGTGGTATTTTTCAAGATATTCCTAAACGAGGATGTTTCGAAAGTAAGTGCACAACTGATGTCCTGCATGATTTTTCTAGAGATGTTTTCAAAGTGGGTACATGATTGAAATGTTATGTGACCTTTTCAAGAATGTTCTCATATGTGATGTTCCTAAAGTTAGTGACAAACTGTAAGATCATCCAGCCGTGTGGCTAGTGTGTATAAGGCTACAATTGCAAAACTATTCGTGTGCATCAAGTTATTCGTTCAACAGATCAAGGACATTGATGGCCTCACAAGATGCATGGTACCCTATGTGCTCAATTAGCGCTTGGGTATTCAACAATTTGGCACTTGACCACTCGACCACTCAGTGCTATGCGACTTGACTTGGTCATTCAGTGCTCAATCATTTGACCATTCAACACTCGGTCAACGCTTGGCCACTTAACCATTCAGTCTACTTGGGCACTCGGCTCACTTGAACCACTCATTCATCTAAGTTCTCGCACCCACATAGCAATCGACCCACTCCAGTGACCCACTCGGACTCAAGCAACACTCAGCTAGGTCTCAGTAATCAGATGACCCACTAGGGCCTAAGTAGTACTCATCTCAGTCTAAGTAGTCAGGCTACCCACTAGAGCTCGAGCAACACACGACACTCGGCTCAGACTGGATAGTCGAGTGACCCACTTGGGCTTAGACAACACTTGACACTCGACTCGGTCAGCTTACTCGGGAAGTCGCCTCAATCAGCTAGAGTTGCTTGAACCTCTCAATAATTGGGCCACTCGACACTAACTATACAAAAAAACATGGATTTTGTGATATATTTTAGAAAAGAAAAAATTTCGTCATAAATCTATAACAAAATTAGCGACATAAAAGAAATCATCTAATCGGTACAAAATTAACAACAAAAAATTTTTGTCGCAAAATTAGCAACAAAAAAATCTTTCGTCGTAAAATCCGTGGCTAAAAAATTTATTGTTGTAAAATTCATCGCAAATTAGCGACAAAGTTTCAATTCATGGCAAAATTTATAATGAATTCAAAATTCGATCGCTAATTTGCAACAAATTCAAAATTTGTCGCAAATTTTACGACGAAATTTAGGGACGAAATTCAAAATTAGTCACAAACTTTAACGGGGGTATTCAACCAAGAGATTGAATGACTTTCATTGACTTTTTTTTAATGATAGACTTTTGTGAAGTTGATAGATTTTATTGGCTTTTATAGAATCTCATATAGTTGTGAAAATAATTTCATGGAATCCTATAAACTTCTTTACAAGACTTTTACAGACATTTGTAAATTTCATGAAAACTTGTGGATTTAAGGGGATGTATTCAATCTTGGAAAAGCATAGACGGTCATGGTCTCGCACAATATTTATTTTCAAACAAAACCTAAAATACCTAATTAAATTTATTTTTTAATAAAATAATAAATAACAAACTTATCCATAAAAAAAACTTTTTCAACTTTTTATACTTTTATCTTGTTTTGACTAAAAATAAAGAGAAGATAACGTCTCACTTTAAAAAAACTTTAATAATATAATTTTAAATCCAATAATATTATAATAATTTTAAATATTTTTATTTATAATTTTGATCCAAATTAACTTGAAATATTGGTCAACCCTTTAATTTGGTCAAACTTTTAATAAAATGTTAAATTGATAAATTTGATAGTAATAAAATTAATAATATTATTATTAATTTGATTAGTAATAATATTATTAAAATAAATAAATATAAATATATAAAATTTATTTAGAAATTTTTAAAATTTAATAAATTTTATAGAATATTTTTATGTCAAATTTCATTAGACTTTATTAAATTATCTATTAATTAAGTTGATAATTAATTTGATTTATTAATATATATATTTTATATTAAAACCTACTGTCTCAAGTTTCTCTTCCCTCTATGCACAGCGTCATCGTCCAAATCGACTTTGACTTCAACCTGCTCGCAAGTAGTCAACGGAAGCATCACCGGCTGCCTCAAATAATTTTTCTATTTGTTTTCCTCCTTTCCAGCACAGCGCAGACTTCACTAGATGACACTCATTGGTTCCCATCGCGAGCAACCAGAGAAAAAATCTCCGCCTACAGCCCGCCGCCGTGAGTCACCATCGGAGAAAAGGTTGCAAGCGGCTACTGTTCCGTTCCAGTCGTTCTAATTCATTCTTTTGCCGTTATAACATCAGAGAATGACATTTCAGAGGACTCTCAGCTTTACATGAAATGCATGTTGAGAAGTTGATGCAGACCATCGAGAGGTTGAACAAGACAGGGCCTTTATGATCAAAGAAATAATCAAAATTGAGGAGCGGAAAGAGAAAGGACTTATTTGTAAAAAAAATTAAAGCGATTTGAAGTCTATAGAAATCTCTGTTGGTACAATATCCCTCAGGTCAAGGTTGACCTGGTTGACCAAGCTTGAGTATTGGTTTGGGTTTCGATGTTTGACAATACAAGACTTCGATGATATGGACAAGTGCAGGTGCAGTTGTTCATTTGGGGAGATTATTTGGTGTAATTCCCCTCTGATCAGGGTCTAATCAGGTTGGTTGAAGAAGAGTCAAGTAGGTCAAGGTTGACCAGATACTTAACTGGGAAGTCCTAACTGGGATGTTAAGCAGAAGGAAAATCCTGGTGAGTGAAGCCAGGTGAAAGACCTAGTGAGTGAAGCTAGGCAGTTTGAAAGTCCTGGTGAGTGAAGCCAGGCAGAAGGAAAATCCTGGTGAGTGAAGCCAGGTGAAAGACCTAGTGAGTGAAGCTAGGCAGTGAGGAAATCCTAGTGAGTGAAGCTAGGTGAAAGTCCTGGTGAGTGAAGTCAGGCAGAGGAAAATCCTAGTGAGTGAAGTTAGGTGAAAGTCCTGGTGAGTGAAGCCAGGCAGAGGAAAATCCTGGTGAGTGAAGCCAGGTGAAAATCCTAGTGAGTAAAGCCAGGCAGAGAAAAGACCTGGTGAGTGAAGTCAGGCAGAAGAGAAGTCCTAGTGAGTGAGCTAGGTAGAAGGGAAGTCTTGGTCAGTGAAGCCAGGCATGGGAAAATCCAGATGGGTCAAGGTTGTAACACCCGAAAATTCTCGAAACTGCATTATAAATATTCTATGATTTTTCTGAAATTTTTAGATATTTTTCCGGAATTTTCCGAGTAGCGGAAGCAGCAAAAATAATTAGAACCGCAAAATAGCTTAGGCGGGAATCGAACCCGGAACCTCTCGGATCCGATAACTTTTAGTTAGCCTTAGTAACCGGTGAACCCAGCAGGGTCGTGCTGAAAGAAAGAGGAATCAATTATATTTATATTAGAGTTGGGTTCAATTATCCACTTGATATAAATAGAAGAGTTAGGTTGGGTTTGGTTTATTTTTCTTTGGTTCGGGAATTCTCCACCGAGACCTCACCCTAGCCACGCCGCAACCCTCCTTCTCTTCCTTCTCTCGGCGCCAACTTCCAAGGAAGCCTAGGGTTTCATCCCTAGGGCTATAGGAGTGCCTTCCGGTGACATCTCGGACACGAGGACGCTCCCCTCCGCGAGAAAAACACGTAGACGCGAGAAGATCGACGAAGGGACCTTCTCCACCGGAAAACTAGCGCTTAGATTTGTAAGAAATCTAGCACACGAGGTAAGAAACCCCTCACCTGCAGTATAAGTAGCTCTGTTTGGGTTTTCTACGCATTAGTTTAGCTATATGCAGATTTTTATCGACGCATAGCGTGAAATTGACCCTCCTCGCAGGTTTAGGGATTTAGTGAGCACTTCTAGATGGGCCGGACACGTAATCCCTCTTCAGTGGGGGTTTCTAGACGTTGTCGGGTGCCTAGAAGTGGTCTCCCTAATAGAGAGGAGAGTTAGGGCACACTAAGTGTTCGATAAAATAGCTAGTTAAGTAAAAATGCAAACTAGGCATTTTAACAGCTCAGTTGAATGCATTAGAAACATCTAAATCAGTAAATCAGTTTATTCTAGCTTATATGGGACTACGGTCCAATGGGTGGGCTCCCACAGTCGCCTCTGGGTTCAGACAACCTAGCTCTAGGTTCAGATAACCTAGAAACAACAATTTAGAACAGTTTAGCTATATTCAGTATTTTACTTTTTAAGGGTTAGGACAATTTCCTAATTTAATTAGGGGCACTTTGATCATGTATAGTTTAGAGTAACAATGTAAACCCTACTAAATGACTTGCAACCCGGGTTAGTTAGGGATGCGCGCACAGTAAGTACAGTTGTCGGGCCCAACAGCACATGATTATTATTTTGATCTACTATGCTATTAGTTTTCAAAACTCATAAAATCAGTTATGTTAGTTGAGTTTGATTTCAGCTTCAGGTTAGCTTCAGTTAGCTTAGTTCTCTATTATTGTTCTATGTGATTAGCTTGCTATGCCATGCTTCAGCTTACATGTTCAGTTATTTCAGTTTATGCTTGCAACCATAGTATGTCATGCCAGTACATGTTTTCAAATAGCATTCTTTAAAACATGTTTGCATCGTTGCATGTTTTAGTGAGGTAGATGGTTTCTTACTAAGCTTTAAGCTTACAGATACTATTTTCCCTTATACTGCAGATAAAGGTAAAGGTAAGATGTGTAGGACCGTTGGGCCGGCTAGAAGGGGGGTTGAATAGCCTGTAAAAAAAATAAAGACCCTTCTCGAACTTTCAACAGAACACTTGCATAAAGTAAGTTAGCAGTAAATAAAAAGCAGAAAGAAGAGGCTCACAACTTGACTTGGTTACAACCAAGGAGGTTGTTAATCCAAGGAATGAACGTGCACTAAAATATCTCCTTCAGGCGGAGAAGCTTCTTACAGCAGTGAAAGCACAAAAGACATAAGCTAAACTAGAACAGAATCACACAAGTGCTTGGAATGTAAATCTCTGAGTTGATTTCAAGCTTCTGGACCAAGGCTATATTTATAGCCTTGGTCGGGGCGCCTAGAAGGGTTCCGGGCGCCCTGGGGGGATAAAACTTTATCCCCCAACGTCCAGAACGCGAAAGACGCGTTCTGGTCAAACTTCATGTTCCGGGCACCCCGGGCTGCTCCGGGCGCCCCGGAGCAAAAAGTCAACTCTAGTTGACTTTTGCGTCCGGGACCTCTGCTCCGTTTCAGTCCCGCCTCGGTCCGGGTCTTCCGCTCTGGATCCGCTTACTTGGGTCATCTCTGCCATCCGGAAAAGGGCTCACCCGAACCCAACTTCCGGTCTTCTCGAGCATGCTTCCCTCAACGTCTAGAAGGGTTCCGGGCCAAGGCTATATTTATAGCCTTGGTCGGGGCGCCTGGAAGGGTTCCGGGCGCCCTAGGGGGGATAAAACTTTATCCCCCAACGTCCAGAACGCGAAAGACGCGTTCTGGTCAAACTTCATGTTCCCGGCGCCCCGGGCAGCTCCGGGCGCCCCGGGCTGCTTCGGGCGCCCCGGGGCAAAAGTCAACTCTGGTTGACTTTTGCGTCGGACCTCTCCTCCTTTCAGTCCGCCTCGGTCGGGTCTTCCGCTCGGATCCGCTTAGGTGATCTCGCCATCGGAAAGGGCTCACCCAACTCTGGTCTTCTCGGCGTGCTTCCTCGGCTTCGTCCCTCGGAATTGCAGCGTGTTTCCTTCTCGTCCGCCAAGTACTCATCCGCAGATCTTAGTCCCTCTCGGCCGACATTCTCGCTAGTGCGTCTCTTGCTCGAGCAATCTTCCGCTCCGGCTTCGTCCCTCGGAACCACCGCGCTTTCTTCTCGTCCCGGTGTACTCTTCCGAGCATCTCGTCCCTCGGACTGCCGTCCTTCTCGCTAGCTGCGTCTTCCGCTCGACTACCTGTGTTCCTTAGCTCCTGCACACTTAGACACAAGGTTAAAAACACACAGGACCTAACTTAACTTGTTGATCACACCAAAACAACCTTGGGGTTCCAACAATCTCCCCTTTTTTGGTGTGATCAACCCAAGTTAAGCTAGGGTAAAATAGACATTAAATAAAATTAAGTAAATTAACTTAATTTGTAATTTAAGTGCAAAAAGATAGAAAAGATAAAAAGAAGTTAAATCTATCTACCTCCCCCTAGACTTATACTTTCCCTTCTCCCCCTTTGATCACAAAAAAATGGGGTTCCAAGAAAAACAATCTAAGGGTTAAAAACTTAGAAAAAATTATTTCAAAAAAAATTTCTAAGTTTTTAAGAAATTTAGAAAATTTTTCTAAGTAATTTAAGCTGAGATTTCTAGTTTCAAAGAAATTCTTAACTTAGGAAAAAAAATGATTTTTGAGAATATTTAAAAAAATCCTAAAAATATTTTTGAATTTTAAAAAATCCTAACTTACATTTTTAAGTATTTTGTTTTTTAAAAGACGTAATTAAAAAAAAATTTCTAAGTAAGTCAATTTCTAATTTGAAATAAAATGTTTTGAATAACCTTTTTCAAGCACTAATTAATTCTTGTATTAATGCTTTATTAGTAAGTTAATTAAACATTTATTTCAAAATTTTGGCTTCCAGGTCGTGGCGAGGCACTAGGCCTTCTTGGTTATTGGAGCAACAACCACTTCCTTAGACAAAGTCTCATAAAGAAATTCTTTGTTTAATTTTCTCACTTAAAGCGCTAGTTTTACAATTTAGTTTAGGCATGATTTAGGAACCCAATATAGGTTCCACCCTACTGGATTAATTAAAAAGCTTTTAGGGACATATTTTCTTGAAATGTTCCTAATTTGTCCCGGGTGATATTTAAAGTACCAATTTAAATTATTAAATCTTCTAAAATTGGTTTTAGATGAACATGCATAGTTTTTCAAGTTATCTACTTGAATTTTCAAATCATCATTTTCAAGTTTCAATTTTTCATTTGCTATTTTTAATTTATCTAATTCTTCTAAGGGACAAGACTTAGCTAGAATTACTTTTAAATTTTATTTTCACTTTCTAATTTGCAATCTTTTGTTAAAAGTTTAACGAACTTAAACATTTTATCGGGAGGAAGAGATCGTACCTGACTTACCTTGTCGATCTCGTTGTCCGTTTCTCCCCCTGAGCTGCTGCTTTCTTCCGACGTGTCTCCCCCTTCATCGATGCTCTCGATGCTCATTTCGGAGGAGCTTGAATCGCAGTCGTCGTCTTGATGACTCGCCATCAGTGCGAGTCCGGAGAATGTTTCGACTTCCGATTCGGACGACGTATCGTCCCACGTCGCCTTCAGGGCCTTTCGTTTTTGGATAGGCTTCTTACCCTTTTCCTTGTCTTTGTTCTTCAGCTTGGGGCAGTTGTCCTTGACATGCCCTTCTTCGTCGCAATGGTAGCAGCGGATCGTTCTTTTCTTTCTACCCTGTGGATGGTTAGTTTTTCTAGAATTGTATAACTTCTTAAATCGTCTTACCATCATTACCATTTTCTCGTCGTCGAGAGAAGATTCCGATTCAGGTTCGTCTCTCGAAGCTTTGAGGGCGACGTTGTTCTTTGGCTCCCTCATTCCTGCACATCTTGACTCATGCACTTCAAATGTTGAAAAAAATTCTTCTAATGAAATTTTTTCTAAGTCCTTCGAAATGTAAAAGGCATCTACTAATGATGCCCATTTTGAATTTCTAGGGAAGGAATTTAAAGCATACCTGAGTGAATCTCGGTTACTTACCTCTTCTCCGAGATTCGAAAGTCCGGTGATGAGCTCCTGTATCCTCGAGTGTAGATGTGCAATTGTTTCACCTTCTTCAAGACGGAGGTTGGTGAGATGGTAGCGAAGTAAGTCCCATCTCGCAAGCTTGGCTTCGGATGTTCCTTCGTGTAATTCAAGGAACTTCTCCCAAAGCTCCTTTGCCGAATTGTAGGTGCCGACACGGTTGACTTCTTGTGGTGGAAGTACGGTTAGCAGATGGAATTCTGCTTTCTTGTTTGCCACGTACTCGGTCTGCTCTTTCTTTGTCCATTGACTTTTTGCTTTGCCCTCGGGAGCTTCAAAACCGAGTTCCATTGTTAGTAATAAATCAAAATCGGTACCGAAAAATACCTCCATGTGCTTCTTCCAGCTTGCAAAGTCCCCCTCGAATTTTGGTGGATGGATGTTAGATCCGGCCATCTCGTTGCTTCGTTCGGCGGTTAGTTCTCCTGAAGCGTCTCGGCTCTGATACCACTTGTAGGACCGTTGGGCCGGCTAGAAGGGGGGTTGAATAGCCTGTAAAAAAAATAAAGACCCTTCTCGAACTTTCAACAGAACACTTGCATAAAGTAAGTTAGCAGTAAATAAAAAGCAGAAAGAAGAGGCTCACAACTTGACTTGGTTACAACCAAGGAGGTTGTTAATCCAAGGAATGAACGTGCACTAAAATATCTCCTTCAGGCGGAGAAGCCTCTTACAGCAGTGAAAGCACAAAAGACAGAAGCTAAACTAGAACAGAATCGCACAAGTGCTTGGAATGTAAATCTCTGAGTTGATTTCAAGCTTCTGGACCAAGGCTATATTTATAGCCTTGGTCGGGTCGCCTGGAAGGGTTCCGGGCGCCCTGGGGGGATAAAACTTTATCCCCCAACGTCCAGAACGTGAAAGACGTGTTCTGGTCAAACTTCATGTTCCGGGCGCCCCGGACAGTTCCGGGCGCCCTGGAGCAAAAAATCAACTCTGGTTGACTTTTGCGTCCGGGACCTCTGCTCCGTTTCAGTCCCGCCTCGGTCCAGGTCTTCCGCTCCGGATCCGCTTACTTGGGTGATCTCTGCCATCCGGAAAAGGGCTCACCCGAACCCAACTTCCGGTCTTCTCGAGCGTGCTTCCCTCCGGCTTCTCGTCCCTCGGAATTGCCGCGTGTTTCCTTCTCGTCCGCCAGCGTACTCATCCGCAGTCTTCGTCCCTCGGTCGTCGACCTTCTCGCTAGCTGCGTCTCTTGCTCCCCGAGCAATCTTCCGCTCCGGCTTTCGTCCCTCGGAACCACCGCGCGCTTCCTTCTCGTCCGCTGTGTACTCTTCCGCAGCGCCTAGTCCCTCGGACGCACAGCGTGCCGTCCTTCTCGCTAGCTGCGTCTTCCGCTCGACTACCTGTGTTCCTAAGCTCCTGCACACTTAGACACAAGGTTAAAAACACACAGGACCTAACTAAACTTGTTGATCACACCAAAACAACCTTGGGGTTCCAACAAGATGGACTAGCAGAGGAAGCTGGAGTTCAATGCAAAGATGGTGTGTGTGGCAGGAACTGGAATAAAAGATCCTCAGGGGTTTTAGCAAGCTTAAATAGTTGAATTCTTAGTATTTCTTCTTTCATGCATTTTTAGACCTTAGAATGTTTAAACCATGGGAGATTTATTTAGTTTGTTAATAATTATGTTAGAATGCTGGTTAATAGTTGCTAGAATATATTCTATGGATTGTATAAGTGAAATGTGAGATTTTGGCACGAACAAGTGCTAAAATCAGGGGCTTTGATTCGAAATCAGAGACCCAGATCGGTCTACAGACCGATCAGAAGTGGGGTGAGCTACTGGATCGGTCAGCCGACCGATCAGTGTGCGAACAGAGAGTTTATGGATCGGTCTGCCGACCGATCCAGATACGAGCAGAGAGCACAGAAGCTCACTGATCGGTCAGCCGACCGATCAGTGAGCCACTGGATCGGTCTACCGACCGATCAGTGTGCTCCTGGATCGGTCGGTAGACCGATCCAGCCGCATGCAGAAGCGATGTGTGCTCCTGGATCGGTCGGTAGACCGATCCAGCTGCGCACAGAATCCATACAGCTTATGGATCGGTCAGCCGACCGATCCAGAGCCTTCTTCCGTGCCAGTATCAAGCTGGATCGATCACGGGATCGATCCGACAGCCCAAATCGATCCATGGATCGATTGAAATGCCTGATTACAGCTAGCAGGACATCCGAGAGGCATAGAATATCTCCCCTAGCATGTGTACGACTCCTAGGTACACCTAGAATATTAAGTTCAGTTTACAGTAATCAGTTTAGTAAAATTTTAATCAATCCAGATTTTTCCGCGATAGTAATTTAGCACAGCATTACGTAACGATCGGCCTTACAGCCTAGTCAGTAGGAGGCGGGTCGTTACAGAGTGGTATCAGAGCAGTGTTCCATACTTCCTACACACACATCAGCATTGAACCTGCAGCTTCTAAGTAAGAATACCTCTACTTTATTTATGTTTCTTGCTTTCTTGTTATAGATCATGTTTATAGATAACTAAAGCATGTTAGCTTATGATAGTATCTAACCTGATAACAATAGTTATGCAATTATGATAGCATTAGTTATGTATGTCTTTTATGTCTCTAGTAATGGCACGAGGACGCCCAGCTAGAAGGGCACCAGCTACTGAGCCCCAGCATGAGGCAGGCAGTTCAGTGCCTCCCCCAGACCTTACAGCAGCAGCTAGCTGAACAGCAACAGGAGATAGCCACCCTTAGGGCTAATCAGCAGAATACTCCCATAGTCACCCCGGAACCAAACTTAGCAACGCCAGTAGTCTTAGAGGTTCCACCAGTCCAGCCTATAGTACCAGTAGCACCAGCAGCAGAGGCAAGGAGAGAAGCTTATCTGATCTAGTGGCAGAGAGTCAAGCCAGAGAACTTCTCAGGCACTAGTGAACCATGGGATGCACAAGCCTGGTTCAAAACACTGGAGAGTACGATGGAGCTTCTGGACTGGCCAGAACACGAGAAGGTGAAGTGTGCCTCCTTCTGCCTGACAGGGGATGCACGCATGTGGTGGGAGAGAATCAGAGCGAAGCGCCCAGTGAACCAGATGTCATGGGTTGACTTCGAGAAGGAGTTCTTTGAGGAATTCTTTCACATGCGGGTCACAAACCGCCACTACGACGAGTTCATAGAGTTTCGTCAGGGCAACCTTTCAGTGGAGGAAGCCGTGAAGAAATTCAACAGGTTGGCTCGTCTATGCCCAGAATTAGTCAGCACAGAAAAAGAACGAGTCCGGCTGATGCTCAAGATGCTGAGGCCGGAAATAGAAATGAACGTGGCTGGCGGCATTCACAGGCCGCAAACCACTGAGGAACTAGTTAGCAGTGCTCTAACCACCGAGCACTACCAGAATAGTATCAAGCAGCAGGAGCAAATCCCCTCAGAACCTAAGGGTCAAGGAGGCTTAGGTACCCAGAAGCAGCAGGGCCACAGCTCTCATAGCTCTAACTGGAAAGGGAACTCCAGTAACAAGCGCAAACCAGAGAGTTACCCAAAAGGAGCCCAGTTATCCAAAGTGTGCTACTTGTGGGAAATTCCATCCTGGAGTTTGTCCTAAGGGCACACGAGGATGGTTTGAATGTGGACAAGAAGGGCACATGGCTAAGCAGTGCCCAAACAAGACCAGTCTTCCTCAGCCACAGCCGATTCAGTACGGAGGCCAGCCAGCACAGTTGCATCAGATGCAGGCCGCTCTAGATGGTCCACACATCAGCCAGGGCAGATTAGAAGCCCCTCCAGCTATGACCAATGCGAAGATCTACTCACTCACCAGAGAGGACGTAGCAAATGCCTCGACAGTTGTTACAGGTCAGATTAGTATTTTTCAGCAAATAGCAACTGTCTTATTCGATACTGGGGCAACCCATTCATATATATCCAGGGCATTTGCCGAGAAGTTAGCAATACCTCCAGAGGTACTCAATAGTCAATTTCTGACGACATTACCTTCGGGAGAAATTATGGCATCTACGCACTGGCTCAGAGCAGTATCAGTCACTATAGCAGACAGAGAACTCTTTTGTGATCTGATAGTGCTAGATATGACCGACTACGATGTCATCTTTGGAATGGACTTCCTGATCAGATACGACGCTTCTATAGAGTGTCGTAAACAGAAAGTCGTATTCCAACCTGAAGCAGAAGCACAGTTCGAGTTCGTCGGAGAACCAAAGAGAAAGGCCAAGAGGTTTCTCTCAGCTATGAAGGCACGGAGATTAATGGATTCAGGGTGTACGGGATTTTTAGCACACGTAGTCAGTACCAGTCAGGACAAGGACCAACAGCTAGCAGAGGTCCGAGTCGTATGTGACTACCCAGCAGTCTTCCCTGAAGAGTTACCAGGACTAGCACCAGACAGGGAGATTGAATTTGAGATAGAGCTCATTCCCGGTACAAACCCTATTTCCAAAGCACCATATCGCATGGATCCAGCAGAACTGAAGGAACTTCATGAGCAACTACAGGAACTACTTGACAAAGGCTTCATACGCCCTAGTCACTCACCATGGGGAGCGCCAGTATTGTTCGTGAAGAAGAAGGACGGGAGCATGCGCCTGTGTATAGATTACAGAGCATTGAACCAAGTTACCATCAAGAACAGGTATCCTCTTCCCAGAATTGATGACCTGTTCGATCAGCTAAAGGGAGCAGTAGTGTTCTCTAAGATAGACCTCAGGTCAGGTTATCATCAGGTGAAAGTCAAGGAAGGGGATATACCCAAGACAGCATTCAGGACCAGATACAGACATTATGAGTTCGTAGTCATGCCCTTTGGCGTGACAAATGTTCCAGCTACTTTCATGGACCTCATGAACAGAGTATTCAGAGAGTGCTTAGATAAGTTCGTTATCGTGTTCATCGATGACATTCTTATCTACTCAAGAACTCAGGAAGAACACGTAGAGCACCTGAGAACAGTATTACAGACCCTCCAGCAGAACCAGTTATACGCCAAGTTCACAAAATGTGAATTTTGGTTAGATCAGGTATCCTTCCTGGGTCACATCATCTCAAAGGATGGTATTATGGTAGACCCTAGTAAGATAGAAGCTGTGAGCAACTGGAAAAGACCCAAGAACGCCAGTGAGATCAGAAGCTTTCTGGGATTAGCAGGCTATTACAGAACATTTGTAGAGGACTTCTCCAGGATAGTCTCCCCACTGACAGCTCTTACCAGAAAGAACAGAAAGTTTCAGTGGACCGAGGACTGCGAGAACAGTTTCAACGAGCTAAAACGAAGATTGACCAGTGCACCTATTCTGACCCTACCAGAGAATACAGGCAGCTTTGATATATATAGTGATGCCTCTAAGTTGGGACTAGGAGCAGTGCTGATGCAAGATGGCAAGGTAATCGCCTACGCCTCCAGACAACTCAAGGATTATGAGAGGAATTACCCCACTCATGACCTTGAGCTTGCAGCAGTAGTGTTCGCTCTCAAAATTTGGAGACATTACTTATATGGAGCTCAGTGCAGAGTGTATACAGATCATCAGAGTCTGAAGTACTTCTTCACTCAGAAGGATCTGAATATGCGACAGCGCAGATGGTTAGAGCTGGTCAAGGACTACGAAATAGAGATCCTCTACCACCCAGGGAAAGCAAATAGGGTAGCAGATGCACTTAGCAGAAAGTCCAGTGCTACCTTATTATCTCTAGCAGCCATGTCACCACCCCTACAGAAAGAGATCACAGATTTTGGTCTCGAACTCATAGTTGGGCAGCTCTCTACTATGACCTTAGAGTCGACCTTGCTTGGTGACATTCAGACAGCTCAGGAACAGGATCCTGAAATTCAGAAAATCAAGCTAGGATTAGCATAAACAGAAAGTGGAGAGTTTAGAGTGTCAGCTAGCGGGGTGTTGTATTTTGGCGACAGATTATGTGTTCCAGATCAGGAGGAACTCAGAAGGAAGATTTCAGATGAGGCTCACAAGACTCCCTATGCGATGCATCCAGGCTCCACCAAAATGTACCAGGACTTGAGGAAGCGTTTTTGGTGGCCCGGGATGAAGAGAGACATCGCTAGATATGTCAGCACCTGCCTAACCTGTCAGAGGGTTAAGGCAGAACATCAGAGACCAGGAGGAGTTTTGCAGCCATCCAGATCCCAGAGTGGAAGTGGGAGGATATTTCCATGGACTTCATAGTGGGATTACCCAGGACCACAAATGGTTTTGATACCATCTGGGTAATAGTCGACAGGTTAACTAAATCAGCCCACTTCCTAGCTATCAGAATATCTTATTCCATGGAGCAACTAGCTCAGTTGTATCTCAAGGAGATCGTCAGGCTGCATGGAGTCCCACGAACCATTATTTCAGACAGAGACAGTAGGTTCACATCACACTTCTGGGAGTGTGTACAATCAGCTTTGGGCACGAAGTTAAAGTTTAGCACAGCCTTCCATCCTCAGACAGATGGACAGACGGAGCGAGTAAATCAGGTACTCGAAGATATGCTCCGAGCATGCGCCCTAGATTTCAAAGGAAGTTGGTGCAAATATCTGAGTCTAGCAGAATTTGCATACAACAACAGCTATCAGGCCACTATCAGTATGACACCTTATGAGGCTCTCTATGGGCGGAGGTGTAGATCTCCAATCTGCTGGTATGAGAGTGGTGAACAGAAAGAACTAGAGCTCCAGACAGATCTAGTAGCAGATACCACAGCAGCTATACAGCAGATCTGCCAGAGGATAGAGACAGCTCAGAGCCGCCAGAAAAGCTATGCTGATACACGGCGCAGACCCTTAGAGTTTTCAGTCGGGGATACAGTGTTCCTCAGAGTAGCTCCCATGAAGGGAGTAATGCATTTTGGGAAGAAGGGCAAGTTAAGTCCCAGATATGTGGGACCATACCTTATCAGTAGAAGAGTGGGCAAGGTAGTATATGAATTAGACCTACCCCAGGAGATGTCAGCTATCCACAATATATTTCATGTCTCTATGCTGAAGAAGCATATCCCAGATGCCACCCAAGTGATTGAGCCCCAGTCGGTACAAGTTCGCGAAGACCTCAGCTACGACAGTTGGCCTATTCAGATAATAGACCGAGCAGTTAAGAAATTGCGAAACAAAGAGGTACCATTAGTAAAAGTCATTTGGCAAAGTCACACAGCAGAAGAGGCAACTTGGGAGACAGAAGCCAGCATGAGACAGAAGTACCCAGAGTTATTCTAAGTTCGAGGATGAACTTTTTATAAGGTATGGGGGATTGTAACGCCCGAAAATTCTCGAAACTGCATTATAAATATTCTATGATTTTTCTGGAATTTTTAGATATTTTTCCGGAATTTTTCGAGTAGCGGAAGCAGCAAAAATAATTAGAACCGCAAAATAGCTTAGGCGGGAATCGAACCCGGAACCTCTCGGATCCGATAACTTTTAGTTAGCCTTAGTAACCGGTGAACCCAGCAGGGCCGTACTGAAAGAAAGAGGAATCAATTATATTTATATTAGAGTTGGGTTCAATTATCCACTTGATATAAATAGAAGAGTTAGGTTGGGTTTGGTTTATTTTTCTTTGGTTCGGGAATTCTCCACCGAGACCTCACCCTAGCCACGCCGCAACCCTCCTTCTCTTCCTTCTCTCGGTGCCAACTTCCAAGGAAGCCTAGGGTTTCATCCCTAGGGCTATAGGAGTGCCTTCCGGTGACATCTCGGACACGAGGACGCTCCCCTCCGCGAGAGGAACACGTAGACGCGAGAAGATCGACGAAGGGACCTTCTCCACCGGAAAACTAGCGCTTAGATTTGTAAGAAATCTAGCACACGAGGTAAGAAACCCCTCACCTGCAGTATAAGTAGCTCCGTTTGGGTTTTCTACGCATTAGTTTAGCTATATGCAGATTTTTATCGACGCATAGCGTGAAATTGACCCTCCTCACATGTTTAGGGATTTAGTGAGCACTTCTAGATGGGCCGGACACGTAATCCCTCTTCGGTGGTGGTTTCTAGACGTTGTCGGGTGCCTAGAAGTGGTCTCCCTAATAGAGAGGAGAGTTGGGGCACACTAAGTGTTCGATAAAATAGCTAGTTAAGTAAAAATGCAAACTAGGCATTTTAACAGCTCAGTTGAATGCATTAGAAGCATCTAAATCAGTAAATCAGTTTATTCTAGCTTATATGGGACTACGGTCCAATGGGTGGGCTCCCACAGTGACCTCTGGGTTCAGACAACCTAGCTCTAGGTTCAGATAACCTGGAAACAGCAATTTAGAACAGTTTAGCTATATTCAGTATTTTACTTTTCAGTTGGCACTGTACCGGATTAGATATCCATTGGGTTGGACTCCCACAGTCGTCCCTAGGTTCAGACAACCTAGTAAACCCTACTAAATTTGGGACTTGCAAACCCGGGTTTAGTTAGGGATGCGCGCACAGTAAGTACAGTTGCCGGGCCCAACAGCACATGATTATTATTTTGATCTACTATGCTATTAGTTTTCAAAACTCATAAAATCAGTTATGTTAGTTGAGTTTGATTTCAGCTTCAGGTTAGCTTCAGTTAGCTTAGTTCTCTATTATTGTTCTATGTGATTAGCTTGCTATGTCATGCTTCAGCTTACATGTTCAGTTATTTCAGTTTATGCTTGCAACCATAGTATGTCATGCCAGTACATGTTTTCAAATAGCATTCTTTAAAACATGTTTGCATCGTTGTATGTTTTAGTGAGGTAGATGGTTTCTTACTAAGCTTTAAGCTTACAGATAAAATCAGTTATGTTAGTTGAGTTTGATTTCAGCTTCAGGTTAGCTTCAGTTAGCTTAGTTCTCTATTATTGTTCTATGTGATTAGCTTGCTATGCCATGCTTCAGCTTACATGTTCAGTTATTTCAGTTTATGCTTGCAACCATAGTATGTCATGCCAGTACATGTTTTCAAATAGCATTCTTTAAAACATGTTTGCATCGTTGTATGTTTTAGTGAGGTAGATGGTTTCTTACTAAGCTTTAAGCTTACAGATACTATTTTCCCTTATACTGCAGATAAAGGTAAAGGGAAGATGGACTAGCAGAGGAAGCTGGAGTTCAATGCAAAGATGGTGTGTGTGGCAGGAACTGGAATAAAAGATCCTCAGGGGTTTTAGCAATCTTAAATAGTTGAATTCTTAGTATTTCTTCTTTCATGCATTTTTAGACCTTAGAATGTTTAAACCATGGGAGATTTATTTAGTTTGTTAGTAATTATGTTAGAATGCTGGTTAATAGTTGTTAGAATATATTCTATGGATTGTATAAGTGAAATGTGAGATTTTGGCACGAACAAGTGCTGAAATCAGGGGCTCTGATTCGAAATCAGAGACCCAGATCGGTCTACAGACCGATCAGAAGTGGGGTGAGCCACTGGATTGGTCAGCCGACCGATCAGTGTGCGAACAGAGAGTTTATGGATCGGTCAGTCGACCGATCCAGATACGAGCAGAGAGCACAGAAGCTCACTGATCGGTCAGCCGACCGATCAGTGAGCCACTGGATCGGTCTACCGACCGATCAGTGTGCTCCTGGATCGGTCGGTAGACCGATCCAGCCGCATACAGAAGCGATGTGTGCTCCTGGATCGGTCGGTATGGATCGGTCAGCCGACCGATCCAGAGCCTTCTTCCGTGCCAGTATCAAGCTGGATCGATTACGGGATCGATCCGACAGCCCAAATCGATCCATGGATCGATTGAAATACCTGATTACAGCTAGCAGGACATCCGAGAGGCATAGAATATCTCCCCTAGCATGTGTACGACTCCTAGGTACACCTAGAATATTAAGTTCAGTTTACAGTAATCAGTTTAGTAAAATTTTAATCAATCCAGATTTTTCCGCGATAGTAATTTAGCACAGCATTACGTAACGATCGGCCTTACAGCCTAGTCAGTAGGAGGCGGGTCGTTACAAAGGTTGACCAGACATCTGGTGAAAGTCCAAGTAGGTCAAAGGATTGACTGGATACTTGACACGAGGAAATCCAGATGGGTCAAGGTTGACCAGACATCTGGTGAAAGTCCAAGTAGGTCAAGGGAGTGACCGGATATTTGGCATGATGAAGAAAAGTCCAAGTGGGTCAAAGGGATTGACCAGACACTTGGTGAGGGAGTCCTAGCAGGTCAAGGATGACCGGATGCTAGGCATGATGAACCAACAGATGGATTGACCGGATGTTGGTTTGGGGGCTTGGGACTTGGTTTTGGGCAAAAACCAATGTCTTGATCGATCAGCCGATCGATTGGATGATGCCCAATCGATCGGCCGATCGATTGGGAAGGTCCCCACGACAAGCCTCGAGTGGGCAAGTCGCAGAGCGCACAGAACGCCTCTGGATCGATCAGCTGATGATCCAGAGGTCCCAATCGATCAGTGGATGGATTGGGAAGCTGTGTTTTGTCGCGATAAGCCATGGATCGATCGGCCGATCGATCCAGACAAATTCCCAAAGCACAGAGGCGCTCTGGATCGATCGGTTGATCGATCCAAAGCCTCCACGATCGATTGGGAGCAATCCAATCGATCGGGATCCAACCGTTGGCGCAGATAAAGGTCGTTGGCGTGCGTCTTCTTCGGTAGAACTCTCGACCACATCTCAGATCTTCACCAACGATCACAAAGCTTCTCCACAGGGTTCTCACCGCCAGTTCTTGAAGTTCTTGGAGGTTTTTCCAAGTCAAGAGGCGGATCTACTGCAAGAGGAAGAAAGCTAGGGTTAGGGTTTTCTTGTACTCATTGTAAGCTTTGTGCTTGTATTTTGTATCCTTTCCCTTTCTTCTTGTAGTGTGAACTTGTAGGGCTTCTCCGCCTTCGGTAGTTACCGAAAAGGAGTGTTTACATAGTGGAGGGTGTGTGAGTGTGTGGATCCTTGGACTAGTCACCTCCTTTGGAGGTGGATACCAAATAAATCTACTTGTTAGCGTTGTGTGTGTTGTTTCTTGTATATTTCCGCTGCACATCTTTGAAGAAACAAGCAACGCCGACCACGAGCACACGACGAGCTATTCACCCCTCCCCCCCTCTAGCTACATTTCGGTCCCAACAATCTCAATGATGAGGAGAAGACTTTTTATTTTATTTTTAAAATTATACCAAGTGTTTTGGAGAGCTATTATTGGTTAAAATTTATATCTAAGAATTTCTAAAAGAATCCATGAAAATCTATTGAAACTTTGGATACCAAAAGATTTTCATAGAGTTTTAAAAAGTTAAATTTGAATACCATATGACTTTTTAAAACTCTATAAAAATCTAATTTGGATACCATTAGATTTCTATAAAGTTTATAAAAGTCTAGACTTTTAAAATCCATAAAAGTGATTCAAAATAATTAAAAGTCCAACATTGAATATATCACCCTAAGTTCCCTAAATTTTACAATGAAATTTCGACGAATTATGAATTCATCGCAAAATTTACAGATGAATTTTAAATTCATCCGTAAATTTTGTGACGAATTTATATTTTATCGCAAAGCTTATGATAAATTTTAAATTCGTCATAAAATTTAAGGATGAATTCAAAATTAGTTCTAAAATTCATAAGTAAAATTAGTAGGTCACTTGGCACTTGGGCTGTTTGGACCTCTCGACACTAGGCCGCTCGCTCGACTACTCGGCGTCACCACTTGTTCAGATGAAGCCATCTCTCCCGGTCTCTCGGACAGAAGACCCCGGGAACATCAACGTATATAGAAAAAAGGCAACAAAACTTGTTAAAGAACTGATAAAGAGGTTTTTCTCACAACTAAATAGATCGAATTGATCGAGAAGGAACCTTGAAGACGGGGTAACACGTTAATTGGAACGATCCGACGGAGAGGATGAGCGTCCACATGGCCTCCTTGTAGCAGTGGAAGAACAATGTCGGCGGATGGCGAACCTTGGGCTGGATCTTGAACGGCGAGATGGAGGCGGGGAGGCCTAGCTCGATGAGAGCGAGAGGGAGCGGGGCGAGGGTGAAGACTACGAAGATGCATAAAATACTGTGGTAGTAGAGGAGGTAGTCGGGCATCCGGGAAGAGTAGCGGAACCAGACGACCTCCAAGAAGGTCAGATTCCGCCCCAGCGCCGCTTCCGCCTCCACAATTGTCGCATACGGAAGCATTTCCGGTGCTTCAGGAAGCTGTTGACCTCGAGCGAGGACTCCGGCACCGACTAGATACTCCTCCTGATCGATAGGAAAGTTATCGGCTTCGGTGCCACCGTAACGACGATCGTGGATTTGCAGAGGAGAATGGAGGGAGGAGACAAAGGCGATGAGTTGTGTATGTGCTCTTAAATGGAAAGAAATCGGTGGCTGTTGTCTAGAAATCAAATAAATTTATAATTGATACAGAATAACAAAAACATATGCATTAATTAAAAATAAAATAAATTAAAGCTTTGAAAAGGATTACTGAAAACGGCGTACATAAAATTAAGTAGAAGAAAGAGGGGGTATATAATGAGAATGTGTTTTGTATTTTTGGAATTACAAAAACGAGACGCGCAAAATGGATGATATTGAAACTCACTTATATATGGTTTAGTAAAATGCTGAAAATAAATTCAGTCGGGGAGAGACTACTACCGCAATTTAAAGTTTTTTAATGAGGTTGGGTGGGCTTCCAAATCATTGTAAGACAACAACTTTAATGCGATTTGACAGTGAAAGTGATGTATATATATAAAGACAAACTAAGCCCGAATCATTGAAAGGCAACTTAAATGCGATTTGGAAGTGATATATATAGTCACTCGAGACCTTCGGACCTCATCGAGATCCAAATGTGATGGTACAATTTTTTATTATTTATTTATTTTTTTATCTTCAGAATTAAATTAATTAGATTATACCTTTACGATAGTTATAGTGTCCAAATTAAAAAAATTTAAAATAAAAAAAAATACTCATGGAATATAATATATGTATTTAGAACGTTTCAGGTTTAAGATTTAAAGAATTTTTTATTTTTTTCAAAAAATCGAGGTGCTTGGATTAAAGTGATATATATATATGCCTGAAATTCATCCTGTGCATGTATGTTGATGGTACAGTTTGTTTTTTATTTTTTGTTTATTTTTGTTTAGTTTCGGGTTTAAGCCAATTAGATTTTACCTTTACGGTTCAAGAATTGGGTTATTGTGTTCAAGCTGCTGCTCCGGTCACTTAGCTGATTCTCCGGTCATCTAGAGTTGAGCTCATATATCAAAACCCAACTCTGGCCTTCTTCACTCGAGTAGTCTTCCACTCCGGCTTCTCGTCCCTCAAAAATACTGTGTGCATCCTTCTTGCTCCACTAGTGTATTCTTCCACAACTTCTCATCCTTCGGATACACCGAGCCCATGCGACAAGTGAGAAGAATGGTACGAAAAATGAGTAGACGGGACAGATTAGAAGCTGTGAAAGAGTACACCAATGGAAGAGAAAGAACGTGCGCATCCCAAGGAAGAGAAGCCGAGGAGGAAGCCTGCTTGAGGAGAAGGTTAGAATTGGGTTTGGTTGAACTCAATTTTAGATGGCCGGAGTATCACCCAAGCGAACACGGGAAAAAAAATAGTCAATATGGTAATTAACCATTCAAATGAGCAGTGCTCGAGGCACCTCCAATGGCTTTATAGGCGGGCGCCTCAAGCTTTGACAGTGAAGCTACTGCATTTGGGACCCAAGGTGCCTCCAATGTGCTTAAGGCACCTTGAATGAACAGTACTGAGGCACCTCCAATCACATTGAAGGTGCCTCCAATGAAGCAAAGTTGTTGGCTGACCATTGTAACGTGGATAAAACTTTATCCACTTGGAGGCGCCCTAGATGGCTTTAGAGCTGCTCCAAGCCACGTCAGCACAACACTAACTTTTCCCAAAAGACTATAAATATCCCATGGAGGTAGAAATTAATTAACAATCACTGTATTCAATTCCTAGTTAGTTTCTAAGCTTTCAAAGTCTGTAAGAGACTACTCCGCCTTCACAAAGGAGTTATTTAAGTATAGCTTTTCAACTATTTTGGATTAACAACTACATAGGTTGTAACCAAGTAAACTCTTGAGTGTTTTTACTGTTTTTCTTATATTATTCTCTTTAATGTTATTTTTGATTATCTAATATTATGTCCTTGCTAAGTTTAAAAAGCAAGAGATTCTACCAACTCTTCGGGCGCCCCTAGCGGTGCATCTCATCTACTCGCAATGTCTATGCAACGATTTGAGGATAAAACTTTATCCTTGGTTGAGTGCTTGGACCCGGTCACTACAAAAAAAGTCGCGAATAACGACTGAATATTCCGTCGGTATTCCGTTGGTAAATGCGTTTGCCGACGGAATACCGACGGAGTTTTATCTATCGGAAAGAATTGGGTCGGCGGCCAATTTACCGACGGAAACTACTTTCAGTAGGTAATTACCGACGGAAATATAAAATCCGTCGGTAAGTATTACCGACAGAAAAGTTTCCCGTCGGAGAAAGGGCCAACGGCGGGTAACGGAGTTTACCGACGGATTATTATTCCGTCGGCAATATACCGACGAATTATGAATTCCGTCGGTGATGTATCGTAAATTACTATTCCGCGATTCGATAGATTGCCGACGGAATGAATATTTCCGTCGGTGATTTCCGACGGAATTTAAATTCCGTCGGTAATATCCAGTAAGTTTTGAAATGTCTGCTCTGCATTTTCCATTTATCATATATACAAATTTTATACAATAAAAACCATCACAAACGATGGTAACACAAACTCAAATCATATATAATAACAATCCATACAACACACAATCAACACAACATACAATATGCTTACAAACAAATAATAAAACTGTCTAAAAAATAATACAAAACATAGTAACAAGTGCCCATATCTCCAAAATTCCAAATATCCAAAACATACTGACAATCAAAAATATCCAAAAGTACTAACAAGTTAACATCAAATACAAAATATCCAAACTTACACTGATACATCACCTACACATATATCCAAATATAATCCTGTAAAAGTCAAATATAAAAGATTATAATCAGACTGAATCGATATAAATGTAATATATACCTCAAGAATTGTAATATATAAGTAATTTTGCATGTAATAAAATACCTGGATTATATTATAGATATCCAATGATAGTACGGTGGTGATTGTATCAATACGGACTTCTGCAAAATGTAATACAATTTAAGATAAATATCTAAAACCTAATAAGAATATGAAATTGTTATGACTACTCTATCTTATAAGAGATAAGGAAACAATTAATCATATTCAAGCATTAGTGGAAAGCAAGATGTATGCAACATGCTCATGGTAGTGTCAGATTTATTTTCAGCATGCATTTGATATTTGAAATTTGAAAATACACAAGACATAGCAAAAACTTGGAAGTATGTATCTTGATACAATAGTGCTATCATTAATGAGTAATAATAGCTTTGTTAGCAACTACTATATATACCATAAAGCAATTGAATAAGCTTACTATAAGTTTTAATAGTTGTGTTATAATAAGAGCAATTTAACTTTATAGATATTTTAGTCAGAGGTGATGGGATTTTCAAATCCTTCCTTTACAACAATATGCAAAACTGAAAGTGATATAAATTAAACTCATGCTTTAACTAAAAATGAAACTTAAGTTGTACACTGCACATTATTGGAACATGAGAAGAAAAATTAAAAATACAATAAATAAACATTAGAATAAGACAAATGATAGAAAAAATACTATGATTTAAAAATATAAACAATTAATCCAAATGGTTATTAAATGTTTATGAGAAATTTTATGATGAGGAAAATAAACCATATGTTCAGTTCATAATCAAACAACACTAATATTGAATTAATAACAACTAGAATGATTGCACTAAGAAAAAAATTTAGTTGTAATTTATTGAATACCTCAGGAAAATCTAATCATCAGCAGGGTCTAATGGGTCTCGAGTCTCCTGTGACTCAATACCATGCTCTGACTGGGGATCCTGTGACTGGGGCGGCTGTGATTGGTCCCATCTAGCAATGACTGCTCGCATCTGGGACAATGCCTGCTCCTGAACAGCCCATCTCTCCTCCCACCTCTGATCCATGGTAGTCATCTGAGTCTTCAATTCTTTATTTTCTTTTCTTAATGACTCCACCTCAGAAGAAGAAGAAGAAGAAGAAGAAGAAGAAGAGGAACTGGCACGACCCCTAGGAGTCCTCAAGCGATCAAATACCACCTTGGCCTGGGAGCCAAGACCATAGAGGGAGGAGTTCTTTGTCCTTCCACCCATAACATCATAATAAATTTCATTTATTTGCTGGGTGGATAGATCTTGTGACTCCCCTCCCTCTACTGGTGGCTGAGATGCCTGAGCAACCCTACTTGTCATTTCCTCCTGTGTAGGAAAAAAATATACAATTTATATATTGTACACACTTACTAGAGTTATTTAATAATGAATAACGATTAATTATAATAAAGTTAAAAATCCAAACCCCAATGTTCTTCGATCGAAGATCTACGTATGTGCCATCCTTTCTCTTGTGAGTCTTAAGAAAGACCTCTAGGCAAGTGGGTTGTCTTTCTAAAGAACGCTCCTGCATGCACAAATAAGTTGGTTCACATATATACAAGCTTGTTAATAAATAAAAATATAATTTACAAAATATTAAATTCAATTCACCAGATCCATGGCGTGCTCAACAATAGATCGAGATCCTGATGTATGGCGAGCAGATCCGGTACTCAGGCCACATGGCTCTGTATTCCTATTTTCTCGAGCTTTTAGAGCCTTTGACTGCCATTTTTCTGCAGACCAAGTGGCCGTCCATGCACTCCAAATCTCCTCGGATACATAAGCTGGTCTAGTGTCATCCTTTCTCATATAATATAAAAGGTCCTTGTATAACTTGGCACAGTAAATATTCCAAGTCCCTACAAATTTTCCCTCCTGTCCTTCCTCCCATGTATATTTTTTCTGCAAATAGAAGTTAAAAATTTAGTATATTAAAGATTAAATATATTGTACATATTCAACTTACTTACCAGAAATTCATTAAAATAAAAATCTTTAGTCGCATTATCTACATGTCTCCATGTAGTACCAGCAATGCAGACTCTTTCTTTAAATTTTTTTGTAATATATGTGGATACTCGATGGCCATCAGGAGTAAATCTAGATATAAACAATTTTAAAACATAAGCTATATGTTTAAAAAAAGAAAATGAATTAATAATAATTAAAAAATACTTACGTCTCTCCAACAACCCTAAGAACTGTAGATCCACGAAGTGGTGGTGCTGGATGATCTGCCATGAGTATCTACAAAATAGCATACAATAAAGTGAACAAACATGGTAATCAGACAATAAAACAGGATTGAATCATAACTTACTTAAAGATCAATAATGCTAAAATTTAATCAATGTCAGTCTCTGGAAATAGTTCTACTCAACATCAATAGTTTGTAAGTCGTCGTCGCTAGACTCTGTTATGTGAGCAAAATCCTCACTGCTAGATGTCTCTACATCATCTAGCTCCTCGTCACTGGCATTAACATCTACAAGTAATTTAGATATGGAGGAGAATGAACAAAGTGCTTAACAGTTAACACTAACTTTATCAACTTCACTTGGCTGGCCGCGATTAGGCAGCGTGCAGGTGCCTGCGACCGCTGGGATGCCGCAAACAAGGGAATCTGGGCTGCCGCAACTGGCTGCCGCGAGGACCTGCCTGCGGTGGGTGGCCTGCCGCGAGCTGCCCGCGCCGGCCAGCTGGCCGCGAGCAGGCCGCGGCGGCCAGCTGGCCGCGAGCAAGCCGCGGCGGCCAGCTGGCCGCGATCAGGCCGCGCCGGCCAGCTGGCCGCGAGCAAGCCGCGGCGGCCAGCTGGCCGCGATCAGGCCGCGCCGGCCACCTGGCCGCGACCCGCGATCAGGCCACGCTGGCCCCGAGCCGGCCGCGGCGCCCCGCTCGTAGCGAGCAGGCCGCGGCGGCCGCCGGCTGTGTGAAAACGAAGAGAGAGAGGGGGAGCATACCTGACTGCTGGTTGCAGATGCCGGTGAACGGGAGGAGAGGACGCGCTGGGAAATCGCCGAGTCGTGGACCGAAATCGCCGAGAGAGGAGGAGGAAGCAGATCGCGCGAAGAGGAAAGTAGCCGATTTGGTGCCCTAATACTGAAATACCGACGGAATTATAATTCCGTCGGTAATCAGTAAAGCTTATCAGTATAAAATTTTAACGGGTTTAAAATTAGCGGGTGCGGGCGAAAACTCACCGACGGAAATATAATTCAGTCGATAATTCCCGACTGAATTCTAGGGTCGTCGGTAATTCACGAAGACCACTAACCCAGATCCGTTGCCTATCGTTCGTATTCCCGACTGAATTACATTCCGTCGGTAATTACCGACTGCTTATTTATATCCGTCGGTAATTACCGACGGAAGTTATAGTCCGTCGGTAATTACCGACGGAATATAACTCCCGTCGGTAATAACCGAAGGAATATAACTCCGTCGGTATATTCCGACAGAATTTAGTTCAGTCGGAAAATACCGACGGAATATAAATTCCGTCGCTACTCCCGTCGTTAATTACGGGTATTTTTGTAGTGGGTCTGAGTGCTTGTACTGTTGCTTACGTGGACATACAACGTTATCCAAAGCAATGACTCGCCGAGGCACTCCTAAAGTGCCAGGGGTCCGAGTGGCTGAACCCACTTCGGACGCCAGGAGTCCGGGCACCTGGACTTGGTCCAAGTGCCTAGATAAGGTAAACTCAACATTGACTTTAACAAACTTTGGCTCCAATTGCTTGGGTGACTTTCCGGTCATCCAGAGTTGAGCTCACCCAAGCCCAACTCCGGTCTTATCCTCGAGCGGTCTTCTTCTCCGGCTTCTTGTCCCTCAGAAGCGCTACATGCGTCCTTCTCACTCCACCGATGTACTCTTCCGTAACTTCTCGTCCCTCATATGCATCGAGCTCGTTGACTCGATTCTCATGTCATCTTTCTCATCTGTCGCGTCTTCCACTCGACTTCTTATATTTTTAAATTCCTACACACTTAGACACAAGGATCAACACACAACATGACCTAACTTGACTTGGTTAACTATATCAAAACTAACCCGGCGAACTTATAATCTTTCCTTTTTTATGTGCATCAACCCAAATTAAGTTAGTGTTAATCAAAACATAAAATAAGTAATTATTACAATAATATAATAATTTGACAATTATTACAAGTAGGATATTACTATTAAGTAAAAAAAAAAAAAAAAAAAGTATTGCAAAGTATCTCCTCCTTAACTCCTTAAATTACTCTCCCCTTTGACCACATCAAGAAGTTGGAAGTAAAAAAAATTGAAAAAAAAAAAGTTTCTAGGTTTGAGAAGATTTTTCAAAAATTATATTGTGACTATACAAATTTCCAAAAGTTAAAAATAACCTATTTTGGAGAAAGCTCAAAATAAAAAAATTTGAAGATAAATGAATATTTATTTTTGACCAGAATGAATTATTTAATTAGAGATATCAATTTTAGTAATTAAATGTTTACAAATAAAATTTGATACCTAAAAATTGTGCTAATTTTTTTGAACATAGAAAATCTAATGTTTATCCGGAAAAAAATTAATTTTTTTAAAAATATTGAAATATTTTCTTATAACAAAAAACATAACATTTTATCATCGAATTTTTTTTTTTTACAAAAATAACTCTCTAAATCTTTTAAAATATTATTTTTGTTAAGAAATTTATAAAAAATTATTTAATGATTAAAATATTCTTAAATTTTTTCTACTGATAAGTAATAAATTTCTATTTCATGAAAAATTAAAATATAATTAATTTTGAAAAGAGAGGATATGAGATAATTTATTTGAAAATTTAAACAATTTTACGCATGCAAAGAAAATAAAATATTAAGGTAAATTAAAATTAAAATATATATATAGATTTAACCTAAGTATGATTTAGAAACCTAATATAGATTCCTACTTACTGGATTAATTAGAATTTTCTTAGAATATATTTTCTTGTTACTTTTCTAATTTAACCCTTGTGATATGATATGGACTATGATAAATTGGCATGTCGGACGATGTGGAGGTCACTGTTGAGTGAAAAAGGAGAGGCACATAGTTGAGTAAATGTATGATTAATAGGGTAATGACCGACCAAATGAAAGGTTTTCTGCAGGCGTCCGGTCAGGCAACACCTGACCGAGATTAGAAGTGTTCAGCTTTATGAAAACTTCTAGTATATGATCGGTCAAGTGAGGGCCGGACGAGCACAAGTGTGCCTATTTACGCTCGGATGAGGAAAGCCCGACCGAGCGTAAAGACACTCAACCTTATGAAAGCTTCTAGTATATGATCGGTCGAGCGAAAGCTTAACAAGCATAAGTGTGCCTATACACGCTCAAATGGGCAAAACCCGACTGAGCGTAAAGACACTTAACCTTATGAAAGCTTCTAGTCTATGATCAGCCGAGCGAAGGCCTGACGAGCACAAGTGTGCCTATACACACTCGGATAGGCAAAGCCCGACCAAGTATAAAGGCACTCAACCTTATGAAAGCTTCTAGTATATGATCGGCTGAGAGAGGGCCGGACGAGCACAAGTGTGCCTATACACACTCGGATGGGCAAAGCTCGACCGAGCGTAAAGACACTTAACCTTATGAAAGTTTCTAGTATATGATCAGCCGAGTGAGGGTTGAACGAGCACAAGTGTGCCTATACAAGCTCAGATGGGCAAAGCCCGACCGAGCGGAAAGACACTCAACTTTATGAAAGCTTCTAGTATATAACCGGCCAAGTGAAGACCAAACGAGCATAAATGTGGCTATATACGCTCAGACGGGCAAAGTCCGGCTAAGCTTAAAGGCACTTAGCTTTATATAGCTTTTAGTGTAATACTAGACAAGTGAAGGCTAGGCAAGCACAAGTGTGCTTATATGCGCTTGGTCGGGCAAATCCCGACCGAGCTTAAAGGCACTCAGCCTTATAAAGTCTATAGTACATTATCCGTCGAAACATGATTAACAGAAGGTGTGAATATATATATACACAACTGCCTTGAATGACCGACCGAGGCATATTTAACAGAAGATGGCATACAAGTAGTAAATAACTTTATGACAACTTGGCAAATTTGGCGGAAAATATTCTCTAGAAGGTTTTTCAGTTACGAGGGCATATGCCTATTCATATTTCATCAGGAATATGAGTCATAAATAATAAAAGAGGTACATCTGAGGTACAAAAAAGATTCCTTGAAGGATTATTGCACGATGCCTAAAGTGGCACTTCATCTTCTAACAAACTTTAACAAATCGGGGACCTCCTCAAGACTACGGAGGTTATATGAGGTAGCAAAAAAAGGATAATCCTCTCCGTTGTCCAGGTATGCAACTCTAGCATCCAAAACTCTACTTCTTGGTACTTTCATTACTGTACTTCTTCTTCTTCCACCTTCAAAAGAGAGATTCAAAACTGTGAAAAAAAAACCTCTAGCATAGAACTACGCTATTCTGGAAGCTGATTCAAAACTGTGAAAAAACTAAAACTCTAATTCCTAATCACTAGGTAAAAAGTCAAATTAAAATAACTTAAGACAGGAATAAAGATTCGGAGGTGAAAACCAGGCGTCGTAGTGAGGTTGATAGACAATACTATTACCCTTGTTACGAACGAGAGGGATAACCAAGTAGGAATGTAGAATGGTTCGAAATGTTTTATCTTTTATGGGTTATAGTGGTCGTGGAAGCTATGAGGGCATAAGGGTAATTACATTGTCGCTTTCACATTGTAGCAACTCCTTGAAAGTATATTCCATGTTGTAGCAGCTACTAGATAGCAACTGCTACAATGTGTAACAACTAACCAAGACTAGCAGCTACAAGCTTATAACATGAATATACTCGAGTAGATATTAGTATCACATTGTTTTACTGCACAATATCTACTACAAGAGAAGTTTATGGTTAAGAAATCATTATATTCTTTATACATCTCCCTCGCGTACATTGGTTTTGAGAAGTTGCTACACCATGTCGTAGTAGATATTACATGTTGTAGCAGATACACCCAACTAGTTGCTACAAAGTACAACAATAGCTGCTACATGTTGAAGCAGCTACTCAGGAGAAACTGCTACATGGTGTAGTAGCAACTATTGACTAGCTGCTACAATGTGTAGCAATAGTTGCTACATGTTGTAGAAGCTACTTGAGAGTAGCTTTACACCGTGTAACAGCTACTTCCGACAAGCTGCTACAACATACACTAGTTAGCTTGACAATACATTTACGAGTCATGGTTTATGATTGGTATGAGTGATAATTTTATGGAAATCACAAATCAATGAATCAAAGTAATGTAGTAGCTATTGGTGCGGGAAGCATCCGACGATCGAACCTTAGTTTTGATAATGGCAAAGGATTCAAAGTTAAGTTAGTGTGTGATCTAACATGTTTGAATGAGTGTTTCAGGAAAGTCCTAGCTGCGGTTAGGCAAAGGGAAAATCCTAAGGGGTGGTAACCTTAGGTCCTAGGGGGCGGTAACCCTAGGTGGAGGAAAACCCTAAGGGGCGGTAACCTTAGGTCCTAGGGGGTGGTAACCCTATGTGGAGAAAAACCCTAGGGGGCGGTAACCCTAGGTCCTACGGGGTGGTAACCCTAGGCGAAAAGTCTAGTCGGTCTGGAGGACCGGACTGGCATCAGGTAATCTCTCCTGAGGGGAGTAGGTGAGGACGCGTTCCCAGTAGAGGGAACAGTAGGCGTCGGGTCGACCTAGGGTTTCCGATAGGGAATCCGAAGTCAGACTCGGACAGTCCGAAGACTGTCATTTATTCTTTACTATGTTTTATCAGATTCTAACGCTGTCTTGCAGGGTATTTTTCTCGGACTAACCTTTGTTTGCAGGTGAGGAAGCTGCTGGAAAAAGGTGGTCCGGGCGCCCGGAGGTCCGGGCGCCCGGGACCAAACTTTATCCCTGCCGCGACTTCGCCACGTGGAGCATTCTGGTTGGTTGGCCACGTCACACTCCAGGCGCCCGGAAGGGATCCAAGCGCCCTGAACCTCATATAAAAGGAGGGTTGAGGTGCAGCTTCAAAGACAACGATTCGACAAGCTTTCCTTCTGCTGTGTGCTGCTCAAGAAACGACTCTAAAGTGTTGTTACAGTCGCCGACGACCTAAAGCTTCAGTTATTATTTTGTTGTCGGTATTATTTCAATTCCAGCTGTTCTTATTTCCTTGTACTTATTCTCGATATTATAGTTGTTGCCCACCGGAAGCGATCAAGGATCGCGGGCCTTCGAGTAGGAGTCGCCTTAGGCTCTGAACGAAGTAATTCCCTGTGTCTCTATGTTTGACTGTCTTTATTCCGCTGCTTATTACTCTATTAGTTTCACGTACGATTTACGGATTTCGAAAAACGAAATAGCCACGAGCGCTATTCACCCCCCCCCCCTCTAGCGCTTTCGATCCATCAGTAGCTACTCCTGAAAAGCTACTACACGTTGTAGTTGTAGGATCGTTGGTAACGTTTGAGGGGGGTGAATCACGTGTGTTTAAAAACTTGTTCTTTTTAAACTTTTAAAACAAGTGAGTGCATAGTGGAATAAAAGAGAATAAAACACGAGAAAAACTAAAACACGGTCAGTTACTTGGTTCAGAGTCTTCGATAACTACTACTTCAAGATCTAAGCCCCTCAGACCTATTGATGGGCAATCCACTAAATTCTCTACTGATAAACTCCCAATAGAGTAATCAAGTACAAAAAGTAGGGGTGTAAATGAGCCGAATCGAGCCGAACAGTATTAGGCTCGAGCTCGACTCGTTTAAGTTATATTCAAGCTCGATCTCGGCTCGAGCTCAAATCAAACTTTTATTACAAGGCTCGAGCTCAGCTCGTTTTAGAATTATCAAGTTCGCGAACAGTTTGAGCACGGCTCGTTATTAGCTCGATTATCATAGTTAACGAACCTAATTCGTTAAGCGAGCTCGGGCTCATTTTAGAGCTCATTTTTTTTGCTCGTTTTAGAACTCGTTTTTTAACTCATTTTAGAGCTCATTTTTTGGCTTGATTTAAGGCTCGTTCTAAGTGTTGGTGCAACATCCTTCAGGTCAAGGTTGACCTGGTTGACCAAGCTTGAGTCTTGGTTTGGGTTTCGATGTTTGACAATACAAGGTTGATTGAAGAAGAGTCAAGTAGGTCAAGGATGACCGGATACTTGACTGGGAAGTCCTAACTGGGATGTTAGGCAGAAGAAAAGACCTAGTGAGTGAAGCTAGGCAGTGAGGAAAATCTTAGTAAGTGAAGCTAGGTGAAAGTCCTGGTGAGTGAAGCCAGGCAGAAGAAAATCCTGGTGAGTGAAGCCAGGTGAAAATCCTAGTGAGTGAAGCTAGGTGAAAGTCCTGGTGAGTGAAGGTAGGTGAAAATCCTAGTGAATGAAGCTAGGTGAAAGACCTGGTGAGTGAAGTCAGGCAGAAGAGAAGTCCTAGTGAGTGAAGATAGGCAGATTGGAAGTCCTGGTGAGTGAAGCCAGGCACGGGGAAATCCAGATGGGTCAAGGTTGACCAGACATCTGATGAAAGTCCAAGTAGGTCAAAGGATTGACTGGATACTTGGCACGGAGAGATCCAGATGGGTCAAGGTTGACCAGACATCTGGTGAAAGTCCATGTAGGTCAAGGGAGTGACCGGATACTTGGCAAGATGAAGAAAAGTCCAAGTGGGTCAAAGATAGTAACCGGACACTTGGTAAAGGAGTCCTAGCAGGTCAAGGGTGACCGGATGCTAGGCATGATGTACCAACAGGTCAAGGATTGACCGGATGTTGGTTTGGGAGCTTGGGACTTGGTTTTGGGCAAAAACCAGAAGCCGAATCGATCAGCCAATTGATTGGCTGGAGCCCGATCGATCGATCGATTGGGGTGTCCCTGCGAGAAGCCTTCGTCCCAATAGATCAGTGGATCGATTGGGAGGAAGTCGCGAGCGCACAGAATGCCTCTGGATCGATCGGTTGATCGATCCAGAGGTCCCAATCGATCAGTGGATCGATTGGGAAGGTGTTGTATGTCGCGATAAGCCCTAGATCGATCAGTCGATCGATCTAGGCGAATTTCCAGAGCACAGAGGTGCTCTGGATCGATCCGTGGATCGATCCAAAGCCTCCCCGATCGATTGGGAGCAATCCAATCGATCGGGATCCGACCGTTGGCACAGATAAAGGTCGTTGGCGTGCGTCTTCTTCGGCAGAACTTCTACTGTTCAATCACGATCTTCACCAGCAACTCCACAGCTCTCACTAAGCTCCAGATCGCCAGTTCTTAAAGGTTCTTGGAGGTTCTTCCAAGTCAAGAGGCGAATCAAAAGCAAGAAGAAGAAGCTAGGGTTAGGGCTTTTGTACTCATTGTAAGCTTGTGCTTGTATTTCATTACCTTTCCCTTTCTTCTTGTATTGAGAGTCTTGTAGGGCTTCCCCGCCTTTGGTAGTTACCATAAAGGAGTGTTTCATAGTGGAGGGTGCGTGAGTAGGTGTGGATCCTTGGACTAGTCACCTCTTGTGAGGTGGATACCAAGTAAACCATTTTTGTTAGCGTTGTGTGTTTTTGTTTCTTGTATTTCCGCTGCATATCTCTGAAGAAACAAGCAACGACGAGCACCTAGCACGCGACGAGCTATTCACCCCCCCTCTAGCTACTTTTCGGTCCCAACAAGTGGTATCAGAGTGAGGTCGCTCTTCACCGGAATCATCGCCGGAAGGGGTAAACAAAACAAGCAAAGCTAGAGGGTGAAGAAGTTGGAGCAAACTCATCAAAAGTCAAAGAATTCAAGAAGCTCAACTTCAAGATGCAATTCCAAGATGGACTTGGATTTGACACAAGGGTGGCTCCACCATACACATCTACAAGCTTCGATCTTTGGAGATCAAGGATCGAGAATTTCTTGATGGTGGAGATAGAGCAATGGTTTGCTCTTATGGAAGGATTTGAAGCTCCAAAGAACTCCAAGGGCAAAGCTCTCAAGAAAAGCAAATGGAGCTCGGAGCAAATTCAAAGGAGCGAGGCAAATGTTAAAGTGGCCAAGCTTTTGGTCAACTTATTGCCTAGCCACATTTTGGCTCAAATTAGAGATTTTGAAGATGCCAAGGAGCTTTGGAGCAAATTGGCAAGGATTCATGAGATCCCCTCCACTGTACCAAATCAAGGAGAATCCAAAGAGGGTGACTCAATGGACCAAGACCAAGAAGAGGAGGACTCCGAAGTTGAGAGATGCTCAACTTCCGAAGAAGAAGGCCAAGAAGAAGTTTCATCTTCAAGGGAATGCAATGAAAGGAACAAGAAGGGAGCATACTCCTTGTTCCATGTACAAGATGATGAAGCCTCCACCTCTAGGATTGAGGGGGAGCAATCCTTGGTGGCACTGGATCAAGAAGAAGGAGAATCTTCCACATCCGGGTCAAAAGAAGAAGAGGATGAAGAAGCTTCCATCTCCACAAGTCAAGCAAAATCAAATGGAGGAATATCATCTTCGGATCAAGAGGAAGCTTCTACCTCCGGATCCAAAGGAGAAAGTGTCATCCCTACACAAAAAGGTATAAACATTTCAATTAATAATAAAAATCATATTATATGCTTTGAATGAAGGGAACATGGGCATTACAAGAGCAAATGCCCTAAATTGGCCAAGAAAAAGGGCCAAGAAAAAGGGCAAGGTAAAGCCCAAGGAGACCATCTCCACAACAAAGAAGAGCAAGGAGCACATTGTGTGCTTCTCTTGCAATCAAAAGGGGCATTACCGAAGTCAATGCCCTAAGGGGAAGAAGGTGGTCAAGGCTCAAGGAGGAAGCTCAATTCAAGGGGGAGCCTCCAAGGTAAAAAGAAAGGTAACTTTCATTGAGCCTACCCCTTTAAATTATGGTAAAAAGCATGCTAATTCTAATCTATATCATTTTAATGCTATTTACCATGAAAATAGGAAGCATGATAGCATTAAGGAAAAACATATAGCTTATCATGCTAAAACCTCTTAACCTAGGTTTAAAAAGGTAGATAGAAATTTAGGCAAGAACCCTAAGGATTCTAGGTATTTGCCTAAGAAGAAGAAAAATCAAGGTTTTAGTGAAAAACCTAAGGTTGAAGAATTATGGAAGGAAAATCAAGTCTTGAGGTCAAGACTTGATAAATTAGAGAAGACCCTTAGAAAAATCGCAAATATGACACAAGGGTCCAAGAGTCAAAACCTAGGTTTAGGACAACAAGGGTCATCCAAGGCCCATAGAGGTTTGGGATACAAACATAAAATAAAAAAGGATGCACCTACTTACCATAGGGTTCCATATAGCTATGGAACCAACCCTAAGCCTAGTGGGCAAGCAAAAATTACTAGGGAGGTCATCCCTAAGAGTATTTTTGCAATAAATGTGACTAAGACTTCTAAGAAGTCTAAGAAAATCACAAACAAGGTCACAAGGGAAGCAATCCCTAGAGTTGACCTAAAAAAAGTGACCAAGGCTTCTAAGAAGCCAAACAAGGTCACTAGGAAGGTATCTAGGGAAGTTATCCCTAGTGAATACCTAGAGCATCCAAGGAGCACCAATAGATTTTGGGTTCCTAGGAGCATCTTCTCTACCCCATAGATGGGCTAGAGACTGTCAACTCTAAGAAGAAGGGTAGTTAACCCAACTTTGAAGAAATTGACATTCAAGGAGCATTTTCAAGGTTATTATTAACCTTTGAAAATGAAATGGATTTAGGATTTACTCTTTGAAAGAGTAAAATGTGCCAAATTGGAGAAGTACTGATTTTATTTTAAATTGGCACAATTTGAGAAAACATAAGAACTACCAAGTTGGAATTTTGGTATGTTCTTAGGAAATTAAAGGCAAGTTAAGCCTTAATTTAAAGTGCTACTCTTGTGGAAAAATGAAATTTGCCAATATTTGAGGAATACGCTTAATTTCAATCGGCAAAAATTAATCAAGAGAATTAGAAATGCCAATATAGGTTTTGGCATTTTCTTGAAGCACTTTTGGGCAATTTAGGTTTAATTTTTAAGTTAGCTAAGATTAAGGATACTTAGATACGTACTCTAGGTAATTTTATTTATGCTAAACCTTATCATATTATGTTTGCCCATCACATGCCATGACACCATATTTAGTTTTATATTTTTCATTCATGACTTATTATGAAAAATACAAAAATACCATGTCATGTCATACATACATCATGTAATTATAGGAATCTTTCTTTTGAAAGCTATTTCATTTTGATGTATGTCATAACATTATCATGCATTATGTTTAATTCCTTAAAAACAAGGACAAATGACATTTATCAACAAGTGTTTTCAACAAGTGTTGTCAACAAGTGGTATTAACAAGTAACATCCTAAGTGGATGTTCAATATCCACAAAATACCTAGATAGATATGCATGATCCCTAGATTAGGGAAAAACCAAACTTTACATCTCACAAAGACCAATAAGATGACTTGTATGTGTTTTAGTGCACATTAGATACAAGTGAGATGTTAGGATGATGAACAAAACTCAAGATGTTGATTTAGTGCATTCTTTTGAGTTTTAAGTTCATCAAAACACATAGTTATGTGTTTTCCCATCATTGGGAAAGCTAATGTACAAGTCATGTGCATTAGGCCCAAGGAATATGGTGGGATATTGGTTTTGAAAATGTTTTTAAAATAATTTTGGAAAACCTTGGTGAAGGCTATCTTTTGAGAGTAATCACCATTGAATAGTTAAACACAAACTTGAAGAAAACACTAAAGTTTTTGCAAGGTTTCAAGTTTGTGTCAATCTTTGAAAATATGAAGTATTTTCTTAGAAAACTATTTTTCCTTGATAGTATATACTCTACATAATGTCTACACAAATTTTTAAGATTTTTGGAATTTTGTAGATTTTTCTAGGGGCTTCTGAAATTCACAGAAAGTGAATTTCAGCAACTATCAGACCTCAATCGATCACCCGATCGATTGAAGGGTCTCAATCGATCGGGCGATCGATTGAGAGCAGGCTTCTCGCGAACAGAAGCTGTCTGGATCGATCCACCGATCGATCCAGCCCTCCTGAATCGATTAGTGGATCGATTCAGCAAGATTCAATCGATTGGAACCCAACTCCAATCGATCCAAGTTGCTGATTTTGGCTGGGAAGGCCTGATTTCAGCATCTTTGAACCTATTTTGGTCTAGGTAACCATTCCAAACCCCTAAAAATACATTTGTATACATAAAAAGGGTGTTTTCATGTGGAAAACAAGGATGGATTGGTTAAGGAAGGCTAAGTTGAAGTTTAGGTTGAGGTTTGTTTCAAATTTTGAATATTTGAACCTCAAAACTTCTAAAATTGGGTTTTCTAAAGTTTTAGGGATTCCAAGTCATTGTTGGTGCAATGATAGGAGTTACCACCATGTCTTTAGGGGGAGGGACTCTTTAAAGACATGAAAATTATTTTTCATGAACCTTGGAAGGTGGTTAACCTTCCGTTAAGAACATGCTCAAGGTTGAGCGTTTGAACTTTAATGGGGAGTGGATATCCTCATTGTTCAAGTGGTTTCAAGTGGATAATGCTCAAGGATGGGCATTTACCTACATTGGGGGAGAATGTAGGGTTAAGGATAATGAAGGGTATGAGACCTTCATTATCGTGTTGATCACAACGAGTGAAGTTGTGAACAATGATGAGCAACTCTTCAGGGGGAGAGTTTTCAAGAAGTGAATTTGTTGATGTGTGCCCAAAAATGGGGCATGGTTTGATGTGTGCCAATAGGGGGAGAATGAAAGGGAGTAAGTTAGACTTTCATTACCTAGAGGGAGTTTGCCCTCTTAGGGGGAGAATGAAGGGCTTAACTTATGTATTCATTACCTAGTAGCATGAAGAAGGTTTAGGCTATGGGATTAGCTTAACTTACATGTGGTATTGTAAGTGATAGTGTTGGTATTGTCAAACATCAAAAAAGGGGAGATTGTTGGTGCAACATCCTTCAGGTCAAGGTTGACCTGGTTGACCAAGCTTGAGTCTTAGTTTGGGTTTCGATGTTTGACAATACAAGGTTGATTGAAAAAGAGTCAAGTAGGTCAAGGATGACTGGATACTTGACTGAGAAGTCCTAACTGGGATGCTAGGCAGAAGGAAAGACCTAGTGAGTGAAGCTAGGCAGTGAGGAAAATCCTAGTAAGTGAAGCTAGGTGAAAGTCCTAGTGAGTGAAGCCAGGCAGAAGAAAATCCTGGTGAGTGAAGCCAGGTGAAAATCCTAGTGAGTGAAGCTAGGTGAAAGTCCTGGTGAGTGAAGTCAGGTGAAAATCCTAGTGATTGAAGCTAGGTGAAAGACCTGGTGAGTGAAGTCAAGCAGAAGAGAAGTCCTAGTGAGTGAAGCTAGGCAGATTGGAAGTCCTGGTGAGTGAAGCCAGGCACGGGAAAATCCAGATGGGTCAAGGTTGACCAGACATCTGGTGAAAGTCCAAGTAGGTCAAAGGATTGACTGGATACTTGGCACGGAGAGATCCAGATGGGTCAAGGTTGACCAGACATCTGGTGAAAGTCCAAGTAGGTCAAGGGAGTGACCGGATACTTGGCAAGATGAAGAAAAGTCCAAGTGGGTCAAAGGGAGTGACCGGACACTTGGTGAGGGAGTCCTAGCAGGTCAAGGGTGACCGGATGCTAGGCATGATGTACCAACAGGTCAAGGATTGACCGGATGTTGGTTTGGGGGCTTGGGACTTGATTTTGGGCAAAAACCAGAAGCCGAATCGATCAGCCGATTAATTGGCTGGAGCCCAATCGATCGGTCGATCGATTGGGGTGTCCCTGCGAGAAGCCTTCGTCCCAATCGATCAGTGGATCGATTGGGAGGAAGTCGCGAGCGCACAGAATGCCTCTGGATCGATCGGCTGATCGATCCAAAGGTCCCAATCGATCAGTGGATCGATTGGGAAGGTGTTGTATGTCACGATAAGCCCTCGATCGATCAGCCGATCGATCCAGGCGAATTTCCAGAGCACAGAGGCACTCTGGATCGATCCATGGATCGATCCAAAGCCTCCCCGATCGATTGGGAGCAATCCAATCGATCGGGATCCGACCGTTGGCGCGGATAAAGGTCGTTGGCGTGCGTCTTCTTCGGCAGAACTTCTACTGTTCAATCACGATCTTCACCAGCAACTCCACAGCTCTCACTAAGCTCCAGATCGCCAGTTCTTGAAGGTTCTTGGAGGTTCTTCCAAGTCAAGAGGCGAATCAAAAGCAAGAAGAAGAAGCTAGGGTTAGGGCTTTTGTACTCATTGTAAGCTTGTGCTTGTATTTCATTACCTTTCCCTTTCTTCTTGTATTGAGAGTCTTGTAGGGCTTCTCCGCCTTTGGTAGTTACCATAAAGGAGTGTTTCATAGTGGAGGGTGCGTGAGTAGGTGTGGATCCTTGGACTAGTCACCTCTTGTGAGGTGGATACCAAGTAAACCATTTTTGTTAGCGTTGTGTGTTTTTGTTTCTTGTATTTCCGCTGCATATCTCTGAAGAAACAAGCAACGACGAGCACCTAGCACGCGACGAGCTATTCACCCCCCCCCCCCTCTAGCTACTTTTCGGTCCCAACACTAAGGCTTATTTAAAGGCTCATTTTTTGGCTCGTGAGCCTACAAACTAACATGTTCGCGAGCTCACGAGCCGAATATCCTTAGGCTCGAGCTCGGCTCGATAAAACTGTCGAGCTCGAAATCGAGCTCGAGCTCAGCTCGATAAGATAAACGAACGAACTCGAACGAGCTTTTTATCGAACCGAGCTCCGAATAACTCGCGAACCGTTTGGTTCATTTACATCCCTAACAAGAAGAATATAAGGATAGTGTAACAACCTACACTTGTCACGCCCCGAGAGAGTCCTTGACCAATAAACGGACATCTCCCCTATAACAGTGACAAATGAAACCTGGATACATTGTCACGCAGCTGTACAAGTATGATAACAATAGCCCACACGATTGAAAAATGATCACAACCACGCAGTTGTATATGCATTCTACACAGTTGGAAATAATCACAACCACGTAGTTATATAAACAACTCACGCGACTGAAATAGAAAGACAGCGGAAGGTAATAATACTACTCAGCCTACACGGCTGGTACAAATACAAACCACGCAAGATAATAGACAAACTACATACCAACATGACTTACACCACAAAAAAACTCAAAAACGAATAAAAAGTGGCACAAGGCTCAAAACCATAAACAAGACAACATAACACAATACTAAGACTAAATACAAAGTACAAATAGCGCAATACCAATTAACATGAAAAGTTGATCTCAGATGTGATGTAGGACTGACAGCCAGGATCCTCCAACCAACTCCTCCAACATCTACTTGTTACCTGGTGAAAGGAAACTAGTAAAAGGCGTGGTGACTTCAGGTAACTCAACGGGTAATAGGCAAATGGTAGTGCATGGATAAATATGTAAGGCGATCAAAGTATATAGTTTCAGTAGGAAAATAAGAAAATGATCATATATGACATGATAAACACACATACCAATACCAGTCTAACACATATGGTATAACTATCAGTAAATCATTAGGAATCAACAACATATCTACTCATAATACCTGGGTAATATATAACAATATATCCATATATGATAAATGTACATGTATGAATCACGACAAGATCTCAAATATATATACAACAGGAGTCTACAACATAAGCAACATGAGTATTGTGCTAGTACATATAACCATAATAGATCGTCAAATGTGATAGCAACGCTCCATCATAAGAATACATCATATCTCATAGCAATGCTCCACTACAAGTAATCCATCGTATGTGGGAGCAACACTCTACCACAAGCAATACAGTATATGTGGGATCAATGCTCTACCACAAGCAATATATTATATGTGGGAGCAACGCTCCATCACAAATAATACAAATGACCAAGACATCTACTATCTAGCTAGAAACTACGCGAGATCACTCTACCACAGATAACTCGTGGGTAGTCCGAAATGTCAGGGTCCCTATTTGCGTAAGATCACTCTACCATAGATAACTCGTGGGCAGACAGGATGTAGCTATCTAGCTACGGGTTGCGCGAGATCACTCTACCACAGATAACTTGTCGACAGCCTAGGGTATAACAATCACTATCGGTTGGCTCTGACCTCAATCTACAACGGGAGGGAGCCATGGTCGATATGATACATGCAAATCTATATATATAATAATCACTATTGACTGGCTCTAACTTCAACCTACAACGGAAGGGAGCCCTGGCCGACAAGATATATGTAAGTCCAAATGTATAACAAATCATTATCAACTGGCTTTGACCACAAGGGGGCAATGGTCATCAAACTAGCTCATACCACAATGGAGCATTGGTCATCTAACTAGCTCATATCACAAGAGAACAATAGTTGTCAAACTAGCTCATACCATAAGAGAGCAATGGTCGTCAACATGCATATAGTGTAATGATGAACATGATGTAAATAATCATGATACTGATACAATCATCATCAATGCAACAACTCTATCAATATAAGTACAACCAGTACATAACCAATCTATCACATAATTCTATAGATATGAAAAGATTCAACAGGTGTCCATCATACAACATATACAATAAGTAGCAACACCTATAGTCCACACCAGACATAAGTGCACACAACAACATAGATATAATCAACATGATCCACCAATAGTACACACCAGACACGTGTGCACACACAACATAGGTATAATCAACATACTACCTCCAATAATACACACCAAATATGTGTGCACACACAACACAGGTATAATCAACATGATACCTCCAATAGTACACACCTGACGCACACAACACAGGTATAATCAACATGATACCTCCAATAGTACACACCTGACGCGCACACAACATAGATATAATCAACATGATACCTCCAATAGTACATACCCAACGCACACACAACACAGGTATAATCAACATGATACCTCCAATAGTACACACTCGACGCATACACAACATAGGTATAATCAACATGATACCTCCAATAGTACATACCCGACACACACACAACAAGGGTATAATCAATATGATACATCCAATGATACACACCCAACATGTGTGAATACTCAACATAAGTATAATCAACAAAATATCTCCAATAATACTTACCAGATATGTACATACATACAACATGAGTATAATCAACAAGATACTTCCAATTAAACATGTCAGACGTGTGTGCACATACAACAAGGATATAATCAACATGATACTCCCAATAATACACACCAAACATGTTGAAACCCCAAGGTTATTTTTGGTATGATCAACCAAGTTAGATTAGGTCATGTTATGTTTTGATCTATGTGTCTAAATGTACAGGAGCTTAGGAGCACAGGAAATCGTCTGAGGGACGAGGTGCTGCGAAAGAGTACACCGGTGGATGAGAAGGATGCGTGCAGTGATTCGAGGGATGAGAAGCCAGAGAGGAAGACTGCTCGAGGAGAAGACCGGAAATTGGGTTCGGATGAGCCCTATTCCGTTAGCTGAAATCACCTAGGAGATCGTAGTAGCAAAGGAGTGAAATGGGGCTACAAGTGTTGCTGGAGGCGCCTTCAAAGGCTGTTGAAGGCGCCTCCGCGCCTTCTGTGGAAGGCGCCTTTGATGAACAGTGCGAATGCATCTTCCATAGCCATGGAAGGCGCCTTCGACTAGGCAATTTTGGTCGTTATGGAAATGATAAAGTTTTATCCTTTGGTCTTACTAGAGGCGCCTTCTAGCCTTATGGAAGGCACATTTAGCCTGCGGATAAGTTTTTCTAGGGTCTATAAAAAGATCACTGGACCTAGGAAAGATGTATCAACTTCAATATTCAGTTTCCTAGTCATTTCTGAGCTTTCACTGTGTGTAAAAGGCTTTTCCGCCTTCAGCGAAAGAGATTCTTAGTAAACTTTCATCTGCCTTGGATTAACAATCATCTAGGTTGTAACTAAGTAAATAGTGATCTTTTACTTATTTCTTTTAAGTTGTTAATTCTGTTTTAATTACTTTATTAATCTGAGTTGAAAGTCGAGAAAGGTGCTTGTTTTAGTGTTTCAGGCAACTCAACCCTCTCCAGCTGGCCTACCTGGACGAACAAGACATATGTGCACACAAAATATAGGTATATCAAGAAAATATAATTCATCTATCACATATATCTATATGTATGAAAAGATCTAACAAGTATCTACTAATGACATATACAATACGTAGCAACACCTATATACATGCGCACACTAACATATGCAAAATCAACATGATAACTCCTATAGTACATACAATACGCATGTGTATGCTACTGCATATAAATAATCTTAATATAAATTTCTATCCTACACACCATACACGAGTGTACCCTACAGAATAGGAATATCAGACAGTGAGACTGTATAGACAATAAAGAAATCATCTAAAAGATCAAACATATAAGTATCAAACACAGATAAAATATGAGTGGAGTCAAAATAAAACAACCTAATATATCAGATAATCTATGTACTAAGTTCAATGAACTATAAAGGTCAAGGAAAAAGTACTCATCTTTATCGTAGCTAGTATTAAATAACTCTCATATCAAGATGTCATCTCTAATAATCATAGTCCTGCGTCATTACACGTTATTTAGCTAATTTAATATGGATTGAATAGCTAAATCAAATTTCAAAAACTAATTAAGGAAAATCTTAATCAAACAATCATTAATTAATTCTAATTAATGATTAACTTTAATTAATCTAATTCATTGATCAAATTAGGGTTAACCCGGTTCTTAACCCTAATTAATTCCATACACCAATACATTAGGGTTTACAACAAGTGCATCACCCAAAACTCACCCAAGCTCAATGGCACATCTAGTGGCTCACAACTGGAGCTATGGATTGTCGATGAACAGTAATGGTTGGAGTTGTGTTGACTGGAATCAAGAAATTGCACATCAATCTTCCACTGCCAATTAGAAAACAATCCCAAATCCAACTAATTAGGAATCCTTACAGTAATTTATCGAAATCCACATCGCCATTGAAGTTAACAAGGATTATTACCTAACTTTCCTCTTCTCTCGCGATGGTAGCAAGCAAACAGAGGCTGATGGTGGCATTAGGTCAAGAGACGCCGACACACAGTGAACTTGTGCCAGATCAGAAGGAGGAGGCTCGACGGTGGCTCTAAGGCATAGTCGAAAGCTTGGCTGCTGAGAGACCTTTGGTGTCTGTGGCCAAAGATGGGAGCCTAAAAGGGAGATCGACTATCAGAGTAAGGCTTGGGCGACCGTCGATGATGAGGAGGAGAGGAGTAGCGGCCGTTGACGGGCGCCGGTGCGATCAGTAGGAGCTCGCAAGTAGCAAGCGACATTGAGGAGCAGTGAGGAAGAGAAATGAGATGATTGAGGGTTGGGTCAGAGGTCGTTGGCATCGATGCCAATGATCGGTGAAGGATGGTGTGGCCTCGAGTGGCGGTGGCAATGTTGCGCAGAGGCGAGAGGAAGAGGGATCGGGAGAGGTGGAATCGAAAAGAAGCTTAGGTAAGGTATTCATTTGAGACTTTAATATTTGATACGTAGGTTTTGATGAAATTAACTTAAGTTAATTAATCCCTTCAACTCCCAACTTAATTGAGATATCTAAATAGGCTTTCTCTTAGCCTAATAACTCTACCCCTTAAAACGTGTCATACGATCTCCGTTTAAATTTTAAAAAAAAATAAAATTCTCGAAAATTCTGTAAAGTTATTTTTCAATAACACTTATTATTAAATTAATATTTATTGACGTATCTTACATTTTTCCTCATTAATAAAAATTTGGCCCCCAAATTTACTGCTCAAACTCAGGGATCATCATCTAAGGGTAACAACTAAGTAGTACCCTCATATATCAATCCATTATAATATCATGAACAAATTTCTAACTGTGAGATATAAAAGGTTCCCTTATAAAACCACGTAATGATCTACCTTCAAGTAAATTGTGATACTCTATATGGGTTATGATATCACCATGCTTCCGCTACTCCCACATTACTACCTAGCCAACTGTGGGTAAATCAACTATCTCTGAAATCCATAACACACACCTCTAACGTCTGTGTAGTGCGCTCAGACTATCCATCTGTCTGAGAGTGAAAAGCTGTACCAAACTAGAGCTCTATTACTCATGGCCTGCTATGAACTTTGTCAGAACCGTGATGTGAATCACGGATCTCTATCCAATATGATAATCAGAGGTACACCATGAAGTCTGGTGATCTCTCTAAAGTATAACTCTACTAATCGATCCAAGGAATCCATCCTATAGATCGGTAAAAAATGAGCAGATTTGGTTAACCGATCATTGATTACCTAAATTGCATCATGTCCTCTCTGTTTTCTAGCTAATCCCACAACAAAGTTCAAAGGGTAACTTAACCTCTTGACTAAGAGTCTACCTATTAAGAGCGCATCTCCACAACTCTCATAATCCTGCTTGACAAAAGGTTGAATACTCTAATATGTATATAGACTCCATGACCTTGGATAAATAATCATGGTCAAGGTCTTGAGCTACTTGATAGAGACAATGTTAATTGAGCCGCCAAACTATTATCTTGTAATCCATCATTCTACGATTGCTCTACTTAAAGTTTAGAAATCTCTAGCGACAAGCAATAGGAAAGGAGACAAAGAAATACTAGCTCTCCATAACACAAAATGATGCTTTGCCTCTCGAAGATCATCTTCTATACCTTATCACTAAGCAATGTTATGATCTCGCAAGTGATAAGTAAATAACTCCATCTTCTACACATCATTGTGGGTCATATATCTCAATACACCATCGAGAAAATCTAACCATATCCAATCGGTCCATGAATCAAGATCTCCCATGGAATAGCATTAGACGAGTCAACTAACCATCACCTTGTTAACCATTATGCCTCAATTCCTCCTTTTTTAGGTTCAAGAACACATGATGATGAGCTATATAGAAAGAGATAGAGAAATACTATCCCTTTAGATCTCAAAATCATCAATAAGAGATGCTTTGTTTCCCCGAAAATCATCCTCTACATTCTCCACCAAGTAACTGTATAATCCCATAGATGGTATGTAGCTAAATAGGCCTTTCCTACATATGTACAAGTCATATACTCGAATGTATCCTCTAGGTTATCTAACTAGGCACGAGGAATCCAAGGATCGAAATCTCCATGAAATAGAGTAAGTTGGTCCTCTTTTGACCTCACCAACAAGAGTAAGTCGGTCCTCTACTAACTAAACTATCATGAGTAAATCAGTCCTCTACTGACCGAATCATCATGGATAAATCAGTCCTCTACTGATCGAACCAACAAGAGTATACTCTATCTCTCACCCAGCATGTAGTATCCAGTGTTGGTATAATTGGTGGTATTCCCTGAGACTATAAACTTTAATCCCCAATAAGTTGTTGACGGACCTGACCCCTTTTTCCCAACTCGGTATCAGTTGGTGCCACAAAAAATTCTATATTCTTTGCATCAAGTATGAGTCCCAAAGTATCAACTAATCGCGTCTGTGGTGGTCCTCGACCACAACTATAAATAACTAACTCACAAAGTATTACCATGCTAACCTCAAGTCAGTGGATACCTAACAGACAAGTATACACATAGTTGTACAAGCCAGCATAACTAAACAAGGTCATGAACTCAAACAAGTATAATAACCAATAGAACATATCTTATTTTCCTATAACTTGGAGATGTTCTGCCGTTGCCTGGTCCCAAAACTTAAAAAGTCACATCGAAACAATAAATCACGAAATCTGAACTATAAAAAATAAGCCTCGTAAACCTATGACTCTAATACCAATAAATTGTCACACCCCGAGAGAGTCCTTATTAGGCAAACAGATGTAAACAGATAACATCTCTCTTGTAACAGTGACAAATGAAATATGAATACATAGTCACGTGACTAACAGCCCACACTACTATAAAACTATCACAACTATGTAGTTATATATGCAACTCACATGACTTGAAATAATCATAACCACGTAGTTATATAAAAAGCCCACACGGTTGAAACAGAAAGACAACAGAAGATAATAATACTACTCATCCTACACGGCTAGTACAAACACAAACCACGCAAAATAATAGATAGACTAGATACCAGCATAACTTACACCACAATAAAAATCAAAAATGAATAAAAAGTGGTCACAAGGATTGAAATCATAAAGAAGACAAGATAACACAATAGTAACACTAAATACAAAGTACAAATAGCGCAATACCAAATAACATGAAAAGTTGATCTTAGATGTGATGTGGGTCTGACAGCCAGGATCCTCCAACATCTACTTGTTACCTGGTGAAAGGAAACCAGTAAAAGGGATGATGAGTCCGGGTGACTCAACGGGTAATAGACAAATGGTAATGCATGGATAAATGTGTAAGGTGATCAAAGTATACAGTCTCAATAGGAAAATAAGAACATGATCATATATGACATGATAAACACACATACCAGTACCGGTTAACACATATAGTATAACGATCAGTAAATTACTAGGGATTAACAACAGATCTGCTCATAATACCTAAGTAATATATAACAATATATCCATGTATAATAAATGTACATGTATGAATTATGGCAAGATCTCAAATATATGCAACATGCGTCTACAACATAAGTAACATAGGTACTGTGCTAGTACATATAACCATAATAGATCATCAAATGTGAGAGCAACGTTCCATCACAAGAATACATCATATGTATGAGCAACACTCCACTACAAGCAATCCAGCATATGTAGGAGCAACGCTCCACCACATGCGATACATCATATATGGGAGCAACGCTCCACCACAAGTAATACATCATATGTGGGAGTAAGACTGTAAATGAATCAAGCATTCATGAACAAGCTTGGTGCTAGGCTTGGTAAGAGCTTATTTATGTTCGTTCAATATACATAAAATTAATTAAACAAACAAACTTGAACAGCTCGTTAAGCTAAACAAACAAGCTTGAATACGTATGTGTTCAGCTCGTTAATGTTCATGAACAACGTTTGTGAACAATGTTCATGAACAATATTCACGAATCATATTTATTAATAAAACTCTTTCCAATATACTAAATAAACAATAAAATAAAATAAATAAATTTAAATTATCAAACTCAATAACCAATCAAACAACTAAAAGTTTCAAACAATCAAACAAGCTTGAATTGAGAGCTTGATAACATCTAAACAAACCAAGCTCGAACCAAACTCAAGTCAAGCTCGAACCAAGCTTAAATTGAGAGATTGATAACATCTAAATGAACCAATCTCAAGCCAAGCTTTAAACAAGCTCAAGCTCATAAAAAATAAACCAAGTCAAGCTTGAACACTCATTTCAAAAGCTTGGTTTATTTTAAGCTCAGCTCGACTCGGCTTGGTTACCTTATCAAACAAACTTGAACGCCCCAAAGCTCAGCTCGGCTTGTTTACAATCCTATGTGGGAGCAACACTCCATCACAAGCAATACAAATGACTAAGACATCTAGCTAGAAATTGTACGAAATCACTCTACTATAAATAATCCATGGGCAGTCCAAAATGTCAAGGTCCCTATCTGTGCAATATCACTCTACCATAGATAATCTATGGGAAGACGGGATATAACTATCTAGCTACAGGCTACGCGAGATTAGTCTACTACAGATAACCTGTGGGAAGCCTAGGGCATAACAATCACTATCAACTGGCTCTGACCTCAACCCACAACGAGAGGGAGCCTTAGTTCATAGAATACATGCAAATCTAGATATATAATAATCACTGTCGACTGGCTCTGACCTCAACCTACAACAGAGGGGAACCCTGGCCGACAGGATACATCCAAGTCCAGATGTATAACAAATCACTGTCAAGTGGCTCTGACCACAAGGCAGCAATGGTCGTCAAACTAGCTCATACCACAAAGGAGCACATCTAACTAAATCATACCACAAGAGAGCAATAGTCATCAAACTAGCTCATACCATAAGGGAGCAATGGTCATCAAACTAGCTCATACCACAATGGAGCAATGGTCGTTAGTATGCATATAGTGCAATGATGAATATGATATAAATAATCATAGTACCGATACAATCATCATTAACGCAATAACTCCATCAACATAAGTACAACTAATACATGACCAATCTATCACCTAAGTCTATAGATATGAAAAGATCCAACAGGTGTCCACCATATAACATATACAATCAGTAGCAACACCTAGGGTGTGTTTGGTTGGGGGTTATCCTTTGATAAATTTGGTTATCCATCTAAGGTTATCATTGAAAACTCTGTTTGGTTTAGATAATTGACGATTTTGAGTAATGATTTATGCCCGACATGTCAGCAAAAGGGGCATGCAATCTAGAATAAAAAAAACTTGGAAAAATGAGATTTTTCTTGATTCCAAAATTAATAAAAAAAATTTACCAAAAATATCTTTCAATATTTACACTTTGGGACAAAAATATCCCTAAAATTTTATAACAAAATTTTCATTTTAAATTATAAAAAATAAAAATATGTGATATTATATATATATATATATATATATTAAAGTAAAAAAATTACTAAAAACATAAAGTTAAAAAAATGTAAAGTTAAATAATAATAATAATAATAATATATTGTTGGTTTTGTAACTGAGAGTAATATAGTAAAATATTAAAATCTTCAAACAAATAAATTTTTGTTATATTATTAGGTTGAACCAAATAACATTAGGTTATATTGTATTCCCCACAAGCTTAGTTATGTGATTACCTGATAATTACATAACTAATGTTATACGTGATAACTTAAACCAAACATACCCTACAAGTTATCCTAGCTGAATAAATAAAGTGATATAACAGTAGACTGGCGATACCTCGTTTCTTTTTCAATTGGCAAATATTTTTATAGTGTTTGGTGTGATGTGGTGGTTATGGATGTATGTCATATATTGTTGGGTTAACCTTGGTGGTATGATCACAGTATTGTTCATGATGGGTGAAAGTATACATATACCCTTCACATCAAGGAGAAAAAGATTATGTTGGCGCCACAACAGGAAGGAATTACTACAATTCTAGTAGCTAAAAATATTAATATGCTTTCTATATCCAGGTTTCTAGTATAAGTATCTTGGGTTAATTTTGATGTAGTCAACTAAGTCAAGTTAGGTCTTATTATATTTTGATGTCTTGTGTCTAAGTGTGCTGGAACTTAGGACCACAAGAAGTCGAGCAGAAGACACAGCGGACTAGAAGGATGACACGGAAAGGGAGTTGACGGACTCAGTGCATTTAAGGGATGAGAAGTTATGAAAAGTACACCGATAACAAGAAGGATGTATGTGGTGTATCCAAGGGACAAGAAGTCGGTGAGGAAGATTGCTCGAGGAGAAGGTCGTCGTTGGGTTCTAGTAAACTCAATTCTAGATGGCCGAAGCATCATCCAAAAGGAAGAGCGAGGAAAAGTTAACCTTTCTTGAAAGTTAACTGTTCAAGCTGACTGATGGAAGACATCCTCAAGGAAAATGAAAGGTGCCTTCGCGCTTTCATGGAAGGTGCCCTTGTGCCTTTATGGAAGGCTCCCTTAAGGAAGATTGCAGGCACCCTCGCGCCTTCATAGAAGATGCCCTCAAACTGGTTGGAGGCGCCCCCAGTAGTTGTTGATAAGGATCAAGTCTTATCGTCGGAGGATAAGCTCTATCCTCTTAGATGATCCTTGGACCATCTTGGAGGTGCCTCTGAGCGACGAACATCAACGGATGCTTCATCCTAGGAGGCTATAAAAAGTCCCTGAAGCTAGGAAATAAACAACAACTTCTGTATTCACTTCTTAGTTACTTTCTGAGCTATCAAAGAGTGTAAAAGGTTTCTCCGCCTTTAACGAAGGAGATTTTTTTCTAGTGCTTTCATCTGCTTTGAATTAACAACCACCTAGGTTGTAATCAAGTAATCTCTTGTGTCTCTTACTTATTGTTTAAAGTTTTTTTTCATATTATGTTTATTACTTGTGCTTAATTAATTAATTGTCCTTGATAAAGTCCCAAGCAAGAGAAATTCTCTAACTCTCCTTGCAAGCTATTCACCCCCCCTATAGTCGGCCTACCGGGTCCAACAAGAGGTATCAGAGCTTAATCACCTCGGAAAGACTAACTGCCGATTAAAGTAATAAGACAATGGTTGAACCAAGTATCTACCCGTCAAAGTTTGAGGGAGAGTTCTCTATATGAAAAAAAAATAGAGGTATTTTTTAAAACAGATTTTGATTTGTTATTAATAATGAAATATGACTTTATTACACCTAGAGATCAACAAAGAGCTGATAAACAAGAATACTTGTGGACCAAAAAGGAGCAAGTCGACTTCATGATAAACGGCAAAGCAAAGTTCCATATGCTGAGCATTCTTCCGCCTCAAGAAGTCAATCAGATCAGCAGCTACAGTTCAACTAAGGAACTTTGGAAAAAGTTCCTAAAACTACATGAAGGAACCTTAGAAGCAAAGCTTGCAAGATGGGACATCCTTCGGAATTAGCTGACAAATCTCCGGATACAAGAAGGAGAAATGGTAGCCCAATTGCACGAAAAGGTCAAGAAGCTTATCACCAGGCTAACAAACCTCAGAGAACTGGTAACCAACTAAGACTCAATCTGATATACTCTCAATGTCTTTCCTAGAACTTCAGAGTGAACGTCAATAGTAGATTCTTACTACATTTCAAAGAATCTAGAGGTAAGTACTTTAGAAGAATTATTTTCCACCTTCGAATTACATGAGTCTCGACATGTAGAATAAACAAAAGAAAAATAGCTGCATCAGAATTTAGCATTGCAAGCCAAACAAATCAGACCAGATTCAAGTTTATTAGCGGACGAAGACAAGAAAAAGGGCACAAAAAGGATGCATGCCAAGAAGTTCCTCCCTGAAAGAATTTAGCATTGAAAGCTAAATAATTTTTTTAAAACTAATAAATTTAATAAGACGCAGACCAAGAAATGTCTCCCTGAAAGAAAAAAAAGTGTGATGTTACAACTGTCAAGAAAAATGACACATAAAGGACAACTACCCGAAGCTAAAGAAAAGGAAAAAGGGGTCAAGATGAACAAATCATAAGAATCTTAAGGTGACGTGAGATGAATCATCATCATCCGAATCTGAAATTGAGGCCCACGTTGGAATCACACTTACAACCAACATTTAGATGAAGTGGAATATGGAGTTGTATATCCTTTGTTACCATGTCAAAGTGTTGCTCTTGCCACGGCCACTAAGTTACCTGTCGAAGTATAGCAGCTGCTAGCAGATTTTTATGAGTTGATGTCAAAGGATCTTCCTTCTAGACTACCACCTATGTAAGATATCCAATATCAGATTGACCTTACTCTGGGGTCGAGTTTACCTAATCGGATAACTTATTGCCTTAGCCCTAAGGAAGCTGAAGAATTATAGTATCAGGTGATGGAGTTGCTGGAAAAAGGGCATATCCAAGTGAACATGAGCCCCTATATAATTCCTGCCCTACTAGTGCCGAAGAAGGATAGCTCGTGGCGTATATGTGTTGATAGCACAACCATCAACAAGATTACAATGAAGTACATGTTTTTAATTCCTCACTTTGATGACATGTTAGATCAGCTATCCAGTTCTAAGGTCTTCTAAAAAATTGACCTTAAAAGTGGAAACCACCCGATCAGAATAAGACCTGGTGATGAATGGAAGATGACATTCAAGATGAAGCATGACTATATGAGTGGATAGTCATGCCTTTTGGACTATCTAATACTCCTAGCACCTTCATGAGGTTTATGATCAGATCTTGCAACCCTTCATGGGAAAGTTTGTGGTCGTATACTTTGACGACATCTTCTTTTATAGTCCAATATGGGCATCACACTTAGATCATCTCTGTGTTGTTTTCCAAAATCTAAAAATGGAGTGATTATTTGTAAACAATAAGTGCTCTTTCTCTACTATATCGATAACTTTTTTTGATTTTATTATGTCTACTAATGGTGTACATGCAGATCAAACAAAGATAGATATAGTCTTAGAGTGGCTTAAATCGAGGACCTTGCATGATGTCAGAAGTTTCCATGGCTTAGCTTCTTTCTACCCTCGGTTCATCAAAAATTTTAGCACTTTGATTGATCCTATCACCGAGTGTCTCAAGGAAAGAGATTTCAAGTAGTTTGAAGAAGCAATGGCTAGCTTTCAACTAGTCAAACAGAGGATATCCGAACTGTGTCACCATTATGCTAAGGCACCAAGCTGAAAGTCTGAACCGTGTCGCAAATGTTCTGAGTCAGCATTCTTCATTACTCATCACCATGAGTACCAGCACTACAAACTTTGAGGTTTTTCTAGATATGTATGCAGTTGACCCATCATTCGAAAGGATATTCCAGGAGATACATGATGGTCACGAACATGATTTTATTTTTCATAATAGTTGTCTGTTTCGTGGGTTGTAGTTGTGTATTCTATACTGCTCTCTAAGATAGCAGATTATGAGTGAGCTTCATAATGAGGGGCACTTCGAACGTGATAAGATGTTGGCCCTCATCTATGCCAATTTCTATTGGCCCAAGTTGACTAGCGATGTAGCTCACATTGTTGATCGATATTCTATGTGCCAGCCATCTAAGGGGGTTCTAACAAATGTAGGCTTGTACACTCCTCTACCCGTTCCTAAAACTCCTTGGTTCGATGTCAGTATAGATTTCGTCTTGATATTACACTACACCCAATGAACCTCAAATTTAGGTCTTATTAGGTTGATAGATTCTCAAAGATGACACATTTTCAAGTTTGCAGGAAGACTATGGAGGTTGCCCAGATTATCCATCTTTATTTCAAGGAAATTGTATGTTTACATGTTGTTCCTCAGTCTATAACTTTAGATCGAGATACCAAGTTCATTAGTCACTTCTGGAAGAGCTTATGGGAAAAATTGGGCGCGTAGTTGGACTTTAGTAGTGCTTACTACCCTCAAACAGATGGACAAACTGAGGTAGTGAATCAAAGTCTAGGAAATCTTCTAAGATGCCTCAGAAGAACTAAACCAAAGCAGTGGTACTTGGCATTACCTTAAGCAAAGTTTACCTACAAGATCAAGAAACAGGACCACAAGATTAAGTCCTTTGGAGATTGTCTATGGGCAGAATCCATCAAGAGTTCTAGACTTAGCCCCTATTCCACGTGTAGGGCAAATTAGTCCTAAAGCAGATGAGATGGAAGAGTATCTTCGAGGTATTCATGAGCAGATGAAAGTAGCAATTATGGAAAGTAATACCAAGTATAAGACTCGGGTCGATAGTCATCGTCGATAGGTACTTTTTAAGATTGAAGATTTTGTCTAAGCTGTATTGACTCGTGATCATTTCCCTGTTGGAGAGTATAATAAGCTAAAGAGTCAAAAAAATTATTGTGAGATATTGTAGAAGATTAACTATAATGTCTACAGGTTGCACCTTCCTAGTCATCTGAAGACTTCTGATGTCTTTAATGTGAAGCACTTAACTTTTTATTTGACAAATGCTGATGAAGCTAATATAAACTCAAAGGTTGAGTTCTTTTCAATTCGAGGAGACTAATGCAGGCTCAACCCATGTTGAAGCTCCTAATATGACCCTTCAAACTTCATACAGTCATAACTTTTGACTCAGGACTCAGAATCACTCTGTTTATCGCCACACATGTAGAATTTGAAAGTCTATGTTTGTTATGGGTGAATCCATAACCACAAATTTCAACCCTAAATTCTACCATTTAAACCATTTTTAGAGCCTTTTTACTATGTTTGTCATATCAATAAAGACAAGTTCACAATGTGACTCTAAAGAACAGCAACGATGGTCTTTTTGGAGATAAAAATAGTCAGGAAAAATACATTTGATAAACTTCGAGACAAATTGAACCGTCTAAGAAACATGGTTTGAACACATTTGATAACCCACCAAACTGCACCAGCTTAAAACTATGGTTTTTTGTGATAACCATTGTGGGGCTAAAAAAGCCTAGAAAACCAACAATACAAGGCAACTGGAAAGTAGTTAGAATCTAACATTTTGAATTAAGGGATCTTGTTAGTCAACAACGTTGGAAGAAAGAGAGTAGTTATTTAGTATTTTACTTTTATAACAAGGTTTTGTTGTTCAAAGGGAACAACAAGGGGGGCTGTGAGAAGTTTATTGTAGGAAGCTACTCATCAATCACCCTGTGATTCAACAAAAAGAGGCAATAGCAAGGGCCCAATCTTCCTTGTCGCAATAGTTGGCTAGAAGACACATCTGGCGTCACAAGGTTGTGGGTAGGCATGGCAGTCATGAGTCAAGTCCTACGGTAATTGAGTGCATGCAGGAAGGGTGTTGCTTGTGTGCATCATGGTGTCACGCAGGTCTGGCAATCATGTGTCTGCAAGCATTGCACAAGGAAGGCCACAAGAGCTCAAGATTTAATTGGTGTGCGGAAATAGTCCTCACCAAGAACTGTAATAGATTGACGGCTCTGATTCTCATACCACAACATGATTAATAGGGATTTCTTACTCTAGCTAATCCCCTCTAACCATATTTGTATTCATTACTTTTACAATTTACACCAAAATGAAATATTTACTTTTAAGTGCCTAGCTATTTACAATTAGGTCTTTAAACACTTTATATATATCTTCAACTAAGGTCAAAATACATGTCTATTCTAAGAGTTTTATATATATCTTCAATTAAGTCGAAATGAATGTTTATTCAAAGTATTATTTGGAATTGGGTCTAATGACTTGAATTGGGTTCAATACGGTTTAAGATGTGCTACATGGTAGAGATAGGGTTTTATTTAGTTTTGATTGTGGGCTCAATAAGTAGCCAACCCACCTAGTGAGATAAGGTTTGATTGTTGTGGTTGTTGTGGGTTCAGTAAGGCTCAACCTGGGCTTCTAGTTTGCATTAAATCATTTTTTTTCATTGAACTGGATTCAACTATGAACAGATAAACCATCCAGGAAACAAGTTAAGGGAAGGATCCTGACGAGCAACTCCCCCCTTCATCTTCTTTTGCGTCTTCATCTTCTTTTACATCTGAATGAGATCAAAAGGGTGCAAGGGAGATCACACGATCAAATAATGAGTGACAGAGAACACAACAATCAAATTACTTGAAGCTGCAGTGATAAAGTGGCACAACTAGAAGAGATTCAAGAGAGATAGCTAACAAAGAGTATTGACATATTGAATAGACCAGAGCATAATAAGGGGAAAAATAGAGCAGGAGAGATTGAGACATTAAGGAAGAATATTTGTTAACTCACTCTTCCTAAGGTGTAGAGTCCGTAACAATCACTACAAACTAAGACAGGATTTTAATGTCTGATAAAATGATACATGATTGGCATCAAGCGGCACCACCAAAACAAATAATTTTTGTGTATTGACCTAGTTTCAAATTTAGTCCATGATCAAAAAAAATACATTTCGTTCATATTAACCTGCATGGAATAAGATATAGAAACATGCAATGAATGATTACTATAAATATTTTTAATCAATATTATTGTTTCATATTGCTTAGAATTCTAAGTTTAATTGCAAAACTAATTATACAACCCAACTTTTTTAATTAGTACATTTTTGATAAAATTAAATTCAGGCAAATAAAATTTAAATTTCTTTAATTTAGTATCATATTAATATATCCAATTTATTCTACCATATATCTATACATTTTTGAATGTACGGAGTATTTTACCAGTATTATATACACAATTCAGTATCCAGTGAAGATTAAAATACTTATCTGGAAAGGAATTCAGCATCTTCCACTTAATTGTTATTGTTCTGGGACTTTTCTGAAGATTTTTACATACCCAAATAGTACCAAATAATAAATGAATATTATTCACAGCATTTTCCTCATCATGAGAAGTAATCGTGCTTAGCTGAATGAATAGGTGGCAATAAAATTCAAAAGTTAAGTTACCTGAATTCTTAGTGATTCCCACATAGATTTTGTCGTTTCCATCGAACAATACACGTTATACAACGTGTTGTCCAATGTGTTGAGAACGTAGTTGCGGCAAAGAAATCTACGTGCGTCCACGTATCACATGTAGTCTTATTATTGGACTTGCCTTCCGTAGCAGTCGGTGGGTCTCTATGAGAAAACCGCATGAGGTTTAGCGTTGTCAGGTATAACATCTTTTGCTACCATCGTTTGAAGTCGGTTCCGTTGAACTTCTCTGGCTGTTCTCCGTGTGGAATGACAGTTAAACAGTCATTGATCCCAGCTATCAGTTTGCACAATTAAAAATAAATCGTCTTAAAATTATTGGGATCTTTGTATTGGTGCAATCTGAGCGCCGACAGAATGACGGTATACCACTGTTTTGGTTGAGTCGAGGTTAGAATTAGACTCTATCTCTTTAAGATGAATTTGCCCCACACACGGTGCTCACGGAACACAGCAATCATCTCCTAAGATACAACAACTTTATCTTGCGATAGCAACACTGCAAATCGCAAGACCTCCGAACCGAAGAAGGCTTCTCGAACTCTCCAATGCAAGTATGAAATGCAATGTTTGCTTTGCTTGGAAGGAATTGAGTGAGTGAAATGAGGATGTGAGTGATTTTATTTATACTAAATGAAGGGGTATAAGAACATTTTTGTTCAATTAGATCTCATCCATCCATTTTGAATTGAATGTTGTAGATCACACCCTTTCCTAAGAGGCACACTATCTCTTCATAAGATGTCTCACCCTTTAATTATCTAAAAAGATACTTAAACTTTTTAATTTCTCATTTATAATTTCTAACCAACAGTAAGTAGGCGTTAACAACAAGCAAGTCATATGAATTGAACAAAGCATTATTAAATAAGACTTATTTCATGTAATATACTTTTTTTTTAAAAAAAAAATAAACATGAAACTAACTTAATGTATACTTTAAACCCGTCTAGAATGATAAAACCCAAATTGGTTGGCCAACAATCCTCTTAGATTGACCCCTAGCAATAGCAATTCTAGAAGAATAAACTTTTCTTTGGTTTTCTCCTTACCATGTTTATAATGAATTGCTCTTTTCAGATTAGCCACTTGACTTTTCATATCTTTGTTTTCAACCTTTAGTTCTTAAATCTTATTTTTTATTTTAAAACATGTGATTCATGAAAAAGAAATAAATTAATGAACTAATTTCATTTTCAAGTGAAACAACTCACCTTTTCAAAGCCTTATTTTTCCTCTTATACTTATCTAACGATTTAGTTAGAGAAACAATAATATCAAGAAGTTGTTCTCCACAAGGAGAGCTCACCTCACTTACAAATTCATTCGAATTTTGCAAAGTTTCTTCCCCTTTGCTTGTGTTTGCTCCTCCCCCATCGTCTATTTCCATTATTTCTAAAGCACATGCCTACCTTATCATGTGCCCTTTATTTATCATGTGCCCTTTATTGCATTGAAAACACCTAACCTTAATACTCTTTTGTGGTGTATACTTCTTCATCACTATTGGCCATGGTAAAAAAAACATTTGACAAAGATGAAGAGGATGGTGTACGACTCCTTTTCTTTAATTTCGTGCGTATGCCAGTGCTATTCCTCTTTCTTTCTTCCTTTTTTTTTTTTTTTTTTTCTTATTTCTGTATATCTGGATTCATATAATTTTATAGTTGAAAATAATTCTTCTAGTATATATATTTACTTGGTTTCAGACATTTGTTTAAAGTGGATCTCAAATTGACATTGATTCTACGGATGAGTTCTTTAATTTGTACTGTGTGTGCGCATTTGGGTATCCTTTTCTCCATCTCGCACTTTGAATGTGTTTACGTAAGTGCGGAGGAGATCTCAGTTTGCAAGCTTTGCTTTGCATGATCCCTTGTGTGTATCCACTGAGTTCTCCCACAATCTATAGCACTCATGAGCATTCCAACCTTGTTAATTAATCTCTTGCGTAGGGAGATCGTTCAAGAGGGTCAACTATATGCTTTGGCATCTGCTCTCTTCTTTATGCTTCTCGTCTGTTTTGACATCGAAAGTATTGGTCCGTCAAATATTTAGTGGAGGTGCATACCCTTCTATTGTTAGTGTCATGTCAATGTCGACGATTCGAAAGTCCAAATAAACTTTTAGTGATTAGTACTATGGTGCTTGTGTGTGCTTGCTTGTGTTAGAATAAGTACAACAAAATAATAATAATAATAATAATAACACAAAAGAAAAGCATATAATGCTAATATAGAAGAGATCGTTACATGATTCAGACCTCCGATAATGCTCCATTGCCTATTGATCCATTAAGTGGATCACACCTGCAATCCCACTAAGAAAATCTCCTTGGATGAGGTGGAGAAATGCCATACAAGATGTATATCCTTTTTTTGTAAGATAATAACTTTAAGTAAAAGAGAAGAAATCATTGAGCTTGTAGAAGAAGCCTCTTTACGATACTCAATCTTGTTAATCTCGACTCCACAAAGCTAGAAACTAGGTATGATTTTCACGCAATGTTTTAGAGAAGAAACATGCTTGTTACTTATATAGAGAGACCTCCAATGGATAGCCAATGACTACTTCTCAAACTTATTAGTCGGTTGAAATCTTCTTTAGTCAACTCAAATTCAAATAAAAGTATTTTTACGTGCCTCTTATCTATAGTTTAGTAACTCATAAAAGCTCCAATCAACTCAAATCTTGTTCTATTGATTGGTCAACTCAAACCTAATAATAGAGCATTTTGTTCATGAGCAGGGAGTTTACAGTCAACTCAATGTTAGGACCTGCGCGAGCTAGAAAAGGGATAATTAGCTTCTATCGCTTCATCTTAATTGTGTACTTGTCGTTCGAATATACAACAGAAAACTTAAATCAAACTTGACGTCATATGCATAATACCTTGGTTTTACTTGGTATCCGCCTCTTAGGCGACTAATCTAAGACTTAGCCCTAACGATCTACCACTACTATAACCTTTTTTCTTCTTGGATACCTTTTGGAGGTAGAGGAGACTCTTACAACACATGTTGTTACAAGCAATACAAAATACAAATGAAAATAAAAGCGAAAACGTAACACTTTACAATTGAGTAATTTTGCTTTGATGCTTGTTTATCACTTTGGATTACCTATTGATAGTGGGAAATGTTAAGACACTTTGAGAGCCCGGGGGTGAATAGCTTTGATCGATTCGTCGATGATGATTTGTAGTAGATATCTTGAAGTGAAGACTCACCAATGTTAACACTTGGATTTATTTAGTATCTACCTCAAGAGGTAACTAATCCAATGATCCACACAGTCCATACACTTCATTATGTAAAACACTCATTCTCGAAAACAATCCGGAGACGAAGAAATCTCGTATAAGCTCACAATAAGAAAATGAATACACAATACAATAAACACCTTGCTTAATCTCTTGAAGTTTGTAGAAGCCTCTTGATCGTTTGGAAAGTGCAACAATACTTATCTTCCAAGGGCTTAAAAACTGGCGGAGAATGTGGAAGAGAGATGGCTTTGAAAAAATCCACGAAAACCCTTTTCTAGGGTTCTTCAACGCCTCATAATCGATTAGACTCACTCCTAATTGATTGTCACATGGGATTTGCCCGTTCAACCTGCAGAACAACTCTTTTTAGAAACCCTAATCGATTGACGAGTCATCCAAATCGATTCAGAGAGTCTTAATCGATTATTCAATTGATTATGTAACTCTCTATTTGCTCGCAAAAGGCCTTAATTGATTGATCCAATTAATTAAGACTTCTTAATTGATTGCCTCAATTAATTTTTCTTCTCATAATAAAACACTTCCTAATCGATTGACCCAATCGATTAACAATGGCTGAATCAATTGGGTCAATCAATTCAACCATTATTTTCATGATTTCTCTTTGTGAAACTCTCAATCAATTTGGAATCCATCCTAATCAACTGGTGCGACCCTAATTGATTATCCCAATCGATTAGGCTCAGTCTAATCAATTGCTCTAATCGATTATTTAACCTTAACTTGCTTGATGCAAGTTTAGGGTTTCCTTGCCCAACATCCAGTTAACCGTGACTTGTTGGAACTTCCTCACTAAGTGTCCGGTTCTCCTTGATCTACTTGAATTTTCTTCTTGCCTAACCATTGTTAGGATTTTCCTTTGCCAGTACGCAGTCTTCCATGACCCACTTAAACTTCCCTTAAATACTTATAAATGCATTTTAGAGGGTTAAGGATGGTTAACTCAACTCAGTGTAGTCTAATGGACAAAAATCATACTATTTAAATCAAAATCAGACTTCCTTAACCGATTGATTTCAGCTGCCAATCGATTACAACCTCTTTGAATTGATTGAAGTTGGGTTTCAATCGACTACCGCAATGCTAATCGATTAACCTAATCGATTATATCTTTTAATCAATCACTTGATCGATTCTGCGAGCCTCAATGCTCATGGGAATTCACTCCAATATATTGCCCTAATCAATTGGGGTGTGGTAATCGATTGATCTAATCAATTACCATAACTGAATTTCTATTTTCGATTTCAGACATAAATTCAAAAATGCATAAATAATTCTATAAAATTAAAAAATTTATAAAAATTTATGTAGACATTAGTTAAGACATTCTATCATGGAAAAATAGTTTTTTTTTAAGAAAATACAATCATTTTTTAAAGATTAACACATAATTGGAAATCATTGAAAACTTCAATATTTCTCTCAAATTTGTATCTAACTATTCAATGATGATTGCTATCAACAAATAGTCTTCACTAAGGTTTTCTAAAACCTTTGTGAAATCATTTTTCAAAACTAATTTTCAATCATGATCTTTCGGTTAAATACACATAACTTGTACACTTGCTTTCCCCATGATTAGATAACACATAATCTATGTGTTTTGATGAAACTAAAACTCAAATCGATGCACTAAATCAATATCTTGAGTTTTGTTCATTCTCCTAACATTTTACTTGTATCTATATGCATCAAAACACATACAAGCTAACTTATAGTCTTTGTGAGATGTAGATATTGATTTTCCCTAATCTAAGGGATCATGCATTTCTAACTAGATATTTTAAATTTTGATCATCCAGCTAGAATGTCATTTGATAATTAATGTCATTGCCCTTAATTATAAGGAATTTAAACTAATGCATGAAAATGATTATGATATATATCAAATGCATATTTTTTCAAAAGAAAAACTATCATGAATATATATGTGATATTTTTTATAAATATATATGAATGCTAAATATGATGTCATAATAGCATGACATGTGATAGGGCAAACAAAGCATGACAATTTAGCATAAATAAAAATATCTAGATTTTCATCTAAGTTTGCCCTTAACCTATTTTTGCTACATTAAACCTAATTTGACCTAAAAGCCACCTTTTTCGTTAAATGTGCTAAAATTCAATTTAGCACATTTTGCCTTCTATTTTAGTTGTGTTAATTTAATTAAGCTTAATTCCTCAAATATTTCAATTGACACATATTTACTCTTCAAGAGTAAAAATTAAGTTTTCATTTTCAAAGTGTCTCAATCACCTTAAAAATGCCCTAAAATGTCAACTTCACATAATTAGGTTAACTACCCTTCTAATTAGAGTTGACACTCTCTAAAACTATCTAGGGTGTAGAGAATATACTCTTAAGAACCTAAAATCTATTGGTGCCACTTGGTTGTGTTGAATAAGTGAATGAAGAAGAAATGGAAGAGGAAAGAGACTCCATTATAAATGGAACTTTAGTCCCACATTGGAAGTTTCAAGGCATTTTTGTTGGTTTATATTGATCACATACATTGAGGATGTAAACAAATGCATGGGGAGAGGCTCTCGCTCATGCGTGGGTGCGCAGGGGGGGGTACAAATCTAGGGTCCGGATTGCACTTAACCAAGTTGACTCGTGTGCGAGGGCAAAATTTGCCCAAGTGGAACAACCAACGTTTTGATCTGAAACAGATGCATTAAATTCAAGATTAATGCAGAATAAAACCAGCCGAGTAATAATGAGTGAAATGGTGGTCGTTTCACTGCTCGCCTTATAATGACCATTAAGATCATTAACTCTGGCCATTGATCCGAGCTCCTATATAAGGAGGCTCCGATCATAGGCAGAGAACACACAGCAAGCAAAACAAAGACTCTCCATTTTTCTTCCTCCTCCTCTGTCGTGTATCTCCTGCTCGACGGAGTGCCCGTGGTAGCATTCGGGTACCACTCAGATCGTTGTGACTACCAGTGTTTGGTCGGATTCACGGTTAGTCGTTGTATCCTGGGAAACAGACGATCCTTGTAAGCCTCAAAGCACAGCCGGAGGCGGGTGAATCTGTTTCAAGGAAACTGCGACTCGCAGGCCTTGGTCAGCTCGCCCGGTCGATCTCTTTGTCAGACCGACAGACTTCTCTGCCCGCTCGGGATCTTCGACCGGCCTGTTAGATCGCCCGATCGGTCAATCTCTTTGACAGCCTGACTTGTCTGCTTCACTCGACCTGTCTACTCGACTCGATCGACCTCTCTGACAGCCCGACTTGTCTGCTTCGACCGACCTATCTGCTCGACCCGACCAACCTCTCTGTCTGCTCGATCCAACCGACCTCTCTGCCCGCCCGATTTGTCTGCTCAACCCGACCGACCTCTCTTGCTCGGGCTATCTGTCTGGTCCGACCGGCCTCTCCTGTTAGGCCTATTTGTCTCGTCCGACTAGCCTCTTTGCTCGAACGCTCTGCTCACTCAGTCATTCTGAGGTTGACACTTGGATAAAAATCAGTCCCTGTTGGCAGCCTGAGATCATCCGCTCAGGTCATCTCTATTGTAAGTTGAATTTAAATTTTGTGTAATTTTAAAATTTAGCTAACTCCCCAAAATCTCCGGCAACATATTATTTTGTCCAACAGGTTGTGCTAGATATTCACTAGAGATAACTTCCCTAGAAACTTTCCTAGGCTTCTTTGAAGCTTTAGTCACACTAGTCTTCTCAAGGTCAACTCTAGGGATTGCTTCCCTTGTAACTTTAACTTGACTCCTAGACCTAGGACTAGTTCCATAACTATATAGAACTATATGGAACTCTATGACATAAAGACACATCCTTTTTAGTTTTCGGTTTGTATCTCAGACCCCTCCTACTATTGGATGGTTCTTGTCTATTTTGACTTAGGTTTTTTGTTCTTGGATCCTTTTTCTTCATTTGTCATTTTTCTAAGGGTTCTCTCTAATTTTCCAAGTCTTGATCTCAAGACTTAATTTTCTTTTCATAAATCCTCAAACTTAGATTTTTCATTTATCTTTTGAGAAGTTTTTTTTAGGCATATATCTATTTTTCTTAGAATTCATGCCTAAATCATTTTCTACCTTTCTATCCTTAAGTAAGGTAGTTCTAGCATGATACGCTATATATTTTTCTTAAATTCTATCATGCTTCCTATTTTTATAATAAATAGTATTAAAATAATATAAATTATTTCTAGCATATTTTTTTATCATTTCTTAAAGGAATTATATTAAGAAATGATACATTGGGTTTACTCTTAAGAGCTACCTCTTGAATTGAGCTTCCTCCTTGGCTCTTGATAGGAATCCTCCTCACCCTTTGACATTGATTCCGATAGTGACCCTTTTGATTGCTAGAGAAACATCTAATATACTCCTTGTCTTTACGTACCAAGGCTTGTGTCTTCTTTGACTTCTCCTTTGCCTTGGATGCTATTTGAGCCTTCTTCTTGGTCAATTTGGGACAATTACTCTTGTAATGTCCTTTTTCCTTACACTGAAAGTAAATAATATGATCTTTATTTTTACAAATTAAAATTATTATACTTTTTTTGCTTGTAGGGATGACACAAGACTCTTCTTCATTCAACCCGAGAGTAGATGTCTCTTCTTGCTCCTGTGTCAATGATCTACACTCCTCCTCAATTCTTGAGGTGGATTGTAAGATAAGACAATAAATAATAATAAAATAATAAGTGTTATTGGATAAATAACCTTATAGAATTTTTTTAAAAAATTTTAAAAAAAATTCGGGATTTAAACTGAGTCCGTATAACATGGTTACGTGTTAAACAGGGTTAAAAGGAATTAAACGAGGAAATGTTTAATTTCCTAAAAATGATTAATCAAATAAATAAGGAAAAGCTAGGTTAGGATTATCAAACCTAAGTATATAACATATCCTATAGGTCTCAAGCCATAAAACCCGATCCCCTTCCTCGCGTTCACTCCGTTCTCCACTCGAACGCCATCGGCGTCGTCTCCCCTCTCACGGCACCGATCGCTTGACACCGAGCCTCACTAGTTCCCTCGGCTAGCCCATCCCTGGATGACAACCCCGACCAGGAGCTGATCCACGCAGCAGTAACTCGTAAGATCCACCAAGTTGTGCCCAAGTTTTGGGCAACGCCGCTGTCACCCTCCTCTTCACACCACTTGTGCCATAACCCGACCCAATCAGTCATCACTTCCTTTCCCCCTTGCCGCTAGATGATAACGAGTCTGTCACACTCATAAATCAAATTAACAAATGTATATTCACTGAACCCCTTAACTACACAATTATGTTATAGTAACGAGCCCAGGATCGATCTCGAGGAACAAATGGTAGAATGTAATCTAGGATTGTATTTTATTCCTATTTTTTGAGTTTTCGATATAAAAATGGGATTTAAGCTTTGAATCTAATTCTAACAAAGGACAACACAGCAATAAAGAAATTAATCTAAAGCAATAGTGAAACCTAACTATGTGCCAATGAACAAATCATTATGTATTGTCACACTACGTTGTGATAAATCCATCAACACACATCAAACTAAGAATGAAAGAACAAGACTCAAATTAAACCTAATCTAAAGCATTTAATTAAATCAAGTATGAAATAACAAGAAGCAATTAAATCTGATCTAAACAGAAATTAAACCCTAGCTTAAAACTTAAACACTAAACAATTAACCAAATATCAAATAAACACAAATTAAGCTTCAACTATGAAATGAAATGCTAGATTACTTGCTAAACCATAACAAACATAAAGGAATATGTTCTAAGCTGTAAAAACAATAACAAAATGAAATAAACCCTAACCGATCCAACTCACAACCAATCTACCAAGCTACACACTCTTGCCGTCACACAAGAGTGCCAAAGTCAAGACCACCCAACTCTGGACCTCAGTGGAGAATCTCAGCTGCGTCTCAGTTCAAGTATGCTTAGCTACACCGATGGACCACCCCCGACGAGCTAAGAACATCCCAGAACCCATAAATGCTGAAAATCTAGAAATCTAGTCTCGGAATCTGGATGGAGGCTGTGGATTGCGGATTGTGGTCGGATGAAGCTCAGCAATGCCGGAGGGCCACCGCCGAACGTTTCTGATGGGAATCGGAGCTCATATTTGGAGGAACACCTCCAAATTTGGGGTGAACAGAGAGATGCCGAGATGAGAATTCCGCCGGAGAGAATACCCGTCGATGGCTCCAGATGATCGGGATGTGCTGCCGTGAAACTCTACAATGAAGTTGAAGCTCGAGAGGTTGATTGGAGAAGGAATCAGGGCCGAAATCTGGAAGAAGACGCGCGTTGGGATGAAGAACAACGCTGTGGAGGATCGACACTGGAAAACACTGTAGCTTCTGTGTTTTAAATCAGATCCAGATCTGAACGGACGGCTGTGAGCGATTCGGGGCTAAATCAACGGTGAAAGTTTGCCTAAACTCCGATCCGAAGGTACTGATCTTCATCAAAGGTCTGGATCTACTCTCCCTTAGGTCGGATCAACCAGATCTTCACTGGATGGTTCAGATCTGCCCAATCTTTGATGAACGGTCCAGATTAATTCGGGCTTGATCAATGGCTATATGAACTTAGATCTGAATCAAAACCTCTGGATCTTCATCTATGGCTGAGATCTCCTCCTCATTAGGTTGGATGGGCCAGATCTTTAATGGATGGTTCAGATCTCTCCTGTTCTTGATGAACGACCCATAATGCTCCAAAACTTGATCGTGTCGTTTAAGCTCCGATTCGAGCCCAATTTTAGTTCAAATAGATCCACATCCACGATCCTTTGATGCCTACAAAATAAGAATCAAATATTAGCATCAAATAACACCAAAAATAAGATAATTTGCAATTAAGCTCAAAATAAAGACAATGCATGAAATGTGATGTAAATCTAGCTTTTATCTATGAACATAATATCAAACCATACATATATGAATTAAAATAATACAGTAAAATCATGGTTATCACTAGACACTACAACCCACCTCACTGACACCATCGATTGCCCGACACCTACTGTGGTGTAGTCGTTGGTCGCCACTCTTCCGACCACAAGAAGGCACATTGTGCCTTCTTTATCTTTGCCCTCTTTCTGTCCAATCGCAGACCACAGAATGTGTTCGATCAGCACATTTGGTTGCAAATCTATAGCTATGGTGACTATATTTGCTACTAGATCTCGACCATCATATTAGGTTGGCGATTCCAGAGGTGGTGAAGGCTCCTTGGGTCAGATTTTCCACTGTCAGAGGGGAAACTAAACTATCGTACTATAGAGGTAACAAATTTGACCCTAGCAGCATATTTGGTGTCTTGAAATGCTAGATTTTTTATTTGGGGATCTAATTTAGTGGTTAGCTACCTCACTTATTTCCGACCACCAATATCCAACTCTGATTTTGGAGATGAGCACGCGGAAATCGTTTGACATGATCTATAAAGGCGGGTACTTTCATCCCTTACTTCCATAGTTCATTGACCTTAGTGTATGATCTTGTTATTTTTATTCATTGCGTAATATTTTACCTTGATATCCACTCTATGTTACTTCCTGAGTTAGATCTTTCTTTCAGTCCCCTCGGATGGGTCTAGTGGCTAGCGCATGAGGTGTTCCCACAATGAGGTCTGGGGTTCGAATCTCGGCAAAGCTGAGGTAAATACCTCCCTTATGTGCTAGTCATTATTCCAAAGGCTAATAGCCGCCCGTGATTTACCCCCTCCATGTTGACCTTGGGACGGGTTGGCGGGGGCGCTGGGGGCGAGCGTATTCACCTTTTTGCCACAAACTGAGTTAGATCTTTCATTCTTGATTTTATATTTTAGTCTATTTTGATATTCATGTAGTCTCATTATTATCCATGCTATTTGTGATCATTTATGCTCAGACTATCATGCTAGTGATATTATACCATAGCATAGATGTAGATTATTGAAATAAGATACCTACTTGATATTTATTCATGCATGTATATTAGTAGGACCACACCATAATATAAGATATCGAGTATCTTACCTGATCCTTGTTTGTTATTTCGGCTCAGGCCTATATGTTAGTAAGGTAATACTGTAATGTAGGATATCGAATATCCTATGAGGCCTTGTTTGTTATTTAGGCTCATGCCTAAATGCTAGTGAAATTAGTGTTGGATTGAAAGGTTACAAACAAAGTTCCACATTGAAAATACATGGAAAAGATTATACATTTATAAGGAAAAGATTGTTAGGACCCTTGGCGGCCGACCAGAGGGGGGGGTGAATAGCCCCTACACAAAATAAGTAAAAATACCTTCCTCAAACTTATAACTTAATATAATACTTGCATAAACAAAATAAGAAATAAACTGAAAAGAAAGGGGCACAGCGAATTACTTGGTTACAACCGGGGAGGTTGTTAATCCAAGATGAAAAAGCGCACTAACAAAATCTCCTCTGAGCGGAGAAGCCTCTTACAACATTCAAAGCTCACAAAACAAAGCTAAACTCTAACAAACTCAAGCACAAGTGTTGTTTCAAACTATTATGCGTTGTTGTTTAGCTTTGGGAGTAAGGCTGCTTATATAGCCTTGCTCGGGGCGTCTGGAAGGGTTCTAGGCGCCTGGAGGGGGATAAAATTTTATCCCCTTCGCAACGGATTGTGGTCAAACGCGATCCAGATAAACTTTGATTCTGGGCGCTCAGAAGGGTTTCGGGCGCCCGGAGTCTGGGCACCCAGACCAGGAAAGTCAACTGAGTTGACTTTTTTAGTCCGGACCTTCTGCTCCGATTTCGCTCACCTCGGTCCGGGTCTTCCGCTCCGGTTCCTCTTGCTTGGGTGATCTCGGTCATTCGGAATAGGGCTCACCCAAACCCAACTTTCGACCTTCTCGAGCAAGCTTCTGCTCTTGGCTTCTCGTCCCTCGGAAACGCCGCGCGCCTCCTTCTTGTTCGTCCGCGTACTCTTCTGCAGCACCTCGTCCCTCAGACGCACAGAGTCCGTCGACTTTCTCTCGTGCCGCCCTTCTCGCTAGCTGCGTCTTTTGTTCGATATCCTGTGCTCCTAAGTTCCTGCACACTTAGACACAGGATTAAACACAATAGGACCTAACCTAACTTGTTTGATCACATCAAAATAACCCTGGGGTACTAACAAAGATATCTCCATTGGTATGAGGTCTTTCGGGTATTGCTCCAAAACAAAACCACGAGGGCTTATGCCAAAGTAGATAATTTCATATCATTATGGAGATATCTAAATTTCTTTTGTCCTAACAATTGGTATCAGAGCCTAGATTGCTAGAAGGTCTAACCGTCAATTGTGCACAAGAACTATGGTCTAATTGAGTCATATGAGTAGAATATTGACCTCGAACAAAGGAAGTAGGGGCTCCCATATCCGAATCAAGAGGACCAGACACTAGGTAGGAAGTCTTAGTTATGACTAGGCAAGGAAGTCCTAGTAGGTCGGGTGGACCGAGGGGCAGGAAGACCTGGTGGGTTGACAATCAAACGTGGGAAGCCTGTGGTCCTTCGTTTGAGGGGAGAATTGTTGGGTTGCAAGGTTACAAACAAAGTTTCATATTAAAAATATATGGAAAAGATCATAGATTTATAAGGGAAAGAATCTCCATTAATATGAGACCTTTTGGGTAGAGTTCAAAAATAAAATCATGAGAGTTCAAACCCAAAGTGAATAATTTCATACCATTATGGAGATATCTAAATTCCTTTTAGTCCTAACAATTAGACCTTCTATCAATATTGTTATACCTGGTGTACCATTGTCTCTCATTCGTGGTTGAGAGAGTCTTCAACAGCTGCTGTTATACTTGATACATGCTAGTGAGATCATACCACAGTGCAATTAGCAGAATTCACTCTTGAATGTAATTATTACTGCTTACTTATTATTTTTGATTTGTATACTTATATATCATGTCTGGCCACAAGACCATCTGTGGTAGAGCGTTCTCCATTAGATAGTGGTTGTTTATTTATCCTATTTGCCCACGGGACCATCCGTTGTAGATAATTCTCTTGTAGACAGTGATAGTTTGCATACCCTGATTGTCCACAAGTCCATCTGTGGTAGAGTGTTCTCCTGCAGTCAATGGCTGGGGAGCTAACAGCTACCTCATCCTGTCCGCCCATAGGATCATATGTGGTAAAGCCTTCTCTTGTGGACAGTAACTAATTATATATCCTGACTGGCCATGAGATCCATTCATGGTAGCAGTTTGAGATAGTCAGGACTTGTTATATGCTTGTTGTATGCTAGTTATGCATATGTTCATGCAGGTTTAGAGGTATAGTATGTACTCCAGATTTATTAGTCACACCTAATTAAGTAGATTAGTAGTGTATTATTATTGTTGGTTATGTTTATAGTTAGCAAATGATTACAGTGACACTCTTACTTTTTTATAGTAAATATTTTTTTTTAGACTGCCCTCTTTGATTTCCTTATGTTATTATCATGCACTATCTTCTTGTACTTGCAGAGTAAGTTATGCTCGCTATCCCTTATTTCCCCTTTTGTTTATAGGTTAGCAGGTAGATGACATGTTGTGTCGCTCAGAAGTCCTGGCTTCCAGTCACACGTTGCATCGAGAGTTTTGGTTTCTGTTGTTACTCTTACTCGTATTTTGGCTTTCCGAACTAATTCATGTATTTCATAACTTGTGTGTGGATTTCTGGACTTGTAGTGTTTTTTTTTGTCTGTTATGTATTTATTGAGGTAAGTTGTACAGTACACAGTTTAGTTTCTTATTTTTCATGGTTTTTTTATACTGTTAGTGTGGTTCACACTAACGGTCTAACCCGGATTTTGATAAATGACAAGTAAGTTAAGTTAGGTTTCGTCATGATCTAACCACTTGATTGAGTGTCCAGGAAATCCAGCTAGGTCATTGGGTCGACCGGATAGCTAGTACGAAATCTAGCTAGGTTGACGGGACGATCGGATAGTTGGTATGAAATTCAATTAGGTTAATGGGCCGATTGGATAGTTGGTACAAAATCCAACTAGGTCGACGGACCGATCGGATAGCTGGTACGAAGTCCAGCTAGGTCGACGGACCGACCGGATAGCTGGCACGAAGTCCAGACAGGTCGATGGGCTGACTGGATGTCTGGCAAACTGGTAAGTTAAGGTAAGTCACTAGAGGAGAGTGACCAAGTGAGGGCGGGTCCCGGTTGAAAGGACAGTAAGAGTCGGTCCAGTTTAGTATCATTTGGGATCCCTAAGCTGAGACATTGACTAGTTCCTGGTCTTGGAAGGACATGAACTAATTACTATTCTGTATTATTATTAAATTATCCTAATACTTATTTTGCAGGGTATTTTTGGGCTAACATTGTTTTGCAGGATAAAAGAAGAAAATTTCCTTCGGATGAACAGTGTCCGAAGGCGTCTTCAAGCAGTGAGGGCGTCTTCGTACTGTTCATAGAAGGCGCCTTCCATGGCCATGGAAAGCGCCTTCCACAGGATAAAATTTTAGCGTCGCAGCGGATAAGTGTCGGGCTATTCGGGATCAAACTTGGCTCATTGGATGCACCTTCCATGGCTATAGAAGGAGCCTTCCATGCTCTATTTAAGGTTGCTCGCCCAAAGCTTCTTGAACGCCGCCTATATGAGCTACCACGCATCCGATTGAACTTCCGACTGCTCCAGGCTTCTGCTACGACTCTGCTACAAGGTTGCTATGCCCAACGATTGTTCCGAGGATTTCCAATTATGGGCGGCAGACCGACATCGACACAAGCGCTCCTACTTCGATCTCCAAAGTGTCGGTAAATTTTTTGTGTAATTAAATACTGCAAAAGGACAAGTGCAGGGTGTTGCACTTGTTCTAACTTTCCTTGTACTTTGATTCCCTCTTCCGGAGGTACCGGAAGAGGTTTATAGTGAATTACCTATCGATAGATCCGTGGGACCTGAGTCTTAGAGTAGGAGTCGCCAAAGGCTCCGAACTAAGTAAACTGCTCGTGTTCCTCTTGTGCCTGCTTTTCATGTTTTTCTTTTCCGCTACGTTCGCACTCTGATTTTAAAACCACGAAAAGAGAATTTTTGAAAATCACGTGATCCCCCCCTCCTCTCATGTGCGTAATCGATCCAACAAGTGGTATCAGAGCATATTTTGCTCTGATTTGGTGCAACCACCAATCAAGCCCGGGGAATTGCCCTTTTTTTTGTTCTATATGAATTGGTAAAACTTTACCTATTCAGATAATTGTTTTCGTTCGGTTTTAATTTGACATTGGTGTAATACCTCTCAATTTTTTTTACATTTTATTTATCTCAAACACTGCTAATCCAAGACCAAGTCTTGGTACCTCGTTTTGGTTTTTCTTTCCACAGCTGTGAAATAGCACAACTTGAAGGGTACAACACCGTTCGTCCTCTCCTATTCAATGGTGACGACTTCCCTTAATGGAAGAAGCGGATTGAGGTGTACTGAAGACTGACTTTGACTAGTGGTTCAGCATCACCAGAGGCTACAAAGCTCCTATCGACAACACCGAAATTCCAATGGACTTGGAACATTGGAATCTAGAAATGAAGAAAAAGGCGCAGATCGACTTCAAAGCTCTCAACACAATTCAGTGCGGGCTAATGAAAGAAGAGCTGAACCGCGTCGGCCCACATGAAAACACAAAGAACTTTGGGACAAGCTCATAGAACTGCACCAGGGAACCAACGACGCTAAGGTAACAAAAAAAGATTTATTTTTAAATAAATTATTTAATGTCAAAATACAGGAATGTGAGATTGCTAGTCAGTTGCACGCGAGGATAAAGGACATCCTTAACGGACTCCACACAATCAGTCACTGATTAGAGAACCAGGACCAGATAAAGTATACCTTAAACGCATTTCCTCGAAATGCACTATGGGCATCCATCGTGGATGCCTATAAGATTTCGAGAAACTTGTCAAAGTTAAAACTAAATGAATTATTCTGTGAACTAGAACTGCACGAACAGACTAATGCCAAATCTGAGAAAGGTCTTGCTCTTATTGCAGGATCATCAAAAGACAAGTCCAAATCTAAGCCAAAACCTAAAGACGAGTTTGACCCAGAATCAGTTGATGAAGAACACTTGGTGAACTTGATAAGAAAAATGTTCACCAAGAGAAAGAAGAACTTCACTAACAAGGACTTGCAAAAGAACAACTCTGCCTCCAACTCTAACAATAAGAACGTGACCTGTTTCAAATGCAACAAGAAGGGGCACTACAAGACCGACTGCCCGAATCTGAAAAAGAAGAAGGACCTCAAAGCAACATGGGACGAATCATTCGGAGATGAATCAGACGGTAGAGAATCGAAGCACTCAAACTATCTTGCACTGATGGCGCACGGAACTAAATCGGAAAGTGAATCAGAAGACGGGTATGAACCCGAATCAAGCCATGAGTCCGCACTTATTTTCGAAGGTTCCGATGAGGTATATTTTAGATTAAATAAATGGTTCTTTAAAATCATTGCATGCTTAAATAGTAAATTAAGTACTTATGAAAATCAAATAAACGAACTAACAAAAGATAATGATAAACTTAATGAACAATTAAAACTGAACTCAACATCTAAACCAATTCAAATTGAAATCTCAACTCAAGTTGCCAAACTTGAGGAGGATAATTTCAAATTGAAAAATAAAATAGTTAAACTAAACGAATTACTTGAAAAATTCACAACTAGATCCAAGTACCTTAATATAATACTTGGATCACAAAGAGCTGTGTACAACAAGTCCGGACTCGGATATAAGCCCAGCTCAACCAACAAATTCTTTATATATTTAGTCAACCAAAATAAAAATCAAAGTAAAGATTGGGTTCCGAAAGCATGTCTAACCACGCAAGTAGGACTCAATCAATATTACATACCTAAAGACAAAATTTATTATATAAATCAAAATAAATTAAAAGACTCTCCCTTAAACTCTAAAGTTAAATCTTTAAAAATAAATACAAAAGAAAAGAAAAACCTTAGTTATTTAAACCTAACTTAAATAAATACAATATAAACAAAAATTATAATCAAGTATACTATAATTATAAAAGTAATCGACATAAACCTAAAACTTAAACTCAAAATGTTGAATAATTCGGCGATGGGGGGAGGCTTCAAATTAGTTGACACATCCAAACTAATAGCTTACCCAGTAGGGTAATTAGGACTAGCTAAAATAGGGACAACAATTTAACTTGATAAAAGTACTGTTGAAGTTTTGGATGATAGTAGGTTAGGAAAACTATGTCTATGCATGTTTAGGAAGATATGACTTCGACCTGGTGCATTTGGCTTAGTGGAACTAACTGAAACTACCCCTTACGGATCATAACTAGTTAGACCAAGGTTTTGTATTAAATGAAGTGGATATGACTATTTGGAAAACCTCGAAGGCATGGTTACTCTAATGATGTCCAAGCGACTCACCATAATCCAGAAGTTTATCCAAAAAATATCTATTTATTGAACACAAAGCTAAACATAAATCTAACACAAAGCTAAACCCAACCCTGAAATTGAACTTAACTCATTTCACAAAATTATAGGATTCCCTGATAGAAAACATAGATTGGGTGAGATGACTAAGGATTTAAAATTAAAATTAAAACTAAAACTTTAAACTTTAAAATAAAAAATTAAACTAAAAAAATTTAAAACTAATCTTAAAAATTAAATTTAAAAAAAAAAATAAAAAAATTTAAATTAAACTTAAAAATTAAATTTTAAAATTAAAATTTAAAATTAAACATAAAAATTAAATTTTAAAAATAAAAATAAAAATTAAACTTAAAAATTAAAAAATAAAAAATAAAAATTAAACTTAAAAACTTTAAACTTTAAAATTAAAAATTAAACTTAAAAATTAAAAATTAAACTTAAGAATTTAAAATTAAAAATAAAAATTAAACTTAAAAATTAAAAATTAAACTTAAGAATCTAAAATTAAAACTAAAAATTAAACTTAAAAATTAAAATTTAAAAATTAAAAATTAAAAAATTAAATTAAATTTAAAATTAAAAAATAAAATTAAACTTAAAAATAAAAAATAAAAAATAAAAAATAAACTTAACAATTAAAAATTAAACTTAAAAATTAAAATTAAAAATAAAAATAAAAATAAAAATTAAACTTAAGAATTTAAAATTTAAAAAATTAAACTTAATAATTTAAAATTAAAAAATTAAACTTAAAAATTTAAAATTAAATTTTAAAAATTAAAGTCATAAATTAAACTTAAAAATTAAAAAAATTAAAATTGAAAATAAACTTAAAATTTAACTTAACCATAAAATTAAACTCAAGATTAAAAAAAAATCTTGAAAGCGCCTTCGACACCATCGGAGGCGCCCTCAGGAGAGGCGGAAAATTCCTTCCTAAGCGGTGGAAGGCGCCTTCAACCGCTTGAAAGCACCCTCCATAATCGATGGAAGGCACCTTCCATGAAGCTTGAAGGCGCCTTCAACTATTTTTTTCTCAGCGAACAAAACCGAGTTCTGTTCACAAATTTGACATCAACAAGGCGCCTTCCAGCCCAGTTTTCTCAACAACTTCATCCTCAAAGTCTCGAAAATGCCTCCTAGGTATACCCTACCTCAATATGTATCTTCAATACTTAGTTTATATGCATTTTTCTTGTCCATTTATGCCTATATGTGTATCAAATTAGGAAAAGACGACATGTTGCCCCTAGCACTAATAATGCTCTATTTGTTGATGCTAGGTTTCCCACCGAGCGGCTTAGGCTAGATTTCATTAAGCATACATATGTTCCATTGAAATCTAGGTACTTGAATAGGACTTTTTTTACCCAGTATTATATCCCTATTACACAAGTCATTGAGCATTACCAGTTAGAAAAATTGGTTTACTGCAGTCATGCAGTAAATCTTGATTTATGTGCTCAGTTCTATAATAACTTAGGATGGATAGATGATCTGACTTACTCTACCAGAGTTAGTGGAAAGGATTTTTACTTTTTCCCTACTTTAGTATATACTATCATAGGACTCAGGACATCTGCATGTCCATTTTTATGTTACCCTAGTAGGGACCTGTCATTTGGTGAGCCCTACTCCCATATTACATTAGATACTGTTTACATGTATTTTTTTGGGGAGGAGAGAGTACCTACAGTGACTGACTTTAACTCACTCTCCCTCGGGGTCCAGGACTATATCCTACATCGAGTCCTGACTACATGCATTTTGCCGATCACATATCGCGACGCTGCGATGATGCGACCTTCATACTCCTTCTTTTTGTATGCCCTCTGTCAGCATCTAGACATCGACATTGCATTACATATGTTTCATAATGTCATACATGCATTCGGTCTTATCACTAGGTTTGAGGTCCACATGCCCTATTGTCATATTTTGACATATATATTTTCGACCTTAGAGATAGATATGACACAGGGGAGGACTACTTCCCTTAGTGTATATGATGAGTTTAGTCAGCGTCAGCTAGCATTAGCGCATATAGACATCACCGCTCAGGGGACTCTATCTTGGAGAGGTGCGCCTCAGCCATCCGTACCAATTGAGGTCGAGGAGGAGTTTCCACCTTTTATTCCAGCCGAGGGAGAGGAGTGGCTATAGTTTACGGCTGAGGAGATGTTTGGGTATGCTCCGACTTCGGACCATCCTTCGACCTCGACCCAGCCCTCGACTTCTCTATTCGTCGAGGATCGACTTTCTCGACTTGAGGAGTCCTCCGCTCAACTTCGGCAGTCAGTCTTGGATGGATTCAGGACACTCCGAGGGGAGATGACCACTGGATTTACTTCCCTCCGAGATGACATGACCACCAGATTTGAGCAGATTCTTCAGGCTCTGCGCTCCTGAGCGACCCTTGCCACCACTTGCTGACGATAATCAGACCTAATCGTGTTACATACATTATTATACATTATATATGAGTTGACTCACTATTTTCAGTTAGTTGCTCTTCAGTCTGATTGTTAAAATTAGGAATGTGCTTCATAGACTAGGATCAATATTTTCAATATTATTTTCAACATTTTCAAATTCTAGGGCAAAATTCTTTACTTATTTTTCTCAAAATTCTCTTATTTTTAGATTTTCAAAATCAATTTTAGCCTTAGTCTAGATTGAACCCATAAAAAGCATGCTCCTATAGATTTAGGACTTGAGCATCTCATCAACACATTAGGGTCACCTTGTTTGTGTATTCCAAACTTAGAAAGGGGTGAGATGCATAGACAGCTTGCCTGGACTTAAGATGCTTATATTAGTGCATCAATATAAGTCTGGACATTAAATACCAAATCTACAGTAATCAGGTTAAGTAATCCAGGTTAGTCAAACACTAACTAGATACAAAGACCTAACCCGACTAACCAAGTGAACACTGCTATCTTCTGATAGTTAGTTAGTAACTAACGGTTAGACAGTTAAGGATACTTTATAACTGATTAGATTATTTTAAAGTAATCTCAGGTTCAGGGGGAGGGAAACTAAGTCAGCAAAATTTTGAAAACATTTCATTAAAAAAATCCATTTTTAAAATGATTACATGTCTTGAAAAATTATTTTTAAAACTATCTCAAACAATTTTTAATGTTGCAATATTTAGTATTTTAACTTTTGCCTTGGAGAACTTTAACCTTAAATTTTTTTAAAGTTTTTTTGGGGAAAACTAAACATTTTTAATTTTTTTTAAAGTTTCTAAAGTTAGTAGATTTTAAAAGTATTTTCAACCTTATTTCTCTTGTGAAAATACTAATATCTAGTCTTATAAAATTTATTCTGCAAAATGTTTTTAAAATCTTTTGCTTTACAAGATGTCTTGAAACATTTTGAAAAGGTTCTTTTCAAAATTTATTTTTTAAATTTTTAAATAAGTTATTTTCTTTATCATTTTTTTAAAAACGCTAAGTGATTTCAAAACTATCCTTGAACATATATGTTGTCAAATATTTTTGAAAAATTTTTTTGGTTATATATTTTTTCCTCCCTCAAAGTAGTCTTGAGACATATTGTCCAAAAATATTTTCTTACTTTTCCTAGCAAATTTTGTTCTGTCTATTAATGTTTTTTGATAAATGCAAAAGGGGGAGGGTTAAAGGGTTAAATTGAAACAAATCGAAATCCGAATAACTTAAACCAAATCATGTGTATATTCATGCTTGCATTTTTTTTCTCCTAACTTAACCCAAGTTGTCATTGTATCAAAAAGGGGGACATTATTGATACGGTTCGTACTAACGGTCGAATCTGGGGTTTGATGAATGACAAGTAAGTTAAGTTAGGTTCCGTCATGATCTAACCACTTGATTGAGTGTGCAGGAAATCCAGTTAGGTCAACGGGCCTACCGGATAGCTAGTATGAAATCCAACTAAGTCGACGGGCCGACCGGATAACTGGTACGAAATCCATCTAGGTCAACGAGTCGATCAGATAGCTGGTAAAAAATCCAGCTAGGTCGACAGGCCGATCGGATAGCTGGTACAAAGTCCAACTAGGTCGATGGACCGACCGGATAGCTGGCACAAAGTCCAGACAGGTCGACAAGCTGACCGGATGTCTGGCGAACTGGTAAGTTAAGGAAAGTCACTAGAGGAGAGTGACCAAGTGAGGACGGGTCCCGGTTGAAAGGACAGTAAGAGTCGGTCTAGTTTAGGACTATTTGAGATCCCTAAGCTGAGATCTTGACTAGTTCCTGGTCCTGGAAGGACATGAACTAATTACTACTCTGTATTATTATTAAATTATCCTAATACTTATTTTGCAGGGTATTTTTGAGCTATCATCATTTTGCAGGACAAAAGAAGAAAATTGCCTTCGGATGAACAGTGTCCGAAGGTGCCTTCAAGTAGTGAAGGCGCCTTCGTACTATTCATAGAAGGCGCCTTCTATGACTACAGAAGGCGCCTTCCATGACTATGGAAGGCGACTTCCACATGATAAAATTTTGGCGTCACAGCGGATAAGTGTCGGGTTGTTCGGGATCAAACTTGCCTCATTGGAGGTGCCTTCCATGGCTATAGAAGGTGTCTTCCATTCTCTATTTAAGGCTGCTCACCCAAAGCTTTTTGAACACCAACTATACGAGCTACTGCACATCTGATTGAACTTCTGACTGCTCCAGGCTTTTGCTATAACTCTGCTGCAAGGTTGCTGCGCCCAACGATTGCTCTGAGGATTTCCAATTACGATCGGTAGACCGACATCGACACAAGCGCTCCCACTTCGATCTCCAAAGTGTCGGTAAATTTTTTGTGTAATTAAATGTTGCAAAAGGACAAGTGTAGGGTGTTGCACTTGTTCTAACTTTCCTTATACTCGATTCCCTCTTCCGTAGGTACCGGAAGAGGTTTATAGTGAATTACTCATCGATAGGTCCGCGTGACTTGGGTCTTGGAGTAGGAGTGGCTAAAGGCTCCGAACCAAGTAAACCGCTTGTGTTCCTCTCGTGCTTGCTTTTCATGTTTTTCTTTTTTGTTACGTTCACACTCTAATTTTAAAACGACGAAAATAGAATTTTTGAAAATCATGTGATTCACCCCCCTCTCATGTGAGTAATCGATCCAACATATACTAGTTGTGTAGGCTATGTATCATCATCATTATCTTCCGCTGTATGTTTGTTTCCAACCACATGGGTTGTTGTTGTGGTTATGGTATAACCTTGTGACAATGTATCCAAGAATCATATGTTGTCTCATAAGGGGGGCATACTGCCCAATTTTTTGTTGGACATGTAGACCTCTGGGGCGTGACATGGATGTCTCTTCATCTTCATCCTCAGATGTTGAGCATCTCTCAACCTCCGAATCCTCGTATACATGTAACAAAGAATGTCTCTCTTTATTTTTGTTGTTGCACTCCATTGAGGATGGATCTTCATTGAACTTCATCAATTTACTCCATAGCTTCTTGGCATCTTCATAATCTCTGATTTGATTCAAAATATTGCTTGGCAATAAATTACCAATAATTTGGTCACTTTGTCATTAGTCTCACATCTTTGGATTTGTTCCTCACTCCATTTGCTCTTCTTGAGAATATTTCCTTTGTCATTTGTTGGAGCTTGAAAACCTTCCATTAGAGCAAACCAATACTCTATATCGATCATTAAAAAAATTTTGATCCTTGATTTCCAAAGATTGAAGCTTGCCGATATGAATAGTGGAGGCGCTCTAGTATCATATCCGAGTCTATCTCGGAAGTCCATCTTGAAGTTGAGCTCTCTTGATGATAATCTTTGACTTGTTGACTTTAAGGCTTCAACTTCTTCTAGCTCGTTGCCCTTTACAACGATGAGTCCGGTGAAGTCCATCTTGAAGTTGAGCTCTCTTGATGATAATCTTTGACTTGTTGACTTTAAGGTTTCAACTTCTTCTTCTAACTCGTTGCCCTTTCTGACAATGAGTCCGGTGAAGAGCGGTCTCACTCTGATACCACTTGTTGGGACCAAAGAGAGCTTGGGGAAGGGGAGGGGGGTGGTGAATAGCTCGCTTGCTTCGATGAAGATGGTCTTGATCAGAATACTTGAAGTGAACAACTCTTCAATTCTAACACAAGGATTTACTTGGTATCCATCTCCTTAAAGTGACTAATCCAAGGATCCACACAGTGTACACATCTACACTATGAAAACGCTCATTCCTAGAAATAATCTGAAGACAAAGAAGCCTCTTACAAGCTCACAACATAAAATATACCAAGAAGAGCAAGAACAAATACAATGAAATCTTATACAAGATTACAACAATGAATCTTACTTTGCTCTCTTCTTATCGCTCGAATCTGCCTCTTGGTGGATGGAAATGTAACAGTACTAAGCTCCAAGAACTCCCAAGAACTGCATTGAGTTCTGCTATTGAGAATGACCATGAAAACCCCTTTTCTAGGGTTACCACAGACACCTTAATCGATTCAGCTTTTTCTTAATCAATTACCACGTCAACAATCTGCTCAGAACCTATAGAATAACTCTTTTTTTTTGAACCCTAATTGATTGGTGATCCATCCCAATCGATTCAGAGAGCCTTAATCGATTACCCAATCGATTTTGCAACTCTCTATTCACTATAAAAAAAAACCTTAATCAATTAGCACAATCGATTAAGTATTCTTGCAACAAAACATTGTCTAATCGATTAGCAGTGGTTGAATCGATTAGGTCAATCGATTCAGTCTTATTTTCGTGTATTTCTGTTCATGAATCTCTTGGCCATAATCAATTAGTCCAATTGATTAGACTTGGTCCAATCGATTGACCAATCGATTTGAGCCCTTTCTGTCTTCTCGCAAGAACCTTCTAATCGATTACCTAATTGATTAGCTTAGAGCCAATCGATTTTTCCAATCGATTACCCAACCCTAACTTCCTTAATCCAAGTCTAGGGTTCCCTTGTCCAATGTTAGGTTAATCATGACTTGTTGGGATTTCTCCACCAAGTGTCCGGTCAATCCTTTGACCCAGTTGGACTTTTCTCCTCATGCCAAGTGTCCGCTCTTCCATGACCCACTTTGACTTCCAAACACTAGGTGTCCGTTCAACTTTTGACCCACTGGACTTTTCTTTCCGTGCCAAGTGTTTAATCCTTCATGACTCACTTAGATTTCCAAACATTAGGTGTTCGATCAACCTTTGACCCATCTGAATTTTTCAATGTCTGACTTCACTCACCAAGACTTTTCTCTACCTAGTTTCACTCACCAAGGTTTTCTCATTGCCTAGCTTCACTTACTAGGATTTCCCAATTATCTGGCTTCACTCATCAGGACTTTCTAATTGCCTGATTCACTCACCAGTACTTTCCATTTGCCTAGCTTCACTCACTAGTACTTTCCACACCAAGTATCCGATCCTCCATGACCCACTTGATTTTTCTTCTTCTACTAACTATCTCATTGGTCTTGCCCTTACCTAACCTCCAGTTAAGACTTTCCAGTCAAGTATTCAATCAACCTTGACTTACTTAACTACTCCCTCATATCAAACTGGTCAACCTTTGACCAAAAGAGAATTGTACCAACAATACTCTCAAATGGATAATCACACCTACAATCTTCATATATTGTCAAATATCAAAACTCAAACTTATATCAAACTGATCAACTTTGACCTAAGGACAATTGGACTAACACACTCATGGAGAGAGTAAAACCAATTCTTAAAGGTAATGTATTTACTATAAAAAATATCATCGGTGCAGCGAATCGAATGAAGTATAAGACAATAACAAACAAATACAAGATTAATTTTATCACAAAAAATCATGTATGTGAAGTTTTTGATGATACACTTTCATCTATGATGTATGAATTCAAGTCCTTTAGTGAATTGAAGAATACTGAGATAATACTTTTTGTTATGTTAATTTATTTTTTTTGTATTTCATGATTAATTGTTCTAACATTTTTTCTTATAGCATACAATTTTTATTTTTGTTTTCGAGATATCATTTGTAAAATGGTGGCACGAGAGTGCGAGACTTACCACAAAGTAGAGAATTTCATGGTTGTCATATAAAGCTTCTTGATTTTGTATGTTTAACTTTATTTTTAGTTTTTTTATTTATTGTATTTTAATAATCTGGTATTTTACTATTTTTACAAACAATGGATTATCATATACTTTGCGGGGACAATTTGTCAATGATATCATAATATACTTGAAAAAATTATATATATATATTACTGGAGATGGTAAGACTCCAAATTTAATCAGCATCATTATTTGCTCAAAAAATAAGGAAGAACTTTCGAATGCAAATTTTGTAATTAGTCATAATCAACTTTATGTCATTGGATCTAGAGTTACGAATTTTAGGGGTTTAAAAATTTTGATATGTGATAGTGATAGCAACTAGAAAAATTTAACAAGAAACCTTCTATTTAAGGAATTTTTCAAAATTTATAATTTTTTTATTTTCTAATTATACCATCTATAATTAATTTAGTTTATTCATATTTTAATTATTTATTCAAATGCTCATATTTACTAATTATTTAAAATTATGTGCATCATGGGATACTAGTTTATCAAAATCTTAAAGTTTGATTGTATATTATAATAAAATATTATTTTGATGATAAATGTGAAAGGAGCATGTTTGCTTTTTTTTTTATAAAAAAAACAAGCATGCTTCTAATAAAATAGGGCGAGTTTGTTGCAACGGCACGTGCTCCGCTCAGGTGGATGAACCAACGACGCCTGATCAGAGAAGAGCGGGCCTATAAAAGCCACAGTCACCATTCGAGCGTTTCTGCCCTCGACTCGAGCCTGGCCGATACGAACCGTAGGGGCGGCGAGCGCACGAAATCAGTCACGCAATGACGGCGCCCTCCTCCTTTCCTCGCCCTAGAATCTCCCTCCGCCATCTCTTGCTGTGGCCCTGGGCCGTCACTTCACCCAGGAAGGTCGCGCCGCCCGCCATCCCCACCAAAGAAGAGGACGAGGCGGCCGACTCCCAGCTCTGGATGCCGCCGCCGTTCAAGATCGGCGACGTCCGGGCCGCCATTCCCTCCCACTGCTGGATCAAGAACCCTTGGCGGTCCCTCAGCTACGTCCTCCGCGATGCCGTCATCGTCGTCGCCCTCGCGCTTGCCGCCGCCCGCCTTGACATCTGGGCGTTCTGGCCTGTGTATTGGATCGCGCAAGGCACCATGTTCTGGGCCATCTTTGTTCTAGGGCATGACTGGTATTCGTTCTCTAAAGCTCCAACCAGGACTATAATTCTACGTTTTATTTTTATTTTTTATTTATCCTTTATTTTGGAGATTGGAAACAGGCAATATAACACTACTTGTCTCGACATTTGGCAGTGGACATGGGAGCTTCTCAAACAGTGTGTGGTTGAACAATTTGGTGGGGCATTTGCTTCACTCTAGTATTCTGGTGCCATATCATGGATGGTAATTGAATCTGAATCTGAATCTGTACGTCTGTCTTTTCCCTACGTTGATCTGATCTGTCGCGTTCCCTGGTTTTCAATCAGGAGGATTAGCCACAAGACTCATCACCAGAACCATGGCAATGTGGACAAGGATGAATCTTGGTATCCGGTTAGTAATGTGTTCTCCAAATTGCTCTGTTTATTACAGTATCACCTGTGAGCACTTGAGAATTTGTCACCTTTGTTTCTTTGACTAATAATCTTTGAACTTAACACCAAAGAATTTCTTCTATAGTTTTCATAGATATCATCAACACATGCGACTCCAGATTGTTCTTTACATGTTAAAATTTAACCTAACTGGCCTTCTGATACAATGAATTACTGATGAAGTTTGAGTTTGTGAGTACCGAGTACTGGTTTGAATCTTCAGAGAGAAACAAATGGAACTGATTCAGTCAAGAATAGGGTCGGAACATTAAGATAGAGTATTGGGTGGAGTCTAAAATTACCACACTTACAAAAGAGAATTACTTAAAATATGTGGTGGTTAGAATGAGGCTTCAATACTCAAGTTAGTAATAATTTCTGAGAGAATAAATTTTGAGAGCTTGTACTCTCACCCCTGATCTTTGGAGGCGATGAGATGATGTGTTCATGTAAGCTGGAGCAAAGCGTGATGAATTTAAATATATAGATAGATCCTTTTTCACACCTAGAGACTATGGATAATTAGTAGCCAATTAACATTAATATGATATCAATCTTGCATGTCAAAAATCATCTATTAAGTTCAACTTGTAAAGCTTCTACAATAATTGTTTACCCAACCAGCATTAAAAGCCAGTGCATAGCAAAAGACCAAATCTACAAACAATACCATATCTTTTCCAAGCAAAGCTTATAGGATGCCACAATTCTATGTTATGATCATGAACTTGACCTCAACATAAAACACTTCATTCTTGGAAATGTTGCTTTAAAATGTTCATAATGACTATGTTTGTTCTCTTTGAGGTAAGTTAATATTTCAATGAATTCTAAATTTTCTGATTAAGTTTTCATATGATCGACATCAAGATTTCTTGGTCTATCTTAGTTGAAGTTGGACATTATTGTCTCATAATAGAAAATCTTATATCAAAACTTTTGAAATTGAAATTAATTGTAGTAGCTTATAAATATACTGAATCTCTTAAATATATATCTAGTGTGTCACAGAAAATGGTCCAAAGTATTAGATCTGAAGTAGTAATGGCCCGCAAATCAATTTTTGTCATACTGGTCCAACAAACAGTGTAGATGTTTGTTGGAAAAGTTTGATCACCTTACTAGAATCTTGAAGTTCCAAGGGAAGTAATGGACAGTGACAGGTTAGATTTTGCCCCCTCTTTTCTTTTGATGAAATGAAGGGGTAATATTTATATTTGACGTGGAAAATTCTTGATAATACTTTGTTAAAATTTTAATCACCAGAGTATATACAAATCTTGTTAGAATATATTAATTAATTGTAATAACTATAACAAGTTGTCAACTTTTAGGTGGATCTGGTTTTCTTGTCTTTTGTTTGATTCCTATAATGTAGATTTTGGTGAAAAATTCTTGTTTTGATCTTTCATGACGTAGTGCTTCTCTACTGCATCTTGTCTTTTGTGAAAATATAACCTACCAAGAAAATTATATCAGATGTGTGTTTCTACAAAGGAAAACAAATCATAGAATAAACCGCAGTTCAATTAACGTCATATCAAGGATGTTGATTTGGTTTTTTGTTTGTAATAAAGAAAACTGGCACTTTCAAGAATTCTTTGAAGTGTAAAATGAAAAATAGAAAATAAAGATCAACTCTGAGGCAGAATGACAATTTCCAGACTTCCCAGCGAATAAAAAAAATCAGGCATGAATTAATTTTCGAGGACAATGGTACAGCTTGTAGTTAAGACGGGCTACTTCAATCAAGGAAACTTGTACATTGACACTGAACGCCACATGGTGGCACATGGCGCTGCATTAATTGGTTGGCTGCCTCTTCTCATTTGGGAGGTGAATATTTGCTTTTCTTGGAAGCAACTATTCGCACACACGACCACTCATAGTACAATTCAAAATAAGCTTAAAACAATTTCCTCATATCTCTTTGATTGAGTTGAATTTTTTTTGTCAGATGGACTGTGGAGAATGGGATGTGCGTTTAAGGTGATAAAATCTATGATGAAATAATACTATTACATTTTATATTATTATGATGATAATAAATCAATTCTCTTTGATAGAGGTGATAATATGAGATAATGGTGGCAGAGGATCCTTTGGTCCACTTTTTGTGGACCAGGGGATGGTCCACAACCCAATTGTGGTCGGAACTTGGACGTAATTCGATCCGGCCGTAATTGGTTGCGATCTTTTTGGGTTCACCTTTCCACCCAGATTGTAATTTGGGTTGGGACATGCGGCAGATGTCGTCTAGAGGCCGCCGCGGTGGGCGGGTGGCTAGGCTGCCAGGCGTCGAGTGGGATACGGCCTCTGGCTGCCTGTCCCGACTCAAACTACAACATAAATGGAAAGGTGAATTCAAAGGGATTGAAACCAATTGCGACCGGATTACGGTGACGATCCGGCCGCAATTGGGTTGTGGGTCATCCCCTAGTCCGCAAAAGTGGACCAGAGGATCCAGTCTGGATAATGGTAGTCTACATAAATGGAAATCATAAAGAGAATATTGTATTACGATGAATTGAGAAATATCTAAGATGGATTTAAAAAATCAATTATACTAAATCTGTTAAGAGGATCAGAGCAAACTATATAAGAATTTAAAAATGATCTCCTTCCTTTTACACCTCAAATTGAAGATGCTGAAAAGTTTCTTTACTCGTATCGAGCATGGATGATGATTGTTAGATAGGATATGTTTGTTGGATTACTTAAGTTAGAGTAAACGACACATTTGACTCAAGATTATCTTTACAAATTTTGAGAGGATGGAATATTTACATGATCTCCTCATAATGCTATATTGGACAACCTATAGTGAATTAGTGATCATAGATAATCAATCATTCACAACCTTTTCTTGATGCTGATAGATGAAAAATGATAGTCGTTCTAATACTATGACAGAATTTGTGATGGAATAACTGTCACATTTTATATTACAAGGATGACTATACATGAGTCATCTTTATAGAGGCGATAACATTATCATCATGGTAGTTAATATAATAAAAAATAGATACTTGATATTTATTCCATTATGGTGAATCAAGAAAATAATTAGGTGGATTGAAAAATATTTATTCCATTATCCTCTCCCTATAATATAAAGCATGCACAGTTAGGGCTGTAAATGAATGTGATGTTCATGGTTTGGCATTTAGCTCGATAAAACTTGTTTATATTTGTTTAATAATATAAAGTATATAAAATAAACAAGCTTGAATACTAGTAAACTTGGTTTGTTAATGTTCATGAGTAATTTATGAATACATTTATTTATTAATTTGTGTAAAATTTAATTATAAATTTTTTTCTAATTTTTTTAATTCAAATAGTAATTTATAAAATTTAATAATCTTAAATTATTCATATTATGTTAAAAATAAAAAAATGAATATAAGTTTCATCTACTGGATTAACGTTTAACTTAATTTGTAACTACAACAATGCTCAATTAGTGATCCATGAGCCAAGAGAAGAGCAATATTCAAAAAACTATCGGTTGTTGTTTTCCTAAAATGTTAAACTGTCAGAATATGCATCTTTGTCTGGGATGCTAATGACATGTCTGCTGCTTTATTGTAGTTAACTGAGAAAGTATACCGGGGAATGGATTCTACCAGTCGAAAGATGCGATTTACAGCACCTTTCCCCTTGCTTGCGTTCCCTGTCTATCTGGTAAATCTATGCAACTTTAGCATCTCATTCAATTGAATTCTGAGCAGATTCTAGCTAAACAATCTTTTTGGCTATGTTGAGCCAACAGTGGTATAGAAGCCCTGGTAAGGAAGGCTCACACTTTTTGCCCAGTAGCAGCCTGTTCCATCCAAATGAGAAACAAGATGTGGCCATATCAACTGTCTGCTGGTCTGCCATGGTGTTATTGCTTCTCTTTTTGGCCTGGGTGTTTGGCCCTCTTCCCGTGCTCAAACTGTACGGAGTGCCCAACTTGGTTAGTAGAAACATCGAAGCATACCACAAGCTTTACCTTACAAAAATGTGGCCCCAATTTACATCTCATGCATCTGCCGTTCCTTTCTTCAGGTTTTCATCATGTGGCTAGATTTGGTCACTTACTTGCACCACCATGGACACGGGCAAAAGTTACCTTGGTATCGTGGTAAGGTAAGGACATGTCCCCTCGTCTCACTAGATTCTGAGGCCGTTTATTTTTACCAGCAGAGTAGCAGTACTCCTAGTGGATTGCATAGTGGGGTGACAGTTCTTTTGTTTTTTTTCTTGGCTGATCTATACACTATATAATCATGGTGGCGGTGTGGGTTAGTCATCAATTAAAAAATTAAATTGAGTAGTAACCAAGTCAAAATTCGTCCATTGTAGTCAAGCAACTAGTACCATACGAGGTTCTTTGATACAGGCAGTGCGATTATCTGTTAAAGCTTACAGCTCATGATTGCCATAGGAAGAGAAGACCGACCTTTCTCTAAAGGTGCCACAGCATAGGCATGCATGATGCTCCGCCAAAGAAATAATTAGAAATCTTTTGGCACAAATCATTAGTGTAAGACTGGTCAGTGTAATTATTACGCAATGCATTGAGCACCAGTTGTTTTAAAGAACAATAATGTTCACTGAACCTTCATTTTCACTTCCTAAGCTTGTTGAATTCAGTTTGTTCAGAGAAAATTTAAAAGAACATAACCTTATCCATCACCTAGGAATGGAGCTATCTGCGAGGCGGATTGACAACACTTGATAGGGACTATGGGTGGATAAACAACATCCATCACGACATTGGAACTCATGTCATTCACCACCTCTTCCCCCAAATACCACATTACAACTTAGTAGAAGCTGTAAGTACACTTCCATTTTTTTTTGTTTGTCGACCCCTTGCATGGCAAATGATTAATGACCTTGTTCCTCCAATTTGTTCTAGACAAGGGCAGCTAAACATGTGCTTGGTAGTTATTACCGAGAGCCGGAGAAATCCTCGCCTCTCCCGTTTCACTTGTTTGCTATTCTGCTTCGGAGCCTGAGAATCGATCACTTTGTCAGCGACGAGGGAGATGTTGTCTTTTACCAGACCGACCCTCAGCTTCAAGGAGCATGGCACCACAAGTCCAACTGAAGCTCATTCATTCTGGTAGCAATATTAACCATCAGAAGCAGCACAACTATCAATCTTGATGGATTACACGTTAAAATTGCTCTATCAATAACTTTTTCTTTTTGTTTCTGAAATTGCATAATTTAGAGATTTTGCATTAATTTATCAATTGTCTTATGTCTTTAATCATTCTAGCTCGAGACCTATGCGACCGAATTATGCAATACTATATGGATTCTTGGTTTTGAAATTTGAATATTCTTCGAAGTTAATATTTTTATTCTTTTATATTATCACTCTCTACATTAAGATAACACTTTTAAAGATATGCATGAAACACCATTGAAAGATGGTAGAACAGGAGAGGTTCAAGACAAGATAGACAACATCATTAGTTGACCCAACTATGATTTGTTAACCAAATTGATAGAAATATGTGTTAAATCTAGAGGCAACACCATCAATGCGACAACAACATATATATAGTTTAACTACCAAAATAAGAAACATTAGTATAAGGACTTGTACATGGATTTAGCATAGCCTCAAGAACACAAGAAATTACAATATGCAAAGAGAATACTATCAAATGTGTTTCACCTGCACATTTCACTAGTTAACAGTTCCACAATAAAGAATGTTATAGCATGAATAAGAAAAAACATTAGGTCAAATGTCCCAAGGAATGATAGTTCGGTGAGAGTGATATGATGTCAATGCCATTAATGAAAATAGACATGTTCCGAATGATGTAAGGTTCACTCAAATTAGACCAATGTCGTGGATGCAATTAGGTTGTTGTCATAAATGTAATTAGGCTAACACCATCATGTTCGTGCATAACAAATAAATGCATCCGTTAAAACTTACCTTCTCAACTGTTCAATGCACAAACCTTATTATAGCTAAGATTTGAGGGCATCTTTGGTTCATCTACAAATACCTTCTCTAATATGAATTTTATATATTAATCCTTTTCGAGTCAATATACTAATCCCAACATGTGTACATATTGTTTCTAAGTTTTAGATATCGTGGGTGCACTAATGTGATCCTTAAGGAAGTTCCTTTTTTCAAGACAATTCTACAAACACATGGAATGCAATTAAGACATATCATTAGAGTGGCAATTTTCTCTCATATGATCCCATAATGCCCATCTTAAGGCTAAATAAGCCTTGATAAACCTAAAAGATTAGTATATGATTTTATCTAATCCAAACAATGAAGCCCTAAGTTCATTATTTGTAGTTGCCAACCCAAAATAGGAGAGAATACAAAGAAAAGAATAGAGTGAATCCACCATTATTTCTAACCCACTCTTCTTTCCTTTAGGGATCTCTACCAACCAACTAGGAGGGCTAGGGTTTATAATTTGGGGAAGAAGAGGAGAGAGGAAGTATTTGTCTAGAGAGAAGAGGGGAGAGTTCTAGTCACTTGAGGAAAGAGGTTAAATTTGTTGGTGCAATTAACTCAGGTCACATTGACCAAAATTTATGTTTTGGGCAATATGTTGGAGATAATAAGTTAGGTAGATTAAGCATGAATGGATACGTGACATGAATGAAATTCAAATGGATTCTGATCAACTAGATATTCTATTGGTGTAATCGACCTCAAGACAATATTGACTAGATTGACTAAACTCGGGTTGACTTGAATTTGAATTTTGATCTTTGATCAATATATTAGTAAGATGTTAAGTAGGTTAAGGTTAAATAGATATTTGATGGTGAAGAAGAGTCGAGTAGATCAAGGTTGACTAGATACTTGATGGTAAGAAGTCAAGTAGGTGAAGATTGACTGAATATTTGATGATGCCAGAAGTTCAACAGGGAATTACGAGAAGTTAAGTAGGTTAAGGTTGATCGGATACTTGATAATGTCATAAGACCAACAAAGAGTTAACATGAAAAGTTAAGTAGGTAGGTTTACCGGATATTTTACGATGTGGGAAGTCCAACATGGCGTTGGCATGAGGCGAGAAAAGTTCAGGTGGGTCCTTTTTGATTGGATACTTGGTGATTGGAAGACCAATGGGAAGTTGGTACGAAAACGAAAAGCCCAAGTATGTTATGGTTGACCGGACATTTGGCGATCGAAATCTAACATGGAGTTGACATGAGAAGAAAAAAGTCCAAGTGAGTCATGGTTGACTAGACACTTGGTGATCGGAAGCCTAATAGATAGTTGGCAAGAGAAAAGTCTAAGTGAATCATGGTTGACTGGACACTTGGTGGTCAGAAGTCAAACAGAGAGTTGACATGAGGTGTGAAATATTGGCAGGTCAAGGTTGATTAAATGCTAGGCAACCAGGAAGCCCTGACAAAGTAAACTTCTGAAGGTCATAACTTTTGATTCGGATATTAAAACAAGACGATTTTTTATGCAAAACAGATATCATTTAAAGATCTATATTTTAACTATTTTACCAATCAATTGGTGCAATCTATTGAGGCAATCAATTGGTAGTCTATTTCAGATGGATAAAATGCTCCTAAATCAATTGGCCCGATTGATTGGAGGCTAGAAATTGATGGGTGTAATCAATTGACTATGTAAAAATAGTCATTCTGCAGGTTCAAATAATTGAAACTGACATGACAATTTATTGGTAAGTAAGGTCAATCGATCGGTAAGTGGAAATCAACCCAAACAATAACCGTATAAGTAAGGTTTCATTTGGAGGATAAGGGGTTGGTTCTTGAGAAGTTAGAGACGAAGTATTGTTGCATTTCTAACTATCAAGAGGCATTCCAAAGCGACAAAGAAGTAAATGAAGTAAAGTATTCATTGTAAAGTTATTTTACTCATCATTTGTATTTGTATTTTATATTTGTTTGTTGAATTCTTGTAAGAATAAGCTGTAAGAGGTTTCTCCGCCTCCGAAAGGTATCCGAAAAGGAGAAGTTCATAGTAGAGAGAGATTATCGAGAGTAGACTTTGGATTAGTCACTTAAGACGCAGATACTAAGTAAGATCTTGGAGTTGTACGTGTGGAATCAAGTTTGAATTAAGGTTTCCATAGATAACTCTTGTCTATTTTGACCTAGGTTTTGATTCTTTGACCCTTTAACACTATTTACCATTTTCTCTAGGGTCCTCTCCAATTTCTCACGTCTTGACCTCAAGACTTGATTTTCTATCCTTAAATCCTCAAATTTGAATTTTTCATTAATGCCTTAGATATTTTTCTTTTTAGGTATAAATCTAATTTCCTTAGAATTCTTGCCTAAATTATTTTTTGTCTTCCTATTCTTAGATAGAGTTGTTCTAGCATGATATGACTTGTAATTTTTCTTAAGATTGTCATACTTTCTATTTTCATGATAGTAAGCACTAAAATGATAAAATTTATTTCTAGCATGCTTATTTTCATTATATAAATAAATATCATTAACTAATGGTACCTTGAGTTTGTTCTTGGAAGCTTCCCTTTTATTTGAGTTTTCTCCTTTATTCAGAATCCTCCTCCTTGGACATTGATTTTAATAATGCCCCTTTTGATTGTAAGAGAAGCATATAATATACTCCTTGCCCTTTTGTATCACGGGGCCGACCTCTTTTGATTTCTCCATCACTTTGGATGTCACTTTAGTCTTTTTCTTTGACTAATCTTGGACACTTGTTCTTGTAGTATCCATTCTTCCTATACTCAAGGCATATGATATGATTTTTATTACAAATAGAAATAGTTATACATTTGCTTGTACATATGACACATGTTTCTTCATTGATTTTGGATGTAGAAGCTTTTTTTTTTTGTTTTGATGTTAATTAACTACGCTCCCCCTCAATCTTTGAGGTGAATACTTCTTCGATTTCATTCTTAGATGTTGAGCATCTCTCAACCTTCGACTCCTCATGTTGCTTTCCATAAAGGATGGATCGTCATGGAGTTTGGTCAATTTGCTTTATAATTCACTTACACCCTTGAAATTACCTATCTTACACAAGATGTTATTAGACAATAAATTAACTAAAATTTTGGTTACCTTAGTATTGGCCTCGAATCTCTTCACTTGATCCTCGGTCCACTTCTTCTCCTTGAGAAGCTTCCCTTTGCTATCTATGGAAGCTTGAAATCCCTCCATTAGAGTAAACCATTGTTCTATGTTTATCATGAAGAAGTTCTCAACCCTTGATTTTCAAAGATTAAAGTTTCCCAATCCGAATGATGGAGGTGCTCGGATGTCATATCTGAATCCATCTTAGGGTTTCATTATGAAGTTGAGCTCCTTCAATGATTTATCTTTGGACTTGTTAAAATTTAGGGTTCCAACACTTCACATTCTTCTTCTTCCTCTAGCTCTTGCTCTTTTGGCGATTAGTCTAATGAAGAACAGTCTTTCTCTAATACCACTTGTTAGGATATGTAGAGAGATAGAGGGGTGAATAGCTTCGATGACTTCTTTGAACTTGATGTTGCAGTGGAAAACTTGCAACAATACTAACACCTCGATTTACTTGGTCTCTATTTCTTTGAGGTGACTAATTTAAGGGTCCAGCTCCCACGTTCTCATTTATTATGAAATCCTTACTTGAAAACTTTCCAGAAACTTTCCAGAGGTGAAAACCCTTGTACAATCTTGAAAATCATAAATGAAAGCAAATCTTGCTTTGAACATTTATTTGTTGCTTGGAATTATCTCCTGTTAAGATGGAAATGCAACATTACTTCTTCCTTAATCCTTCCAGAATTGGTGTGTGGAAATATGCGCAAACTTCCCTTTATATGGATTCTCCTCAAGTTGATTTTCGCCTCCTAATCAATTAGTTTTTCTTCCCAATTGATTGCCACATTATAATTTCACCGTTCAACCTGCAGAACGATTCTTTTTTGAATGACTAATTATTAGTGAGACATACCAATCGATTATCTAACCTCTAATTGATTTCCCAATTGATTCCAAACTTTACTGTTCTTCACGAAAATAGCTCCTAATCAATTAAGTAATTAGTCTAATCAATTATAACAGGTCTCAATCAATTAGGCAATCTACCAATCGATTAAACTTCTACTAAATCAATTGACCTAATCAATTCTAGTCTTTTTGTTTGAAGAGAAGACAATGTCCAATCAATTGTCCTAATTGATTAAACTAAGGTCTAATCGATTAAGTAAATCAATTCTGAGCCTTATCATGTTTCGCAAAAAACACCCAATCAATTAGGTAATCAACTTAATTGATTAGTCTTGGGTTAATCGATTGAGCTAATCATATTCCTAACCGTAAACATTGAATTCAAGTTTAGAGTTCCTTTTCCAACCCTAAAGTCATTCGGGACTGGTTGGGACTTCCCGTTGCCTAACATCCGGTCACCCTTGACTTACCAAGATTTTTTCACCAAGTGTCTAGTCAACCTTTGACTCATTTAAATTTTTCATCTCGTGCCAACTTTTATTAAATCTTCGATCATCAAATATCTGGTTAACCTATCTTATATTAATAAAAGGCGCAGCTTAATTTTTGTTTGATGCATTACAAAATGCAGCTGTGGAGGCGCTGATGGCGCTGTCATTCTTCCTTCAACGTGCCAAGCAACATCACAAAGTCAGTCATGCTATTTATTTTTTTCTTAAAAAAGAACATAAAAATTAAAAATTAAAGATAAAATACTTTTCCACAGCTGTTGCAAACAAGAATTTCCTATAAAAAAATTTAAAATAAAAGAACAATAAAATGAAGTTGTTGCAAAGATAAGACCTACAGACTCGTGCCCTATTTTGCCTTCATGTATAATATTGTTTTCCATTATTTATAATTAGCATATTTTTGCAATGGATATTTTTAATCTTCACGGTCTAAATTTTGAGAAGTATTTTGTAGTTCATATTAATTTTATATTAAAAATGGTTGAACACAATCTTTAATGATGTTTTGAGTTTTTTTAAATAAAAAAAATAATTAATTAAACTGGTAACGTCGAGCTTGGGGTGATTGATCCGGACCCATGGAAGTTTTCCACCGGTCACCAAGGTAAATCGGAAAGCGCTCGCAACGAGTAGGTCAGGAGCCCAACATCTTTTAGTTGTGTGCTCCATTTAGAAGAAAATTCTTATAAATTCGTCATAGTCAAGGCTTGAATCGGGGGTGCATGGATGATAACAAAACTAAAATAGAATAAATTTTTTATAGTGACCGGTCAACTTAAATAAGAGTTGACAGTAGGGTGGCGTAAAAAAAATATTTTTTTAAAAAAAATAATAATTCTATGGTAGATAGATATAAGCATCACTATATTACATTAATGACATTCTAAAAAGTTTTACAAACATTATAGAATAATATTTTGATAAAATATGGTTATGTATCACATGCTATTGATTGAGTTTCTTACGAGCATTCATACGCATGTTTGATATAAAATATTATGAAATTATATTTTAGTAAAATATGATTCCATGCAAGAGAGGTATCTAATTTCACCTTAAAGATCATGTTAAATATCTCTATATTAGTCCTCAAATAAATATCTTTGACATAAAAATCCCCCTTTAAAGTACTCTTTCGAGATTAAGGCACACTTGAGGATAAAACACTCATCTCTAAGTGCAATTAAAATATAATGAATCTCTTTAAATTTTTTGTTCATTTGATTGACGGTCTCTCCATCATGCATTGTGAAGTTTTGCAATTGGCTCATGAGCAAGTCCTTCTTGAAAAATCTTGGAGACTTGGTTCACTTCATGCAACTCAATTATCTTTTCTCACAACTCTTTTATATTGTGGAATCACCCTACCTTGTTCAATTCTTCTATTGATAAACTTTATTGAAGTGTTATAATGGCCTTGGCATTAGCTTAAAACTTAGTTTTCACTTCTCCACTCTATAGGTCCGTATCATTTTCCTCATCATTCTTGTTCACCAAAACGATTAAAGTCTTTTGTGATGGACATCCATATTTTGAAGTTCATTGAAATAGTATTTCATCCTTGATTTTCAATTTGTGAAGTTGATTTCATTGAAGAATTGTAGCCTTGTTGTGCATTGCCCCTCTTGAATTGTCATCACTCTCTAAAGATATTAATCTTTATTTAGAGCACTCATTTTCATATCACTTGTTAAGATTTGAAGGACTGACTTTGCTAGTCTAGTTAGAGGAGAGGGAGGTGAATAGCTAATGTCCCTTACTTGAAAATCTCATATGGTAAAAGATGATTCATTTGTTCCTAGTGTCTCTATCAATTCATCTTTAGACCAATAAGAAAGAGGTAAATTACGGATGACTATTATCCATTAGTACAAGTGGCTAAGATATGAGGGAGTGGATGCTTTGATACGTCGAGTTTTAACCTCAAGACCTTATGTGATAATATTTCATGTCTCAATCATTGTACTGTCTCGAGGAGACTAAATAGACGGTTGCATTATTAATGATGTGTTGGTGTTTATTTTCATATAAAGTAATTAAGTACACAGTAAAAAAAATAAATGCAAATAAATAACATGCTAATAAATATATTTATGAATATTTACCAAAGACCATTCATATTTTCCAGAATACTCGAATTACTCATCGTACTTTAGAATTTACCAAAGGATACTTGTTTTCTAAAATACCGTTTATCCTCGCATCATTAGACCTGTTATCGCCCAAGCCTTTAAATGACCAATCGACTAGAAGTGATGTCAGTTTACCAATCAATTGGAAGTGAGTCCAATTGAGTGATTGTGATTTGATTGATCATCATTAAATGTCTTTGGACAAAAGCTTTTGACGATACTCGTGACCGAGCATAACTTTTTCCATGTCTTGATTATTTGCACTAATTGCTAGTAGTCACCCGTGATTTACCTCCTTCGTGTTGGCCTAGGAACGGGTTGACAGGGGCGATAGGGGCGAGCGAATCGCTTTTTTGTCACATGAAAACTCAAGAGTATAACAATATCAATTCGGCATAAATTTATATGACTCACAATTAAGACAAATGAACATGGGTATACTCGTAAAACTCAAGAGTGTAATTGATGCCGGTAAAATAACGATTATCTTATAGACTAATAATGAGAAGGATTCGTTCGAATTTCGGTAAAGTCGAGGTAAATGTCTCTCTTATGTGCTAGTCACTATTCCAAAGGCTAGTAGCCGCCCACGATTTACCTCTTCCGTGTTGGCCCTGGGACGGGTTGGTGGGGGGCGCTGAGGGTGCCACCAATAATGAGAAGGATTAGATGAGAAGACAAGAAGAGAAATCGATGAAAACAAAGAGAAAATCGTCCTTTAGGGTTTATCAAAAAATGAAACTTTACTAAAAATAGAGGATATTAGAACATTTCAAGAGCTAGGAGAGGGGAGGGGATGAATAGCTTCTTTCGCTTTGTCTTGATCATTTGCATAGGATACTCGGAGCAAAAACTCCACAATGCTAACACCTCCAATTTACTTGGTCTCCACCTCCTTGAGATGCCTAATCCAAGGATCCATATCGCGCACACTGCTCCACTATGAACACACTTCTTCTCGGAAATAATCCAAAGACGGAGAAGCCTCATACAAGCTAACAACAACAAAATACAAACTAGGTTACACCAGAAATCGAAAATAATTGCAACTATCAACCTTGCTTTGCTTGTTCTTTTCTTGTTTTGATTTAGTCTCTTGTAGACTCAGAAATGTAGTAGTAGTTCACTCTGAATCATCCAAGAACCAGCGACAAAGAAATGTATGAGTGTATCCTTCGAAATATCCATGAAAATCCTTTTATGGGTTCTTTGACTTTTTCCAATCGATTCAGCTTTTCCTTAATCAATTATCACGTCATCCGACCATTCGAACACCTATAACACGACTCTTTTTCCGAACCCTAATCGATTGGTGAACCATCTCAATCGATTCAGAAGGCTTTAATTGATTACTCAATCGGTTCCCTAACCTTTTGTTCTCTCGCGAAAAACCTTAATCGATTAGCCCAATCAATTAATAGAGTCTTAATCAATTTCTAATCGATTCCCCAACTCTATGTGTTTTCGCGAATTAGCCATTAATCGATTGTCCTAATCGATTAGGGATGCCAGAATCGATTGTCCCAATCGACTACACCTCTTGGTGACAAATTACTGCCCAATCGATTGACAATGGGTTAATCGATTAGGTCAATCGATTCAGCCTATGTTCTCGCGAATTTTCTTCGTGAAGCTCCCAATCGATTGAACTTTCTTTCCAATTGAGTCATCACTTCCTAATCGATTAGAGATGTCGGAATCGATTGCCCAATTGATTCCAGCAACTCTTGTGCTCTCGCGAATTAAGCCCTAATCAATTGCCTAATCTATTAACTTAGGGCCAATCGATTGCATCAATTGATTGTCCAACCCTAACTTGGTTAATCCAAGTCTAGGGCTCCCTTGCCGAACATCCGATCACCCATGACCTGTTGGAAAATTTTCACCAAGTGTCCGACTAATCTTTGACCCACTTGATTTTTTTTATCTCGTGCTAAATTTTCGTTGGACTCTTGATCACCAAGTGTTGTCCTCTTTGACTCACTTGGATTTTCTTTTGCTTAATTTTAGTTAGGATTTTTCCTTGTCAATGTGCTCTTTGACCCCCTTGGACTTTTTCTTTGCCTAATCATAATTAGGACTTCCCTTTGCCAACGTGTGGTCTTTCTGGACCTACTTAGACTTTTCTTTTATCTAACCACAATTAGGATTTCCCTTTGCCAACATACGGTTCTTCTTGACTCACTTGGACTTTCCTTTGCCTAGCTTCCATTTAGGACTTTACCCTTGCTTAACCCTCCAGTTAGGTTTTTGCCTTGCTAAACCTCTAGTTAGGACTTTCCCAGTCCAATATCTGGTCCTCTATAACCTACTTGACTTCTCTCTCGCATATTATTAACTTTCCGGTCAATCTTGATCTACTTGACCTCTTCTTCACATATTATCCAAACATCGAAACTCAAGCTTGAATCAATTCGAGCTTAGTCAAACTGGTTAACCTTGACCCGAGGATGATTGCTCCAACAATCTCCCAATAAAGGATAATCCATCAAACAATTAAACATGACACTTATATAAATAATCTATAACCCATAATTACCTAACATACTAAAAATATCCGAAATACCATAAAAATATAAATTACTAGATATTTTTTTAAGCCCGAAACTTAGTGGTTATGGGTTTTCCCGTAATAAACATAGATTTTTAAATTTTATATGTGTGAGTACTAATAAAATATGATTATAAGTCCTAAGCTAAAAATTATGACATATTTAACTAGGATACTCTTCTATTGATTCTGCATTAGTTTTAGTGTCAAATCGACATGAATTCATTACCTCTATGGCCATCAAATACTTTAAAATTCTTGATGACTATAGAGTTCATATTTGAAAAAAAAATATATAGAGAAATTCAAAAAGATCCTAGGAGTGCAATAGAAAATCAGATTCTTTGTCCCAAGATTCCCGTATCTCTATATGTTGGATCACGGCGGTCGACTAGAACGGGGGTTGAATAGCTTGTAAACAAATCAAAAGAAAAACCTTTCTCGAAATTTCAACAATACACTTGCATAAAATTGAAAGCAATAAATTAAAATAGAAAAGAAAGAGGCACCAAATGTTTACTTGGTTACAACCGGGGAGGTTATTAATCCAAGGAGTGGAACACACTAGAATATCTCCTTCAGGCGGAGAAGCCTCTTAGAGCAATGAAAGCGCAAAAAGAAAGAAGATAATCTAGAGATTGAGCGTACAAGTGTTGGAGTTACAATTTCTGAGTTGTTGAAAAGCTTCTGGACTAAGGCTGTATTTATAACCTTGGTTGGGGCGCCCCGAAGGGGTTCCGGGCGCCCTGGGGGATAAAACTTTATCCCCCCAACATTCAGATCGCGATTGACACGATCTGGTCAAAAAGTCAACTGCAGGCTATTCAACCCCCCTTCTAGCCGGCCGCTACGATCCAATAAGTGGTATCAGAGCCAAGGCGCTTCAGGAGGACTAACCGCCGAACGAAGCAACGAAATAATGGTCAGACTAAGCATCTACCTGTCGAAGTTCGAAGGGGAATTCGCTAGCTGAAAAAAGCGAATGCAGGTATTCTTTAAAACCGATTTTGATTTAATGTTAATTATGGAGTTCGGTTTCACAGCACCGGAAGATAAGGAGAAATACCATTGGACAAAGAAGGAGCAGGCCGACTACGTGGCAAACGACAAAGCTGAGTACCATCTACTAACCGTTCTTTCACCACAAGAAGTCAACCGGATCGGCAACTACGACTCCGCGAAAGAACTTTGGGAGAAGTTCCTTGAACTACACGAAGGAACGTCCGAAGCAAAGCTCGCAAAACGGGATTTACTCCGCAACCAGCTCACCAGCCTGCGACTTGGGGAAGACGAGACAATTGCGCATCTGCACTCAAGGATAAAGGAAATCATCGTCGGACTTTCGAATCTCGGAGAGACGGTAAGTAACCGAAATTCGCTAAGGTACACACTAAATTCCTTTCCTAGAAATTCAAAATGGGCTTCACTAGTAGATGCCTTTTATATTTCAAAAGACTTAGAAAAAATTACATTAGAAGAATTCTTTTCTACATTTAAAGTGCACGAATCAAGATGTGTAGGTATGAAGGAGCCCAAGAACAACGTTGTAAATCTTTTCTCAAAGCATCGAGAGACGAACCTGAGTCAGAGTCTTCTCTCAATGACGAGGAAATGGTAATGATGGTAAGACGGTTTAAAAAACTTTGTAAATCTAGAACCTCTAACCATCCACAGGGTAAAAAGAAAATGATGATCCACTGCTACCATTGCGACGAAGAAGGGCACGTCAAGGACAACTGTCCCAAGCTAAAGAACAAGGACAAGGATAAAGGTAAGAAGCATGTCCAAAAACGCAAGGTCCTAAAGGTGACGTGGGACGATACGTCGCCCGAATCGGAAGTCGAGGCGTTCTCCGGGCTCGCATTAATGGCGAGTCATCAAGACGATGACTGCAATTCAAGCTCTTCCGAAATGAGCATCGAGAGCATTGATGAAGGGGGAGCTGCATCGGAAGAAAGCAGCAGTTCAGGGGGAGACAGATACGAGATCGACAAGGTAAGTCAGGTACGATCTCTTCCTCCCAATAAACTCTTTAAATTCGTTAAATTATTAACAAAAGATTGCTGCAAATTAGAAAAAGAAAATAAAAATTTAAAAGTAATACTAGCTAAATCTTGCCCTCTAGAAGATTTAGACAAATCAAAATTAGAAAATAAAAAATTGAAATCAGAAAATAATAATTTGAAAATACAAATAGATAGTCTAAAAAATCATGCATGTTCAAATAAAACATATTTTAGAAAATACAACAATTTAAATTGGTATTTTCGATATCATAAGGGACAGATTAGAAATATTTCTAAGAAAAATGTCCCTAAGAAATTCCTAGTTAATCAAGTAGGCTGGAATCTATATTGGGTTCCAAAGTCCTGTCTGACTTGAACTTGAACTAATTAGATCTAGAGCTTTCGGCGAGAAAATTAGACATTAAAATTTCTTTATGAGACCTTGTCTAAGGAAGTGGTTGTTGCTTCAATAACCAAGAAGACCTAGTGTCTCGCTACGACTTGGAAACCAAAATATTGAAATAAAAATATTTAATTAACTTTCTGATAAAAACATTAAGGTGAAAATTTAATAATGCTTTAAAAAAATTTTAAACATTTTTTAAAATTTTTTTTACTTAGAAATTTTTTTTATACATAAAATTTTTATTTAAAAGTTAAAAGTTTTTCTGAAATTAGAAATCTCTGCTTAAAATATTTACTTAAAAAAAATTCAAAAATATTTTTATAAAATTTCTTATGTTTTTTCTTTCTTAAAGTTTTTCTTAAAAATTGTTTTAACTTATAATAGTTTTTGCTGAAAATTATTGCAAACTCTCTAACTTAGAATTTATTCAACTTAAAATTTTTAAGAAAGTTAGAAATTTTTATTAACCCTTAGATTTTTTTCGGAACCCCATTTTTTATGTGATCAAAAGGGGAAAAGGAAAAAGTGTAAGTCTAGGAGGAGGTAGACCAACACTATATTCCCTTGTTGATCGGACGGTCATGATATCCTTATGATGTGCATTACATCCTTGAGATGTGATCTAACCCGTTCAATCGGTAAGGGAATATGAAGATACGAAAATCTTGAGATAGAGGATCTGATCTCATACAATAATACCTATTTAATATGAATCCAAGATTTTAAGATCATCAAACACTTTTGACCATGATATTTGATGACAACTAGTCAATTGAAATCACGTAAAAGTTGACTAGAGTTACATCTAGTCAATTAGCTATTTGAGTGGTAGTTACGAAGTACCTTGGAAAAAAAAAGTGCTTGACAACCTTATGTCTCAATATTAAGAAAACTAAAAATGGACAAACTTAAGAAACCTCTAGCAGTGCAATTATACTCATTTGACAAGATTTGGAATTCTCTAGGTTTACCAACAACTTTGGCAAAAAGTATTTGATGGTCAAAGGAGACTCAAAATCTAGAAAATTAATATGGACTAACTCAGAGAAACCCTAGAGTGTAGCAATGCCCATTTGGTAATAACTTGAGGCCTCTAGATTTATTAAACACTTTTAACTAAAAAGTATTTAATGGTCACATATGACTCAAAATCTTTAAAAACTGAACATGAACTGACTCAAGAAAACCTTAGGAGTGCAATAATTCCCATTTGGTGTGAATTTAAAGCCTTTAGGGCTATTAAGAATTTTTGACCAAAAGTGTTCGATAGTCATTAAGGACTCAAAATCTAACATGGCTAACATAAACAGACTCATCGGACTCTAAAACTACAACAATGACCATTTGAATTTGAGATTGCTAAGGTCATTAGACCAGTTAACTAGTCAATTAGCTACGTTCAAAAAGTTAGATATTTGAATTATTAAAAAAAAATATTAACGATATTAGCGATTAAACACCTTTGGATATTTTTTTTAATGGCTCTATACTACTGAAAATCAAACAATGAACGTGGACAAACTCAAGGAAACCCTCTCCAAGAGTGCAAGGATGCATATTTGGCATGAATCCAATGTCTTAAGATTGTCAAAAGCTCCAAGTAAAAAAGTATTTGATAGCCATAAGGACTCAAAATTTGAAATAAATAAGTAAATATGGATTAACTTTGGGATCCTCAAAATTACAATAATGTTCATTTTGCATATAAATTTGAGACCTAGACAAAAACAATTTTTGATGACCATATAATGCGTAAAATTTAGAAAAATGACCATGGACAAATTCAAGTGAACATCAAGAGTCCAATAATACCAATTTGACTTGAATTTAAGGTTTCTTTGGCTCGTCATAGAGGATAAGATGCGAAGAAGTGATTGTTATAGCTACTCTATAATCTATAATCTATAATCTATAATCCAATTGTTTTGATATATTTTTTTTTTCAAAATTGAATTATCGATTATGAATTTATGGTGAAAATTGTGATTTTTTTTGTCAACTGCTTTGGCAATTCATAATCTAATTATGAAATATAATTTTCATTATCAATTCACGGGTCAACCCTATTTCGCCCGAATATACAATTTACATGAGTTGATATGTTTAGATTTATTTTTAAATAAATTGATAAAATTTTAATTTAATCCTTTTAAATTATTTGATAAAGCAAATCAATCCGATGGACCAATTCAAATTAAAAGCTGGGCTTAACTTTGGTCTACCAACTATTCTCGGTCAATCAACGATTATAGACGCAACGCATGTTTTCACCATTTGAGCACTGACTGGACTCGAGCTGGATTCTAGCTTTCGAAAGAGACCATGTACGAAGACAACTGGAAACCGAGTCAGAATATTTAAAATGCTAATATTTAATAAATAAAATAAAATAATTTTTTTTGCTAGCATTAGCAACCTCGCAATTGCTATTAATGTCCCAACAATTACCTCATTAAGCAAACCACGCCACCTTCCTTCCACCTTTTTCCCACTTCTTCTCTTCCGCGGCATCCAAATCAACACTGTGCCAGCTGCAGCGCTGCAACGCCGGCGCCGGCGCCGCAGTGGAATACAGAGAAGAACGAAGGCGATCCAAATCCACTACCCGCTGGACGCTGCAACTACGACGGGTTCCAGTGATCTCGCCCACCCATTGAGTACATGGACATCCCCTTTTTTGACGACCACATTGCGCACGAGCTCCAGAGCATCGTCGTCCTCTCCGACCAAACCCAGACAGATGCCACCGAGCTGCCCGCCGCCAATGCGCCGCCCCGCTCGAAGCCCCTCGGTTGTCTCCCTTCCCAACCCTCCCAGATCAAGGTAGGGTTCAGGGGCTCCTTCAAGGGTGGATCCGCCCGGAAGAGTCCTGGAAGCGCCGGGAGGTCAAATCCCTTCGTGAAGATGACCCGGGTGGCGTCCAGCGCGCAGATGGGGCTCAAGGGGCTCCGCTTCCTGGACAAGACCTCCGGCGGCAGCGAGGGGTGGAAGGCCGTCGAGAAGCGATTCGAGCAATTCTCCGTCAGAGGAAGCCTTCCCAAGGATAACTTCGGCCGCTGCATTGGTGCGTTCCTCCATCTTTTGCCAATGATTTCCTTTTTCTCCTGAGCCAAAAATTTCTATTAAAATTCGTACTTAGTGAGTTTCCAGATCTGATCCCTAAAGAACCTGTTAACGATTTATCTTCCAAGTCAAAAACAAGATCAAACTAAACAGAAAATTGTATAAAATTTGGATATTTTACTCAGGAAAGTCATGTCTAGTGAACTCGTAAAGGTTAAGCACATGACCTGCGAAATCCTTTGATGAAGATTAACTCTTTCCTTCATGGTCCTGTTTTCCTTGGGGTTGATTTATTAAATTCAATCATATACTACATAATTCAGCATAGATGGCCAGTAAGTGAATTAATTGAAGTACAACTCTGGAGAAATGATTCTGTATTCAATTTGAAGTCCTGGCGAGGAAAGAAAATCACTTCAATGAAGAAGGGAAAAAAGAAGCCAAAAGTAGGAGATAGGACATAGAATGTTCTTGCAAATTTCTTTACCTTTTTTTTATATATATATATATATAGCATTCGAAATTATAGGTACGGGATCCATCAAGTGTACTAATTTCTTATTATCCTTGGCTTCATTATCAATTTTTAGGCATGGCTGAATCAAAGGAGTTTGCCGAAGAGCTGTTTGTTGCTTTAGCAAGGAGAAGAAACTTGGAACCAGAAAATGGAGTAACAAAGGATGAACTAAAAGAGTTCTGGGAAGAAATGACAGACCAAAATTTCGATTCTCGTCTACAAATATTCTTTGACATGTATCCCTTTCTCATTCTTAGTGACTTCCAGCCTTGACCTTATAAACGTGGTTTGACATTGTCTGCTATGACTTATTATATAGGTGCGATAAGAATGGTGATGGAAAGCTGTCTGAAGAAGAGGTGAAAGAGGTATCTAGTCAAAATCACTCGATGAATTCTTCATGTAGGAGCTATTGTAATTTTCTTTACACTGAAGAGAATAAAATCTTTGCACTGCTTGATAGATAATCATACTGAGTGCTTCAGCAAACAAGCTTGCGAAATTGAAATCAAGTGCAGCGACCTATGCTGCTCTCATAATGGAGGAACTCGACCCTGATGGCCTGGGCTATATTGAGGTACTGAGTGATGTATATGTACTTTTCAATGAAATATCCAATGTTGGAGGAATTTTAAATCTGGAAGAGCAAATGACTTTTAATACCAGACTGACACAATTAGCTTGAAAATTTTGCCCCAGCTTTGGCAGCTTGAGACATTACTTAGAGGTATGGTTAGCTCACAAGGAACTGAGAAAACATTAAAACGTTCACATAGCCTTGCAAGAACATTGATACCGAAGAGATACAGAAACCCAGTAAATCGATTTGTTAGCAACACTGCAGATTTTGTTCATGAGAATTGGAAGAGGATATGGGTTATTTCCTTCTGGTTGACATTGAATATAGTCCTAGCTTCATGGAAGTTTGCCCAATACAGAAGGAGAGCAGCATTTGAAGTGATGGGTTATTGCGTCTGCATAGCCAAGGCTGCTGCTGAGACCTTGAAACTAAATATGGCTTTGATTCTTGTCCCTGTCTGTCGCAACACCCTCACAAGGCTCAGATCAACTCGTCTTAGCTCAGTATTTCCATTTGATGATAACATCAACTTCCACAAGGTAACAGAGATTTCCCTATAATGAAGCATTACTGGAAACACTGTAAATATTAAGTTTTTTTTTATGCTCTAACGTTTGCAGACTATTGCGCTGGCAATAACTATTGGAACTTTAGTGCACACCTTTGCACATATAACATGTGATTTTCCACGGCTAATTAACTGTCCACGTTCCAAATTCATGAGAACATTGGGATCTGATTTCAATTACAAGCAACCCACTTATCCATCTTTGCTAGCAAGTGCCCCAGGGGTCACTGGTATTCTGATGATTTTCATCATGGCATTTTCTTTCACTTTAGCAACACATTCTTTCAGGAGGAGTGTGGTCAAGTTGCCATCACCCCTCCACCATTTAGCTGGGTTCAATGCATTTTGGTACGCTCACCATCTTCTGGTTGTCGCATACATTCTTCTGATAATCCATTCTTTCTTCCTATTCCTCACCAAGGAATGGTATAAGAAGACGGTAATTCCTACCCATTTTTCATACCTTATGTTGTATGTGGACATTTTTGGCATTAACTTTCTTGTATGCACACAGACATGGATGTATCTTGCAGTCCCAATACTATTTTATGCTTGCGAGAGAATAACTCGGAAAGTTCGTGAGAAAAGCTATGGTGTCAGCATTGTTAAGGTAATCTCCTTAGATGCATGTATGCTAGAACTAAAAAAATCTACTTGCTTCATTGCTTGACAAAGGTGCAAAGTTGACATCTCATCTTTCACATATATCTGTCATACAGGCAGCAATATACCCCGGTAATGTCCTTTCGATACATATGAAAAAGCCACCAGGTTTCAAATACAAAAGTGGGATGTACCTATTTGTGAAATGTCCTGATGTGTCACCTTTTGAATGGTTTGTGCTTAGCTTCAAAATGAATATGAGTAATAAGTAATTATTTCTGGTGTTAAGTAAAATCATTTTTTTAATAGGCATCCATTCTCAATCACCTCTGCACCAGGAGATGAACACTTGAGCGTTCATATCCGAACCTTGGGCGACTGGACGTCTGAGTTAAGGAACCTATTTGGAAAGGTTAGTTCATTTAGAAAATGTCTCTTCTTGATGAAGAAGTATAATATTTGCTCTTATACAGGTTTGTCAGGCTCAGGTCACCTCGAAAAAAGCTAATCTTGTTAGACTTGAAACCACAGTTGTAGCAGATGTTCAATTTGAAGATACAAGGTGAGTACCACTGCATGGCGATTGACATCAGCCAATTAAAAGCAACATTACAAAATGGATCGAGATGTGATGAGTAACATAATCTGTTTTTCAGATTCCCTAAGCTCTACATAGATGGCCCATATGGTGCACCAGCTCAAAATTACAAGAAGTATGACATTCTTTTGCTCATCGGACTAGGAATCGGCGCAACTCCATTTATTAGTATTCTGAAGGATCTCCTGAACAATATAAAGACCAACGAAGTATATACTATATTCAAACATTTCACTCTACAAATGTCAACACCTCTTGTTATTGACTGGTGTATGGTTCATCTAGGAATTGCAAAGGATGCATAACCCAGATCCCAACATCGTCAAATCAAATGGCCCGGGAAGAGCTTACTTCTACTGGGTAACAAGGGAACAAGGATCGTTCGAGTGGTTCAAAGGTGTCATGAATGATGTTGCTGAAAGTGACCACAATGTACATCCTCAAATCCCTCTGGTTTGAACTGTTACTGGTACTTGCATTTCTCATAGGCCCTTCCCTGATTCATTTCACAGAATGCCATTGAGATGCACAACTACTTGACAAGTGTGTACGAAGAAGGTGATGCAAGGTCAGCCCTCATTGCAATGGTTCAGTCACTCCAACATGCCAAAAGTGGCGTGGACATAGTCTCAGGGAGCAAGGTAACCCAATCTCCTCGTATTCACAAAGTGCCAAGACGATCACCCGTTTCTAATCTCCAAGTCATGCTTGCCAGATACGCACACACTTTGCGAGACCAAATTGGAGGAAAGTGTTCTCTGATTTGGCAAACGCCCACAAAGCCGCCCGTATAGGTGAACTATCTTGAAGCACCGTCTTCCTTCATGTTTTCTCTATTTGATTCTAACATATGCTGTTCAGGTGTTTTCTACTGCGGATCTTCTGCACTTACAAAACAACTTAAAGATCTTTCACAAGAATTCAGCCATAATACCACTACCCGGTTTCACTTCCACAAGGAGAACTTCTAAAGAAGACAAGATGATACAGATAGGAAAGAACATAGAGATAATAAACAGGAAAGAATTCACTCTTGCTCTTTAAATTGTTACATCATACATACACAGTAGATTTAGCAAAGGTGTGCATAGTTGAGAGGAAAATTTATAGGAATATTTGAGCATGTAATTTTCAACCAGCATTATTTTGAAAGACATTACTTAATCTAATACAAATTTTACATCTTTTTTTAATCAAAACCTGTTGGACGTTGAGAGGAGACGAAGTGGCGTTGCTTCCCTTTCATCTCCCCTTTGTGCAAACGTCAAGAAGACGAAGGGGTGTCCTTTCCCCTTCGTCTTCCTCTTTCATCTTATAAAAGGCATCCAAGATAAGAGGTGAGAAGAAGAAAAAGGGAAGGTGATCAGAGAGGGCAAGCAAAGGTGTGAGGTGATCGTGTGCGAGTAAAAGGGAATGTCCTGGGCTCTGGGATTTGGTTCGTGAAAAAGTTTGAGAAGGTTCTAAGCGGTGATCTTTTCGGCGACAGCAGCAACAACTTCTGTAATTTCTTCGGGAGATCAATGTAAGTCATTTACAGTTTAGCATCTGGTTTTATTTCATGTTATCTGGATCAACAATGGTATCAGAACATAAATTATGATTCTGAAAGCATGAAATTAACTGTGAAATGACGAAATTGTGATTTCGCAATAATCGTCAATGCTGTCGAAGTCGCGATTTCCTCCCGGACATATGACGGTAGAGGAGCGCCGGCGATCGTGTTAAAATATCGATGGAAGTTGGCTGCGGGACGCCTCGTGTTTATCGCAAGAAAGATCGTGTTTTTTTTCTGTTGAGAAGAAGATGAACACTACATACTGTTTATTTGTCAATTGAGAAATTTTTTGATTTTACAAAATCAAAGAAAAACACAGAAAAAATTAAACATTTTTATGCTATTTTTGAAAAACGTTGATTTTTAGTTGATTGAATTCTTAATCGTACGATTCAATTCAAACGTTGATTTTTAATTGATTGAATTTTTCAATCGATTAATGAATCGATTCAATTGAATTGATTAATGAATCGATTCCATTGAATTGAATGGATTGAAATGAATTTCAATCGATTCAAAAAATGTGGTAAACAGTGTGCACAGTGAGAAAATTGGTTCGTGCGTTGTTTTTCCATATGTATGAACAGTGGTTTAAAATTTAATTAAATAATTTTATTAATTAATTAAATACATATAGATATGTATTATTAATTAGTAAATAAATATTTAATTAATTTATGATTTAATTTATTGAAAATTGAACCAGACCAACTTGTCCAATCAAACTCAGGTCTGATTTAAATTATTAGTTGATTTAAATAGACCAGTTTGATTCAATGATACCTAGATCTGGTTTAAATTATTTGTTGGTTTAACCAGTTCGATTTATTATTGAATTAATTGGGGTGATTTTGATTATAAATATTGGATTGATCAAATATGACTAGATTAGTTTTGTTGTGTCAGATTTAATAAAAAAGATTAGATTTGTTCTAATGGGTCAGACTTAACCCAATGAGTAATTGGACGAATCGAACGAACCTAAGTTTGATCAATAAATCTGAGATTTACTCAAATGAGCTTAAACAATAACAGAACATAGGTCAGAAATCCCTGTCCAATTAGATTAGTTTTAATGAGGACGATAGACTAAGCTTAAGATCCGGACTCCTGATCGACCGATCCAATCGGTCAGTCGACTTAAACTCCTGAAAATCAAGAAGATTTGTTTTTCTTGATTTATAATGATGGTTCTATATCTGTATAAATTGAATTAAATTGGTTTTGTACTGGTTAGTCAGTTTTGTACTGATTTATTTAAATTCAATTTTTCAGATGACTCGGACGATTACTACATTAACTCGTCGCGAAGTGCGGCAAAACCAGCTCCGGGAGGAGATTCAGGAGATAGAGTATAAGTCTGCTTATGGAGTCGACGAACATGTTAGAATACTTGATAGACTATTCTGGAAATTTGAGTAAGAAGAGTTTCCAGTCTTGGACAGTTATAGGATTTGAGCATTGATGCATTCATTGCCAGAGTATCCTAGGGTAATAGCAGACTATGTATGGGGACGCCATGAAGGACGCGCCACATATTCAGAACTGTGTGAAGAACTACTTCACTATATGGGTGAAGAAGAGCCTGAAGAGTCTGAAGAGGACCAGGAAATGTTCGAGGAAGATCTAGAAATGGATCTGATGAAGAATCCTGAAGTTGCTCCATCTGAGATTATCCCAAATGAGTTCAGGTTAATAGGAATAATGTTGGCCGCTGCACTAGTATTTGTCCTAGTGGGAGCAGTGCTGACATATCTTGTTTATTAGAGTTCTGTTTACTATCGTTATGTACGAACAATGTTAGCTTATTTAGTTTTTGAGTCATGTAATAATTTCTGTCGTTATGTACGAACAGAATTATATAATGAAAAGTTATGTTATATGTTAACAAACTTGGAAATGATTAGTTCATATTAAATGATTCGTATATGAAATGATTCGTTCATTAGATGAGATGTATGTAATAAAATTGATCAATGTTGATTAGATTAGAACATACGAATGATGAGTGAAAATAAAATTATCACTTGATTTTGTAAACTAATTTTAATTACACTGAGTCAATAATTAATTGCACATATATGAATTACACTGAAATATTAAATAATGTGTTTATTTATGTAGATCATGACAACTAAAAACATCATAGCTGAACTCAATAAGGGAGAGAAATTATATGGGGATAACTACAAAATCTGGCACCTCAAGATACAATATATTCTTGAGGAAAAAGAAGTTCTAGAGACTGTAAATCAATTTATGGAAGAACCAGTTGATGGTTCTATAGCACAACACAGACGTGACCTTAATGCCTATAAGACATGGAAAAGGAAAGACTTCATTGCTAAGGGTATATTGATTAGTTAAATAGTGGATGACCTGGTATTTGAGTATGAGCCATTACCATCGGCTCATGCTGTCTGGGTAGCACTTAAAGAGAAGTACAGTGGAGTAAGCCTCAGTAAGCTCCGTCAGCTAACAATTAAGTTTGATAGTTGTAAAAAACACTCGAATGTTACCATGGCCCAACATCTCAGGGAGATGGGCAACATGATTCGAGAGCTTAAGACTGCTGGTCATGCGTTGACCGATGAACAACAGGTTCAAGAAGTTATCCATTCCCTTCCTGATTCTTGGGAAACGATGAAACAGAATCTGACCCACAGTGAGAGTATCAAGACTTTCACCGATGTCTCACGTCATGTTGAACTTGAGGCGGAGAGGATTGAATCCGCAAAGATTTTTGGTCAAGCTTTTATAGCTGAAGGTTCTGGTTCCAAGAATAAGAAAAGATGGTTTAAGAAAGGAAAGGGAAAAGGAAAGGAGGCTAGTGCTGTTGTTGTTAAAAACCAAATCAAGAAGAAAGAAAAGAGATATGGACAAATACTTAGGAGCAAGTTGACCTGCTTTAACTGTGGTAAGAAGACCCACTTTGCTCGGGATTGTACTGAGCCTAAAAAGATCCAAGATCAACGAACCACGTAGCACGTGATCGAGCTACATATGTGGAGTATCGTCGGGTACCAGCTGACAACAAATGGATATATATATAGGAAACAATGCAAGAATTGAAGTAAAAGGAATTGACACTTGCAAGCTCAACCTACGTGGTGGGCGTACCTTGTTTTACATGATGCCCTGTATGCTCCTGAGATTCGACGGAATCTGGTTTCCATCGTTTGTCTTATTGATTTAGGCTATAATGTAAATTTTTATAGTTGTTGTGTGGAACTTCGAATTAACTCTGTGTTAATTGGGTATGGTTATGTAACAAATGATTTTATGATTCTTGATGTAGAATCAAATAATAATGTAACGACCCACCTTCTGGGTACTGGCTGTAAGGCCGGTCGCTACAATTATGCTAAACTATACTGTGCGAAAAGCTGGGCTAATTAAAATTTTACTCTACTAATGACGGATACAATTGCTAAGAAAGGTCTAAAGACCTTCTTTGCTGATGTACATATGCTAAGGAGGGGAAACTAAACATCCCAACTGAGCTAGGGACTAGAAACTAAACTTCCCAACTAACTACAGACCTGCCGATCGATCCGCAGATCGATCGAAGTTATGGGGCATTCGGTTCCCAACTGGATCAGTCAGGCAGACCGATCCATGTGTGGCTGGATCGGTCGGCCGACCGATCCAGGCACCCGAAACCCCTGGAACGTTATTGTATCGTGCTGTATCGGTCGGCTGACCGATCCAGGAGGATACAGTAGCATACTGTATCTGTCTGGATCGGTCGGCTGACCGATCCAGAAGCCTGGTACACTACTGGATCGGTCGACAGACCGATCCAGCGTCTGATTTCCTGATACGAAATCAGAGATGCTGATTTCGACACCTTGTCGTGCCAAAACCACCTGCAACCACTCTAACATATACTAATAACTATTCTATCATACATTGGGCAACATTCAAGACATAATATAATGCATGTTCACTAGTTCATACCATTAACCATACTAGAATGCGAAGCATAAGGGAAAAGAGAACAAGACTTTAATAACTAGACTTGCTACAAGTTCTAATGCGTAGTAAAATAAAACTAGATCCCTAGGATCTTTATTCCAGTTCCTGACACACACATCCTCATCTGCACTGACCTCCAGCCTCCACTGCTAGTCCATTTTCCTTTTACCTGTATCTACAGTATAAGGAAAATAGTATCTGTAAGCTAAAAAGCTTAGTAAGAAATCATCTACCTCACTAAATCATGCATACGATGCAAATATGCTTTTAAATCATGCTGTTTGAAAAACATACTGAATATGCAAGCATGGCATGGCATGGTATCATACAAAGCATGGCATAACATAAGCTAAACATAAAATAAAACTGATCATAACATGTCTAGAACTGTATATGAAGCTATCATATTTAACAACTGAAATAAGCTGAGTTGATACAAAAGTGAGCTAAGCTGAAGCTGAGCTAATACTGAATTCCATTATGTTTTAAAACTGATTTGGAAAACTATTATATATAATAGATAAAAATACTAAACATGCTGCTATAGGGCCCTGGCAATTGTACTTGCTGTGCGCGCATCCCTAATTAGACCCGGGATTGCAAGTTCTGAATCTAGTAGGGTTTACTAGGTTAGCTGAACCTAGGGACGACTATGGGAGTCCAGCCCAGTGGATATCTGATCCAGTACAGTGCCGCTGCTGAAAGTAAAATACTGAAATACTAATTAGCTGAATCTAGGTTATCTGAACCTAGAACTAGGTTGTCTGAACCTAGAGGCGACTGTGGGAGCCCACCCATTGGACATCTAGTCCCATAAAGCTGAAATAAAACTGATATGCTGGTTTAAATGCTTCTATGCATTTAACTATGCTGTTAAAACTGTCTAATGTTGCGCTAAACATTTTATCGAACACCTAGTGTGCTCCAACTCTCCTCTCTAATAGGGAAACCACCTCTAGGCACCCGACGACGTCTAGAACCTCTATCTGAAGAGGAAAAACGCGTCCGGCCCATCCAGAGATACTCAACTAACCCCTAAATCTGCGAAGAGAATTAAATACACTCTAGATATCGATAAAAATCTACATATAACTAAATTATAAGCATGCAATCAAACGAGAGCTACTTATACTGCAGGTGAGGGGTTTCTTACCTTGTGTGCTAGATTTCTTACAAATCTAATCGCTAAAAATTCCGATGGAGACGACTTCTCGACGGTTCGCTCGCGTCCACGTGCTCTACTCACGGAGGGGAACGTCCTTGTACCCGAGATGTCACCGGAAGGCACTCCTATGGCCCTAGGGATGAAACCCTAGGCTTGCTTGGGTGTTGGCGCCGAGAGAAAGAGAGGGAGACGGGGTTGGCGTCGGTGAGGGTTTGGAGAGGGAGAAGTTGCCGAACCAAATAAAAGAAACAACCCAAACCAACTTAAGTTTCCTATTTATATTAAGGAGTTACTTCGCCCAATACCAATATAAATTTTATTGGTTCCCTTTCTTTTCAGCACGGCCCTGCTGGGTTCAACTAGTTACTAGTATTATCCCCAAGCCATAGGTCTCGGGTTCAATCCCCGCTTAGGCCGTTTTCGTTTTCTAATTATTTTTGCTACTTCCGTTACTCTAAAAATTCCGGAAAAATATCTAAAAATTCCAGAATAATCATAGAATAATTCTAATGCAAGTTTGAGAATTTTCGGGCGCTACAAATAATGATAGTTGTTTTTCAAATATTGCTCTTACTAGTAATGCTGATGTTAATGATGAAATTTGGCATGCTAGGCTAGGACATATAGGACAAGAACGAATGAATAGATTAGCTAAGGAGAGTTTTTTGGGCACTCATACAAGGATTAACTTGTCTATATGTAAGCATTGTCTTGCTGGAAAGACAACTAGAAAACCATTTGATAAGGCTATTAGGGCTGAATCACCATTATAATTAATTCATTCGGATATTTATGGTCCAATGAATATGAAGGCTAGAACTGGGAGTTCTTATTTCATTACATTTATTGATGACTTCACACGTTTTGGTCATGTGTATTTGATTTCTCACAAATCTGAAGCATTAGATTACTTTATTTGTTACTTGAATGAAGTTGAAAATCAATTGGAACGTAAGGTTAAAACCTTGCTCACTGACCGTGGAGGTGAATATTTATCTGATCAGTTCAAGACAATGTGTAATGAGAAAGGGATTATTAGACAGCTAACTATCCCTGGAACTCCACAACAAAATGGGGTTGCTGAAAGAAGAAATAAGACTCTTCTTGAAATGGTTAGGTCTATGATGGCACGAGCTAATTTGCCAATCTCCTATTGGGGAGATGCATTATTAGTTGCGGCCTATATACTTAACAAAGTGTTTTCAAAGTCAGTTTCATCTATCCCACATGAACGTTAGATAGGCAGAAAGTCGGATTTAAGTAATCTGAGACCTTGGGGGTCAGCTGCCTACGTTCATGATAAAACTCACGAACATGAAAAATTAGGACCCAGAGGTAAGAAGTGTATCTTTATAAAGTATTTTGAGACTTCTAAGGGTTATGTTTTTATTAGTGAGCGACAAGATGGAACCATCTCTGAAATAGAGTTAAGAGATGCTACTTTTCTTGAAACTGAGTTCCCAACACGAGGTAAAGTTGATAAGACAATTTCTCTATATGAGATAAAGGAGGAGGATAATGTTCCTTTATCAACAAATCACGAGATGCCTGAATCTAGTCAACCTAGTGGGAGTAATTTGCCACTGAATGAGTCAGTTTCTCAATAGTCTAACCTTCGAAGAAGTAGTCGTCAGATTATTCCTCGGAGAAGGTTTGATATTGAGAATGAGGCATTGATGATTCTCCCAGTTGATGATGAGGAACCTCGAACAGTTGAGGAAGTTTTGAGAAGCTCAATAAGAGAAAAATGGAAAATTACAATGGATGAGGAAATGAAGTCAATGAGAAAGAATCAAGTTTGGGGGAATAAGTGGATTCTCAAAGTAAAGAGGAAAGAAGATGGATTGATTAATCGATACAAAGCTCGATTAGTTGCAAAAGGATATACTCAAATGGAGGGTATTAATTTTTAAGAGACATTCTCTTCAGTTGTGAAGTTTGTGTCAATACGTGTCATCCTAGCTATAGTAACACAATATGACATGGAATTACATCAGATGGATGTAACAACAATTTTCCTTAATGGTAATCTTGACGAAGAAATCTATATGGTACAACCAGAAGGTTATGTTGTTGAAGGCCAAGAGAAAAGAGTATATAGACTTAGGAAGTCTATATATGGGCTAAAGCAAGCGTTAAGACAATGGAACATAAGATTTAATAAAGTCATTTTGTCTTATGGTTTCGAAATGATCAATGAGGATCATTGTGTTTACCTTAGAAAGAAAAAAAGAAAAGTTTGTCATCTTATCATTATATGTTGATGATATGCTAATAGCTAAAGTGACATAAAGTGTGTGATAGAAGTCAAAAGTTGACTTTCATCGTAATTTGACATAATAAATATGGGAGAAGCAGAGTACATCTTAGGAGTGAAGATCGTTAGAGACTGATCAAAAAGGCTTTTGTGTTTGTCTCAAGAAGCTTATATCACTAAGATGCTACAACACTTCAATATGTCAGATTGCAACATTGAACAGATTCCTATAGTGAGAGGTACTGTTTTGAGCAAAAGTATGTATCCCAAGACTCCTGAGGAAATAGCTGAAATGAAGAAAAAATCATATGTCAGTGCTATTTGTAGTTTGATGTATATTATGTTGTGTACTCATCCTGATATAAGCTATGTTGTTGGTTTAGTTAGTCGTTTTCAGTCAAACCCAGGATCGAGACACTGGAAAGCGGTGAAGAGGATATTCAGATATCTCAAAGGAACAATGGATTATTGCCTCTGTTTCCAAGGATCAGAAATGAGCCTAAGTGGCTACACAGATGCAGATTGGGCAGGGGATCTTGATGACAGAAAATCCACATCTGGCTATGCCTTCTTGCTGAATGGTGGCGTCATCTCATGGAACAGCAAGAAGCAGGCTTGTGTAGCCTTGTCGACAATGGAAGCTGAGTATGTGGCTTGTGCAGCGGCTGTGTAAGAGGCTGTCTGGCTAAGAAGGCTCCTGAAGCATCTAAAAATTGCTGAGGACAGTGGGAGTCCTGTTATAGTGTACTGTGACAGTTAAGCTACAATAACTTTTTTCAAGGATCATAAATATCACAGCAAAGGCAAACATATAGAAATTAAGTATAATTTTGTAAGGGATATTGTTGACAAGAAAAAGATAATTCTTGAGTACACCCCTACACGAAATATGTTTGTTGATCCTTTTACTAAGCCATTGACTAAAGAGTCATTTTATGGACATGTGAAGTCTTTGGGACTTCGAAGAATGCAACTTATTGTAAAGACATTTTGATAAATGAAAAATGTCATGATCTATTCAGTGTGTATGTCTTTATTACATTCGAATAAAAGTCTCAATAAGCATGTTGGCAGATTGAGATTGGTCCACTCACATGAACAATCATCTCTTTTTGTTAAGTACAAATAGAGGTAAGACCGTTGCTTATGGGACAACTTATGTAGCTGTGAATAGAGACATACTCATAAGTTAAGGTCACCTTGATAATTGTGTCAAGATGAGATCATTTGTGTAATGATTGGAGTAAATACACCCACCATTTACTGAATCTGCTTAAAGGCCTGATTAGAATTCATATGTTGAATTCAAGATTAGACATTAGGTATGTCTAGATAGAAATTTGTACGATGTTAAATTTTGGAAAAAAACATGCGCTCTTTTTAGTAAAGAGAATAATATCGTAGCATGTGATTCATACCACATGTGCTATGGCGACAAGAAGGGTAGTAGGAGAATGGATATCTGCTTCTCTACTTTGTGAGACCCTTGAGATTATAAGCTAATCTCGATCTTACCCTAAGTGACTATTTAGCTGTCTACTCGAAGTTTTGATCAGTGTCTGCTACTTTAGTATGTTTCCTATTGGCTATGGATGATTTGATCTATGGAGCATAACTAGGAAAGCGACTGATTAGAATGAATAGATTCTAACTAAAATGGGAGATTAAGATTGATTTATATCTGTGACATTTATTCACTGGTACCAGTTACATTTTTAGTTCAGTACATAAAATGTAATTGTGAATAATTTGGTTGATTGGATATGTTGAACATGCTCTTGACATATAGTCAATATGAGAGATTAGAGATGTTCATAATGATGTAAATAATTTAATCCGGGATAAAGGCAAGTCATTTATGTCTCTGATTCGTTCTATGGAGCAGCTAAGTAAGGTGTGACAATCTTCTTAGCAGTTGAATGCTCAGTGTGCTTGCTGTCGCACGAACCATTTTCCCTAATGTATAGAATGGATGTTCTTATTTGGTCTTTGTGACTAATTAATTTTACGCTCTGGTCTTCGTGACTTGATCCTCATAAAGTCTACGTGACTTATTTGGTCTTTGTGGCTAATTTTACTCTGGTCTTTGTGACATGATCACCTTGTAGTCTATGTGACTGACATGGTCTATGTGACCATATAACCTCATGGATTAATTTGGACGAGTAGGAGATGTTGGACGTTGAGAGGAGAGGAAGGGGCGTTGCTTCCCCTTCATCTCCCCTTTGTGCAAACGTCAAGGAGATGAAGGGGTGTCCTTTCCCCTTCGTCTTCCTCTTTCATCTTATAAAAGACGTCCAAGATAAGAGGTGAGAAGAAGAAAAAGGGAAGGTGATCAGAGAGGGCAAGCAAAGGTGTGAGGTGATCGTGTGCGAGGGAAAGAGAACATCCTGGGCTTTGGGATTTGGTTTGTGAAAAAGTTCGAGGAGGTTCTAAGGAGTGATTTTCTGGACGACAACAGTAACAATTTCTTTGCCGACATCTTCTGTGATTTTTTCGACAGATTAATATAAGTCATTTACAGTTTAACATCTAATTTTATTTCATGTTATCTGGATCAACAAAACCATGGATGCATAAGATTGAAGGTGCATTATAGGGGAGGTGATTCTTCAACTGCCCCGCTTGTGAAGGGTTACAATCATCGAATTTACAAAAGATGCATCTTGTTCAGACTTAGCCATGCTAAACTCTACTTTCAGAATTTGTCTAGACAAAATCTGAGCCAATTCACACTCGAATTTAAGAAATTGCACCTGTAGACATGTTGTATTATATATTATACATTTTCTCTTATTTTTAATCACAATTTTTGTTTTGATAAAATATATGTCATTTGAATATAAATATGTATGATAGAAAATATGAATCTAGATATAAAAATATATTTAAAAAATAAAAGAATTTTAAAAATTAAAATGGTGTTTTTAATTATCAGAGTCAGGTATTTCTTTTTTTTTAAAAAATAAAATAAAATACTCTTGTATATTTTTAGTATTAAAAATAATTCTATTCCATTATTATTATAGTAGCTAAGAGTAGCTACTAGTGTTAAAAAAACATGGATTTAACTTAATTAAAACTACTCTCTCTATATAAAAATGTACTTTTATATAAAAATTTCTTTAATAATTTAGTTAAAATTATTTAAATCTCATTAAAATTATTTTAAAAATATTTAAATCATTATTAAATTTTTGTAATAGTCGTTTAATGGTTGTTACAATAATATCGCAACAATTAAATGACTGTTACAACGTTGTAGCTAGGGCCGAATCTAATATCCTTTAGGCTGAAGTGAATTTGTAAAAAAATGAGCATCGCAAATAATATCACCTGCCTAGGTTATGAATTAATGCTTCTTTTTTTTTTGTTTTTTTTTCTTTTTTTTTAGAGCTAGATAAATATTTAGTAACAATTTTTTAGTAAAATATTTAAAATATATTAGAATACATAAATTATTAAATTTCTATATAAATAATTAATTCAAATATTTTAAATTCAACTTGAGAATATAAATACATAAATATATTAATGAATGACGAGTAAAGAACAATTAAAAGATTTAGAATACATCTACTTATAAAATATAACTAAAATTTATGATTAATTGTTTTATATATTTCAAAAAAAAAATCTAAGTATCCAACTTTATAAAATGTCTTCTGAGTCTCTTGCATTTTTCAAGTCAATTAAGTAACAACCAAAAAACAGAAGTCTCGATTTCACATTATTTATAAATTTAAGGGAAAGCTAATATATGTTGTGAAATTACATAAACAATTACCCATAAAAAAGAAATATTATTAATATTTTCTCTTTCTCTTATATGAAAAGAATACATATATGGATATTTATAGGTATATAATTGTAAAATATCGAAAATAGGCGAATATTAATAAGGGAATTTTTCAGAATGTTAGGAAATTTTTCGGGAATTTTTCGAAGCTCGTACGGACGAGTTAACGGAGATAAAAATAGGGTCCGGGAAAAGCCTGTTTAGGCTATCCCATTTTATTGAGGAAAAGTTGAATTTTTATTTTTATTTTTCTTTTATTTTCTTTCTTTTTCTCCTTTTCCTCTCTTCCCATCGTCGTTTCTTTCCTCCCGTGGTCGTGCCCTAATCTACTCGCGCTCTTCCATCTCTTCTCACCCGGCGGTTTCTCCCCTTTGTCTCTTCCTCCTAGCCTCTGCCTTAGCGCCGACGCCGTCGTTCTCTTCTCCTCTGCGCGCCGACACCAACACAGTGTGCTCTAATTCTTGGTCTCCGGCTTCCCGCTCGGAGCAGCGCCGTGCCACCCGATTCATCTTCGTCGCCGGCGCAAATCCATCGCCACCTACTGCGGGAAGCCACCCTCGGATTGATGGGGGCTGACGCTAGAGTATTGGTGTTGCCCTAGCCTCTTCACTGTTGCACACCGCTGGCCAAGACCCGAGCAATGCCGATCAAGCCGACTCTCCTTCCCTCTGCTGACCATCGCTGGAGACTACCTCTTTTTCCCGATTAGCCGTGAGCCACAGTGTAGAGCCACTTCTCGCAACAAGCAGCCAAGATTGTTATTGTGCCCCGGGTTTCCTCTTGTTGTCGGATCCAAACCAAGGCTGTAGTGACACGGCAAGTGGTGATTTTTGGGTATTTTGATTAGGGATCAGTGATCAGCGGCTGAGGGAAAATGATTGACACCATTGTAGATACGGCAGATTTGGGTGTGTACGGTTCGTATCATATTTCATGCTTGTTTGATCATTTTAGCTTCGGACAGCACTGATTTCGGGTGATTCCCAGTTCCGATGATCTAGCTTCGACGGTGAAGCCTCGGGTCGTATTCCACCATCTGTCACTTGGTTGTGAATGGAGGTAAGGAGTAGGTAATTGGTTTTGGATGTAGATCATAATGAATTTGGATTATTTGATTAGTTGATATATGTGTTGAATTAGGACTAAATCGGATAAGATGTTATGATTAACCATATTTATTGCAAGTCCTAATTCGAATGAATTAATTAGAATTGATTGAGGAGTTAAATGATCCAATTAGGGTTTATAATTGGATTTGGATTTATGTTAGTTTCTCGAGGATTTGATTTAGCTAATTAATTGGTATTTAATTAGCTAAATCTATATACTATGTACTACAGGACTGTGACGCGAGATGAGCAACTCGATGTTGGATTTGGATCGGATACGACCCTTTCTATTGGAGGCAGGTACCTCTTGACTTATCTTTTATGATATTGTCTTTGGATATGCATAGTATTTTATAACTACAAGCAATGAACATGTTTGTCTTTGGTATGTCACTGTTTGATATTCATAGCATGTTAGGTTTATCGCCTGTGACGTATCCGTGCTTATATCATGTGATTTATTGCCATGAGTAGTGTATTACCATGAGTATCTTAGTGTCTAGAATAAGTGACATACCATGTTTTACTGAGGTTAGGACTAGGTTCTGGACTTTTGGTTTCAGTCATGTGTATCGAGATTATCTGATACTTAGGTTTTATGTCATGACTGGCTTGTGCACCTCTATTTGTATATCATATATGATACGTGTACCTAGACCTTGATTCTTGATATGTGCATATTGTTGGTACATATGTTATGGAAGGAGATATCTTTAGGATCTAGGTTGCTATACCATAGAGGACCTGTATGCCCTAGATCCGTGGATTGACCTACTGATACTGTGGTACCCATATTATGTATATATGGATTTTTCTATGCTGATCAGGATATTCCATACTTATTATGTTCAGGACATAGGTTTTTGATATTCTATCTGACCTGTGTATTCTAGATTTTGGTATGTGACCATCGCTTTTACAGTACCCATTTTGTATATATTGATATGGTTATGTTGATCAGTTTTGCTATGCTTAGTGTCATGCATCATGATTGCATGCTGTACGATTGTCGGCTCCACTATGGTTGAGCCCATCGCCAGTTACATGTACTGCACACACCACCACTCATGGATTAGTGGTATATCAGGCAGGTGTGTGACGATTCTGCTGTTTGGCTCCGTTGGTCAGGTGACTCAGCGTGGTAGCCGGCAGACAGTTCCGCTCTGTTTGGCTCCGTTGGCATTTAGTGTAGCAGCGTAGTAGCCGGCAGACGGTAGACTCTGTTTGGCTCCGTTGGTCAGGTGACTCAGCGTGGTAGCCGGCAGAGATACCTCCCCGTCATCGTGTACCGGGAGTTGAGAGCATTGAGCTCCCCTATTTATGATTTGGGGTCACAGGACAGGAGTACTCCGACAGCATCCCGTCCACTCGGTCACTCATCAGGAGCAGTGACGACAGAGTGCACGGTTGTCATAGCCCTACCCACTCGGTCTCGCCATTTGTGTGTGAGAGGACTGACTGGCGTCAGGGGTGACCAGGACGCATCATTAGCATCATATGCATTGATGTATTTATATTATTGTGATTGTGTTTGCTGCATTTGGTTGCTGCATTTTGGTTGGATGCATACCTTTGACCTGCATACAGGATTATTGACACTTTCGGTTTGACGACCCTTTTGTCTGGATAGGAGTTCCTGGTGAGTACAGCTTCCTCAGTTACCTTTCAGTTTCGCATATTCCCTATATATGATTAGGAAGCTGTATTCCATGTTTGTTGCTGTTAGATATATCTTACTACTCATGTCCATTGGTATTCGCTGAGTTGTTGAACTCACCCCCATTGACACTATCTTTTTCAGGTACCAAGTTATTTATGGTGTCGCTTGGAGCATCCTGTCTGCTGGTCCCCACGTCACATCAGAAGACTTATCGGTTTCACGTATGTTTGTTTGTTTTATGTATCAGTTTGTTTAGCTCTGTACTCCAGTTTTATTTTTGGAGTGTTGATGTTGTTATGTGGTATTTTGTATTTGTTGTTGGTTGTGTAAGCCTAGCCGGTTAGCAGTGTTTTATTTTGTTAGTATTGGGTTTCTGTCATTTTCGTTGTGTTGGTTTTGTTCCAGCCGTGTGGCTGATGATATATATATAACTGCATGGTTGTGTGTATATTCCAGCCGCCTGTGGCTGATGTATATTATGTTTGTAGTAATGCTTCAGATTGTCACCGGTACAGGGGAGGTGCTGTCGAAATTTCTTCGGACAGGGTCTCCTCTGGGGCGTGACAATTTAGTGGTATCAGAGCGAGGTATACGATACTTGCTATGTGTTCTGGATTTTTGAGATTTATCTGATATCAATTTATTTGGTATCAGAGATCGACTTACGAGTCTTATTTTCCCTGTATTTCGGATTTCGTGTTTTGATCTTCTCGATGTGACTTTTCGGGTTTTGGGACCTGGCAGGACATCTCCAAGCTATAGGAGGTATGTTGGTATATACTGTTATCCTACCTTTCTGTTAGTATATGCCCTATATTAGCATTCTTTATTAGTATTTGTCTGGTTGTTGTAGCACATATTATATGTGATGGGATAGCCACTGATCTTGATTGACCTTAATAGAGATTAAGGAATATAGTCTCTGCTGATTTTTCATATCATACCATTAGTAGTATTAGCTTCTGTTACTACTAATTGATTAGGAGATGGAGGCACATACCAGTCTTTGTTATTATTAGTGTGTAGTAGATAGTACCTTCATATTCATGTTGACTAGTCAGTAGAATACCGATATACTTTAGTTAGTTTTCGTCGGTAGATGATTATTGTATTCTGGTTAGATCGGTCAATAGAAAACTGATTTACACATATTGACTTGGGGTAGTCGTGGGTTGATTTACCTTAGACGCTTATAGAGGCTTATTTGTTCTTGATTAGTTAGTTGATGACCGATTAGTTTTGTTGATCCGATCAGTAGGGGATTGACCTACTTTATTTTAGATGTTTGAATCTTGGGTTATTCGTGCTTAGTTGGATATTTAGAGCACATTTGAGTACATGTTTTGTACTGACGTGGAAAAGATTGAATTGACAGTATATCATTGTCGATTTGGGTCAGTCTATAGAGGATCGATGTATCATATTCCATGTGGACTTTAATTTTTGACTGTATGTACCTAGTGAGATAACTTAGAAGGTGACCCTACCGTTTCAGAATGTCAGGTTGATTGGGTCAAATATGTTGATTATCCCTAGCTTTGTTTCGTGTACATATGATTGTAATGAGTTGTAGGAGGTCTCTGATGGTTAGTTCATTTGCAGGAAGTGTGAGTATTCACATCTAGATATGGTTGTTGTATGTTCCTTGTGGATTATAGCTTCTTAGTTAGTTGTACGTGTCTGATTGACATATTGGAGGTATCTTATTGATTTAAATCTGTGTAGTGGTATGTGTACATGGGTGTGAATGTCATGTTGGAAGTATCTTGTCGACTACATCGGTGTTGTGATATGTACATATGTGTTTGGTATGGTATCTGAGGTATCTTGTTGATTATGTGTGATTTGTGAATGCACCTGAGTTTTAGTATGCCTTATTGGAAGTATATGTTGATTATACTCTTGGCATATGTGTATATTTGTCATGTGAGTGTTGTTTGAGGGGTATTGTTGATTTTACCTACGATGATATATGCACACGGGTTCGGTATACATTGTTGGAGGTATCACGGTGATTTGTACCTATGATGTGAGTATTTTTGGTGTGTAGCAATTGGAGGATTATGTCGATCATACATATGTTGTATGTGCATGTGTGTCAGATGTATAGTTGGTAGCATCATGATGATTCTACCTATGTTAAATGTAGAATATTAAATGTCTACATTATGATATTGGTTGTTTTACCCTGTCAACTAATTCTCCCATTAGTGGGTGACCGACCCACTAGGAGGATGATAAAGTTGACTATGGATTTGATTTGCTTACTAGGTTGTTATATCCTAGGATAACCACAGCGAATTGTGGTAGAGAGATCTTGTACAGTCTCTAGCTGGATAGTTAGGTGCCTTGGGGTATTTACGTATTATTTTGTGGTGGAGCGTTGCTCCCACATATCACGGATTGCTGGTAGCGGAGCATTGCTCCTATATTTATTGCAGATACATATTTCAGATTATTTGTGGTGGAGTGTTGCTCCCACATATTGAGGATTTCTTGTGGTAGAGCGTTGCTCCCACATATGTGGTGTTTCCTGTGATGGAGCGTTGCTCTCACCCTGGAGGATTTATTCTTTGGTGATTTATGTTATTGATTATCGGATTTTTCGATTTATTATTGGAGATCTTATGGATAGGAATGTCTGTGATACGGACATTATGTGTATTAGTTTTTGCCATATAGGCTTACAGTGCCTTAGATGTTTTCAGTGACTCGATGATCCTGGTATGTCGAGGATGTTTGGATAGGTGTCCATTATCTTTGTGGACGATGTTGTGATCTATTACGGATCCGAAGTGAGTCACGTACACCACCTTTGCTTAGATCTAGAGATGTTTCGACGAGAACATCAATATGTGAGGATCAGTAGTGCTTATTTGGATTGTCTTATGTGATGATGATTAGGATACGCGGTCACCAGTAGGAGTATACCGTGGTTCCACAGGAGATCGAGGTTGTTACCGTTGGGAGTAGACGGAGTCGATATAAGAGGCTCGCAACTTCCTTTGTTTGACTCGATATTTCCGGAGATACGTTGAGGGTTTCTCACGGATTGCTATGCTACTTACACGCCTGATCAGGAAAGGCGTGAAGTTCACTTGGACTGAGGTTTGCAAGACCAGCTTTTAGGAGCTGAAGCGGAGTTTAGTGTCGGCTCCGATTTTTGGTTTTACCTTTTGAAGAGGACGGATATGTCCTCTACACCGACGCATCTATTCAGGGTTTGAGCGCTGTTCTGATGCAGCACGATAGAGTAGTCTCCTATGCTTCTCGTCGGTTGAAGAAGCATGAGAAGAACTACCCTGTATATGATCTGGAGCTAGTCGCCATTATTTTTGCCATGAAGATTTGGCGACATTATTTATATGACGTTATATTTGAGATTTTCACTGACCATAAGAGTCTCAAATATCTGTTTACTTAGAAGGAACTTAATCTCCGACAGAAGAGATGGATGGAGTTCCTGAAGGATTTTGATTGTACCATTAGCTATCAACCAGGAAAAGCTAATGTGGTTGTCGACGCACTTAGCCGGAAGTCTAGAGTGACTTTGGCTTGCCACCGAGTTGTGGCTACAGACAGAGCAAGGTATTCTTGTTACCATGGCTGCTTAGTCGTCGATCAGGACGAGGATCCGAGAGCCCTAGGCTGCTAATCAGTATTTGCAGTTTATTTGCAGCTAGATAGCTTCCGGGCAGCAGACCGAGTTCACACGAGACGAGGAGGGTGTTATACACTTTCGAGACAGATTTTGCGTATTTCAGTCTCATCCGGTCTTATAGAAGTTACTTCCGGAGGCTCATCGCTCATGATTTGCTGTCCACCCTGGCGGTACTCGTATGTACCCAGAATTTGAGGTGTTTCTATTGGTGGAACGACATGAAGGGAGACATCGCGGATTTAGTAGTTAGATGTCTTGTCTGTCAGCAGGTGATGGTAGAGCACCAGATAGCTGTCGGATTATTTTAGCGGATTCCTATTCCTGAGTGGAAATGGGAATACCGAATACATTACCATGGACTTGTGGTGGGTTTGCCGAGAAATCATCAGAGTTGTGCAGTGGAAGCGTGGTAGCCCATTGAGTGTTATTTCGGATAGAGACTCTCGGTTCACGTCTCATTTCTGGCAGAGTCTGCGGCAGGCCTTGGGCATCCAGTTCTGTTTTAGTACAGCTTTCCATCCGCAGACAGACGGACAGTTAGAGCGGACCATACAGACGCTAGAGGATTTGCTGAGATCGTGTGTATTGGATTTCGGAGGCAGTTGGGAGGACCATCTGCCATTGGTAGAGTTCGCCTACAACGACAGTTTTCTTCGGCTATCCGGATGACATCGCTTGAAGCATTGTATGGTAGGTTTTATCGTACACCCACCCTTTGGGATGAGGTTGGGGAGGCTCAGTTGTTGGGACCTCATAGAGCTCAGCAGAACGAAGAGTTAGTCCGTATTATCAGACGGAGAATGTTAGAGGCGCAGGATCGCCAGAAGTGTTATGCTGATCGGAGACGCAGACCCCTAGCGTTCTCTATTGGCGACCATGCATTTCTGCGAGTTTCACCCACGAAAGGAGTGAAGAGATTTGGCCCCGAGGTAAGCTAGTTCCGCGATACATTGGACCTTTCCAGATCTTGGAGAGGATTGGAGCGGTAGCTTATCGTCTGACACTACCATCGTTCCTGTCAGGTGTTCACGACGTATTCCATGTGTCTATGCTGAGGAGGTATATATCCGACTCGACAGATTTGTTGACAGATATCTCAGTTCCTATTCAGCCTGACGTCACTTATGAGGAGGTTCCGGTATGGATTCTAGACCGGGAAGAGCGTCAGTTGCGGAACAAGACTATCCGACTGGTTAAAGTCGGATGACAATATCATTTGGACGAGGAGGTTACTTGGGAGCTCGAGGATACTATCCGAGCTCGATACCCCATTTTTCATTTGAGATATGTGATTTTATTTACCGTTCAGTATTTATACTCGTTACCTGTTGTTAGTATTTGCTGATGGTAGATAACGAAATTGGGGACCAAATTTTTATTAGTGGGGGAGAATGTAAAATACCGAAAATAGGCGAATATTAATAAGGGAATTTTTCAGAATTTTAGGAAATTTTCCGGGAATTTTTCGAAGCTCGTATTGACGAGTTAACGGGGATAAAAATAGGGTCCGGGAAAAGCCTGTTTAGGCTATCCCATTTTAATGAGAAAAAGTTGAATTTTTATTTTTATTTTTCTTTTATTTTCTTTCTTTTTCTCCTTTTCCTCTCTTCCCATCGTCGTTTCTTTCCTCCCGTGGTTGTGCCCTAATCTACTCGCGCTCTTCCATCTCTTCTCACCCGGCGGTTTCTCCCCTTTGTCTCTTCCTCCTAGCCTCTGCCTTAGCGCCGACGCCGTCGTTCTCTTCTCCTCTGCGCGCCGACACCAACACAGTGTGCTCTAATTCTTGGTCTCCGGCTTCCCGCTCGGAGCAGCGCCGTGCCACTCGATTCATCTTCGTCGCCGGCGCAAATCCATCGCCACCTACTGCGGGAAGCCACCCTCGGATTGATGGGGGCTGACGCTAGAGTATTGGTGTTGCCCTAGCCTCTTCACTGTTGCACACCGCTGGCCAAGACCCGAGCAATGCCGATCAAGCCGACTCTCCTTCCCTCTGCCCTATTGCCGACACAAGGAATTGGGTAAGACATTTCGATTTTTGGTTATAGGATTGTTATTGTGCCCCGGGTTTCCTCTTGTTGCCGGATCCAAACCAAGGCTGTAGTGATACGACAAGTGGTGATATTTGGGTATTTTGATTAGGGATCAGTGATCAGCGGCTGAGGGAAAATGATTGGCACCATTGTAGATACGGCAGATTTGGGTGTGTACGGTTCGTATCATATTTCATGCTTGTTTGATCATTTTAGCTTCGGACAGCACTGATTTCGGGTGATTCCCAGTTCCGATGATCTAGCTTCGACGGTGAAGCCTCGGGTCGTATTCCACCATCTGTCACTTGGTTGTGAATGGAGGTAAGGAGTAGGTAATTGGTTTTGGATGTAGATCATAATGAATTTGGATTATTAGATTAGTTGATATATGTGTTGAATTAGGACTAAATCGGATAAGATGTTATGATTAACCATATTTATTGCAAGTCCTAATTCGAATGAATTAATTAGAATTGATTGAGGAGTTAAATGATCCAATTAGGGTTTATAATTGGATTTGGATTTATGTTAGTTTCTCGAGGATTTGATTTAGCTAATTAATTGGTATTTAATTAGCTAAATCTATATACTATGTACTACAGGACTGTGACGCGAGATGAGCAACTCGACGTTGGATTTGGATCGGATACGACCCTTTCTATTGGAGGCGGGTACCTCTTGACTTATCTTTTATGATATTGTCTTTGGATATGCATAGTATTTTATAACTACAAGCAATGAACATGTTTGTCTTTGGTATGTCACTGTTTGATATCCATAGCATGTTAGGTTTATCGCCTGTGACGTATCCGTGCTTATATCATGTGATTTATTGCCATGAGTAGTGTATTACCATGAGTATCTTAGTGTCTAGAATAAGTGACATACCATGTTTTACTGAGGTTAGGACTAGGTTCTGGACTTTTGGTTTCAGTCATGTGTATCGAGATTATCTGATACTTAGGTTTTATGTCATGACTGGCTTGTGCACCTCTATTTGTATATCATATATGATACGTGTACCTAGACCTTGATTCTTGATATGTGCATATTGTTGGTACATATGTTATGGAAGGAGATATCTTTAGGATCTAGGTTGCTATACCATAGAGGACCTGTATGCCCTAGATCCGTGGATTGACCTACTGATACTGTGGTACCCATATTATGTATATATGGATTTTTCTATGCTGATCAGGATATTCCATACTTATTATGTTCAGGACATAGGTTTTTGATATTCTATCTGACCTGTGTATTCTAGATTTTGGTATGTGACCATCGCTTTTACAGTACCCATTTTGTATATATGGATATGGTTATGTTGATCAGTTTTTGTTATGCATAGTGGCATGCATCATGATTGCATGCTGTGCGATTGTCGGCTCCACTATGGTTGAGCCCATCGCCTGCACACACCCCACTCATGGTTTAGTGGTATATCAGTGGTGTGTGGCGGTTCTGTTGTTTAGCTCCGTTGGTCATATGACTCGGCGTGGTAGCCGGCGATAGTTCCGCTCTGTTTGGCTCGCTGGCATTTAGTGTAGCGTAGTAGCCGGGACGGTGGACTCTGTTGGCTCCGTTGGTCGGGTGACTCAGCATGGTAGCCGGTAGCTCCTGTCATCGTGTACCGGGAGTTGAGAGCATTGAGCTCCCCCATTTATGATTTGGGGTCACAGGACAGGAGTACTCCGACAGCATCCCGTCCACTCGGTCACTCATCAGGAGCAGTGACGACAGAGTGCACGGTTGTCATAGCCCTACCCACTCGGTCTCGCCATTTGTGTGTGAGAGGACTGACTGGCGTTAGGGGTGACCAGGACGCATCATTAGCATCATATGCATTGATGTATTTATATTATTGTGATTGTGTTTGATGCATTAAGTTGCTGCATTTTGGTTGGATGCATACCTTTGACCTGCATACAGGATTATTGACACTTTCGGTTTGACGACCCTTTTGTCTGGATAGGAGTTCCTGGTGAGTACAGCTTCCTCAGTTACCTTTCAGTTTTGCATATTTCCTATATATGATTAGGAAGCTGTATTCCATGTTTGTTGCTGTTAGATATATCTTACTACTCATGTCCATTGGTATTCGCTGAGTTGTTGAACTCACCCCCGTTGACACTATCTTTTTCAGGTACCAAGTTATTTATGGTGTCGCTTGGAGCATCCTGTCTGCTGGTCCCCACGTCACATCAGAAGACTTATCGGTTTCACGTATGTTTATTTGTTTTATGTATCAGTTTGTTTAGCTCTGTACTCCAGTTTTATTTTTGGAGTGTTGATGTTGTTATGTGGTATTTTGTATTTGTTGTTGGTTGTGTAAACCTAGCCGGCTAGCAGTGTTTTATTTTGTTAGTATTGGGTTTCTGTCATTTTCGTTGTGTTGGTTTTGTTCCAGCCGTGTGGCTGATGATATATATATAACTGCATGGTTGTGTGTATATTCCAGCCGCCTGTGGCTGATGTATATTATGTCTGTAGTAATGCTTCAGATTGTCACCAGTACAGGGGAGGTGCTGCCGAAATTTCTTCGGACAGAGTCTCCTCTGGGGCGTGACAATAATTATCTTGAAACTCCCATGCTAATGTATTTACATAAATTATAAGGTTATAAGAGATGATGGGTTATGAAGTAATGAGAGAGTTTATAAAATATTGAGGTTTCAAGGACATCTATATATATATATATATATATATATATATGTCATTTTACAACACTCCCCTTTGGATGTCCATAATTAAGAAATCCGTCTCATTAAAATCTCATTAGAAAAAATCCGATGGGAAAAAAAATCTAATGAGAAAAAGAGTACGTCATTCTATAACCGTATCACTATAAGTTTACCGAACAACATAATATGGTATAGTGAGAACTTACTCCCCTGTTTGAAATATCATTTGAGATATCTGAACTGGCGCATTCCAAAACTATGTACTAATTTCTCAAATATTGTTGTAGGTAATGTTTTGGTAAATAAATCTGCCAAGTTATCGCTAGAACAAATATATTGAACTTTAATATTGTTATTCGTTTGTAGATTATGAGTGAAGAAGAATTTTGGTGAAATATGTTTAATTATATCCCCTTTGATGTATCATTCCTTTAATTGAGCTATACATGTTGCGTTGTCTTCATACAATATTATTGGAATTTTCTTGTTAACAACTAAACTACATTTTTCCTTAATATGGTGAATCATTGATCTCAATCAAACACATTCCCAACTTGCTTCATGTATTGCAAGTATTTCTGAATGATCGATGATGTAGCAGTTATGGTTTGTTTGGTAGATCGCCAACATAGAGTTGTTCTACCATATGTAAATAAATAACCAGTCTGAAATGGACCTTTATGTGAATCGGATAAATATCCTACATTTGCATAACTAATTAATTTTGAAATAGACATATTAGAATAAAACAAGCTCAAATCGATGGTACCTTGAAGACACCTAAATATATGTGTAATTCCATTCCAATGTCTATTTGTGGAGAATTATATCCTGCTGATAAATTTATAGCAAATGCTATATTTGGTATTGTATTATTAGCAAGATACATTAATACACCAACTATACTTAAATATGGTACTTTAGGATCAAGTAGTTCTTCACTATTGTTACTAGCTCGAAAAGGGTCTTTGTTCACATCAAGCGATTGAATAACTATCAGGGAACTTAATGGATAAGCTTTATCCATATAAAATTGTTTTAGAACCTTTAGTGTATAAGTTGATTGATGGATAAAAAATTTCATCTACAAAATGTTTAATTTGTAATCCAATACAAAACTTTGTTTTTCCTAGATCTTTCATCTCGAATTCTCTTTTCAAGATTTCAATGGTATATATAAGTTATTCAGGACTTCCAATGATATTCAAATCATCAACATATACAAAAATAATAATAAATTTTGGTCTATCCTTTTTCACAAAAACACAAGGACATATTGGATCATTTTAATATTTATGTTGCACCAAATCATCACTTAGACGTTTATATCGCATACGTCCAGATTACTTTAATCCATACAAAGATCTTGATAATTTAATGAAATAAATATGTTTAAAATTTGAACTTGATACTTCTAGCATTGTGAGTCCTTCGGGAATTTTCATATAAATATCATTATCAAGTTTTCATACAAAAGTTGTTACTATATCCATCAAACGCATTTCAAGCCTTTCTTGCGTTGTCATACAAAGAAGATATCGAAATGTGATTGCATCCACTATAAGAGAATATGTTTCTACATAATCAATACCAAGTTTTTAAGAAAAACCTTATGTCACTAAACGAGCTTTATATCTTATGATTTCATTTTTCTCATTTTGCTTTCGTACAAAAATCCATTTGTACCCTATAGGGGTTATACCTTTTGGTGTTTGGACTACAAGTCCCAAAACCTCATGTTTTGCAAGTGAATTTAATTCCTCTTGAATTGCATCTTTCCATTTTGGCCAATCATACCTACTACAACATTGTTCAATAGATTTAAGTTCTTGGTCCTCATTTTCATAAACAATATCAAGTGTTACACTATATACAAATTTATTGTCAACAACTAATTTTGATCGATTCAATTTCTTCCCTGCCCTAACATAAGTTATTAAGATCTCTTTATTATTTTTAAGTATCTGAACATTTTCTAGAGTTTTATTAATAGTTATGTCAGTCGTTTCTACAAGAGACTAAGCCTCTTCAAAATGAACATCTTGATTAGTTGTTCTTTTTCTTTTTTCAAGGATTTGTATCTTTAGAATTGATCAGTCTATCACACTTCAGATGAGTAGTAGTCTCATTAATTGATTGTTCAATTAGTACATCAATATAAGCCAGAGCATTAATAGCTGATATATGTGACGTAGTCACTCTTTTCAGGTAAGTGAATACATCAGGCAATTGATTTGTAATATTTTATAAATATATTATTCTTTGAACTTCGAATTGATTTGTACGAGGATCAAATTATGATAATGATGAATGCAAGTGATTTCTTTGGAAAACTCTTTATTTTCTCCCCCTAACTTTGGAAAAATTGTTTCAGTAAAGTGACAGTGGTAAATCGTGCTATAAAGACATCTCCCGTTATTAGTTCCAAATATCTTATAATTGAAGGAGAATCATATCCAACATATATTCTCAATTTCCTTTGAGGCCCCATTTTAATTCATTATAGTGGACTAATTGGTACATATACCACACATCTAAATATTCTCAAATGGAATATATTAGGCTCTTGACCCAAAATCAAATGTAAAGGGGAGAATATATGATAACTAGTTGGCCTGATACGTATAAGTGTTGCTGCTTACAAAATAGCATGCCCCCAAATGGATATAGGGAGCTTAGTTCTCATAATAAATGATCTAGCTATTAACTGGAAGTATTTAATAAATGATTCAGCTAAATCATTTTGTGTATGAACTTAAGCAATAGGATGTTCAACAATTATCCCAATAGTCATTAAATACTTCAGATGTAAATTCACCAACATTATCAAGACTTATTTTCTTGATAGAATATTCTAAAAATTGTACTTCAATTGAATTATTTGGGAGAGCAATCTCGCAAACGCCAAGTTACGAGTTGATAATAAATATACATGTAAACATCTTGTAGAGGCATCAATTAGAACCATAAAATTTTTTAATGGTCCACATGGTGAGTGAATATGCTCACATATATGACCTTGTATACATTCTAGAAATACAGAGGATTTAATTCCAACTTTAGATGATGAAAGGTGCATAATAAGTTTTCCTTGAGAACAAGCAACACACGAGAATTCATTAAATTGAAGAATCTTCTAGTTCTTTAATGTATGTCCATGTGAATTCTTGATAATTTTTTAAAATATTGTAGAATCAGGATATCTCAATCGGTCATATCAAAGTATAAAATTATTTGAGTTAGTGAACTTTAGATTTATTATTACATTTGTTTCTATCATATATATTATTATATAGTACAAACTAGATGAGAAAGCGGGTAATCTATACGTGTTTAATACCAACATTAATTTTGTTATATAGAAATATTCAATATTCTCATCATATGTCTCAATGTGATATCCATTTTGGCGAATATCTTTAAAACTTAGCAAATTTCTTTAAGACTTAGGAGAGAACAATGTATTATTAATAACAAATTTTGTTTCTTCAACTAATGATATATTAGCTCTTTCAGAACCGTCAATAATATTTATATGACCGGGTATTTTATTAACATTACTTTCACTCATTTCTAAATAAAAAATATTTTTTCTTTCTGAATATAGAATCTAACGTTGCACTATCAACAAGATATAAATTTTCATTATTAAATCTAAAAGTTATGATATTCTTCATTAAAAAAAATACATAATGAGAAACAACTAAAAGATTACTAAATAAACATAATAGCAAACAAACTAATTTATTTTAGAATATCGGATTATCTTAGACATTTCTATAAATATCTTCATTTTCAATCGAATTATCTATTCCTCTGTCAAGATCTGCATAGAAATCAGAAACATCCAAATGTGTTATCATAGAAGGACCAAGAATTATGTTATTGTCTTAAAAGACAACATTTGTCTCTATATCTTTTACTTTGCCCCTTAAAGGGGCTTGTTAGAGACCAGTAAAGTATTTTGGCATACTACAACCACGACCATGATGAAATTTTTATTTGTGCTGTCGTTTATAATTTTAACAAGTTATCTCATTCACTTCAGAGAATGGACTAGCACCAGTTGGCGGGTCTCATATTTTTCACAAAAACTCATTATTTTGCTTAGCGACAAGAAGACGCATGTAATCAACTCAATATATTTCTTGAAACATTTTTCTCTATATTACTGTTAAGGAGTATGTTAGATGCATGAAAGCTAGAATATATTTTCCAATATATCTTCATCGGTAATTTTTTCACCATATAATTTTAATCTTGAGCTTATTTTAAACATAGCTGAGTTATATTCATTTACATATTTAAAATCTTGTAAACGTAAATGAATCCATTCATAACGAGTATTTGGAAGAATCATCGTTTTAGGTTTTATAGTAGCTATACATTTCCTTCAAATTATTCCATAGCTAAGTAGATTTTTGATCGCCAAATATTTGATTGGCAATCCTTTATGAGGATGGTGATGAATAAATATCATTGTTTTTACACGATTTTATAAAGATTCTTTATTTCCATCTTTTTTTGTGCCTCTAAGACTCATAAAATCCAAATGAATCTCCGCATCTAAAATTCACGATAAATAATTTTTTTTCTAAAATGTCAAAAGTTACAAACTCTAACTTTAAAGGATTAGACAAAGTAAGAATCTAATATAAAGAAAACTTAATCATTAATAATAATTATCCTATATCATATATATTAATTAATAAATAATAAAATATGATATAATTAAAAGATAGATTTGTAACACAACAGTAAAATATTCTTTAAATGTTGCAACTCATACAAACAATATCTTTGATTCACCCCCTTATCAGCATCACCTCATAACCATCACCATATCACGACCGTGTTGTAAATTTGTTTCACTATTTTTTGTCTTACATCTTATAATTTAAAAGGGGTTTAAAAACTTTTTGAGCCCTCTGTAATCTATACGGTTAGATACTTAGATTATTCAAGACTAAAAAAACTAAATTAATTTTTTTAATCTATAACTAATTTATAATTTGTTGGCCTTCTAGATAGTTGGGATTTAGACGGAGGCGTCTTGAATCTCTTTTCAAGTTAGATCCTCATTATAAAAAATGATAACTTCAGTTAATCTTATTAATTAATTTTGAAATTATTAATTGAAAAAGTTTAGAAGTCCAGTATCTTTTGATGACATGTCTTATTTATAAGAATCAAATCGTAGATATCTAAGTGACAATTTATATATCCTACCATGATATTACATTCTTAGGGACGAGTCAGATCTTGATTGTAGAAGCTATTAATTGATTATTACAATAATTTTATGATGTTTTAATATTATAAAAGCTATTTTACCAAATTTAATTAATTTTCGACTAACTTGATAAAATATTTTTTATTTTGAAGTACTTTATGTATATTTTTATCTAGTTAAATTTAAAAAATAATTTACTTTAATATGTTGTATTAGACACGATATAGTTACTACACATTATATATTACTTCTAGCTGTTATAATAATATTGAAATAAGAATATTTTATATGTAAAATATACTAAGTTGCTCATTTTATTTTATTTTTATTTATTTTTTAAAAAAGAGTATTCTTTCAAAGATTCAGATGATTAGAGGCCTTTTTTATTATTACCAAAGAATTTATTCAATTTTATGAAAAGCGCACCGGACTCGTACTAAAAACAAAGAGGCAGAAAACCAATTTAGAACTCAAATGAATCTCTTAGTGAAATAATAGAAGAATATCCTGTTATTAGCAAAAAAAAAAAAAATCTGTAAAAAAAAAAATATAATAATTACAAATTTAAATACACCAAATGGAGAACACATTTAATAATTTAGAAAACGATAATTGATAAAGAAGATAAACTTAATGATATTAATAAAAAGTTACTAAAAATATATATGATTAATAATAATAGAATAATATAAATATAAATTTAGTAGATTAATTAGTTGAAAAAGGTAGAAATCAATTTATGCTTTTCAAAATGATAAAAAATTGTACATATTTATTGTTTATTACATTAAAAAATTATGGAGAAAAACATGATAAAATTAATGCATATTTATCAGAAATAAATAAAATATTTTGTTTGTTCTAAATTAATTTTTAAGAATCAATTACAAATTTAATATTTTACTTTTATTGTAAATTCAAAAATAAAAACAATTCCAGCCACTTCAACCATCACCAATAATTTAATCAATTAATTTTTTTTATCTAAAATATAAAAGTTTAGACTAACTTTTAATATAAAAAGCTAAAAATAATAATTTTTATTATTCTTTATAAAATAATGCTTACTTAAGACTCCATTTTTTTTCCTTTGTTTTTTTTTTTTTAAGTTTTAGCAATAATCGAGAGACGATCCTTTATTTGCGGATCCCAAATTGGAGTAATGCTTCGGAAAGGGCCCTTTCGAAAAAGATCCTTTGAGTGGATTCTCTAAATTCAAAAATAAAATTTTAATATTCATGCTTATTTAGTTAAACACAACGTGCTTTCGATGTTCATGTTTAGATGAACAATGAGTAGAGAATGCGCATCCCGTGATAATGCCAATTGAGGCCACGAGATACCACCTAGTGATAATGCAGTGAATGGGTAAAACTGGATCCAAGTTTAATAGGCAATCCAGACTAAACCTCGACGACATACATGAAATACTACTTTCCTCCAGAAATCATCTGATTCTGCTCTCTACTTTCTACAACTACAAGGTTCAAAGATTTCAGACAGCAAAAATTCCTACAGAACGGAAGCAAATGATGGTAACCAACCTACAGACACAGATTAAGACCTCAAGAGTTCACTGAGAGAGAATAGAAGACACATCCTTTCCAGTACAGGATATTAAGACCTCAAGAGTTTATGCAGCCGCAGCATCTCCCTCACGGAGGAGCATCTGGTCAAAATGCCAAACCCCTGCCATACAACAATACCCAATCTCATGTAAGAATATCTCATCGATGACTTTCAAAACTGTCGTCTGGAAATTATGTTTGGCAACGGAAACCTTACCGTGTCCTTTCCCTACCCTTCTCAGCTGAGCAACGTACTCAGATATCCTCTTTATGGCTTCCACCTGAATATAAGGGTTACAAGTTTAGCAGCAGTATAAACTGCTAATCAATCTTTTGTTTTCCTTTTTTCCTGATTTTTCTATATTATTCTACTCTTTATTCTCTCTGAACAAATTAACTTCTTTCATCCTAGAAAACAAAGGAACATTTCATAAAGAAAACAGTGGAACATGACCAGCAAAGTCACCTGCTCTTCAAGAAATTCACTTTCAATAAAGTCAGCCAATTGAGCATCATTGCATTTTTCAGCCACCTGGATGAAATTTCAGAACAATGCAAAAGTAAATAATATGAGACACCGGTAAATAATTGGATCATGGTTCAGCATGGCTTACACTGAGCAGCTGGAGCAGCTTCTCATTTGTCAACTTCTCAAGCGCCAGAGTCAATTCCATGGCTACGACAGAGAAAAACTTCACTCAGTGTGGGTAATCTGATCTCAATATACTAAAAACTTGACTAACATACATAATTAACAACAATGTTAATAATATATATTTATATATTTAGTCTTTTCCAAGAGGTTAAACTCAGACTAACTACTCTCTCACACAAATTTTATGGCTATAATTCTGTAAGTAAGTTCAGGGTCGGGCTGGAGTAAGAACAATATCATAGCGCACTTCAAGCTTTAGGATATGTAGCAATCACAGACAGCTAATACAATTAAATACTTGATTTAAATTAGATTAAGATGAGCAGAAAATGTGGTGAATCTACTTTTTCATATGGCATAAGGCATGCCTGACTATAAAGTCAAGTCGAATTAACTTGGATCTGTAATATTTGATGAGTGCCTTTATTTTGGTTTAAGTGCGAGATGCAATATTAATCCCGTTGGAAGGCTAGAGGGCATTGTTATTATAATGTTTTCTTTTTGGTGTATTCTTAGGATGTATTTGGTTGGGGGTTATCTTGATAACCTTAGTTATCCATCCAAGGTTATCAACGAAAACTTTGTTTGATTTAGATAATCGATGATTCTCGAGTAATGTTCCATATCCGACACGTTAGCAAAAGGAGCATGTAATCCGGAATAGAAAAACCTCGGAAAACTAAGGTTTTTCTTAATTCCGGGGTTAATGATTTTTTTAATTCAAAATATCCTCGAATAAGATAAAAATGTGACAAAAAAGAAAAATGTAAAAAAATATAAAAAATATAAAAAAATAAAATAAAATAAAATAACTTTTAAAAAAGGGAAAAACCTAAAAAAATAAAAAGCGTAAAAATATGTAACGAAAAAAATAATAAAATGCAAAAATAAAAAAACATAAAAAAATTAATTAAAAAATATAAAAAAAATAAAGAAACATAAAAAAATAAAAATAGATAAAACTTTTAAAAATTTTAAAAACATAAAAAAACAATAAAAAACGTTAAAAAATTTAAAAAAACATAAAAAATAGAAAAAAAACATAAAAAAATAAAAACTAAAAAAACGTAAAAAAATAAAAAAAACATAAAAAAATAAATATAAAATAAAATAACATAAAAAAATAAAAAAGTAAAAAAATAAAAAAAAAATGTAAAAAAAATAAAATAACGTAAAAAAATAAAAAAAACAAATAAAAAATAAAAAATAAAAAATGTAAAATGTAAAAAAAGATAAAAAGAATAAATAAAAAAATAATTAAAAAACATATACAAATAAAAAAACGTGAAAAATAAAAAATAAAAAAACATACAGTTTATATAATAAATTATTATTATTATTATTATTATTATTATTATTATTATTATGGATTTTGTAACTAAAGGTAATATAGTAAAATATTAAACTAAATTATTCATTAAAACTTTCAAACAAATAAATTTTTGTTGCATTGCCTAAGTTGAATCCAACAATATTTGATTATATTTTATTCCCCGTAATCTTAGTTAGTGCTAAAGAAATCCCTTTATCGTGGTAGATCAATGAATAAATAATTAGTACAGTCTTCACCAACAATGAAGAGGATGGGGAACTAAATATTTATATGTTATAATCAAGATAAAATGACACGAATTCAAACATACCATGCAACGCGTCTCCCTTTTCGGGGTGATCGAACTCAGATAATGGCATGACAATAGATTGGAGTTTCACTCTCCCGCCGCGCTTGTTCTTGTTACGGAGAAATTTAGAATCAGTTATCCTGAGTTTTTATACAATAACTAAAACCTGGTAGCCTAACCAGAAAAAAAGGAATCGATAAGTTACTTGGTATTCCATCAGTTTCTCGGCATGTTCCCGTTCCTCTTCACTTGATTCCTTAAAGAACCTGTAACGAGCAAAAGCAAATCAGATATACGCAAGAATCACAAAACTTGTAGGAAATTAAAGAATAAATGATAACTTACTTTGCGAGGCCTTTCAGCGCAACGTTGTCGCGGTCGAAGTAAGCGAACAGCGCATGATAAACGTACGAATTGTTGTATTCAACACTGGAAATAGAATGATTTTGACGAGATCAGTTTGAATAAATCACTCACAAAGAACTCAAAGAACAGAACAAACAAGATCCTAGGTCATTTATCACGCATCGAAAGTCATTTATCACCGAACTTATATCACGCATCGAAATAGGAAACGAAAAGGGCACAGATCCTAGGTCATTTATCTCGAGAATCACAAAGAAAGTCATCAAAAAGACAAAACAAAGACCGCGGAACAAAGAACCAATTTCAGGATTCTTTGATTCAATTTGTAGAGTCAGAGAATTAAATGACCGAAAGGGAAAAATAGAACTGACTTGATCTGTTGATTGAGCGCAGATTCGCACTCATCGGCGTATTTCTGACGAGCTAAAGACAGATCCAGATGGGTCGGCAGCAGAGAGAGCTCCTCCTTGATTTCCTCGAAGGGCTGAAACAAGAGTCCAGTCAAGGCCTGGCCTGATTCGGTGGCTGCTAGGGACGACGAGCGCCTCCTCGTCCCGATCAGCGATCCGAAAAGGGGGGCAGGGAAGACAGGCCGGCGGAGGAGGAGATTTCCCCCGGGAGGCGCTGCCGTGGCCTTAAAGGAGGCGAAGGGGGCGAGGGCGGCGGAAGCTTCGAGAAGCATGAGTGCTTGCTCAAGGAGAGAAACAGAACAGCGCACAGAAGGTGAGAGCTCCAAATAAAAAAAAGGCAGGGAGAGCTCGATAAGAGGAGACACGTGGACCGTGATCCGTGATTCTCGTTCGGGTGGGCATCCGCGCGTGGCGGGCTGTCGATCTCCAAACGACTCTTATCGGCTATCGTGTGAAAGGAATCTTTTTTGAAAAAAAAAAATCTCTTATTTTGACGAAATAAACTTCAAATAGAAATCCACGTGTCCAATTATTATTTAAGAGGCGCGCGTGGCCGCCTCGCGCGTCTCGTGGAGACACCAAATGGAGCAATTGGAACCGCTCCAGTCGTTGTTAGCGTTTAGGATATATACATGACACCTGTTTTTCCATCTCTCTCCTGACATTTTTCCCTCCACGGTCCTATTTTAAAATTTACTCTTATATATTTTTTTATCAATTTTATTTTTTTTATTAGTTAGCTTTAAAAAAATAAAAAATTATTTTTTTATCAGTTTTAGTTTTTTGAATATTTTTTTATTATATATTTGTGTTTTTTAATAGTAGATTATATATATATGAAATTAATAAAACTAATTTAAAATTTAAAATTAAATCAAAATAAAAAAATTGATTAAATCTAAAATAAAAATAAAAATAAAAATTTATATATATAAAAATTTGATAAATTAAATTAAAAAACGAGAGGTATAAAGGTCATTTGAAAGGAGGGGTATTGTCAGGTAGGGGAGAAGTAATTAAAGTCGGATTCTCTGTCCCTAATTTTTCTATTCCCGTGTCCACTCGTCGCTTCCAGCCTACCGTCAGTGGCCTCCGGCCATCGCCCCAATCATAACTATATCCTAAGGAGAAGGTGAACTCATGGGAGTCACCACCAACACGATCGGCGTCGGAATCCAACCAAATCTGAACAGGGACTCAGATCAACGTTGGAGGAAAATCTGCTCAGATCCGGCCGGATTCAGCGTCGATTGCGCCGGTGGTGCCCCCTGCGTTCACCTCCCCCCTAGCATATAGTTTTGATCTGGACGACGACTAGAAGTCGCTGGCAGTGGGTTGGGTTAATAAGTAGGACAACATAGGTGATACTGGGGACAAATGATTCAATCTCTTATAATTTTTTTTTTAATAGTAGATTTAGGAATTATTATTTGTAAAAATTTTAAAAGTATAAAAAGAAGTTATGGAGTTAAAATAAAATAACTTGGGGAAAACAATTTGCTATATATATATATATATATATATATATATATATATATATATATATATATATATATATATATATATATATATATAATCTTGATCTCCTGCGCGATATGCACAGTGCACAACTGTGCGCGTCGCACAGGAGATCAAGTTTGTTTATTAAATTTTTTTATTTTTTAATATTTTAAATTAAAAAAATCAATTAAAAAATTAACATTTCCTTATATAAATTTCTAATACATTAATATATCCCCTTAACATATTACAATACACAATAAATACTTAAATTAATTTTATTTTAATTTTTTTTTAAAACCAAACACTATAATCTAATTGGAAAACCTGAACCTAGAGGTAAAATCTAAAAAACAAAATAGCTTTGATACTATAACCAAAACCTGAACCCTAGAGGTAAAATCTATAAAAAAAAAATAGCTCTAATACTATTACCCAAAGCCTGAACCCTAAATAACTTTGATACTATAACCCAAAGCTTGAACCCTATAGGTAAAATTAAAAAAAAAATAACTTCGATACTATAACCCAAAGTCTGAACCCTAAAAATTAAATTTTTAAAAAATATTTTAATTATTTTTTTAATTCAAAAATTAAAAATAAAAATAAAAAGAAAAAAAAACGCTGAAATCCTGTGTTGTATATATATATATATTTTTTAATTATTTTTAATTAAAAATAAAAAAATAAAAACAACTGATATTCTGTGCGCACACAGTCGCACACTGTACGGGCGCGCAGGATATCATACCTATATATATATACACAACACACGTCCCTCTCTCTTTTGTACTTTTGTATGTAATTTCTATTAAGAATATAATCAAGTCGAGTCGAGCTGAACTCTTAAATTTTTTAGTTTAACTTGTTTATAATCGAGCCGAGTTTGAGGTTTATTTAACGAATATATTCATACCTCACGAGTTTATTTAAGCTTTTATTGAACCTAAACGAATTTAGTAAATATAAATTTAAATATTCGTTAAAAACTAACTTATATATTTAGAAAAAAATTATAATATTTTTATTAAAATTTATAATTTTATTCTAATAAATAAATTTAATATATTTCTATATATATTTGATAAGTAGAATGGTCAAATATATAAATTTAATATCAAAACTATTATTTTTTTTATTTAAAAGTTAATTCATGAACTTAACGAACATATTCACGAGCTAACGAGTCAAATATTATGAAGCTTGAGCTTGATTTATTTATCTTAATGAGCCTCATTAAACGAATTCAAACGATCTTTTATCGAATCAAAATTCGAATAGCTCATAAGCAGCTTAATTTATTTACATCCTTAATTTCCCTTATAATTTTACATATATATCATGGTGCTCTTTTGAGAAAAAAATAATACTATGTTATGCTATTTTGAAAAAACAACATTACTTGAAAATAACATCATGTTGAAAAAAATAAGCACCCCGTGGCGCTATTTTTATAAAAATAACGCCACGTTGGTATTATTTTCATTTTTAAATAGCACTATATGATCCTGTATATAAAAACAACATCATGATGTTTCTATTTTCTTTTTTAAACACCACTATATGGTCTTGTTTTTAGAAAAATAATGTCACATCAAAAAAACACCACGCACATGCTACTGTTTTAAAATAAAATAACACTATATGACGTTATTTTTACGAAAACACCATCACATATTAGTATTTTTTAAAACAACACTAACTATTTTCATAAAAATAACACCACCTTAAAAAAAAAGCACCATGTGGTGCTTTTTTTCTATATGGCACTTTAAAAAAAATATATGGTGCTATTTAAAAAAAAAACAATGCCACTTAGGGGGTGCTTGATTTGTGGAAGGGAATGAGATTAGGGATGAGATTCATTGAAGTAAGAATGGGAATGAGGAGTTTTGAATCCGTGGACCCCACCATTCTCATTCCCCCCATTTTACTTGGTAATGGCCAAATCTCATATTTGGGGGTTTGAATCCGTGGGCCCCACCATTCCCATTCCAAATATTAACATTCCAAACACTAACTTTCAATCTCTTTTCCATTCCTCATTTTCATTCCCTCCAACCAAGCACTCCCTTAGTGCTATTTCAAAAAAAAAAATAGTAATACATACATGGTGCTATTTTTTTCAAAGTCACGTTTTTATAGCATTATTTAAAAAAATAGCACTACGAGATATTATTTTTATAAAAATAGTGTCACGTTAAAATAGAGATATTGTTTTTATAAAAATAATGTCACGTTAAAATAGGATCATGTGCTATTTTTATGAAAATAATATCACACTAAAAAAAATAGCACTAAGTGGTACTATTTTTATGAAAACAACATCACACTGAAAAAAAAAAGCACCACATAGTGTTGTTTTGAAAAAAAAATAACACCACATGGTACTATTTTTATGAAAACATCATCACATAGTGCTACATGGCAATATATTTTTTCAACATGGGGCTATTTTCATAACGTCACATAGAGTTATTTTAAAAAAAATAGCACTAAGTGGCGCTGTTTTCATAAAACAGCACCACATTGGTGCTGTTTTTTTTTCAACGTTGTGCTGCTTTTTGAAAATGTCACCATGTAGTGTTTTTTTTTAAAACAGTATCACGCCTTACATGTAGAATTATAGGAGAGAGATTGCATGCAGAATTATAGAAGAGAGAGGGAAACTCGCCTCTTCTACTGTCCCCCACGATCGCTCATATAAGGGTGTGCATGCCAACATATTATATATATATATATATATATATATATATATATATATATATATATATATATATATATATATTCCGACATTTCATGGGTATTTAAAAATATTCTTTTTTTTCTTTTTTCTAAAATTGAGGACGAGTGTACAACGAAAAAATAAAAATAATTAAATAAAGAAAATAGCACGTTTGATTTTTTACTTGGTTTAGAGCCTTCAACAACTTCTACTTTAAGACCCAGGTTTTGGACTTATTGATGGATAATCCATTAATATCGTTTACCGATAAACTCTCATTAGAGTAATTGAATACAAGAATATGAAGAAGGACAATGTAACAAATCTACATTACCTTAACAATAAAGTAATAACTTTAATTAAATTATTACCAACACAGAAATGTCAAAGTTGAATGCTCGTGTGTTGGTGTTGGTCTGCCGGCAGAGGCTGGACATCGTAGATTAGTATTACGGTAGTAGCACATCTAAGTCGGAGTGACAGAACGGTCATATGTGCCTGTATAGAAGTTGTTTCTATTATGCTGACCGAACATGTCTTTTAAAGATTGTTCAGGGCGCCTCCAACCCTACCCGAGGTACCTCCAACCTCAAGTTTGAACTCGTAAGCTTTAGCCTCTTATCAGTTTCGAAGCCATCAATCTATATCCGCGTGATATCGCGTCCAAGTGCTCTGAAGCGCCTCCAATGTGCTCTAGGGTGCATTCACGCAATAAACTTTTATCCCTGAAGTTTATCTACGTGAGGGCGTCTCCTCTCAGTCCAAGTTGCCTCCACACACCTTCAAGGCGCCTCGGACACTGTTCATCCGAGGCTTGTTTATGAAATTTAACCTTATAAAATATGTTAGTTCAAAAAATAAAGTATAACTTGTAAAAGAGAGTTAGCACAATATAAAATGATATTATTAATTAAATCTTGTCTTACCAAGACTGGGATCTAGTTATAGTCTCAGCTTAGATTTCCAAAATAGTTCTAAGCTAGACTAGTGTCTATAGTCCCACTGGGACTCGTCCTTACTGGATCACTTTCCTCAGTGACTTGCCTTTACTTATCATTTATAGTCACTTGACTTGCCTCTTGAGCCACCCGACCTTCCTGCCAGTTGTCAAGTCCACAGACCCAACTGAATTTCAGCCAACTGTCAGGCCCCGTAGACCTAGCTAGACTTCCTGCCAAATATAAATCACATCTTGACCTATCTGGACTTCGTACAAGTTATCAGGTCCTCAAACCTAATTGGACTTCAACCTGGTGTTAGGTCCTTTAGACCTATCAATTCCTACGTATTTGGTAAAAGTATAAGATCACACAGAATCTAATTTAACCATTTGTCACTTATCAAAATAAAGATCAATTATTAATGCCAACTGCACTAATAGACCGAACATGTTGGTGCAGATTGCACTAACGGTCTAACTCAGGTTTTGATGAATGACAAGGAAGTTAAGTTAGATGTGTTGTGATATAGCAAGGTCTGTGGATCATATAGTTGGTGCGAAATCCAGATAGGTCAATGGGCCGACCGGATATCTGGCGGGAAGTCCAATTTGGTTCGTCGGACCTGACAACCGGTAGAAGTCCAGTTAGGTCTGCAGACCGGACAATTGGCATGAAGACCTGGTGGGTCAAGAGGCTAGTCAACCAACAACAAATTGGTAAGTAAAGGTAAGTCACTAGAGGAGAGTGACTAAGTGAGGAAGCGTCCCGGTTAAGGGACAGTAGGCGTTGGTCTAGGTTAGGGTCATTTTGGATCCCTAATCTGAGACCTTGACTAGTTCCTGGTTCTAGGAGGACATGAACTAATTACTATCTCTTATTATCACTGTGCTAACTTTATTTTACAGGTTAAATATTTTTATTTTGGACTAATACAACTTGTAAGGAAAAAGGAGCAAAAAGTCTTCGGATGAACAGTGCCCGAATGCGCCTTCAAGCATTGGAAGGCGCCTTGCACTGTTCATGGAAGGCGCCTTCAATTGCATAGAAGGCGTCTTCCAAGGGATAAATTTTGGACATCGTCGCAAATAAGACCAGGCGAAGTCGGGATTAGATTTTCCGCATTGAAGGTGCCTTCAATGCTTATAGAAGGCGCTATCCATGTCCTTTAAAGGGTAGTCTCTACCAAGCTTCCAAATACAACTTCTATACAAGCTACTACGCATCCTTTTGAGGTTTCGACTACGCTAATTTCCTGTTGCGACTCTAATGCAAAGCTGCTGCGCCCTACAACTGCTCCGAGGACTTCCAATCGCGGCGGGCATACAGACACCGACACACGAGCACTCTCACTTCAATCTCTACATGTTGGTAATAAAGTTATTTCTTTGTACTTAATTACTAAAAAAGGGAAGTATAGTGTGTTACGTACTCCCACTAATTTTTTTAGAAACAAAGTCTCTTTCTAGAAATACCCCAATCTTAGCCACAAACACTTTGTGTTGACTGGGAATGTAGAAGTAATATCCCTTCATTTCCTTGGGATTGTTGGTTGCTACTCGGAAAACCTATAGGTTCCACTGTACAAAAATTTTGTACAAAGATCTGAACCTTTTCCTAGCTACCATGTGTTCTTTTAAATTAAATTTTGGATCGCCTGCGGAACTTAACACGTTTGATCCAAAACTTAATCTATTTGTTCTTTTAGCTTTTGACTTGGATCTCCTGCGGAACTTAATACGTTCGACCCAAGTCTCCTTAAGTTATTAATTCCATTAAATATTAATTTCCATAAAAGGTTCCCAGTACTGACGTGGCGAGGCACATGGCCTTCTTGGATATGGGAGCAACCACCACCGACTAGACAAAACCTTTAATAGAAAGCTAATATTTAATTTCCTAAAATAACTTTAGGTTAACCAAAGAGAACAATCAAATCACAAGGAAAAGAAAGAAACAAAAGAACACAACATCGAAAAACATATTCGAAATACTAGAACGTAAGCCTCTTGTATTTGGTATTATTTCCATAAATAACTAGCATGATGCGGAAATAGAAATTACTAGTTATACCTTGTAGAAAAACCTCTTGATCTTCTACCGTATTCCTCTTCTAACCTCGGACGTTGTGTGGGCAACGATCTACCGAGATGAGAAACCACCAACCACCTTCTTCTCCTCCAAGCAAGGTTCGGCCACAAAAGAAAACCTTCACCAAGGAGAAAAACCAAAATACTAACCAAGCTCCAAGAGATACTAGCTTTCTCTCCTTCTTCTTCTTCTCCAAGTAGTATCCGGCCACCACAAGAGCTCCAAGGAAGGGAGAGAGGTTCGGCCACCACAAGAGGAAGAGAGGGAGAGGATGGCCGGCCACACCAAGGAACAAAAGAGGGAGAGAAATAATAGATGTTGTGTCTTGTGAAGGCACCCTCACCCCTTCTTTTATATTCCTCGGCCTAGGCAAATTAGGAAATTTAATTACAATAAATTTTCCTTAATTTCCTTGACATGATTTAATTGAGAGAAATAAAATAAAATTTCCCCAATTAATTTCAAGTGGCCGGCCACATCAATGAAAACAAAATTGGACAAGTTTCAATCAACAATTAAAACTTCCTAATTTGTTTCCGGAAATTTTAAAAAATAAAATTTCTCTTTAAAATCTCTTCATGGTTGATAAAAGGAAATTTCTATAATTTTAATTTTATCAACATGTGAATAATTTTTAAAGAGAAAATAAAACATCTCTCCAATCTACAAATAAGGAAAGAGATCCAATCTCTTTCTTTAATCTTTTGTAGATCTTTTACAAGAGAGATATTTTAATTTTAATTCTCTTTAAATTATATCTTCCACATAATAATAAAAATTAAAATTAAATTTCTTTTTTAATTTAATTTGGCCGGCCCTACTAGCTTGGGTTCAAGCTAGGGCCGGCCACCCAATTTTATACCTAGGCCGGCCCTAGCTTGATCCCAAGCTAGCTTGGCCGGCCCCTATTGGGTGGGTATAGAAGGTGGGTATAGGTGGGTATAGAAATCTATAAATAAGAGGCTACGATAGGGACCGAGAGGAGGAATTGGTTTTGGTCTCCCGATAAAATTAAGCATCCCGTGTTCGCCCCGAACACACAACTTAATTTTATCAATGATAATTCATTCCACTAGAGAACTATCATTGAACTACCGCACCAATCCCAAATTATATTTTTGGGCTCCTTCTTATTATGAGTGTGTTAGTCTCCCTGTGTTTAAGATATCAAATGTCCACTAATTAAGTGAGTTACTGACAACTTCATTTAATTAATGTCTAAGTCCAAGAGTAGTATCACTCAACCTTATCGTCATGTCGGACTAAGTCCACCTGCAGGGTTTAACATGACAATCCTTATGAGCTCCTCTTGGGGACATTATCAACCTAGTATCTCTAGGACACAGTTTCCTTCTATAATCAACAACACACACTATAAGTGATATCATTTCCCAATTTATCGGGCTTATTGATTCATCGAACTAAATCTCACCCATTGATAAATTAAAGAAATAAATATCAAATATATGTGCTTGTTATTATATTAGGATTAAGAGCACACACTTCCATAATAACCGAGGTCTTTGTTCCTTTATAAAGTCAGTATAAAAGAAACGACCTCAAATGGTCCTACTCAATACACTCTGAGTGTACTAGAGTAATTATATAGTCAAGATAAGCTAATACCTAATTACACTACGACCTTCTAATGGTTTGTTCCTTTCCATTCTGGTCGTGAGCTACTGTTTATAATTTATAAGGTACTGATAACATCATCTTCTGTATGTGACACCACATACTATGTTATCTACAATATAAATTAAATGAACAACTACAAACTAATGTAGATAATTAGACCAAATGTGATTCTTTATTCATAATGAATGTTTACAAAGCTTAGACTTTCAGTATACACTCCAACAGGGATATCCAATAAAATAGCACTTGTCATATTTGAGTCCCAGTTTATCCAAGACTTGACGTCGAACGTAAGCCTCATAACCCCAAATCCTCATAAAAGACACCTGGACATTGTTAGGATCCTTCGTACTGAGGCTAGAGAGGGGGGTGTGAATAGCCGACCCCAAATCGTCGTTTCTTTCTACAAAACGTGTTAGCGCAGCAGAAATAAACACAAGAAACGAAAACAAGAAGATCAAACCTCAACGCGTCGATGTAACGAGGTTCGGAGATGATACTCCTACTCCTCGGCATGTCCGTAAGGTGGACGAAGCCTACCAATCCGTCGGTGGATGAGTCCCCGGAGAACCGGCTAATAACTAATCCTTGTGGGTGGAGAAACCTCGCCACAATACTTGTAACAACAAGAAAGGAGTACAACAGATACAAGAAAGCAAAAGACAATACAAGTGTAAAAACAATCTTGCCTTCTCGTCGACTGGAAGAAGCAACAGCTCCAAGCGCCTACAACAGCAGATGATCTAGCCGGAAGCTCACGCGAAGCTTTGGAGAAGCTCAACAAAGCTCAAGCACAGCAGCACTTAGGGACAGGAAGAAGGAAAAAGGAGAGTTAGCACCAAAGCCTTGATCTCCTTTTATAACCTGCGAACCTGCACAGCGAAGACAGAAGACGGAGCGACCCGTTGTGACTCAACGGTCGAACGTGGACCGATCAGGCTCCACCCTGATGGGTCCAGGATCCTTCTGATCGGTCTGGGGACCGATCAGGCCCTGGGCTGATCGGTCCCTAGACCGATTAGAATGCTTCACAGAAAGTTGCCCAACTTTCTATTCGTTTCCTGATCGGTCTGTGGACCGATCAGGCCACAGCTGGATCAGTCTTGGAGACCGATCAGGCTTCATGCTGATCGGTCCCCAGACCGATCAGTAAGGTCACAGAACCGATGCGCTTTGCCTTCTGTTTGTTATCTGATCGGTCACCAGACCGATCAGATACACAAACGTATCACTGGATCGGTCTGCAGACCGATCCAGAGCTTGGTTTTTGCCCAAACCAAGTCCCAAGTCTCCCAAACCAACATCCGGTCAACCTTGACCTGTTGGTACATCATGCTTAGCATCCGGTCACTCCCTTGACCCGCTAAGACTCTCCACCAAGTGTCCGGTCAATCCCTTTGACCCACTTGGACTTTTCTCTTCGTGTCAAGTATCCGGTCACTCCCTTGACCTACTTGACCTTCTCAACACCAGATGTCCGATCACCCTTGATCCATCTGGAATTTTTCCTTGCTCGGCTTCACTCACCGGACTTTCACCTAGCTTCACTCACTAGGTTTTCACCGGCTTCACTCACAGTTTTAATGCCCGGCTTCACTCACCGGACTTCCACACCCCTGGCTTCACTCATCGTGACTTTCCCAATGCCCGGCTTCACTCACCAGACTTCCACTTTCACCTAGCTTCACTCACTAGGATTTTCACCGGCTTCACTCCAGGATTTCCACTCCACCGCTTCACTTACCAGGATTTCCATTGCATGGCTTCACTCACTGTGACTTTTCCCTGCCAAACTCCTGCTTGGACTTTCCCCGCCAAGTCTCCATACTTGACTTTCCGCGCCAAGCCACCGCTTAGACTTTTCCCCGTGCCAAGTCTCCGACTTTTCGCATTTCCGCCAAGTCTCCATACTTGGACTTTTCGCGCGCCACCTTGACTTTTCCCCGTGCCAAGTCTCCGTGCTTGGACTTTCCGATGCCAAGTCTCCATACTTGGACTTTTCGCGTGCCAAGCTCCCTGCTTGACTTTTCGAATCAGTCAACCAGTCAACCTTGACCTAAGGTTGCACCTACAATCTCCCAAACACCTATTCTTGTCAAACATCAAGAATACAACTCTTCCACGAGTGTCAAACATCAAAACACAACTCGAGTCAGGTCAACTCGAGTCAGGTCAACCAGGTCAACCTTGACCTAAGGTTGCACCAACAATCTCCCCCTTTTTGATGTTTGACAAAATCCAAAATCAAGTTAGGTTAACCCGATAACCTAACTTAGGTTTTCCAATGTTCTTCCTTGAACATTCTTCCAAAACCTACACTCTCCCCCTTGGGACATCTCTCCCCCTTTTTGACACACATCAAAAAGAGGGAATCAAGGTCAAGAGTTTCTTCCTAATGAAAGTCCCATACCTTTCATTGAAACCCTTAATTTCCCCCTTGATACTAAACTCAACACTCAACTTAGTGACAATCCCATATCTCTAATCCTCAAAAGTCTTAAGGAGTAAAAACTCCCCCTAAAATTCAACTCCCCCTTGATAATTAGTTAAGACTCCCCCTAAAGGTCAACTCCCCCTTGACCATTGCACCAAAAATGTCTTGGAGAGTTTCAAACCTTTAGAAACCCGAAACTCAACTCCCACAGCTGAAATTTCAGACCACAGTCGAAATTCAGCAAATTCAGCATGCCTGATCGGTCACCGGACCGATCAGGACCCCTCTGGATCGGATCAGGACCCCTCTGGATCGGTCCAGTGACCGATCCAAGTTCAGATCAGGCGGTTTCTGATTTCTTCTCTCCTAAAATTCAGAAACTCACAACAAATTCTAGAAAATTCAAAAAATTGTGAAATTTTGAGGATACATTCCTCATACCATATACTGTCAAGGAAAAATAGTTTTCTATGAAAATAACTTCCATTTTTCAATCTTGATACAAAGTTCAAAAGACTTTGAAATAGTTCAAAGTTAAGTAAACTTTGTATCACAATGTTCAATGATGAATGCTATCACTAGAATGGCTTCATCAAGGTTTTTCAAATCAATTTTGAAATGATTTTTAACCCTTTAATTTAGGACCACAATCTTAGGGCTAAATGTACATGACTTGTACATAAGCTTTCCCTATGATCCTCCTTCTTGAATTAGTCTCATCTAGGTACAAGAACTATGCACCTTGATCCTAACTCATGATCCTAATATCTCACACACATCTAAGGTGTATCAAATACATCCAAGTCAATTTTGATGTGAGATATGGGTTTAGGTTATCTTAGGCTAGATTCTCATGCATTTTCTAAACATCAATTTGATCTCAATATCAAATTGTGTTTCTATCCTTAAATCAATTTAAATTGATCATTAATGCAAGAGATGATGACATGGCATGAAATAATATCATAAATAGAAGCATGTGCCAATGTCATGATGTCATGGCATAAAGTTTGAAACTTAAATAAACATGACATAAAATTAACCTAAGCATTATCATGACATTTCAAAAGATAAACTTAAATATGATGTCATGACATGTGAGGGCAAACAATCATGGCAAGATTTAGCATGAATAAGACATACCTAGATTACCTATCTAAGTATCCTTAGTCTTAGCTAATACTTAAGCTTTAACCCTTGATTGCCCTAATATGCCAAAATCCTAATTTTGACACTTCTTGAACTCTAGATTCATTTATGCCACTTAAAGATCAAATTTATCCTCAAATCTTGGCATGTTTCATTTTTCCTCAAGAGTTCTCTAGATTTTCCCAAATTGTGCCAATTGAAATTAACATCATCATTTTCCATGATGGCACATTTTACTCTTCCAAGGAGTAAATATTAATGATTGTTCCATTTCATTTTCAAAGGTTCCCAAAAACCTTGAAAATGCTCCTTGAGTGTCAATTTTCTCAAAGTTGGGTTAACTACCCTTCTAATCGGAGTTGACACTCTCTAACCCATCTATGGGGTAGAGAAGATGCTCCTAGGTACCCAATACCTATTTGAGCTCATTGGGTTCACTAAATATTCACTAGGGATAACTTCCCTAGCAACCCTCCTAATGACCCTCTTAGGCTTTAAAGCCTTGGTCATTTGGGACTCATCAAGATCAACTCTAGGGGTGACTCCCCTTGTGACCTTGGTGGTGGTCTTCCTAGCCCTAGATTTTGTTCCATAATCGAATGGAACATTATGATAAGTGGGCTTGACCACTTGGGACTTAGGTTTGTGACCCAAACCTCTCTTGTCCTTTGACTTGGGTTTTTGACCCTTAGACCCTAGAGTTGACTTTTCTAAGTTCTTAAGAGCCTTTTCCAAAGTATCAAGTCTTGACCTCAAGACTTGATTCTCCTTTTCTAATACCTCAAGTTTTAATTTATCATTATTCCTTGAGGTATTTCTAGGCATATGTCTAGATGATTTGGGATTTCTACCTAGGTTCTCCTTAACCTTAGATGAGTTAATCCTAGTGTTATCATTTCTAGCATTGTCCTTACCTAGACTAACATGCTTGGCACCTAAGCACATATATCGATTCCTAAGATTATCATGCTTATCATTCTTGACAATTGCAATAAAACTACTAGCATGAGTCTTATTATTATTGCAAGAATGTGCCTTAAATGTTACCTTAGGGTTTGCCTTAGCTCCCCCTATCGACGTGCTCGGTCTCTTGTCCTTGTGAGATTGCCTCCCCCTCGGACATTGACTTCGATAATGTCCCCTTCGCTTGCATTGGAAGCACACCACGTGTTCCTTGCCCTTGCGTGTCGGGACTCCGGCTTCCTTGACCTTTGGCGCCGGTGGAGTCTTTCTAATCCTCTTTGGACATTTGCTCTTGTAGTTCCCAAATTCCCTACACTCAAAGCACATTATATGCAATTTATTTGAACTTAAATTGCTTGAGTTACCTAGGGTTGAGGATGGATGAATGGTCTCTTCTTCATCCCTTCCGGAGGTAGAAGCTTCTTCCTCTTGCTCCATTCTTGAAGAAGAACTCTCCTCCTCTTCTTCCTTAGATGTTGAGTAGCCCTCAACTTCTAATTCCTCTCCTCCATGATGTGAGCTACTTGGCTCACTTGACTCCTCTTCATGGCTTGAAGTGGAGTTCCCCTCATGGAACTTTGCCAAGTTGTTTCACAACTCCTTGGCATTGTTGTATCCTCCTATCTTACACAAGATATCACTAGGTAATGAAAATTCAAGGATTTTCGTTACCTCGTCGTTGATTGTGGATTGGTGGATTTGTTCTTTTGTCCACTTCTTTTTCTTGAGAAGTTCTCCCTTTCTATCCACCGGAGGAATAAAACCTACTTGTACACAATTCCAATTTGCTAGGTTAGTCATAAGAAAATACTTCATTCTTACCTTCCAATATGCGAAGTCGCAGCACTCGTAGAAGGGTGGAATCGTGATGTCTTCTCCGAGTCGATCCATTCTCTAGCTTGTGCTCCCCCGGGTGTTAATCCGACGAAGAGCAACCTTGCTCTGATACCACTTGTTAGGATCCTTCGTACGGAGGCTAGAGGGAGGGTGTGAATAGCCGACCCCAAATCGTCGTTTCTTTCTACAAAACGTGTTAGCGCAGCAGAAATAAACACAAGAAACGAAAACAAGAAGATCAAACCTCAACGCGTCGATGTAACGAGGTTCGGAGATGATACTCCTACTCCTCGGCGTGTCCGTAAGGTGGACGAAGCCTACCAATCCGTCGGTGGATGAGTCCCCGGAGAACCGGCTAATAACTATTCCTTGTGGGTGGAGAAACCTCGCCACAATACTTGTAACAACAAGAAAGGAGTACAACATATACAAGAAAGCAAAAGACAATACAAGTGTAAAAACAATCTTGCCTTCTCGTCGACTGGAAGAAGCAACAGCTCCAAGCGCCTACAACAGCAGATGATCCAGCCGGATGCTCACGCGAAGCTTTGGAGAAGCTCAACAAAGCTCAAGCACAGCAGCACTTAGGGACAGGAAGAAGGAAAAAGGAGAGTTAGCACCAAAGCCTTGATCTCCTTTTATAACCTGCGAACCTGCACAGCGAAGACAGAAGCCAGCGGAGAAGACGGAGCGACCCGTTGTGACTCAACGGTCGAACGTGGACCGATCAGGCTCCACCCTGATGGGTCCAGGATCCTTCTGATCGGTCTGGGGACCGATCAGGCCCTGGGCTGATCGGTCCCTAGACCGATTAGAATGCTTCACAGAAAGTTGCCCAACTTTCTATTCGTTTCCTGATCGGTCTGTGGACCGATCAGGCCACAGCTGGATCGGTCGTGGAGACCGATCAGGCTTCATGCTGATCGGTCCTGTAGAGTCACACAACCGATCGCTTTGCCTTCGTTTGTTATCCGATCGACCACAGACGATGATTACACGAGTATCACTGGATCGGTCTGCAGACCGATCCAGAGCTTGGTTTTTGCCCAAACCAAGTCCCAAGTCTCCCAAACCAACATCCGGTCAACCTTGACCTGTTGGTACATCATGCTTAGCATCCGGTCACTCCCTTGACCCGCTAAGACTCTCCACCAAGTGTCCGGTCAATCCCTTTGACCCACTTGGACTTTTCTCTTCGTGTCAAGTATTCGGTCACTCCCTTGACCTACTTGACCTTCTCAACACCAGATGTCCGATCACCTTTGATCCATCTGGATTTTCCCTTGCCCGGCTTCACTCACCAAGACTTTCACCTAGCTTCACTCACTAGGGTTTTCACCTGGCTTCACTCACCAGGATTTCCAATCTGCCTGGCTTCACTCACCAGGACTTCCAAACTACCTGGCTTCACTCACCAGGACTTTCCCGAATGCCTGGCTTCACTCACCAGGACTTCCACTTTCACCTAGCTTCACTCACTAGGATTTTCACCTGGCTTCACTCACCAGGATTTCCCGACTCACCTAGCTTCACTCACCAGGATTTCCCGACTGCCTGGCTTCACTCACCAGGACTTCTCCGACTGCCTGGCTTCACTCACCAGGACTTTTCCCCGTGCCAAACTCCCTGTTTGGACTTTCCCCGTGCCAAGTCTCCATACTTGGACTTTCCGCGTGCCAAGCTACCTGCTTGGACTTTTCCCCGTGCCAAGTCTCCGTACTTGGACTTTTCCAGTGCCAAGTCTCCATACTTGGAACTTGGACTTTTCGCGTGCCAAGCTACCTGCTTGGACTTTTCCCCGTGCCAAGTCTCCGTACTTGGACCTTTCCAGTGCCAAGTCTCCATACTTGGACTTTTCGCGTGCCAAGCTCCCTGCTTGGACTTTTCCCGAATCAGGTCAACCAGGTCAACCTTGACCTAAGGTTGCACCTACAATCTCCCAAACACCTATTCTTGTCAAACATCAAGAATACAACTCTCTTTTCGTCAAACATCGTCAAACATCAAAACACAACTCGAGTCAGGTCAACTCGAGTCAGGTCAACCAGGTCAACTTTGACCTAAGGTTGCACCAACAGACATCTCTCCCAATCCATATCCTGTATGATGTTTTTATCACAGCTTTGGATGGAACACGGTTAAGTGTGAAGACTGTTGTGTCTAGAGCATATCCCCGAAGGGATATAGGAAGATCTGTGTGGTTCATCATAGATCGTACCATATCTAATAGGGTACGATTCCTCCTTTCGGATACATTATTCCACTGTGGTGTTCCAGGAGGAGTGAGTTGGGATAGAATTCCACACTCAGCTAGATAGTCACGAAACTCATGGCTAAGGTATTCCCCACCTCGATCTGATAGAAGTATATATCTTAATACTCTTGCCTAGCTAGTTTTGTACTTTATTCTTGAATTCTTTGAACTTTTCAAAGGATTGTGACTTATGTGTTGATCCGGTGGTAAGAGCCCGGGACCTCCTAACGAGGGGTCAGCGCCACGTGGAGGTCAAAGGGCCAAGTGGTCCGCCGGAGAAGGGTGAGCCGACCGGACTTGGGAGAAAAGGATAAGACCGATCGGCCGACCAATGGACATTCGGTAGTAAAAGGCGCCCTGACCGGGTCGGGGTTCCGACGCTCTGTTGAAACAGTAGTTAAGAGCCGAGCGGAAGAACCAGTAGAAAATGACACTGCTAACAGTCCCTACATAGCGCCTACTGGAAATTTCCCCAATGCATCAATGTCAACGGCAGGCCGGACGCGAGGTGAGTGCCGTCCGGCCAGCGCGTAAAAGGAGGAGGGGCCGGCCGGACGGACTCCCTATCCAGCCGGTCGGACGCCCTGGATTATGAGCAGTAAAGAAGGGGGAACATCTTCTGACAGCCGTCAAGTCGTATGACTAGGCCATACTCCTAGTCTGACAACGGGGTGTCCTGTTGTCCCATCGAAGGCGCGATGAGACTGTTGCAGTATGACGTCAGGTAAGCTTTCTGACAGGTGCATACCGAGGCATGGGCTGCGGGCACGTATGCGCCTCGGTGGACGTGCATTGGTTCTTTCACCGCTCTATATAAAGAGCCTCTTATTTCGCCGGAGGTACGCATTCCAGGAGCTTCGAAGCCACTTTTTCCACTTGCTTACCTGACTTGAGCGTCGGAGGGTCGCCGCCGGGAACCCCTTCCCGGCCCGACTTCTGTGCAGGATCGCCGGAGGTTCGTGCGACCAGACGGAGGCCCACGCCATCGACTAGGAGCGCGCTACGTGCCCAGCGTCCTTTGGTTCAGCAATTCGGACAGGATCAATTTGGCGCCGTCTGTGGGAACGCTCCTGCATCCAATCGGAAACAATGGACGAGGCTGGACGACAACACACGGTGACACTTTCGAACAAGGAACTCGACGCTCTGATCGAGATAAGGGCCGCCAAGCTCGTGGAGCAAAAATAGAAAGTCACAGCCGAGCGACCGGAGCAGCAAGCAACATCAGCGTCTGGTTGTCGAGCGGAAGCGCCACCAGCCACCGTTGCATTTCATCGAGCCCTGTTCCGCACCCCTGAAGCCGTACCAGCTCACAGAGATAGGGGATCTTCTTCGGATGAAATGCCTAGACGAGATGACAGAAAGGGGAAAGCCCCCCGAGCTGACGCATCGCCCGAGCGGATCAATCGTCAATTCTCAGAGGCTATTCTACGAGACCCCCTGCCCAAGCATTACGTGCCTCCGACGATCGGCGAGTATAATGGGACAACCGACCCAGATGATCATTTGGGTAAGTTTGACAACACGGCAACCCTACATCAATACACAGATGTGGTGAAGTGTCGGGTTTTCCTCACCACCCTCTCCGGGTCGGCTCAACGGTGGTTTCGGAGGCTGCCGGACGGATCCATCACGAGCTTCAAGGATTTCCGAACGGCCTTCCTCCACCATTTTGCGAGCAGCCGACGCTACAAGAAAACGAGCGTGAGCCTGTTCACCATCAAGCAAGAAGCCTGTGAATCGCTTCGAGGTTACATCCAGCGGTTCAACCAAGTGGCGATGGACATTCCAACGGCCACCTCGGAAACTATGATGAATGCCTTCACACAAGGCCTAGTGGATGGAGATTTCTTCCGATCGCTCATCCGAAAGCCGCCCCGGGATTATGATCACATGCTACACCGGGCTAACGAGTACATCAACGTGGAAGAAGCGCAAGCGGCCAGGAAAAAAGAAACTCCAGCCGAGCGGCCCCCTCCGTCCGAGCGGAAACAACATGCCGCTCACCAGCCGCCCAAAGGACAGAGGGCCGAAGCAATCCGAGCCCCCCATGTCCGATCCCACGTGCAAGAGGTAGCTGCCGCTCGGCCAACGCCAAAGAAGAAATGGACCCCGATGTTCTGCTCCTTCCACCGGACGGATACGCACAATACAAGGGATTGTCGAAGTTTTCCCTTCGTGGCTCATCCCGTGCCCCGGAATGTCGGACGACGGTCTCCCTCAGTCGACAGGCGGGAGAGAACTCATGACGCCGAACGGACACGAACCGATAGGCCACAGCAACAGGCTCCCGATCGGCATCGTTCTCCAAGGCAGGAGAATCGCCGAGCGTCCAGAGAACGGTCCCGACCGTCCGCTCGGGAAGAGGAAAATAGAAGCAATACTTCCCGAGGCAAGATCAACGTTATTGCTGGCGGGCCGACCGGAGGAGACTCCAATCGAGCTAGAAAGGCAAGCGTCCGGCAGCTCCAAATTCATGCAGTCGGCTGCAGCCAAGAGCGGGCGAACGGACCGGAAATCAGTTTCGGGCCAAGGGACTTGGAAGGAGTTGAAGTACCCCACGACGATGCTCTGCTCATCAAAGCAGTAATAGCCAATTACACTATTCATCGCGTATTTGTTGACACAGGGAGCTCAGTCAACATCTTATTCAAGAAGGCGTTCGATCAGCTGCAAATTGATCGAGCCGAGCTGTTACCCATGACAACTCCGCTCTACGGGTTTACGGGTAACGAAGTTCAGCCGGTCGGACAGATCCGGCTAGCTACCTTGCTGGGAGAAGAACCGCTCAGGAGGACAAGGACAACAAACTTTGTGGTGGTCGACTCTCCCTCGTCCTACAACGTCATTTTGGGATGACCGGCGCTCAGCGAATTCCGAGCGGTCGTCTCAACCTTCCATCAGAAGATCAAGTTCCCCGTGGAGGACAAAGTGGGAGAAGTACGGGGAGATCAGCTAGCAGCTCGGCGATGCTACATCGAGATGGTCCGACCAGAAGCCAACTCCGCTCGGAAGACGCCCCGGATCGAGGTAAACGCCATCACTGAGAAGCCACCTTCTTTAATTTATGAAGAAAAAGAGGAGGTACAGATTCACCCAACCCGATCGGAGGCCACGACTTTTATTGCGTCCGATCTGGAGGAGAAGCAGAAAGAGGAGCTGATCCAATGCCTCTGAAGAAATCATGATGTCTTCGTCTGGTCGACACATGAGCTGCCTGGAATTTCGCCGAGCATAGCGTAGCACGAGTTACATGTCCAACCGGACGCCCGGCCGGTAAAGCAGAGAAAAAGAGATTTCAGCGCCGAGCAGAATGCCATCATCCGGGCGGAGGTAGAGAAGCTTCTGAAAGCTGGCCATATACGCGAGGTGCAGTTCCCGAGCTGGCTGGCGAACGTAGTATTAGTCTCCAAGCCGGGCAACAAATGGAGAGTATGCATAGATTTCAGGGATCTCAACAAAGCTTGCCCGAAAGACTTTTATCCCCTGCCCCGGATAGATCAGCTGGTGGACTCTACGGCCAGCTGCGAATTAATATGTATGCTTGATGCTTACCAAGGCTATCATCAAGTGCCGCTCGCCCGTGAAGATCAAGAAAAAGACAGCTTTGTGAAGGCCGACGGCACCTATTGCTATAAGGTGATGCCGTTCGGATTGAAAAATGCGGGAGCCACTTATCAGCGCTTGATGAACAAAGTGTTCAGAGAGCAGATCGGGCGGAATCTAGAGGTATATGTGGACGACATTCTCATCAAATCCGTCCGAGCGGTCGATCTCCTGGAGGACATGGAGGAGACTTTCCGAACACTGAGGAGGTATGGCGTCAAACTAAATCCCCAGAAGTGTCTGTTCGGAGCGAAAGGAGGACGTTTCTTGGGTTACATCGTGACCGAGTGGGGTATTGAAGCAAATCCCAGCAAGGTGAAAGTTCTGCAAGACATGCCGCCACCGAGAAGCACGAGGGAAGTGCAGCGTTTGACCGGTCGGATAACGGCTCTCTCCAGGTTCATCTCCAAAACTGCCGACCGGAGCCTCCCTTTCTTCAAAATATTGCGCAAGGCCACTAAGTTTCACTGGGATGAAGAATGCGATCGGGCGTTCGAAGACTTGAATCCTAGTATTAGCCAAGCCGACTGCTGGTGAGCCACTTTATATGTACTTATCTTCAACCGAGCATGCAATCGGCTCGGCTTTAGTGAGGACGAGCGGAGAAGAGCCCGTGTATTTCCTTAGTCATATTTTAAAAGATGCTGAATCTCGCTACATTGGGCTCGAGAAGCTGGCTTTTGCTCTGATCCTCGTCGCTCGGCGCCTCCGTCCATACTTCCTGGCGCATACTATCATCGTCAAAACCAATAGCCCACTCGGACGTGTGTTACTGAATCCAGAAGCATCCGGGCGGCTCATCAAATGGACGACGGAGTTAAGTGAATTTGACATCCAATACCAGCCCCGCTCGGTGATCAAAGCGCAATCCTTAGCCGATTTTGTGACTGAGGTGCAAAGGCCGGAGCCGGAAGCTATGTGGAGAATATATGTGGATGGGTCGTCCACTGCGAGTGATTGGATTGATCTCCCCTCAAGAAGAAAAGATGCACTTATCCGTCCGGCTGGATTATAAGGCTACCAACAATGAAGCAGAGTATGAAGCCCTCATAGCTGGCTTGCAGGCTGCCCGGCATGTGGGAGCCGGTCGGGTAACGCTCCACTCGGATTCACAGTTGGTCGCTCAGCAGCTCTCCGGTACCTTCGAAATCAATAGCGCTCGGCTCAAGCTCTACGCTGAAGCCTTCGAGAAGCTGAAAACCGATTTTAGAGAAGTTATTGTCCAGAAGATACCCAGAGCAGAAAATCAAGCAGCTGATGAGTTAGCCAAACTCGCGAGCTCAATAACGCCGGTCGCCATTCAGCAGCCAATTGAAAAAGTACTGTTGGTAGCGCACGTCGACCGGATGGAAGGCCTCACATTTCCAAGCGACTGGCGGGCGCCCATCATAGAGTTCCTCCGCTCGGGCGCCACACCATCCAATGAGTATGAAGCCCAGCTGCTAAGGAGGAGAGCCGGTCGGTTCACACTCATCGGCGATCAGCTTTATAAAAAGACTTTCTTACGCCCGTTGTTGAAATGCGTGAGCTCGGAGGACTCGGCTTACATCCTCCAAGAAGTACATCAAGGATCGTGCGGAGGACATCCGGGCAGACGAGCACTAGCTAAAAAGATCCTGCTAGCTGGATACTTTTGGCCGACTTTACAAGCAGATGCCGCTCGGACAGTGTCGACGTGCCTTTCATGCCAAAAATACCATAACTTCAACCACCGACCGGCAGAAGAAATGAAGGCATCAACAGTTTCATGTCCGTTCGATCAATGGGGAATGGATATTGTTGGTCCATTCCCGATGGCGACCGGGCAGCGGAAATTTTTGCTAGTGGCGGTTGATTATTTCTCCAAGTGGGTGGAGGCCGAGCCGCTAGCCAAAATCACCGAACAGATGGTCAAAAAATTTATCTGGCAACACATCATCTGTCGGTTCGGCATCCCTCGCCGATTGGTCTCAGACAATGGGCGGCAATTCACAGGGAAGATGCTAGAGGATTGGTGCAAAAGCTACGGCATCGAGCAACACTTCACGTCCGTGGCTTATCCCCAAAGCAACGGCCAAGCCGAAGTAGCCAATCGGGAAATTCTACGTATTCTGCGCGCTCGGCTCGACCATTTGGGAGGAAGTTGGCCAGATGAAGTGTCGGGCGTCTTATGGGCCATCCGAACGGCTCCAAAGGAAGGGACGGGCGTCACGCCTTTCCACTTGTTGTATGGCGGCGAAGCGGTCATTCCTGTTGAAGTCGAAGTCGAATCCGCTAGGATCCAAAGCTATGATGAGGGCAACGCCGAGCGGAGGAACACAGAGCTGGATCTGGTCGAAGAGGAAAGAGCCAAGGCGTCCGTCCGGCTGATGGCGTACCGGCAACGGATGAAGCAAAATTACAATCGCCGCGTAATCCCCAGATCATTCCAGGTCGACGATCTTGTTTGGAAGAAAGTCAAGCCGGTCGGCGACGTCGGCAAATTGGAGGCACCGTGGGCGGGCCCCTTCAAGGTTATTGAAAAGCTCCGCTCAGGCGCATATTATTTGGAGGATGAAGCCGGACGGCAGCTGGATCGACCGTGGAGTGCAAATCATCTCCAGCCTTATCGAGCTGGGTGAAAGGTGAACGAATGTAATTCATTTTTGTGTATATGCTAGTCGCCTATGTCCTTGTAATGCAGGAAGCAAAAAGATGAAAACGCATTGAGCATTATCCGCCGAACGGCCTACTGCTGAAGACCCCGTGCCGTTCGGCCGGGGCGTACAAATATACGAGCCAAACGCTCGATGACGTAGACCCCGCGCCGTTCGGCAGTGTGAATTGTATCCGAGCCAAAGGCTTAGTATCGAAGGCCCCGGACCGTTCGGCCGGAGGTACATTAAACGAGCCGCACGCTCGATAACGAGGACCCCTCGCCCCTCGGCAGGGCGTATATAATCAGTTAAAAGTTAGCCGTGAAGGCCGTCGAGCTCCGACGTTAAATATCGAGAGACGAGCCGGCGTCTATAAACGTCCGAGTGGAAGACCGCCGCCTATAAACGTCCGAGCGGAAGACCGTCGAGCTCCGACGTTAAATATCGAGAGACGAGCCGGCGTCTATAAACGTCCGAGCGGAAGACCGTCGAGCTCCGACGTTAAATATCGAGAGACGAGCCGGCGTCTATAAACGTCCGAGCGGAAGACCGTCGAGCTCCGACGTAAAATATCGAGAGACGAGCCGGCGTCTATAAACGTCCGAGCTGCTCGCATTGCAAGAATCTAGCGCAAACCCCTTTGAGGTAAGGAGCAAAGCTAGAGATGGTTAATTAGAATTAAAAATGTGAGCAAGTGAACGAATGACGTTCGCGCGCCGAGCGGCTACCTAGTTGCATGGCGAAAGATGTTATTGAAGGCAAGCGACTTGAGTCCACGTTATAGCGTAAAGCCGAGCGGAGGAGTTATAAAGAACACTTAAAATGTGACGAAAGAAAAATTTCTTGTCAAAACAGAAGTTGGAGGAACAGAAAAGATTATCTATTATGCACTGGGTGAACCAAAAAAGTTACTACAAAAATAAGTTGGGCCGAACGGCTGGAATACAAAAAAGTTCAAAAAACGCTTATCACGCGTCAAAGTCAAAAAGAGTGTCGGGGATGGCGCCCATCACGGTCGCAAGGTCCTCGGGGGGGATGGCTAGCTCGGCGGGCAGGTGGCCCTTGGTCTTCAGGTAATCTACCGCCGCCTTGATCGCTTCTTCGAAAGTGAGGGATATCTTGTCAGTAAACTTCTCTCCAAAATCTTCCGAGCGGAGATACGCCTTCCTCACTTCGTCCGAACGGGCCGACTCCCCCTTTTGATATTCTTTGAGCGCAGCATGGGCAGCGTCGTTGGCAGCTTGGAGATCTTTCAACTCTCCATCAAACCTTTGGAGATCGGCCGAGCGGCTCTCCTTCTCGGTGGCCAGCAGAGCATCCAGATCCTTAATGCGTTGCTCCAGCCCTCTGATCTCCACCTTCATCCGGTCCATGTCATCGATGGCCTGTTGCTTCCGAGTGGTCGCCGTCTTGATCTCCTTATCTCGTTGTTTGACCATCGTTTCAAGCCGAACGACCTTGCTCGCCAGATCGGAAGCCCATTTCCGTTCGGCATCTAGTAGTTTTTTGGCCTTCTCCAGAGCGGCCGTCGATTGCCCGGTGCCCCCCGCTAGGGGTGCAAATGAGCCGAGCCGCTCGTGAGCCGCTCGCGAGCGGCTCGGTCAAAGCTCGACTCGAGCTCGAATTTGACTGAGCTCGAGCCGAGCTCGAGCCGGCTCGTTTAACGTTCGAGCCGAGCTTGAGCTTATTTAACATAGGCTCGAGGGCTCGTCGAGCCTATTCGAGCCAGGCTAAAATTCAATATTCTAATGTTTAAACAATTATTACTTTCAAATAATCTAATAAGTTGAGGGGTGCTGGTGGTTAGAGTGTTTTATTGGGTTGTTAGAGGTTGAAGGTTCAAATCCCAGCTTCCGCAACTTATTTTTACATTACAATCCATTTTCGAGTCGAGCTCGAGCCGAGCTCGAGCCGAGCTCGAGCCGATCATTAAATGGTCGAGCCGAGCTCGAGCTTAAATTCTGAAACTCGCTCGAGCTCGAGCTCGAGCCGAGCCTCTTCAATTTTCTCGAGCTCGAGCTCGAGCCGACCCAGGCTCGAGCTCGGCTCGGCTCATTTGCAGCCCTACCCCCCGCAGCTTTTTGTTTTTTCAACTCGTCCTCCAGTTCGGCCAATCGATCGCTAATGGCGATCTGCTCCACCCAGTTCTGCTAGCAAATGTGAACAGGTTAAAAACATAATTCAAATACGCAAACACAGAAAAAGAGCATACCCCAGTGGCCTGTTGTAGGTTGCTGTCGCTGAGCTGCCCGGGAGTCATCTTGGCTATTCGGCGTCGAGCGTCCACCCAAACTTGGGCAAGAAGGCCCGTCAAGGTGATCTGCTGCTCAGGGACCATTGGCCGATCAGCAGCAGCCATGTACGCCTCCGAAGGAAGGCGCAGAACGGTTTTAATTAAATTCTGGCCGCTCGGCTCGCTCTGAGAAGCGTCGGCCTTACCGGACGGCCCACCGGTGGACGAGGAGGGAAGCTCGCCCAAACGCCTGATACGGCGCAGAGTCCTGGAAGGGCTGGACGGCGGCGCCTCAAAGATGGCCCTCGGAGAGTCATGTGGGGTCGGTGTACTCTCTAAGGAAACCGTCCCGGACAGCACCGGAGCATCCGCGCCCCGCTCGGGCTGTGGCTCATCAGGTGGAGTTGAGGTAGAGGCGGATTCCGGTCGTCGCCGCTTCCGTGTAAGTAGCGGAGCATCATCGGCCGAACGACCCTCTACCTCAGCTTGAGCCGAGGGTTCTATGTTGCCCACGGCCTCGTCGTGAGAAGCAGGAGCGTTTAAGGCTTCGGGGACAGTTGGTGTCCCCTCACCTTCTTCGCCGGCCGGATCCGCTGGAGCAAGGCCCCGCTCGGCGACCTCCTTGTTCTTCACCGCCTCAATCTGAGCGGCTTTCAGCTTGAGCTTTTCGGTTGCCTTAGCGCGCCACATGACTTCAGCTGCAGAAGCAAAAAATAAATCAGTTAGAACAAAACAAATGGGAAGATAAGGGAACTTACTCATGCTGCAGGGCAGATCGACTGGGGTAGAGGACAAGCCGAATTTGTACATTACTCCCATGAGAAGTAGCTTGTCGATGTGATATCGTTGGCCGACCAGCCGTTCGGCTGCATGAAGGTAGGCCGCGTCGCCTCTAAATTTGCCGAGCTCCGGTGGCGCCGGCATCGCCGTCTGCCACTTGGTACGAAAAGTTGGCCGCTCAGGAAAACGTATATAGAAAAAATGCTCCTTCCAGTGTTTGTTGGAACTCGGCATGTTATCAAAGAGGACGAAACCTATCCTAGACTGGAAAATAAAGGTGCCCCACTCGGCTTGCTTGGGATAAAAAAAGTAATGGAAAATCTTAGGGTCGAGGGGGATGCCGTTCAGTTTAAAGAGAACTATCGCCCCGCTCAGCAGCCTAATGGAGTTGGGAACTATCTGGTCGAGCGGGATGCGGAAGTAATTGCAGACTTGCAAGATGAACTTGTGGGGTGGGAAGCGTAGCCCGGCCAAAAATTGGTCTCGGAAAAAAAGAACTGTGCCGAGCGGCGGTTCATGAGGCCGATCGGTTGGTGTGGCTAATACTAGTTGGTGGTCGGAAGGAAGGTCGTAAGTCCGAGCGAGACGCAATGCGTCTTCCTCATCAAAACGGCTCTCCATGGTCGTATACCATAGACCCAGAGCGCCGCCAGTCGACTGCGAGGTACTAGTCATGGTCGAAAGACAAGAATGCGAGACCAAAAGGGAAGGTTCAAGCGAGGAATGGAAGAAAACCGACTTAAGGAAACGAATAACAGAAGGAAGAAAGCGTTGGGAGCGAGAAAGAGGGTCTTACAAGCAAAGGAGATGATTGACGGGGGCCTGGGGGTTGCCGGAGAGTTGGGGGGTAAGATCGCCGGAGAAGAAAACGAGCAGAGGGGTGCCGGAGGAGGATGAAGTAACAAGGCGGCGGAAACGAAGTCGGGGGCTTTATAACGCTGCCCGGGAGCAACCTCCGCCGTCCGATCCAGGTCGTCGATATCGAGGGTGTCATCTAGCCCTCTATTTCAAACGGCGGCTGTCCCATCGGAAGTGACGCCACCGCCATACGCTGACAAACGCGCGATCGCCACGTGTCAGCAGGATACTGGCCGCATTTAATGAGCTCCCCTTACCGTGCGCAGAGCACGTGATGGGTAGCATGGGAGAGCATCGGACATGGATTCCAAGAGAACACAAAGGCACAGACAAGATATCGCCGAACGTAGGAGTATCCCTATGCCTGACCGAGCGGCCTGATGCAGTGATCATCGCTCGGTCAGATCGGCAGTCCAGTCAGTCGGACTTCGCCTCTTTCGACTAGACTCGAGGAGAAGGCAAGTGATCCGGTGGTAAGAGCCCGGGACCTCCTAACGAGGGTCAGCGCCACGTAGAGGTCAAAGGGCCAAGTGGTCCGCCGGAGAAGGGTGAGCCGACCGAACTTGGGAGAAAAGGATAAGACCGATCGGCCGACCAATGGACATTCGGTAGTAAATGGCGCCCTGACCGGGTCGGGGTTCCGACGCTCTGTTGAAACAGTAGTTAAGAGACGAGCGGAAGAACCAGGAGAAAATGACACTGCTAACAGTCCCTACATAGCGCCTACTGGAAATTTCCCCAGTGCATCAATGTCAACGGCAGGCCGGACGCGAGGTGAGTGCCGTCCGGCTGGACGTGAGGTGAGTGCCGTCCGGCCAGTGCGTAAAAGGAGGAGGGGCCGGCCGGACGGACTCCCTGTCCTGCCGGTCGGACGCCCTGGATTATGAGCAGTAAAGAAGGGGTAACATCTTCTGACAGCCGTTAAGTCGTATGACTAGGCCATACTCCTAGTCTGACAACAGGGTGTCCTGTTGTCCCATCGAAGGCGCGATGAGACTGTTGCAGTATGGCGTTAGGTAAGCTTTCTGACAGGTGCATACCGAGGTATGGGCTGCGGACACGTATGCGCCTCGGTGGACGTGCATTGGTTCTTTCACCGCTCTATATAAAGAGCCTCTTATTTCGCCGGAGGTACGCATTCCAGGAGCTTCGAAGCCACTTTTTCCACTTACTTACCTGACTTGAGCGTCGGAGGGTCGCCGCCGGGAACCCCTTCCCGGCCCGACTTCTGTGCAGGATCGCCGGAGGTTCGTGCGACCAGACGGAGGCCCACGCCATCGACTAGGAGCGCGCCACGTGCCCAGCGTCCTTTGGTTCAGTGATTCGGACAGGATCATGTGTCATCAGATACACATAACCATATCTACTGAAGTCATCAGTAAATATAATGAAGTACCTATAACCACCTTTGGCAGCGACATTGAAAGGGCCACATGCATCACTATGTATAAGTCCTAACAAGTTAGTTGCTCTTTCGCTGTGTCCACTAAAGGGAGTCTTGGTCATCTTGCCCAGTAGGCATGACTCGTATGTCACATATGATTTGAAATCAAATGAGTCCAACAAACCATCTTTATGGAGCAGGGATAAGCGATTCTCATTTATATGACCTAAGCGACAATGCCAGAGATAGGTTTGATTCATCTTATTTGACTTGAACCTTTTGGTACTTACGTTATAGATGATGCTCTCTAAGTCTAAAATATAGAGTCCATTCATCAGAGGTGCACTACAATAGAACATATTATTTAAATAAATGGAACAACATTTGTTCTTTATTATAAACGAAAAGTCTTTCTTGTCTAAACAAGATACTGAAATGATATTCTTTTCAGAGCAGACACATAATAATATTCATCTAATTCTAGTACAAGCCCCGAGGGCACATAATAATATTCATCTAATTCTAGTACAAGCCCCGAGGGCAAAGATAAATAGTAAGTTCCTACAGCAACAGCAGCAACCCGTGCTCCATTGCCTACTCGTAGGTCCACCTCGCCCTTCGTCAATGCCCTGCTATTTCTCAGCGCCTGCACATTAGTACAAATGTGAGAAGCACATCCGGTATCCAATACCCACGATGCAAAAATAGATAGATTGACTTATATAACATATATACCTGAAGTAGAAGTCTCACTTCTCTTTTTCTTAAGATCTTCTAGATATACTTTGCAGTTCCTCTTCCAGTGCTCGGTCTGACCGCAGTGGAAGCAGGTAGCATCCTTGGCAACCCCTCCTTTAGGTTTCATCACCTTGCCTTTGCCCTTGGCTTGGGACTTTCCCTTACCTTTATGCTTGCCCTTGCCTTTATGCTTTTGCACCATCAAAATGGAGTTGGGCTTTACCTTCTTAAGGTTGAGCTCAACAGTTCTTAACATGCTTAGTAGCTCAGGCAGTGGTTTGTCAATTTCGTTCATGTTGTAATTCATGACAAATTGACTGTAGCTCTCTGGCAAGGATTGCAAGATCAAGTCAGTGGCTAGTTCTTGGCCAAGTGGGAATCTCAGCCTCTGTAGGTTTTCTATGTACCCAATCATCTTGAGCACATATGGACCTACGGGAGTCTCATCTTGCATCTTGCACTGAAATAGTGACTTGGAGATCTCGAATCTCTCGTGCCTCGCTTGTCCTTGATATAGTTGATGAAGATGTTCAACCATATCATAAGCAGACATCAACTCGTGTTGCTTCTGAAGCTCAGAGTTCATGGTTGCGAGCATGAGGCATGATACATCTAATGCATCATCCTGATGCTTCTTATAAGCATCTCGGTCAGCTCGTGTGGCAGTGGCAGGAGGTGCCTCCGGAATGGGTTTCTCCAAGACGTACAGTTTTCTTTCTTGTGTGAGAATAATTCTCAGATTCCTGTACCAGTCCAGGAAATTAGCTCCATTGAGCTTGTCCTTGTCAAGGATAGAACGCAGGGAGAAAATGTTCATGTTTGTCGACATGACAATCTACAACAGAAATACAGAAAGTAAATATCATATTCCATTAATCATTTAATTAGGCATTTAACTAAATGATGCTGCCACTGAATTATAGGACTTTTGTAGAATCAAGTCATGGATGTGGTCAAACCACACTACTAGATTCATACTAATGGGCTATAATTCACGCGGGACAAGATCCACATCATACTACGCCTTGAGTTAGCTTTGGCTAAATCGCTCAAGACTTAGTATAATCGGTAGATAACTAATTATCAATTACATCTCTATGCAACTCTTGTTTATAGGATCAAGATCCTCATTTATACTAAAGCTTGAGTTAGCTTTGGCTAAATCGCCCAAGATTTAGTATAAATGTGATTTTTATCCTATCTTCCAACCGTTGTAAAATGCCTATAGTTATGCCGGAACAAATATAGTTAACTAGTTATACTCAATCTAATTGAGTTTGTACTCGTCTAAGCTTTGATAGGCGGGACCAAGATTGTCCCTCCGCACCCTACCAAGATAATATGCGTTGTTCTGCTTTGGCAGATTCAACAACAACAAATGATCGAGGTGGTGATGGGTATCAAAACATGGTAGGCATTTCGAGTTGACTCGATTAAGATCTAATCTAATCGTTATTGTGTATCATATACGCATCAAGGCACTAATTACCCTACAATAGCATGCATCACATACACACAATGAAAAATAATGTGACATGGTTGTGGCTCTACTACGGTCCTCTCTAGCCAAAGAGAAGATCGAATGGTCAACCTAAGGATATCACCTTCTCTAAGGTCTTCATTTGACCACCTTGTGTTGTCGGTTTCCTTCTTGTAACTTCATCTTCAATTGTACATTACAAAAGTGAAACTCGAGTTACATTCGAGTCTAAAACTATTTTACAACAGGAATATTAAAAGAAGTAGGGCATGACACAAAGGTCGTGTAACAAAATACAACACGCACAACCAACTGACGGCTCACAAGCTGTATTATGAATTATAACACACAATTTCTAATCATATTGGGTCTTTTGGGTCATAACCATGAACACATCACACACATATTCAAAATATGCATTTTTCATAAATTTTCATAAATTTACTACCATTCTAACAACCCTTTATGAGCCGTAACTTTGCAGTGATCTAGTTTGTTGATTTTTCGGCCGAGGTCAAGTAACAATTCCCCTTGCGGGGTTAGGGACAGCACCCCTACTCACAAAATTAATTTTGTGAGTGTTACATAGACCTTACAGTACCTAAAATCATTTAGATCTCTGATTTGGTCGAAACCAACTCGTTTGCGAAAATTTTTTCTTAATGGCCGAAACCTCCAAGTGACTATACACTTGTTGTTTTGCCCCCAAGAGAAAAATACTCATAAAAATATTAAAATTTAGTAAATCTACAGAAATTTACAGATCTGCAAATATCTAATAAAATGCAAATAAAACTAGTATATGCTTCGCACATGGCTTTAATACTACTGTAGGAACTTTCGAGTCGCAAAAACCACTTTTTTGCTTTGCGAAAAACCTCGAAGTTCTTGCCACGGATCTATGTGAAGATAAAAATTTACATATACTTAGTTTTCTCCTAGATCTACACTAGATCTATATGGTAGAGATTATACCTTTATATCGAAGCCCTTCGCTTATCCCGCTCGTCTAAAAGTTGCCGGATCTCGTAGGGTGTCAAGTGTACACCCCTCTATACATATCCACACGGACAAAAGGTAGAGAAAACCCACTTAGAGTGTGCTAGCACTCTTGGTGGTCACGACAATGGAGGATGAGAGGGAGAGAAGAGAAGAGAGGAGGAAGAAGATGACCTCTTGAATGAGCACACAAAATGTAACTCACACAACTTGAGTGGCCGACCACCTTATGAGAGGTTATATACCTCCATGCAATACCAAGAGTCATGACTCTTGGTCTCCCTCATGAGATGGCATACACTTGATGTAGCCTTGATGATGTGGATCATCATCATTGGCTGGCCCTATGCCAAGTCACAATGAGGTGACAATTGGTCAAGTCAAACTTGACCCTTCATCTTCTCTCTCAAGTCAAGTCAAACTTGACCCATTTATCTCCCATGATTGATCAAATCTAATCATTGATTCAAGTCAATTTGATTTAATGAATCTCCATTCATTGAATTAAATTGATTCAATGAGTCATAATCTAAATTAGACTCATTCAACATATGAATCAAATTAAGTCCAACTCAATTAGTCTAATTTGGATTACTCTTAATCCAATTTGGTTCATCACATGAACCTAATCCTCTTGGTTCATCATATGAACCTATTCTCCATCTAATTGTCCTTTGTGTGTGACCCTATAGGTTCTTGTAACGTTGGCAATGCTCCTAAACCCATTTAGAAACATAAGTAATGAGAGGTATCTAGCAACACATCATTACTACCTAAGTTATAAGAATGTTGAGATCCAACATCACCTTGTGACTACTAATGGTGACTCTCACAATATGTAACAATGTCCTTCTATCCTTGACATCTAGATTGATCGATTGAGGCATAGACCGTGTCATCCTCTAACCAATCTATATCTTGAACTCCAAGTAGACTCACTCTAAAAAAAATGAGCTCAATATCTTATATTGACTCATTTAGGCATGGTCATGCACTTAGTGGTCTCACTCTATCAAGAATCATAATGTCACTCTTGTCATATAGGAGGGATAAATCCCATCTACATCACTCACATCCCTCTGCATAATTTGTTACATACCCAGTAATCGCCTTTATAGTCCACCCAATTACGGGTGACATTTGACGAAGCCAAAGTATGTAACTTCTTATGTAGGGAACCATGGTGACTTCAGGTCCAAGGACTGATAGTCATACTAATAGTAACATGAGAAAGTATATGACACTCATATAACGATCCATGATACTTTCTCATGGCGGGTCATTCAGTATACATTCTCCAATGCATACCCATGTGTCAACTTGATATCTCTATATCCATGACTTGTGAGATCAAGTCATCGAGTTGACCTACATGTTAGTCTTATCGCATTAACATTGTCCCTGAATGTTAATACTTGACTAGCAATGATTAAGAGTAGTATTCTCTATATCATCTCACTATCAATTCAACCAATCGATTGATATAGATAAAAACCCTTCTACTCAAGGACGCTATTATACTTAGTTATTTGGTACTAATACAAATAAGTATAATAACCATAAAGAAATATCTTTATAAGTATATAGGAATATGATACATCGAGTTCATACAACAATCATCATATAATTGGCTCTAGGGTTCTAACTAACATATAGTTCTAATGACATAAAACTTGACTCAAGGATTGCCAACTATAATTTTGTGGGTTACTCTGAAAAGTCGAAGGACTTTAAGCTTGATGTTCCCGCAAGTAAGTCCTTTTTCGAGATGGGTAATATCAAGTTTATCGAGGGCAATGGTAGCACTAAACTCAGGATATATATTTTGAAGAAAGCATTTGAAATTTTATTGAAGGCACTACTAGTGCAATGAATAGAGGTATGACATACATACCCTACATTATGGATGTTACATATATAGTGGGAGTAGTTGTTGGTACAGGGAGCTCCAGATAGTCGAACCTAGATTTTGATATTGGAAAAGGTTCAAAGTTAAGTTTCATTGTGATCTAATGAGGTTGACTAAGTGTGCAGGTAATTTAACCAGAAAGTCCTAATAGGTTAAGTTGATTGGATACTAGGCAAGACAAAACTCCTAGTGGATACTAGGTAATAGGAAAGTCATAGTTACAGATAGGCAAGTAAAAGTCCTAGTTGCGGATAGACAAGTAGAAGTTATAGTTGAGGCTAGGCAAAAAAGTCCTAGTCGATGGGGCTGGGCAGGAAGACTTGGCAGATCGAGTATACTAGGTGAGAAGTCTAGACGGGTCTGGAGGACCAGATATCTAGTAGTCCGATGGGTCAGGAGGATCTGACATCAAGAGAAAGTTTTGGGGGTCAGAGGATCAGATGTCGAGCGAGAAGTCTAAACAAGTCTAGAGGATCCAAGATATAGCAAGTTAAGTAAATTCTCCTGAGAGGAGTATGTGAGGGTGTGTTCCCTTGAAGAGAACAGTAGATGTCGGTCTAACCTAGGGTTTCACATGAAATATAAAATCAGGACCGGATAGTCCTAAAACTACCAAATTATTTCTATTCTTATATTATGTTTGTTTTCTAATTCTGTGATATAGGAAATCAAAGTTGAATGTTAGCTAGAAAAAGGGCTTATAAGCGCCTGGAGTGGACTGAGACGACTAGAGGTCCAAGCGCATGGTTAGATCCGAACCTAGCCACACATGCAGCTGAATTGGTACAGTCTGGTTGGCTGGCACACGTCATCTTGCAGGTGCCCGGGAGTGGCCCACGTACCTCGGAAGGGATAAAGGTGGCTCGAATAGAGCTTCACCCAGGTGCAGTCGCGTCAAGGGTTCAGGCGCCCTAGAATTCTGTCACGTCAAGGGTCCAAGGCTTGTGATTGTTTACTTAAATGATTGTTTAATGGATTATCCAATAAAAGCGATCAACAATTGCAAGCCTTGAACTAATAGCACAGGCTGTGAATCAAGTAAAAAGAAAGGTGTTAGTATTATTTGTATTTATTGATTCCTCTACTATCTCTCGAACTTTTTAAAAATTGTGAAAAAATGACACTTGCTATTCACCCTCACCTCTTCTAGCGCTTTTCGATTCTATAGTAATGAATCAAGATATTTCCATATTATCTCTAATGAAATTGGAGGAACTTTTAACTTAGATTGAAGTATATATTGCCTTATAGAGATGGACATGTATCTCAATAATAAGTGTCTTTAAGAAGATCCATAATTTCTCATGATTATTTTTATCTTCAAAAGTACAAGTTTGATAGTTCCAGGTGATCAAAAGGGAGTTCGGGCGATTGGCTGGAGATAAACCTTAACTAACTAAATTGGGAGGTTCTAAGCGACCAGAGTGAGGAGCAGGGCGACCTCAATGTCTAAGCAATAGAAGAAGGCTTTCAGGAGACTAAAGTTGACAAGATCCAGTGATCCGGATGAGTTGATCAAGATCATAATTTGACAAAGCTCCAAGCGCCTAAAAGGTGTCCGAATAACTAGAGACAACGAAAAACGTCATTGATGGGATAAAGTTTGTAGCCACGTTAGCAAGCAAGGTATAGGCGACCAATAAGATATCTCAGCTGAACTACTATATGGGAATGACAAGCCAAAGACTCTGACTTAGCATTGATCAAGAGGTTACTCCATATCCTAGATACACTGCAAATCTTGACACCTGCACATCAGTCTACTTCTGAGCTACTGATTAGATGATTTTCTGACAGTCAAGGCATGGGTATAACTTCAGCCTATGAAGCCTTTAGACCAAGAGGCGCCATTAAAGTGTGGGCAAAAGTGATAAGGAAATCCTACCTCATGCCCAAGCACCCGTTCACTTTATGGCTGATAACTCATGGATGATTGAGCACCCAAAGAGAGGTTAGTCTATGAGATGGACAAGGTTTGTCCTCTTTGTAAGCAAGCAAATGAAATACTAAATCATCTCTATTTTGCTTGCTTGCTTGATTAGCAAGATGTTATGGGACTCCAGAATGTAGATAGCATGTTTTTAAAGATACAAATCCATGAATTTTAGTTTTTTTTTTCCTTAGATAATCCTTAGGCGTATCTTCTGTAATCTTTTGTTTCAATAATATATTTATCTTCTTCGAAAAAAAAACATGCGATCGGAGTGATTCTAATTGACTAAAATAATATCATATCAACATCAATATCGATGTGGGCTCTATAGAAGGAGGCCCAAAGCAATTTCGATGATAATATATTTATCCAAATCTTTGTGCTCTTAAAAAGCTCTTGTGCTCCGTGCTAACACGTTGTGCTTGCAAATGTCAACTTCAATCGGCAACTATGGCTAGTATTTGTATTCCTATTTTTAGTCTCGCATGTCGAATCTCGCATGTTAGCCTATTTGTCATCCTTAAATTGCATATCATATTCAGTTAATTTAATACTCATTTAGTTAATCAAATTAGTTTTTATTTCGCTATGTATTTTGTATTTGTTGATTTAGAATAATCACCGCAATCACTCATAAAATTGATAAATACTATTCACCCCTCTCTAACATTAATTAGATCCTACATATAATACTTAATTATATTGAATCAAAGTTAAATATATATTCACCAAAGTCTCTTTCGACAATAAAATTTACACTTAGGAGATACCTACAAATTTGTATTGTAGATTCATGAATCTACCTTATGAATTGTTTGATATGTTGACCAATATGTTTGTTTTTATGGCATGTGTGTATAGACCTCATACATAGTTTTGAAATCCTAGTATGATCATAAGTCTACTATGCTTAGGGTGACAAATCTCATTCCCCTCAAGACCATTAGGTGTATCTTGTATGCTAAAATTGTGTAATGATAGACTCAAGAAGTTAATTTACAAGGGAGGATAAGTGTGGGAGGGTACATGACTACATGAGTTTACGATGTAACTTTGATATAAATCTCTCAGCCATAAACTGTTCGACAATCTATGCAAGAGATATGTGTCAATTAAGAAATAGTTACATGTTAACTTTGAAAAAGAAACTAAAGATTAATTTGTTAGAACAAACACTTGGGTGCCAACATAGAGAGACTTTTACGTTTAGTTGGAGCAACAAACCCAACCAAAAGCTCGACGGAACAAGAGATAAACTCGTGGGCGTGTTTAGCAAGGAGAGTCCAGCACAAGCCTAGGCAAGTTTCTCCTCGGTTGACTTCCTATAGCCAATGACATTCGACCACGTGTTATCCGTAATGTTTTTGTCTTTGGTAAACAACGTAAATTTTATTTAAAAATTTAAATTTCTGCGTCGTTCGCATATTTCCGTACGGTGTTGCCCTTTTTCTGCACTCTGGCACACGCGCACCGTGCTCATCGTCTTCACTGCACATCTTTCGATTTAGTTCCGCATAATTAAACGGTACGGTGAGTAATTCTTGGGAGGAAGACGATGACGAGAGGCGCGTTGTTGCTGCTCTGCCTCCATCTCCTGGTCGGCCCCTTCGTTGCGGCAGGCGACGGCGAGTGCTCCGGCGACGCCTCGGCCAGCGACAGGAAGAAGGCGGACCCGTTGAAAATCGCCGCCATATTCTCCATTCTGGCGAGCGGCAGCCTCGGCGTCAGCATTCCCCTGCTCGGACGGTGGGTACCGGCGCTGCGCCCGGAGAAGGACTGGTTCTTCGTCATCAAGGCCTTCGCCGCCGGCGTGATCCTCGCCACCGGGTTCATCCACATCCTGCCCGACGCGTTCGGCAGCCTCACCTCCCCCTGCCTGGCCCCCTCCCCGTGGCAGGACTTCCCCTTCGCCGGCTTCGGCGCGATGGTCGCCGCCATCGGGTCGCTGGCCGTCGACGCGATCGCCACTGGCTTCCTCAGCCGCCGGGCGGCCGCGGTGGGCGACGCGGGGACCTCGGCGGAGGACGACGTGGAAGTGCACGCGCACGGGCATACCCACGGCCGCGTGCCGCGGGGAGCGGAGGCGCAACTGATTCGTGATCGCGTGATTTCGCAGGTGCACCGCCGGCGCTCTGCTTCGACTTAAATGGGGCTTGTCAGCTGACGGTTCTAACTGTTTGGGTTCAGGTGCTGGAGCTCGGAATCGTGATGCATTCGGTGATAATCGGGATATCGTTGGGCGCATCGGAGTCTCCGGCGACCATACGGCCGCTGATGACGTCACTGAGCTTCCATCAGCTGTTCGAGGGCATCGGACTGGGAGGATGCATTGCGCAGGCAAAGTTGAAGGCGAGGTCGATGCTGAAAATGGGTCTGTTCTTCGTTCTGACGACTCCGGCTGGGATCGCCTTCGGGATGGCGATCTCGTCGGCGTACAAGGAATCGAGCCCGACTGCGCTGATCGTGGAGGGGGTGTTGAACTCGGCGTCGGCGGGGATCTTGATTTACATGGCGCTGGTGGACTTGCTCGCCCAGGATTTCATGAACGCGAGAGTGCAGAGCAGGCCCATGCTCCAGTTGCTCTCGACCACTGCCCTGCTTTTGGTAGCAGGGCTCATGTCTCTTCTTGCAAAGTGGGCTTGATAGTACATTTTTTACTGTCACGCGGTTTCATCCATAAAAATTTTTATTTCCACTCTTTAGTCAAATATATTTATCTAATTGTCATAATATTTTCCGTTATAAAAAATTTAAAAAATAATATATTTTCTTTTAAATTCAGTACATTAAATTAGAATCTAATATATTTTCTATCAAATTGAGTACGATTATTTTTTCACCTCAATTGGATGAAAAATATACTAGATTTTCTTTAAATGATACTCAATTTGATGAAAAATATACTAGATTTTTTTAAATGGTAAATGATGCTAAATTTACGAGGAATTATATTAAACAAGAAAAAAATCGTGCTCAATTTAATAGAAAATATACTCAATTCTAGTTTAATGTGCTGAATTTAATAGGAATTATACTCATTTTTAGACTATGTACCGAAAAAATATAATGATTAATTTGATAGAAAATATACTCGATTCTAGTATAAAGTACTGGATTCTAGTGTAAAGTGCTGAATTTAACTCCCTGCATACTCATTTTTAGACTTTTTATACCTAAAAAATTGAGGGACAATTTAGGTAACAATATTTGCATGAGAGAGTTGAAACAGTAATACTTTGCATGCAGAGAGTAAAAATAAAATTTTTTGTGATTGGAGACTGCATACAAAATTATGATTGTGATTAGGAATTTTTCTCTACTTTACTCTATTAAATTAGTAATAATATGTCATTAATTACTTAAAAGGTATAATTTTTTTATTTTATCTTATTAGCTGCCACGTATTAGGTAATTTAGTTTAGATGCAGTGGGAAGGGCGTCCTGTTGTTATGTAGACCTCCACAATTAAATTATCAGATATGATGTATTTATAGAGATTTTTTTAAAATGAAATTTATAATTAAAGGATATTAGGTTTTTAGGTCGCCCGCCATAAGAACTTTCTAATTTACTCTGACGGCTTGTAAAAAATTTTTATGGAACCGAGTCAATCGTCTCAGATTCACTATTACTTGATCTGATTAATTATTTTTTTATTTTTGGAATTATTACCTCACTGAAGAAAAATCTTTATATACCACAGCTAAGATTCAATCCTTAAATACCTAACTACTACTTAAAAAAAAAATCCTTAAATACCTAATTACTAAAAAAATTTAACCACTGCACCGTTATCCGGGCTCTCCATCTCCTACACTGAGATCCTCTGTCCCGAAAATGACATGTCCTCATGTCCCCTTATCGATCGGACGGTCATGATATCTTCGTGATGTACACTACATACTTGAGATATAATTTAACCCATCCGATTGACAAGGGGACACGGAGACACTTCATTTTCGAGACAGAGGATCTCAACTCTCATCTCCTTTCGGAACCGCTACCAGCTTAATCTATTAACTCTTAAATTTATGAATTGTTTCTTAGAAAATACTACATCAAGAGGAATATACACTTTATTTTCTTATGAGAAGTAGAAATTAATAATACCTTTTGGTTTTTTATGGATATTTCACAAATAAACACTTATCTAATTTGGTAGAGAGATTATCACCAACCAAACATTTAACATATGCCTTGGAAACTCAAACCCTTAATAAGAAAAACCTGCTTTCTTATCCTTTTATATTTGTTCCATAGAATTTAAGGATACTCTATAAAAAAAATGTCAGTCTCAGATGCTTATCATCATTATAGTAAAAATTAATTACATTCATCTCAAACATCTCTTACCGTCGATCCCCAATTTATGTAAAGGGTGTAGGTCATTATGACTTCTTAGGGATCAGCCATGTCTAAAAAGGGTCTTCTTTAGGAGAATTTCATTGAGAGATAATCCTTTTTTTTTCCTTTAGATGATCTAGAAACTTAGTAAATAATTGTATTCATTATCTTGATTCCATTAACATACTTTCATACTTCTACTATTTATTTCTTTACTTCAAATCTAAACTAAAATTGTACTATTCAAACTTTTCAAATGCTTCACTTGTTTTATCTCATCAAGTATACATAACATGATCAATCATCTATGAAGATGATAAACTAGTTAAAACCTCCATATGGTCATGTGGCATTGGATCACATGCATTGATATTGTATTATGTCTAATATTTCTTTGGCATGTTTTTCCTTTTGAGTAAAGAATAATTTGTCGTCTTGTCAAGTAAACAATATTTCAAACCTTCATGTTGGGGAATAATATTTCCTTCTGGTCAGGTTTGATCATGATATTTTTAATGTGCTGATAATATGATTTAAGTTGGCCTTTTCTTGTGCATTTAATATATGGATCAAATAGGCAAAAACATGAAATAGTGCACATGGAATTTGTAGAGTTTTTTTGACTCAACAAGGTTGAGTTTGACACATTATGGGCTTTCTAATGTACTCGCCTATAGTCTTCTCCTCTATGGACTTTCAAAGAAGGTCTTTTGATGGAAAGGAACATGCTGAGTGAGCTTGTTGAAGGTGATATTGGAAGTACACTTACAGCATTTTATAATGTGAGGGACTTTAACATAATTGTCCTTAGTCCAACCACATCATTTTATTATGTTTTTTATTTCTCTTGAGTGGAGTTGCATGTGATTGTTGTACCATAGATAAAAGGTGTTAGAAAGTGCTAAGATTAGGGTTATAAACTTCAACTTCTCCTCATATTACTTTCATTCTCACAATAAAAAATATAGAGAGGGGAAGAATCTAATAAAATAAATTGTATGTACACAAGAGATAATATTTAATATTAGAATGTAAACAATGAACTTACTTGATTAGATTAATGCAAACAGGTATTCATCAATACAACCAATTGGTGGCACATGATCCTTTTGAATCTATTCTTTTTAATTGTATAAAAAGTACATTTTTTTTTCACCTAGGTTAGTATATATTTTAAAGGGAAACAATTAAAAATGATTTTAATATATTTTGTAATTTTATCTCATATCAATAACTTATTGGACTTGATTGATTAATTTCTTCAAGAAAGAAGAGGTTTTAGTTTCCTCTCACACCAAATTCCCTTATTTTATTATTTTTCATATATATTTAAAATTAAAGGAACATGGCACAATGTCTATCATTTCTTGTCTCTATATCTTTTAGACATATTTATTTATTATTGTTATTATTCTTGTTATTTCTTGTAATGTTGTCATTGTGTGAAGTGTCTTGCATATTGATTTTATGCACTTTCTTTAAGAAGATAAATGTAAAGAGGATACAAGTGCACATGATATAATAAAAAAATAAATCACTTCTTATTAACCTTAGGTCCTCCGCTAATATAAAGAAATTATATTAAATATTAAATTATATGTTTATATCTATACCTTTAATATTTTTAATATTTATTATTTATATATTAGTATTCATGTTTTAACACTTAACTAAATTTTAATTAAAAGTTAATTATACCCTAAATTATATTATATAGTTTTTATAAATTATATTAAAAGGTGTAATTAGTTAAATGTTATTATTATATTTATTATATATGTTGACATTCAATTAAATTGTAGTTCAAATTTTATTATGAGTGAAAGTGCTTTGAAAAGGATTTGCAATGAAAACAACTGGGGTATTGACTTTTAAAACTAGAAGATTTTAAG